>NW_026571447.1:32127085-32752085 GCF_026225935.1 Boleophthalmus pectinirostris | reverse complement strand
CCCTACTCACCCCTCTCTTTCTCTCCTCCTCTGTACCTCTTTTCCTCCCTCCTTCTGCTCCTCTCCTTCTCTCTCTTTCTCTCTCTCCTCCTTTGCCTCTCTTCTTCCCTTCCTCTGCACCTCTCCTTCTCTCTTCCTCCCTCCTCTGCCCCTCTCCTCCTCTTCCACACCTCCTCTCTCCTCCTCTGCACCTCTCCTTCTTTTCCTCTCTCCTCTTCATCTCTCCTCCTCTTCCACTCTCCTCCTCCGCCTCTCCACCTCTGCCCCTCTCCTCATTTTCTGCTCTCTTCCTCTGCACCTCTTTCTTCCTTTCTCTTTCTCCTCCTCTGCACCTCTCCTTCTTTTCCTCTCTCCTCCTCTGCCCCTCTCTTCCTCTGTCCTTCTCCTTCTCTGGACCTCTCCTTTTTTTTTCCCTTTCTCCTCCTCTTCCCCTGTCCTCCTCTTCCACTCCTTCTTTTCCTCTCTCCTCGTTCGCCTCTCCACCTCTTCCTCTCTCTTTCTCTTCCTCTCTCCTCCACTGCCCCTGTCCTTCTCTTCCTCTCTCCTCCTCCGCACCCCTCCTCTTCTCCTTCCTCTTATCCATCTTCTCCTGTTCTGCACCTCTCCTCTCTTCCTTTCTCTGTCCCTCTCTCCTCCTCTGCTCCTTTCCCCTTCACCTCCTCTCTCCCTCCTTTTTCCTCCTCTGCAATGCTACTCTCCTCCCCCTCTTCTCCTCTCCTCCGATCATACTCCACTCTTCATCTCCTCCTCTCTTCCTCCTCTCCACCTTTGCTCCTGTCCTCATCTACCCCTCCTACCCAACCCCACCGCTCCTCTGCTTCTCCTCCTTCTCTCCCTCTTTTCCTCCACCTCTCCTCTCCCCTCCACAGACCTCGCATCACAGTTCTTTCACTTCCCTGTCAGCGCCGCACAAAAGGGCCAGTCACACGTTTCTCTACAATGTTAATCAGCCCAGAACCCCATTATCTTCACATCCCCTCTCTCCCTCTCTCTCTCTCTCCTCCCTCCCTCGCTCCCTCGCTCCATTCGTCTTCTCCGGCCTTAAAAAAAAACCTGACAAAGCCCGTGTTCGCTACTAGAAAGTGCCATTGTTTCACCGGGGCGAGCGAGACAGAGACATGAGGCTGAGGAGATAAGGAGAGAGAGAGAGAAAAAGAGGGAATGAGAGAGGGAAAGAGAGAGAGAGGGAGATGTCAGAAGAGGGAGGGAGAGAAATGGAGGGGGCCGAGAGAACAGGAGAGAGCGAGAGGAAGACGGATTCAATAAAAGAGAATAGAGGAGAAAGTGTAGGGAGAGAGGAGAGAGAGAGAGAAATAAGAGAGAAAAGGAGAGAGAGAGAGAGAGAACAAGAAGAGCAAGAGGAGGACAGAAGGAGAGAGAAAAGAACGAAGAAAGAGAGAAAGAAAAAGACAAAGACGAGGAATGAGAGAGAGAGAACAAGAAGAGCAAGAGGAAGGAAAGAGAGGGAGAAAGGCGGAGAGGGGGAAGAGAGGTTGAGGAAAGGAGCGAGAGAAGAGGGGGAGAGAGAAAATAAGATACAGCGAGAGAGGAGTGAAAGAGAGTGAGAGATTAAAAAGAGGCAGAAAGACAGAGAGAGAGAGAACAAGAAGAGCAAGAGGAGGACAGAGGGAGAGAGAAAAGAAGGAAGGAAGAGAGTGAAAAAGGCGAAGAGAGGTTGAAGGAAGGAGTGAGAGAAGAGGGGGAGAGAAAATAAGATGAAGTGAGAGAGGAGTGAAAGAGGGAGAAAGACAGAGAGAGAGAACAAGAAGAGCAAGAGGAGGACAGAGGGAGAGAGAAAAGAAGGAAGGAATAGAGAGAAAAAGGTGAAGAGGTGTTGAAGGAAGTAGTGAGAGAAGAGGGGGAGAGAGAAAATAAGGTTGGGTGAGGGAGGAGTGAAAAGTGAAAGAGAATGAGAGATTAAAAAGAGGGAGAAAGACAAAGGAAGAGAGAGAGGGCAAAAAGGGCAAGAGGAGGACAGAGGGAGAGAGAAAAGAAGTAAGGAAGACAGACGGAAAGGTGGAGAGGGGGAAGAGGGGTTGAGGGAAGGAGCGAGAGAAGAGGGGGAGAGAGAAAATAAGGTAGGGCAAGAGAGGAGTGAAAGAGGGAGATTAAAAAGAGGGAGAAAGACAAAGAGAGAGAACAAGAAGAGCAAAAGGAGGACAGAGAGAGAGAGGGAGAGAGAGAAAGGAAAGAAGAGAGAGAGAAAGGCGGAGAGGGGGAAGAGAGGTTGAGGAAAGGAGCGAGAGAAGAGGGGGAGAGAGAAAACAAGGTACAACGAGAGAGGAGTGAAAGAGAGTGAGAGATTAAAAAGAGAGAGAGAGACAAAGAGAAGGAAAGGAGAGAGAACAAGAAGAGCAAGAGGGAGAGAGAAAAAGAGGGAGGAAGACGGAGAGAAAGGTGGAGAGGGGGAAGAGGGGTTGAAGGGAGAAAGACAGAGAGAGAGAGAGAACAAGAAGAGCAAGAGAAGGACAGAAGGGGATAGAAAAGAAGAAAGGAAGAGAAAGACGGAGAGGGGGAAGAGGAGTTAGAGATGAAAAAGGACTGAGAAAGAGATTGAAAGAATGAGAAAGAAGACGGAGAGAGAGAGAAGAGTGACAGATAAGCAAGACAAAAAAATGTTGAATGACGAGTATAGCGAGAGAGAGCGATGAAGAGAATAAAAAAAGCAAAAAGAAGAGCGATCAAGAGAGAAGGAGGAACGGAGACAGACAGCAAAAGTGGAAAAGAGAAAAAAACAGATCGAAATAGAGAGAAAACCTGCCCTGGGAATGACATAAAGTGGGGATCATAAAAAGTGTCGCGAAGGAATTAATCAACATGAATGAAGCGAAGTAGCGAAGGAAGAGGAAAACGAGGAGGAGGAGGTAGGAGAAGAGGACGAGGAAAAGGAGAGAAGAAGTAAGAGGGAGGAATAGGAATACAAAGAGGGAGAGGAGGAGGAGGGGAGAGCGCCGACGAACAGAGAAAGAAACATGACTTTCAAATGTAATCATAAGGTCTAATGACAGCCTGCGCCACATACAAAGCTGCGCGCATAAATAGTCGTACACGAGGGTGTGGGGGCGAGTACTCGGAGCTTTGTGGGGACTGAGATCTGTACACACTCGATTTATGGGGGAAAAATCAGGCCCCATGACGTAAATCCTTCATTATACATTCAACAGGATTATAAGTTATAATATGCGTTAAAAGAAGGTGAAGTTTTAAGATGAAGAAAATATTACGTGCTGTTTAGTATTTAGTAGATTATAACATATATTTATTACTTATCTTTCTATTTTATATTGACATTTTAGAGCGTCCTCATTTTTCCAGGTATTTATTGCGGTTCAAGTCGTGCAAGTCGAATGAAGAGCTCGAAACGGTACAAAGGTAAGAGCGGAACAGACAGAGGTTAAAAAAATATATAAAATATACAAAACACAAGTCCAAGCTCTGACAAAACTACCTCAGGAAAAAAGAACAAGATGGTAGAGCTTGAAAACATGGAGTGTCCAGCACATTGTCCAGACTTAAACCCCATCGAGCTGGTTTGGGATAAACTGGACAGAAGAGTGAAAGCCAAAAAACCTACAAGTTGCCACACATGACGCACGGTTATGCCAAAACTCGTCCCGATCCCAAAAAAACAGTCGCATGAGTGAAAAATCTGCTCAAAAAGGGTCAAAAATCGCACAGTGTATGAATGAATATCCGTTTCTTTCCTGTTTAAAACTGCACAACTAAGAAGTCTCACCTTTTGGTAATGGAATTAAACCAAGTACCAAGCAGCAAGTCGTGTTTTTATTGTTGAAACATGGCTAAGTGACCATTTTAAACACGCGCATGTATGAATTTCTTTTGATTTACGCTACATTCACACTGCAGCCTGAAGTGGCCCAAATCCGATTTTGTCACCCCTATGCGACCTGTATCTGATCTTTTAATGACAGTCTGAAGGACACAGTTCTGATTTTTTCAAATGCGACCCAGACCACTTGGATATGTGCTCCTAAAACCGATACATATCCGATATTTTGACATGCGACTTCAGTCTGAACGGTCAGGTCGCATTCATCCCACCTACACTTTATCAACAAGCCACAAACGTCACTATTCTGCCCTGAAGTTGCGAGCCAACAGAGCCCAACACCGACATGTTTGCTCACCGAAATAGGTCACCAAAGACATGTTTCCTGCTGTACCACAATTATGCAGAGACACTCAGATCTACGTCTCTCTGGCAGCAGGAGACTATGGACCAGTGGAGTCACTTGGTCACTGCATCCAACAGATCAGTGTGTGGATGCAAAACAACTTTCTCCAGCTAAACTCTGACAAGACTGAAGTCATAGTGTTTGGTCCACAGAAACAAAGGGACAGTGTCAGCAGTCACCTCCAGTCTCTCGCTCTAAAAACCTTCAAATCAGGCAAGAAATCTAGGGGTAATAATGGACTCAGACTTGAACTTTAACAGCCACATCAAATCAATAACATCTGCAGCCTTTTTACCATCTAAAAAACATAGCAAAAATCAAAGGTTTACTGTCTAAATCAGACTTGGAGAAACTTATCCATGCGTTTGTCTCCAGTAGGTTAGATACTGTAATGGTCTGCTCACTGGTCTCTCCAAACGAGCTGTGAGACGCTGCAGAACATCCAGAACATCCAGAACGCTGCAGCTCGGGTCCTTACTCGAACTAGGAAGTACGAGCACATAAGTCCTGTGCTCAGGTCTCTGCACTGGCTTCCTGTGCCTCAGAGACTTTAAAGCAGCTCTGCTTGTGTACAAGTGTCTCCATGGCCGAGCACCAAAGTCCATCTGTGACATGTTAGTGTCATATGAACCATCTCGCACTCTGAGGACCTCAGGGACCGGCCTCCTGCTGGTGCCCAGAGTCACGAACTAAACAAGGGGAGTCAGCGTTTCAGGTTCATGCAGCTAAAACCTGGAACAGTCTGAACATGTGAGACAGACTCTTCTGTGACGCTGTTTAAATCCAGACTCAAAACATTTCTGTTTAACTGTGCAATAACTGAAAGGTTTTCATTCCGCACTCTTCTCTCCAATTTATGTCTCTCTTTTTTAAAATTTTAATCTTCATGATTATTTATGTTTTGATTTGTTTTTATTATGATTTTAATGTATTTCTTATTCTGTAAAGCACTTTGAATTACTTTGTGTACGAATTGTGCTATACAAATAAACTTGCCTTGCCTTGCCTTGCCTTGTGAGAGTGGTACAAGAAGGCGCTCACAAATGTACACAAACATTCTCCTCATCATACGAAAATTGTCTATGAACTCATTGTCAGTGAAGCAGTGAAGCACATCGCTATCCCACTACTCTGGACTGCGACTCTGCACCCACACGTTCCTTTCAACAGACGTCGCTGCCGCTGCCCCACAAAACGCCACGGCCAAAAACCTCGTCCTTCTCCTTCTCAATCTCCTGACCCAGGACACTTGGATATGTGGTCCTGAAACCGATACATATCCGATCTTTTGACATGTGACGTCATTAAAAGATCGGATACAGGTCACATTGAGGCCAAAAAATCGGATTTGGGTCACTTCAGGCTGCAGTCTGAATGCAGCCTGCGATATGTGGTCCTGAAATCGATACATATCTGATCTTTTGACATGCGACTTCAGTCTGAACGGCCAAAGCGCATTCATCCGACCTACACATTATCAACAAGCCACAAACGTCACTATTCTGCGCTGAAGTAGGCGGAAATTGTTAATGAACTCCATGTCACTGAAGTGAAGCACATCACCACTCACCACTCTTGGCTACGTCTCCACATCCACACGTTCCTTTCAACGGACGTCGCTGCCGCTGTCCCACAAAACACCACGACCAAAAAAAACACGTCCTTCTCCTTCTCAATCTCCTCCTTAAAACAAGTAAGTTGTTCATGTTCTGGCTCCGGTACGAGAGGAACTTTAAAATCTCCAGGTGCTCAATGCTCGCGTCCATGTTTGGACAACTTCCGTAAACACAGAGCACGCTCGCTGCGGTTGACGTCATTGTGCCTCCAATGCACACGTGAGACACTTTGGGGGCGTTTAAAGTTCACACTGGAGATCACATACAAGTCACATTTAATTGGAAATGTCAACGACCTCGCAAAAAATGTGGATTTCACAAAAAAATCCAAATTGAGCATTAAGCCCTGCTGTCTGAACGTAGCCATAGTGTGAAATAGAAAAAGAGGGTGGAGATAAGTGTTAGGTGAAAACTCGATTATCAAACGTTGGATAAGGTAGAGTTAATTAATCAAGCGTGAATCAATGAAAATCTAACTTTTTTTGAGCAAGCTAAAAATGAGGGCACACAATTATAACAAGTCAATTTAAAGGTTGTATAGAGGATTTTTTAAGGAAAGAGAAATACAGCGACAACACCTTCCTCCTCCACAGCTGCCTCAGAAGAAACACCTCCTCCCGCCTCGTTACTCTAGAAATCACACTTGTTTACAGCCAGTGCGCGTTCAGAATTACCGTTGAAGTGACCTGTCTAGAAATAATTTTGCGACCAACGCATCAGTTTTTAGACCCTTCGTCTGCTTCAGTCGCGCCATCGCTGGAAGAAATCTCCAAGAATCACCTCAGTTTGGTTTTGCTCCTTTTCCCCTTCTCTTCTTCTTTCAGCGACCTCAAAAACTGGACTTTCTTTTTAAGGCGAACCGGTCGTGGATTCTCGTTCTGCAATCGCAACAAGTTTGTGCGAATTGTGTGGAAGCTACAGTTTGAAAAAGCCTCTAAGGACCACTGCATAAACCACGTA
Organism: Boleophthalmus pectinirostris; assembly: GCF_026225935.1. Taxonomy (NCBI): domain Eukaryota; kingdom Metazoa; phylum Chordata; class Actinopteri; order Gobiiformes; family Gobiidae; genus Boleophthalmus; species Boleophthalmus pectinirostris. The sequence continues at coordinate 32,745,313 of NW_026571447.1, read as the reverse complement.
ATCCCTGCGCACCGGCGAGTCAGTTACACTAAAAATGTAGGGAGTTTGATTGACAACTTAACAGCCAATAGATAATGAGGTAGCCTCGTTTTCTATTGGCTGATGTTTATCTAGCCTCACTACGTCGATGGCTGATAGATTTTCATTCTTTTTTTTTTTTTTGGTCATCATAATTACAAAGCTGCTGCGTCTCTGTAATGATATTTTAAACTTTCATTGACAATTTGAAACAGAAAAAAAAAATAAAAATCCTTTTACATAATGGTGGGCAAGTGAGGAAGTTTGGCATGAGTCTCTAAGAAAAGAATGCAACTCAATGAAATGTTCCAAAAATGAAAAAAAATCCAACATGTATTTTTGTGTCTGTGTGTGTGTGTGCATGTTTGTACGTGTGTGTGTGTGTGAGTGTGTGCGTCTGTGTGTGCGGTTAGCCTCAGCTGTGGCCGACTCCGCTACAGCACAGCCTACAGGAACAACCGCATGAATTTTAAAACGGGATGTCAACACCAATGCATAATTTTGTAGTAAAAAACCCCTAAATGTCACCAAGCTCCGAGTTTGGAGTGACAGCGTGTGGCCAGAGGAGGCGCCGTGGCGGTGTGGCGCGCCCGTACACTGCCGAGATGTGGCAGGAGGGACAAGACGCCGACGGAGGACGACGAGGGGGACACAGAAGGGACAAGGAGAGTAATGGAGGACAAAAGCAAGACGAAGAATCGAAAAAAGACGTCGTTTTTCTCCATCTCTAGACGCAGATGTACGGGAGATCCAGGCCAATACCCATGAACAGTAATGTGATTCAACATATGGTCACTCTTCCTCGACACTTCCGCACATGTTACAGAGACATCAGTGTACATTTCTTGCTTGATGTGCTTTTCCGCTGTAGTGACTTGTAGTTAACAGTGTACTTCAGCATTATATCACGATGTACAGCTACAGGGGATGGAAACAAAGTCTGACAAAACTAGATTCTAGGAGGGAAACGGTACATGTATTTCGTGCCGAACCGTTTTGGTACATGTTCGGTTCGGTGCAGGGCTGTGTACAAGTGAGTTCGCGCAATTTGTGTGCGTTTACATTACGCCGCCCCCCACCTGGACAACATCTAGCCTGGTTCATCAGCCGGTTTCACTTTGGAGAAACCGTCTGACCTCGCAGCATTAGGATTCATTTGCTTGATTAGGTGGGACCTTTTTTTAATTGAACCAATCGCTGCTATTTGGTCGTGATGTATGTAGTGTGCCACTAACAGGGACAACTGGCATATTAAACTTGTCCTAAATCCTGTAGGAAGAAGGGCAATAACGTCATTCCCCTTGATAAAATTCACCAACATTTTGTTCCGGTGTGAGGTGACCCCAGTCAAAATATGGTATGTTGACCCCGGGGTCAGACTCATATTATGGTAAATATATATTTTATTATTAAAGAACTTGAATTCTATAGAAAAACTTTGAATATTAATACTATATCTGCAAATTAAAACATTGACATATCTAAAAGTGTTTTTTGAAGAACTCATAACGGGATCTATGGCTATAGCAATCTGACCTCCCAATATGTTTATTATAACACAACATGACTAAATTCAAGGTCATTGTCCTTACAAACCATTGCCTTAATTGGCATTATGATTAGGAATTATCTGAACATAGCAAACTAAAAACCATAACAATGTAAAATACAATATAAAAAGTGACAAGATTGCTCCGTATGTGCAATTTTAACAATGCGTTACATTTACACAAAATATCAAATCATTATCCATCAAAACATTCTTTAAATACCTTAAAAAAAAGTGAATATGTAGCAATATATAATAAAAGTAAATTACATGAGAAATAATGATTAACCCCAGGGTCAATATACTATGGGGGTCAAAATACTTTCTCACACCAGCTTTAAATCCTCGATCTCAGGAATTGTTGCCAACACAGAATGTCTGGCTCTTCGCTGATTGGCTGGTGCCCGAACTCGCACTTCCGGGGTTTTTGCGAACCATCTAGTGCAGGGGTGTCAAACTCATTTTGGTCCGGGGGCCGTATCCAACCTATTTTGATCCCAAAGGGGCCGGATCAGAAAACTCCTGGCATATAAACCCCAAAAATAACAATAAGTTCAAATATTTGTGCAGAGAAACACAAATCTATTACAGAAATCTTTTTTTATTGATGAACTCTTTCTTTTACAAAATATTATAATATTATGAACAACCTGAAACTTTAAGAAAAATGCAATTTCAACACAATGTTTTAACATGAACTTGTATGTAAATAGGAATAAGTCAATTTTTCTTGTAAAATCCTGCACTCGGCTCCACTTTTCTCATGTTGGACATTTTTCTGATGAGGGTGTCACGGTCAACAGTCAAAACGATCGTCCTTTAAGAGCGTTTGGAAAGAGACAAGTCTTCATTTGTGCTGCTCTGGTGGGAGGGGCCACGTACAGAGACACTGGAGATGCTGCTATGATAAGCGGTGCAGAAAATTACCAATATTTTAATAGAAAATATAATTAAAATATTTTAGTAGAAAATCAGCCGAGGGCCAGATTAAAGGTCTTGGAGGGCCGGATCTGGCCCCCGGGCCGTATGTTTGACACCTGTGATCTAGTGTATCTTGATTCCTGACCTAGTCGCTGGAGAGAAATGAAATGAGCGGAGGCACTAGGTGGCGCCGGCCTGGCTAGACTACATCCCTCCGAACCACGTGAATTCTAGCAAAACTATGGTTGTCGTGCCCCGTTTTTCACTTTCGCCTTCCCCCCAGATCTGCTCTTACTGTAGACAATGTGGACAAGTTTTTTTTTTTCTTTTTTTAAGTTTTGTTTACTGTTTACAAGGAATTATATTGATTTTTTATTTTTTTTTATAATACTTCATACATTTGTTGCTTATTTGAGACTATTAATATAATATATATAATAACATATTTTATTTAACGTATTAGTATTGCCAAGCAGCACTTTGCATTTATTTTATTTTCCCGTTTTATAATGTTAAAACAAATTGTTGGTTTAATAAAAACACAAATAAACAACAAGCAAATGGTTTTCCACTGTACCGAAAATGAACCAAACCGTGACGTCAAAACCGAAGTACAGACCGAACCGTGATTTTTGTGAACCGTTACACCCCTACTAGATACTCATTTGTGCAGGTATTGATCATAAAAAAGTCACATTCACCTTTCCTGAATGGCTTTAGAATAATCTTGAGTTGAGATATAAGACCACACGGTAATATAAAAGAAAGTACTATTATTTAATTAAAATGACATTCTATTGTATAAAGAGTCATGGTATCGGAATCGTCCAAGTATCGAGTCTATTCTTTAGTAGTTTCAGTTCGTTTCAATAGAGTTTGACATTTTAGTCTTTTTGTACTGCAGATGGCACTGGTGACGTGTCCCACTTACAGGGAGATGTTTGTTTATAGATGAGTTTAGAGGTAGTATTTCAAGTTATTGCCTGGGTTAGATCCGGTTTAGACTTGAATCCTGAACAGTTGACTTCTATTTGACTCTTGTTTTAATTTGTATGTCCTGGTTAGTCCTGGTTTAGTTCTGACCTAGAACGAGACCTAGTTTAGTTTTGGTTTAGTCCTGATTTTGTTCTAGTTTATTTTTGGTTTAGTCCTTGTGCAGTCTGGGTTAGTTCTGGTTTAGTCCTGGTTTACACCTAGTTTAGTCCTGGTTTAGTTCTGGTTTAGTCCCAGGACTGCTTGAATCCTGGCTGGTATAGTTCTGGTTTAGTCCTGGTTTAGTTCTGGTGTAGTTCTGGTTTAGTAATGGTTTAGTCCTGGTTTAGTTCTGGTGTAGTTCTGGTTTAGTAATGGTTTAGTCCTGGTTTAGTCCTGATTTTGTTCTAGTTTATTTTTGGTTTAGTCCTTGTGCAGTCTGGGTTAGTTCTGGTTTAGTCCTGGTTTACACCTAGTTTAGTCCTGGTTTAGTTCTGGTTTAGTCCCGGACTGCTTGAATCCTGGCTGGAATAGTTCTGGTTTAGTCCTGGTTTAGTTCTGGTGTAGTTCTGGTTTAGTAATGGTTTAGTCCTGGTTTAGTCCTGATTTAGAATCCTGGCTGGTATAGTTTTGGTTTAGTTCTGGTTTAGTTCCTGGTTTAGATCTGGACTGTTTGAATCCTGTTTGGTATAATTCTGGTTCAGTTCTGGTTTAGATTCTGGTTTAGTCCTGGTTTAGTCCTGATTTAGTCCTGATTTAGATCTGGACTGCTTGAAATCTGGTTGGTATAGTTCTGGTTTAGTCCTGGTTTAGTCTTGGTTTAGTTCTGGTTTAGTCCTGGTTTAGTCCCGGACCACTTGAATCCTAGCTGGCATAGTTTTGGTTTAGTTCTGGTTTAGTCCTGGTTTAGATCGGGTTTAGTCCTCGACGGCTTGAATCCTGGTTGGTATAGTTCTGGTTAGTTCTGGTTTAGTCCTGGTTTAGTCTGAGTTTAGTCCTGGTTTAGTCCTGACCACTTGAATCCTAGCTGGTCATAGTTTTGGTTTAGTTCTGGTTTAGTCCTGGTTTAGATCTGGTTTAGTCCTCGGACTGCTTTTGAAATCTTGGTTGGTTTAGTTCTGGTTTAGTCCTGGTTTACATCTAGTTTAGTCCTGGTTTAGTCCCGGACCACTTGAATCCTAGCTGGCATAGTTTTGGTTTAGTTCTGGTTTAGTCCTGGTTTAGATCGGGTTTAGTCCTCGACGGCTTGAATCCTGGTTGGTATAGTTCTGGTTTAATACTGGTTTAGTCTTGATTTAGTCCTGGTTTAGGACTGGCCTGCTTAAATCATGGTTGGTATAGTTCTGGTTTAGTCCTGGCTTAGTCCTGGTTTAGTCCTGGTTCATGATACTCGGTTCCTTCGGCGTTTTAGAGACGAGTCGATCCTTTACTTCCTCAAAACGGAGCCTGATTTGTTGGACACGAGGAGACAATGAAAACAAAAACATCCAAACACAAGTTCATGCATAAAACACGAGTCAATACGTCTCTTCCTCTGACCGAGAGCTGTAATCTACGGCAAAGAAACAAGCAACACAAACATTCACATTCACTCGACGCACAAACCACGGCCTTAAAGCTGCACTGTGTAACTTTTCTGGTGGAATGAAGTCATTGCTTTGCCTGGAATGTTCCACAGTATGACATTAAACAGCTTTATTTTACATTTATTAAGCGGTAAATATCGAGAAAATCACAAAGCCTTCTGACTGTGAGCGGGGTCGCCTCTCCGTAGAGCTGAGCTGTAACTTGGTCTGGTTTGGTCTCCACGGAGATAGAAATAGAAAGGTTTAATGCCGTACTGTGGAACATTCCAGACAAAGCAATGACATCTCCATTTCTAGATAAAGGAAAATGAGTTTTTGATTTACTGAAGTAACTCTTGCTTGGATAAAACAGACTTTACTTAACATTTTCTGTCTTTTTTTTTTTTTTTTTTTTTTATATCCACAAGAGATATAAGTGTGAGATTATATCTTTAGCACAGATAATAAACTGTCTCGTCTTTATTTATTTGACAATAAATACCAACATTTACCTGGTTTAGCCCTGCTTTGGAGTCCTGGTTTACTTCTGGTTTAGTCCTGGTTTACCCTAGTTTAGTCCTGGTTTAGTCCTGGTTTAGTCCTGGTTTAGCCCTGTTTTAGAGCCATGGTTTAGTCCTGTTTTAGTCTTGATTTAGTCCTGGTTTAGTCTTGATTTAGTCCTGGTTTAGTCCTGGTTTAGAGTCCTGGTTTATTCCTGGTTTAGTCTTGATTTAGTCCTGGTTTAGTCATGGTCTATGGTTTAGAGTCCTGGTTTAGTCCTAGTTTAGTCCTGGTTTAGCCTTGGTTTAGTCCTGGTTTAGTCCTTTAGGTTTAGTCCTGGTTTAGTCCTGGTTTAGTCCTTAGTTTTTAGTCCTGGTTTAGTCCTGGTTTAGTCTTTTAGTTTAGTCCTGGTTTAGCCTTGGTTTAGTCCTGGTTTAGTCCTGGTTTAGTCCTGGTTTAGGTTTAGTCTGGTTTAGTCCTGGTTTAGTCCTGTGGTTTAGCTTTGGTTTAGTCCTGGTTTAGCCCTGGTTTAGTCCTGGTTTAGTCCTGGTTTAGCTTTGGTTTAGTCCTGGTTTAGTCCTGGTTTAGTCCTGGTTTAGTCCTGGTTTAGCTTTGGTTTAGTCCTGGTTTAGCCTTGGTTTAGTCCTGGTTTAGTCGTGGTTTAGCCTTGGTTTAGTCCTGGTTTAGAGTCCTGGTTTAGCTTTGGTTTAGTCCTGGTTTAGTCGTGGTTTAGCTTTGGTTTAGTCCTGGTTTAGAGTCCTGGTTTAGCTTTGGTTTAGTCCTGGTTTAGAGTCCTGGTTTAGCTTTGGTTTAGTCCTTGTTTAGTCCTCGTTTAGCCTTGGTTTAGTCCTGGTTTAGTCCTGGTTTAGCCTTGGTTTAGTCCTGGTTTAGCTTTGGTTTAGTCCTAGTTAAGTCCTGGTTTAGCCCTGGTTTTGTCCTGGTTTGCTCCTGCTTTAGACTGGGTTTAGTCCTGGTTTATTCTTGCTTTAGACCTCATTAAGGCCTGGTTTAGTCCTGCTTTAGTCCTGGTTTAACAGAATTTTTGTTCCATTTTTCTCTCATTTCAGTCCTTATTAGTCTCATATTTTGTCATATTTTAGTTCAGTTTTAGTCCTGTTTTATCCTGGCCTGACCCCTTCCCAGGTTATTTGTGGATAAGACCTGTTGTAGTCCTGGTTCAGTTCCTGTTGTCAGTTCTGCTTTAAAATGTTTTGCGTTGGATGTAGTTTTTGCGTCGTGTTTTGGACCTGGATTGAGTTTGTTCGAGACACTTGACAGTCTCTTCCATCGTTTCACTTTCACTTCCTCACAGACGTACAGATTATTCTTTAATGAAACCGTTTTATAATTACTTTTCTCTTTTGCCTTTTTTGTTTGCAGACATTGAATATATTCATAAGAGACAGAAATGTGTGATCATAACTTCACACCAGGTGAAACACTCACATCTCACTTCCCTTCAACTGTCATTCACTACAGTCCTCGTTTAGTCCTGGTTCAGTCCAAGTTTAGGCTTTGTTTAGTCCTGGTTTAAGTCCTGGTTCAGAGTCCTGGTTAAGTTCAAGTTTAGTCCTGGTTTAGTCCTGGTTTAGTCTCTTTTTAGTCCCAGTTTAGTCTTTGTTTAATCCTAGTTTAGTCCTGGTTCAGTCCTGCTTTAGTCCTGGTTCCGTCCCAGTTTAGTTCTGGTTTAGTCCCAGTTTAATGTTGGTTCAGTTCTGGTTCAGTCCTCGATCATTCCTGGTTTAGTCCTGGTTTAGTCCCAGTTTAGTCCTGGTTTAGTCCTGGTTCAGTCTTTGTTTAGTCCTAGTTTAGTCCTGGTTTAGTCCCAGTTTAGTTCTGGTTTAGTCCTGGTTCAGTCTGGTTTAGTCCTGGTTTAGTCCTGGTTTAGTCCTGTTTAGTCCTGGTTTAGTCCTGGTTTAGTCCTGGTTCAGTCCTGTTTAGTTCTGGTTTAGTCCAGTTTAGTTGGTTCAGTCTGGTTCAGTCCTGATCATTCCTGGTTTAGTCCTGGTTTAGTCCAGTTTAGTCCTGGTTTAGTCCTGGTTCAGTCTGTTTAGTCCTGTTAGTCCTGGTTCAGTCCCAGTTAGTTTGGTTTAGTCCTGGTTCAGTCTGGTTTAGTCCTGGTTCAGTCTGTTTAGTCCTGTTAGTCCTGGTTTAGTCCTGGTTTAGTCCTGTTTAGTCTGGTTAGTCCTAGTTTAGTCCTGGTTCAGTCCCAGTTTAGTTCTGGTTTAGTCCTGTTCAGTCCTGTTTAGTCCTGGTTTTAGTCCTTTAGTTGGTTTCCTGGTTCAGTCCTTTCAGTCCTGGTTTAGTCCCAGTTTAGTCCTGGTTTAGTCCTGGTTCATCTTTAGTTAGTCCCAGTTTAGTCCTGGTTTAGTCCTGTTTAGTCCTGGTTTTAGTCCTTTTAGTCAGTTTAGTCCTGGTTTAGTCTTTGTTTAGTCCTAGTTTAGTCCTGGTTTAGTCCTGGTTTAGTCCCAGTTAAGTCCTGGCTTAGTCCTAGTTTAGTCCTGGTTCAGTCCCAGTTTAGTCCTGGTTTAGTCCTGGTTCAGGTCTGGTTTAGTCCTGGTTTAGTCTTGTTTAGTTGTTTAGTCCTGGTTTAGTTTGTTTAGTCCTGGTTTAGTCCCAGTTTAGTCTGTTAGTCCTAGTTTAGTCCTGGTTCAGTCCTTTAGTTGGTTTAGTCTGGTTCAGTCCTGGTTTAGTCTTGGTTCCCTGGTTCAGTTGGTTTAGTCCAGTCCTGGTTCAGTCCTGGTTTAGTCCTGGTTCAGTCCTGGTTTAGTCTTGGTTCAGTCCTGGTTTAGTCCTGGTTCAGTCCTGGTTTAGTCTTGGTTCAGTCCTGGTTTAGTCCTGGTTCAGTCCTGGTTTAATACAATTTTTGTTCCATTTCAGTCCCTGTTTAGTCCCAAGTTAGTCACATATTTAGTCATATTTTAGTTCAATTTGAGTTTCGTTTTAGTCCAGTCTTAGTCCCAGTTTAGTCCAGAATTAGTCCTGGTTTATCCTGGCCTGACCCCTTCCCAGGTTATTTGTGGTTAAGACCTGATTGTAGTCCTGGTTCAGTTCCTGTTGTCAGTTCTGCTTTAAAATGTTTTGCATTGGATTTTCTTCGGTTCAGTCCTGGTTTAACCCCGAATTAGTCCAAGTTCAGTCCCAGTTCAGTCATAATTTAGAACTGGTTCAGTCCTGGTTTAGTCCTTTTTTAGTTCCGGTTTCGTGCCGGTTTAGTCTAGGTTCAGTCCCAGTTTAGTCATAGTTTAGTACTGGTTTAGTCCTGCTTTAGTCTCATTTTAGTCCCAGTTTAGTGTTGGTTCAGTCCTTGTTTACTCCTGGTTTATTCCTGATTCAGTCCTGGTTTAGTTCTGATTTAGACATAGTTTAGTCCTGGTTCAGTCCTAGTGTAGTCCTGGTTTAGTCTTGGTTTAGTCCAGGTTTAGTTCTTTTTTTTTTTGTTCCCGGTTTAGTCCTAATTTAGTCCTGGTTTAGTCCTGGTTCAGTCCTAGTTTAGTTCTGGTTTAGTCCTTTTTTTGTTCCTAGTTTATTCCTGGTTTAATCTTAGTTTAGTCCTGGTTCAGTCCCAGTTTAATCATAGTTTAGTCCTGGTTCAGTTCTGCTTTAGTCTTGTTTTAGTCCCAGTTTAGTGTTGGTTCAGTCCAGGTTTAGTTGTAGTATTAGTACTGGTTCAGTCCTGGTTCAGTCCGAGTTTAGTCCTGGTTTAGTCTTGGTTTAGTCCAGGTTTAGTCCTTTTTTTGTTCCCGGTTTAGTCCTAGTTTAGTCCTGGTTTAGTCCTGGTTCAGTCCTAGATTAGTTCTGGTTTAGTCTTGGTTTAGTCTTGGTTTAGTCCTGGTTTAGTCTTGGTTTAGTCCAGGTTTAGTCCTTTTATTGTTCCTGGTTCACTCGCAGTTTAGTCATAGTTTAGTCCTGGTTCAGTTCTGCTTTAGTCTTGTTTTAGTCCCAGTTTAGTGTTGGTTCAGTCCAGGTTTAGTCCTGGTTTAGTTGTAGTATTAGTACTGGTTCAGTCCTGGTTCAGACCGGGTTCAGACCTGGTTTAGTCCAGGGTCAGTCCCAGTTTTGTCATAGTTTAGTCTTGGTTCAGTCTTGGTTCTGCCCTGGTTTAGTCTTGGTTTAGTCCAGGTTTAGCTGTTTTTTTTGTTTTGTTTTTTGTTCCAGGTTTAGTACTAGTTTAGTCCAAGTTTAGTCCCCTTTTAGTCATAGTTTAGTCCTTGTTCAGTCCTGCTTTAGTCTTGTTTTAGTCCTGGTTTAGTCCTGATGTTGTTATAGTTTAGTTATAGTTCAGTCAGGTTTAGTTCTGGTTTAGTTCTGGTCTAGACCACTCCCAACTGGTTTAGTCCTGATTAAGACCTGATTTAACCCTGAAATTCCGCTTTTCTACACGTTGACTTGGATTTTTAGCCTATTTAATCGTTCCATTTTCTCTAAACGCACAGGTTACTCATCAATGAAAGAATTTTACACATGCATTTTTCTTTTCCTTTCCTTGTTTGCAGACACTGAACGCATCCATAAGTGCGCGATCATAAATTTAGACCCGGCGGAACGCGCTCGCCGTCATTTCCATCAGCACAATACCTTCACCGCGTCATTGCAATAACAAGTCTGAATACGATATTGACAAAAGAGGTGGCGCGAAGTCACTCAGCCTGAATAAACTCCCGACGCTGAAAAGGACTCCCATCACAAGTATAAACCGCGAATAAAACCGCGCAATCTCTGAAGTATTTATTTGACAGTGACACTGAAAATTTCCCTTGACCTTTCATTCGCCATGGCAACAAGTGAAGACGAGCATAAACAAGCGACGCACTCCACCGCTCGCCCAGTGACAAAAGAAAAAGACGAAGGAAAAAAAAAAGAAGAGGTGGACGTTCAAGCCGCGCCGAGTGGAAATAACTGGAATCGTAATTATTTATCCAGCCCTCCCGAGTTCCTTTTGTGATTAAATATTTCATAAAGTGGTAGGTGTTACAGCTTCCATTCTTGCCGCAAATGGAGGACACCTCAAGGGAACATCAAGTCGTGAAGAGATTTTGAGGAAAGTGTCACAAAATGGAAGCGAAAAATAAAAAAAAAAGGACAGATTCTACCCAGAAAACAACAGTGAAGTTTTAAAGTAGTTTAGTTGAATAACAAACAAATAATAATACACTTTGATTTGTACTTTTTGATAATAAAGTTACAACAATTAATCAGAGTAACTGTGATTAATTGAAAAAGCTACGGATCCTTTAAGGAAGTGAGCATGGTGGCTGCTTCCGGCTCCATGGACTCTGGCTCCAATTGACGTCACATTGAGTGCGTATACATGCACATCAGTAACCCGGTTATTAGCCATACCCCGGTTATGTCAGTATTCGGGTTACTGCGTTTACATGCGCACTGAGAAACCGGGACACTCATATCCGCGTGTACATGATCAAATGGAGTATCCCGGTTTCTTGACATAATCTTACAAATGCGCAGGCGCAAAAATTAACTTAAATCAATTTCATAAACCAGGAAAAATACAAACCGTGAGCTCCTTTAGCATAAGAAGCTAAGGAGCTACGAGATCTCCCACAATCCACTGCGCAGATTCTTCATTAAAATCTTCTGCATAAATAAACTCAACTTTACAACATATAAACCATAAACACTATAGACACATCAGCCCGTTTGATCAGATAATTCAGCTGTGATCACATTTGTTTACGTTTTACAGAAACGAAACTTAAGACCGTTTGTCTAATTAGCATAAACTGTTAGCGGCGATAAAAACAACTCGCTCCTTGCGCCGCTGATGTGATCAGTTTCTTTTGGACTAAATGACACGACTCTGTGGATTATGTGTGTTATTTCTGTGACAGAAGAGGTGCTGATGATGGTAAGTGTGTTCCGTGCATATAGAGTATAGGAGATAGTTCATGTTTTAGCTTTTCAGCGTCACACGAGTGCAGGTCGTACGAGTGCAGATTGTACGTGTGAAGGTTTAGCGCAGCTCTTAATTTTACAGTCATTTCACTCGTTTGGTCACTTTATTTATGTTGGTCAATTTATTTATGTCACTACTGTTGTGGTGAAAGGCTGGAAAGTGTCTTTTGGACGCATGCGACTCAACTTTATGTTGCAGTAACCGGGTACTGCGTTTACATGCCACAAGTATCCCGGTTACTATCGGAATAAACCAGCTACAGTAACCCGGTTTCTAATAACCGGGATACTGCCATAACCGGGTTACTGAAACCGGGTTACTGCGTTTACATGCACCATCAAGAAACCGGGATACTCAAAAAACCCGATCATAACCGGGTTATTGATGTGCATGTATACGCACTCATTGAAAAATTGTCTCCTCTTTTTCTGTAAATGCTGCAGCTGTGAGCCTCGTCGTTTTGGTCTTAAAATATTCATATTAACCCACTCTATATGATCCTGGTGTTTTTATTTTGCTGTTTTGTCCGTAAATAAACTCCTAATATGGAACTCGACTCCAAATTTGCCTCAGTGAACATGTTTTAGCGTCGTCTTCCTACAAGTGGAGGCAGGACAACAGCGCCATCTACAGTCTGACTTCTTCAGGACAGTGCCCCAGGTGTGTTCAGTCCCAGGTTTAGTCTCGTGTTAGTCCCAGTTTAGTGTTGGTTCAGTCCTGGTCAGTCCCAGTTTAGACCTAGTTTAGTCCCAGTTTAGTCCAGGTTCAGTCCCAGTTTAGTCATAAGTTTATTTAGTCCTGGTTTAGACCTAGTTTGGTCCAGGTTTATTTCCAGTTTAGTCATAGTTTAGTCCAGGTTCAGTCCTGTTTTAGACCAGGTTCAGTCCCTGTTTAGTCATAGTTTAGTGTTGGTGTTCAGTCCAGGTTTAGTCCAGGTTCAGTCCTGGTTTAAACTTGGTTTAGTCCCAGTTTAGTCCAGGTTCAGTCCTGGTTTAAACCTGGTTTAGTCCCAGTTTATTCCAGGTTCAGTCCCAGTTTAGTCATAGTTTAGTCCTGGTTCAGTCCTGATTTAGACCAGGTTTAGTCCTAGTTTAGTCATATTTTAATCCTGGTTCATTCCTGGTTTAGTCCCAGTTTGGTCCAGGTTCAGTCCCAGTTTAGTCATAGTTTAGTGTTGGTTCAGTCCTGGTTTACAACTGGTTTAGTCCCAGTTTAGTCATAATTTCTTCCTGGTTCAATTCTGGTTTAGACCTGGTTTAGTCCCAGTTGAGTCCAGGTTCAGTCCTAGTTTAGTCATACTTTATTTAGTCCTGGTTTAAACCTGGTTTAGACCTAGTTTGGTCCAGGTTTATTTCCAGTTTAGTCATAGTTTAGTCCAGGTTCAGTCCTGTTTTAGACCAGGTTCAGTCCCTGTTTAGTCATAGTTTAGTGTTGGTGTTCAGTCCAGGTTTAGTCCAGGTTCAGTCCTGGTTTAAACTTGGTTTAGTCCCAGTTTAGTCCAGGTTCAGTCCTGGTTTAAACCTGGTTTAGTCCCAGTTTAGTCCAGGTTCAGTGCCAGTTTAGTCATGATTCAGTCCTGGTTTAGACCTGGTTTTATTCCCAGTTTATTCCAGGTTTAGTCCCAGTTTAGTCATATTTTAATCCTGGTTCATTCCTGGTTTAGTTCCAGTTTAGCCCAGGTTCAGACCCAGTTTAGTCATAGTTTCTTCCTGGTTCAGTCCTGATTTAGACCAGGTTCAGTCCCAGTTTACTCATAGTTTAATGTTGGTTCAGTCCAGGTTTAGTCCAGGTTCAGTCCCAGTTTAGTCCAGGTTCAGTCCCAGTTTAGTCATGGTTCAGTCCTGGTTTAGTCCCAGTTTAGTCATGGTTTCGTGTTGGTTCAGCCTCCATGTCTCATTTTATAGCCACCTCCATTCTATTATTATTATTATTATTACTTTTATGTGTTTGTAAGAGCTGCCCGTGCCTTATAAACTCTTTTTTTCCCCCATCAATACATAGAAATGCGCATTATTCTACATTATTTACTTCGATAATATTCCATAACATTGCAGGAGATCAGTAACAATCCTGTACCCGTGCACTTGTCTGTTTCGTTGCCACAGCAGTGAGATCATGCGTCTGTAGAACTCCTCCAGCGCTCGAGTCAAGAGTGTCCTTGACCACGACAATGAACAAAGACCACAACTATTCTTTCTATTGCAAAGAAACATATTGATTTTTCTTTTCTCTGACTCCAAACAAGACGTCAACACGAGCGCTGGAGCAGGGGTAGGAGCAGATTAAAATTACAGCAAAGACTGATGAAAAAAACTGTTAACTTTTTTAGTGTTTAGAATTCGGAGTTCTTTTCTCTTAAAAAAACATTTTGTGGTGGATCAAGGACAAACCGATTTATTTCGCAGCGAATTCAACTCCCTGGATTCTGCTCACAATAATTAAAAGGAAAACAGATCTTTAAAGTAGATTTTGAAGAAGTGGGGCTATTATCGGTCAAGGGAGAAAGCGTTTAACCTTCAACTAAAAACCCTTAAAGGTGCACTCACATCCAACACCTGCTGCTGTTGTGCTTTGAGTTGAACGCGCCACACTTTGGATTTAAACTTATTTCCGTGGAGAGAAGCAGACGGCAAAACCAGATCTGTGAAAAGGCGAGCCCGTTCACAGTAAGAATGCATGTTTTGAAAGATACTGTTCATCAAGAAAGGATGTAAACTTCAACTAAAACGCCTTAAAGAGTCCATTTTACGTTATTTTCTGATCTGTTATAACGTTTCTTCGTCACAAATAAACCTAGAGTTGTGTTTTGTTTCATTCACACAGGTTTAACGCACAAATCCTGCATATTTAGGTTCTTATTCAAACAGAAAACGTTATATTGTAATACAGGAAGTGCTCCACTGTGTTTTTAAACTCCATACATGTCCATTTGAATCATTTAGGCTGCGTTCAGACTGCAGCCTGAAGTGACCCAAATCCGATTTTTTGGCCTCTATGTGACCTGTATCTGATCTTTTAATGACAGTCTGAACGACACAGATCCGATTTTTTCAAATGCCACTTGGATATGTGGCCCTAAAACCGATACATATCTGATCTTTTGACATGCGACTTCAGTCTGAACGGTCAAAGCGCATTCATCCGACCTACACGTCATCAACAAGCCACGAACGTCACTATTCTGCGCTGAAGTAGGCGAAAAATTGTTAATGAACTCATGTCACTGAAGTGAAGCACATCTCCACTCACCACTCTTGGCCACGTCTCCACATCCACACGTTCCTTTCAACGGACGTCGCTGCCGCTGCCCCACAAAACACCACGGACAAAAACCTCGTCCTTCTCCTTCTCAATCTCCTCCTTAAAACAAGTAAGTTGTTCATGTTCTGGCTCCGGTACGAGAGGAACTTTAAAATCTCCAGGTGCTCAATGCTCGCGTCCATGTTTGGACAACTTCCGTAAACACAGAGCACGCTCGCTGTGGTTGACGTCGTCGTGTCTCCAGTGCACATGCTGGACACTTTCGGGCCGTTTAACGTTCACACACTGGAGTCACATACAAGTCGCATTTAATTGGAAATGTGAACGACCTCGCAAAAACATCAGATTTCACAAAAAAATCTGAATTGTGCGTTAAGCCCTGCAGTCTGAACGTAGACTTAGAATCTAAGGCTACGTTCAGACGAGATCGGCAATTCCAGATTTGAAATAATCTAGATTATTTCAAATCTGGAATTTCCGATCTCTACTGAACTGAACTGAACTGAACTGAACATAAAAGGAGCTGTTGACTTGAAAATGCTTCATGACATCACAAGGACATGAGCATTTTGAGCTTTGGAGATGCAGACAGATGAATAATAAAAGACTCAAAACACATAACTCCTGCTCTTCATTTTGTCTTCTAAGGTGCTTTAACTTCTTGGGTTCTTTTTAAAGACAGTACAGTAAAGTGTATTTACCTTTTTGACATGTTTTGGCTGTTGCTGCTGCATCTTCAGAACTGTCCCCGGTGTTGTCGTGTATCAGCTGTTGTTACTTCCTGTAGGTGTGGTCAGCCTGATGGACCTGGCAGGCCTGCTCTCATCGCCCGGTGTCTCTGGAGGAGGATGTCCCAAGTGTGTGAAAGCAGGATCGCTCCATCATCACGGTTAATCCTGTCCGTGTCTCGTTTCCTGATTTCGACGACCTCCCTGATCCAGCGAATGAAACTGTCGTTTTCTGATTCAATTGGGATTGGAAAACGTTCCTCCTTTCACACACCTGGGACACCCTCCTCCAGAGAACACCGGGCGATGGGAGGCGTGGTCAGTCTGAGCGACCTGCAGGTCCATCAGGCTGACCACACCTACAGGAAGTAACAACAGCTGATATACGACACGTCAACACAAACACCGAGGACAGTTCTGAAGATGCAGCAGCAGCAGCCGGAACATGTCAACAAGATAAATACACTTTACTGTATTGTCTTTAAAAAGAACCCAAGAAGTTAAAGTACATTAGAAGACAAAATGAAGAGCAGGAGTTGTGTTTTGTTTCATTCTCACAACCCGTCACCACCAACACCGGTGACAGTTTTGAAGATGCAGCAGCAGCCGAAACATGTCAACAAAGTAAATAAACTTTAGTCTGTTCTCTTTAAAAAGAACCCAAGAAGTTAAATATCTCCTGCTCTGTTTTTGATGAGGTGACAACATTTCTAACATGACTTAAAGCTCACAGGAGTCAATTTTACGTAATATAGGACCTTTAAAGTCACACTACAACCTCCATCGCTTGCTTTTCTAGTCGTTTGCCAACAATGTTCCACAGTATGGCATTAAACTTTTCTCCAAACAGATGACAAAACCAGATCTATAAAGAGGAAACCCAACTGTAAGAATGTTTTCCAGCGTAGTGTTTACATTTGCGATTGATGAAATAGAAGACGTTAAACACAATGCATCGCCGACGAGCCGAAGCTGCAACATCTCCATGGAGACGAGCAGGTGCCAGAAAAGCGTCACAGTGCACCTTTAAAAGTTTCCCAGTTTAAAAAGTACATTTCTGCTCGCAAACTTGCTAATGGTGCCAAATTTCTAGCTTTGATTTGTACAATATTGCTACACCTTTGTTTGCACAGCGGCGTATGTTTTGCTATTTGCATAATTTAATCCACTCACTTCCCTTCAAATTTTCATTCAAATGCCTCACGCGCTCCATTGAGATTCCACAGGAGTACTTAAGAAAACAATATTATTATTTATACGCCGCAGCCTGAAACATTTTCTAATACATCTTTCTGTCAGCAGCAGTCGTTTCTAATCATCAGCCCCACAGGGACTCCAGGATACGACGGGAGGAGAATACCAGACCATTTTAGCCTTAAAGGTGCATTGTAGGGACGCAACCATAACCAAAATATCGTGATATCACATCGTCTAAGTTCTCACAATAATATCGTGGACCATCACAATATATAGAATCACAAGTCTCTTTGCTTAAATTAAGAGTTATGCTGCAGCAACAGTTAATAAAGACAGAGGGAACTACATAGACCATGATCCTTTGCTCCATTTCAGTGAAGACTACAAGAAGAAATAAATAACAGTTCTAAGCACTTTTAAGACTTGTCAAGGCATTTTAAGAGGAAATATAGGCGAGTTTCAGCTGACGTCATTGTTATTAAAAGCCCGCGTTGCATGCTGGGAAATATTTTGGTCAGAGGCAAGAAACACGATAGCGTCAAACACAGTGCGTAACCTCGCGTATTTATCCCCGATAATGGTAAATTCCTGCTGCATTTTCGGATGCACAAATAGAAGCACGGAAGAAGGAAAATGTCTTTTTCGTATTCCGAGTGAAAAGAACCGCTAACGGTGAATTAAACGGCTTTCAAACATTCGCAGAGCAAACGTAGAAGATCCTAACAAACCGTGGACTCCAACAAGTTCAACAACACATCGAGACTCTTGGAGGTTTTCATCTTTTCTGCTGTGAATGGCCCAGGAGTTTCCACCAAGTCATTGTGGATATCGCCGAAGTGAATATTTGTCCAGGTAGTTGGCGATTCTGACCAGAAATTTGGTTTGGTCCAGGCTTTGTCGGGGCTGAAAAGGGTGATTTGGCTCCATCGATGCTTATGACCAATTTCTGGTCAAATGGTCTTGGGTCCTCTGCCGTTAGAGTGGATAAATAACCGGGATCAATACCCTTTACGTGCTTTCTCGCTCCGTCCGTCTGGCTGAATTAGTGTTTCTTGTCGCCGACCAAAATAATTCCCAGGATGCAACGCGCGTTTTTGTCAACAATGAAACTCGCCTATTAACAGATTTGTTTGTAAGCCTCCACAAAACATCGTTATAAATATCGTACCGTGACAATATTGTATCATGAGACTTGAACATCGTTACATCCCTAGTGCATTGTGTGACTTTTCTGGTGGAGGGTTCGTCAAATGTTGTAGTCCATGGAGATTTTAAACCTTTCTGTCTTCATGGAGACCAAACCAGACCAAGTTACATGTCAGATCTGTGGAGAGGTTAGAATCCATGTTTGTTTAGGCTTTTTGGAGCTATAAAACCACCTGTAAATGAATCCAAGGGCGTAGGTTTGCATAGGGATGGTGAGAACATGTCACAATCAATATTTGGCGAAGACAAAATAGTCCCTACCGATAATTGCCATTTTATTTTAATGAAACAAAAATATAATTTATTCTGATATTTTTCCAAGCTCAATAGTATTAATTTAACATGTTTTAGTTCACATTTTGTTGCTGCAAATATTCCCACGTTCCAGGGTCTAATGAGGAACCTCATGTATAAATGTATGTGTAGGTTAACTCAATCAAGAAATGGAATTAAAACGTGCTTGACTGATATTAAGGAAAGTGACACCCAATATTACTCTGACATCTGTAAATGTTGGAAGAGCCAGCTATAGGTATTTTAATTCTGCTGGACCTTACATCATTGTAGGTATTTTTTATGTGTGTGTGTGTGTGTGTGTTTGTGTGTACGGTTTGGACCCTGAGTCTGTAAATAAAGTTAAATATAATTTATTAGATGTTCTGAGATGTATTCAGTGATATGACGACAGGGTTACACCTGCCGCTATTTCACTGGCTGCAACAGAGTGATGTCATTAGTGGAGCCAGGAGCCTAAACTGGGGAAGCGGCAGGACAGGACCAGCACCCAAACACGTCGTCTTGAGCAGCGTGAGTGAAGAAGCTGCACCAAACTTTGAAAAACGTTTCAAAAGGAACTTACTTGGCTTCATCTTCAGTTAAACTTGTCTTATAATGAGTCGCCGCTGAAAAAGAGCGACTATCACCACAAGTGCACCTCCCAAATGGCAAATGGAGCCCTACTCGTGCGCTGTGAGACCCCGACTCTACTGACAATATTCCATGGAAAAATGTACGGAAATGACCTCACAAATATCTCATCACCAACAAGCAAAGGGAAATCTGCTACAAACTTCTACATCGCTGTTTTCTGCTAAACAATCATCTGAAGCGCATTTCGCATGGGATAAGTACAACTTCAGGACGTCTGTAATAATTTGCAAATTACCGCCCCACCTCTGTGTTACTTGCAGCGCATTTGCACGGGATAAACCAAGTCCGTAAATTACTCTTATTTTACTCACACTAGCACAGAGATTAAAAGAGAAAAGAAAAGATAGAAAAGACGCGCAATTACAACAACAAACACTAAGATGCCGATTTGCACGGGACTAGTATCACAGAACGTCTGTGTTTGACGAAATATAGTAGAAATATAGTGGAGATGTTACAAATTAGACATGGCACATTTCAATGCAATTATTACAAATCACCAAAGGTCCACAGGTAATAATCCCGTGCAAATAGGGCATTAGAAGGAAAATGGACACAAACTGAAAAATGAAACCACCTCTGACTTAATTTGGACCTGCCTAGACTCTGTGTGTTTTTGGAAAGAATTCATAAAACATATATGCAAATTCTTTTCCCATTTTACCTTTTCTTATAAATATGTGCTGTTTGGTTTTTGCAGTGTGCATCATGCGGAAAGTAAACAATGTTATAGAATTAATCTGTTAATCAAGTCACCTGTTGGATAATGTCATACTGTGGAACATTCTAGGCAGAGCAGTGACATATCCATCGAAAAAAGTGACATAGTGCGCCTTTAATCCTGCGCTCAGAGGCAGGAGACCACCAGAAGAGAAGCAATGAGAACTGCTCGATTAATATGTGTGATGGTTTAAAGATGCGTTGTGTAACTTTTTTGGTGGAGGGTTTGACAAATGTTGTACTCCATGGAGATTTTAAACCTTTCTATCTTCGTGGAGACCAAACCTGACCAAGTTACGGGTTAGATCTGCGGAGAGGCAACCCCACTCACAGTCAGAATCCATGTTTGTTTAGGCATTTTGCAGCTATAAAACCACCTGTAAATGAATAAATGTAAGGTAGGGCTGTTTAATGTCTTACTGTGGAACATTCCAGGCAGAGCAGTGACGTATCCATAGAAAAAAAGTTTTTAAAAAGTGACATAGTGCTCAGAGGCAGGAGACCACCAGCAGAGAAGCACGCACCAATGAAGAACTGCTCGATTAATATGTATGCGGGGACGTGGCATCGGAGCAAACACACGATGAGAGATGCCGAGTGCCCATAAGACTGACGCATTTAAAGTGTCAGGGCCCGTGACCTTTAAGGTGGAAAGTAATGAAAGGAGATGATGGAGGGCCGACCTGCACACACACACACACACACTGAGAGGGCAGGCAAGTTTGGCAGGGAATATAAATGGACTTTTTCAACAAGGTGCTTTAAAGGGGAAGAGTTGTGTTGTTTTGGGCGTTTAGTTTGGAACAATAACGTCAGGGGATCATCGTTTATGTTTTGTGCATGATAAAGAACAATACTGATGCAACCTAATGCCAGATTGATAAGTGTAGCATTGTGAGTTGAGTTTGACACGACCAGAAGACTTGAGTCACTATTTTTAGGACTTGAGACTTGATAAAATGGACCAAGACTTGGGACTTGACTTGGACTTGAAGATCAGTGGCTTGGGACTTGACTCGGACTTAAACCCTGTGACTCGATGTAACTCCTAAAAAAATATGTTCTTAGAAAATACTTTTCTCTTTACAGCTGATAAATGTGGAGCTGAATTTTACAGGAACAAACTGGAACATGTCGCTCCCACTTTCAAGTTCCATTCAAGTTTGTTACTTTGAATGGAACTAAAGTACTGCAATACTCAAATATACTGCAGTAATATACTGTACAACACAGTAATACACAGTAATATACAATACAATACAGTATAACTACATAGAACATGATCCTTTCATTTCAGTGCAAAACTACATGACAAAATAACTGTAATTTAGCACTTTTAAATCTGTATTCTTTCTGTTCTGACTGTAATGATTCATACTAAGATCTTGTCAAGACATTTAAAAAGGAAGAATTTGCATTTCTGCTCATCCATGACTTTTTAAGTACAAGTTAGATTAAAATTCATATAAATTATTAAAATCTAAGATCTATTTGGTACTTTGGTTAAAGACTTGAAATGACTTGAAGCTCAAAGCAGACGACTTGGACTTGACTTGGACTTATGAGCCAGAGACTCAAGACACAACATGGACTTGTTTGTCTCCGATTTGGGACTTGAGGTCAAAGTCATGAGTCTTATTTGAGACTTGCAAAATGCTCACCTCTGGACAGTGGTGGAGTTTGCAATTTGGGGCCCTGAACTTGAGTTTGGGGCCCTCACTATAATGCACTGTTTTGTTTTGTTTTTAATATATATTAATTGTCTATTTTTTCCCATTGTTCATGAGACGCGCATCTTTATTTGAATTAGGGTGAATTGGAAACTTGTCTTATTAGGTCAGTAGCCTACTAGATAACAGATTTTTTGCTAATACAATTACATTTTTGTTTACATCCATTACATATCATTATGATTATGCCATGATTATTTCCTTCCAAATCAAGGTCAAACTGACTACACCATTCTAATGTGAGGGGGGGGGGGGATAGATAGAATAGATTTGACAGTCAGATTCTATTTTTGACAGTGTTTTCTTATTTAAAAGTAAATTACTCTCCTTTAATGTCATATTGAGAGAAAATCTAATTGCTCTGAGAACTCGGCCATTAGTGATACTGAGGGCAGTTGGTTAGGGCTCCTCCAGGTTCAGGTTGTTGCCCAATGCCTCTGGACATTACAGTCTGGAATGGCTCTTGCTGAAAGTGGTCGAGAAACATGAAAAAAAAAACCTTCATAATTTTAATTGGTTGAAGCGTCACAACGGCAGAATATCTTAAATGGATTTTTTTGTTAAATCCAGTTGAAACCAAAACACAGATCTATTTTCTGTCAAAAAAATATGAACAATCCACTTTTTTTCTCCATGATTTTCAAGAACAAAACAGCCTGTATTTTGTCTAAAATAGGCCAAACTATGCCTGTCCAGTGTTGTCATGTTTGTTTTGGTTTATTCACCTTTGGCTTAGGTGGGCCGGATTGATTCTTGTGAGTTTGTGAACAAATATCAGGAGAATCTTTCTGGCCAGGTTAATATAGAAAAACAGAAATAGGACAGTCGACTTTCTGTTCCAAACTGCAGAGCTGATCCTCCTCTCCACTGTGGCATTTCACAGATGATCTGATTCATCAGTTGGAGAGATTGTTGTGATTTATCCAGCCTACTTTGCACATCGCTCTAGTCCTTTTTTCAATGCCAACAATCGACTACTGGACCATCAGCCCGTTTGACATTATAATGTGTTTAATGCAGCTTTTTACGTTTACGTTTTACAGAAACAAAACTTAAAACCACAAGGCTAATTTGCATAAACTTTAAGCTCTGGAAAAACAGCTTGCTCCTTGTGCGCTGATGTCGGACTAAAGGACACAAGTCAGTGGAATATCGGTTCTTTCTGTGACGGAGGGATGTTAACGGTGCATAGATGTGTGAAATAGTTGACAAAACAAAACCTGGGTCAGTTAGGAGCACGGCAAAAAAACGCTGACGCTTCCAAAATCGTGTTGTCTGATCGCGATTTTCAGTCCAAAACGATAGATCATTGTTTCCCAAAGACTAGGTCGTGACCTTCAGGTGGGTTGCAAAAGATTTTTTCTGCACGTAGGTCTGCAATATACAGTTCTGACACATGAGAGAACTAGTGAGTCAGCGAATATGTTATCATCATTCTGGATCAGCGTTTCGTCAGAATATCCTGTCCTCAGTAGGGCCAGTATTTCTATGTTTATCTATTTCACTACTACATATGTGTGTGAATTGGGATTTTCTGTGTTCGCAAAAATGAAAACAAAGCACAGAAACAGACTGAATGCTGCTCCTGATCTGCTGCTGCGCTTTTCTCCTGCACCCTGGACTGAAACAAGCTACAAAAACACTGACATTTTTGTATAATTTGTAATCTTTTTGTAATTATTTTATTGAGTATTTTTGTTCCAATATTGCTGGTTCAATTGAATTTTGAAAAGAAAAAGAAATGGGCTACATTTAAAGTCCAAATAGGTGACTTATGGATCCTTTTATTGTTTAATTTGTTTAATAATTGTTTAAAACTTGAGTAATACTAATTGTTCAGAGAGACACGATCACTCAGTCGACAATAAAACATCCTCATTAATGTTCAATAATGATCAAATCCGCCTTTATTTTGTGATGTCGATTGAGGTTTGTGACGTTTAAAATAAGGGTCCCCGGAAAAAAGGTTCGGGAAACACTGAGATAGATCGTTCGGAAGTCACCAGAGGATTTCTTTAGTCGATTACAGCCCTGAACACTGCACTTTTATATCGCTTTAATCATTATACAGATTGTTTCCGCATTATAACATGTTGACAATAGAGGGGAAAAAAAAGAAAAACCTCCATCGTCTCCTTGACCTCCCCACAGCTGTTGTCTTCAGTCCACTCTTGATGGCCTTTTATTGTGGCTCATCTCTCCAATCACCCCTAACCGCTCCGCTGCTCCTCCTCCTCCCCCGTCCCTCTCTCTCATCCTCCTCTTCCTCCCTCGCTTTTCTCCATCCACACAAATGACTCAGTAAAACAGGTCAAGTGTTACGAAATTCCCCCTGCAGCTCAACCTGCCTAATACAAGGCCTGCCTCATTGCACCAAGACGAGTAATGCTCTGCCTACTCACTGGCCTCGCACAGACAGGCCCCACCAACACATAATGAGAAGACGCTTGGATATTATGCATCAACTACTGCGCAGCATGGAGCTTCTAATATCTGCAATACTGTAAAAATAAAACACGGTTGGAGGAGGCCAAGACGTTACTATGGATACGCTCAATATATAGCCTCCTACTCAATATCGGCCAATAAACGCAGATATTAAAAGTTCTGTCTTACTGTATTTCCACGCAACATTAAAGAAGAGATTATAATGAGATTTAACTGCAAATATATATATCGTGGTATTTTACTGTAGCAAGAAATGTATTTCATGTACTTATATGACCTGAGTTTGGATTGATTTGAATATTTTCACGAAGGTACAGAGCTGTGGGCGGGGTTAAAGGGTAGGTGAAAACAGGATTTTTTGGAGCACTCAAGCCAGATCCTAGCCTGATTCATCATTCGTGGAAACCGTCTGACCTCGCAGCATTAGGATTCGTTCGTTCGGCGGTAGGTGGGTACTTTTTTTATTTAACCAATAGCCGCTATTTGGTCGTGTCGTATGTAATGCGCCAAATCTAGTAGGAAGAAGGGCAATAACGTCTAAAATTCACCAAACATTCTCTTTGTCCCGGCTTTAAATCCTCGATCTCGGGAATCGTTGCCAACACAGAATGTCTGTCTTCGTCTACATCCATCTCGATCACTATGTTTACTGTTTTGCTGTACCGGGCCACTTTAAAAAGGCTTTTTCTGGAATACAGAAAACCATATTTGACTTTGTCTGGGTCATTGGGATTGTATGTATATAGCGAGCGACCTGATATTTTTGTAAACAAATAATGCGTCAGTCTTACAAAGCGCCATTTTGGATATTCAAAGTTCAGTTTTGTAAGTTTTGCTGCCAGTCACTGAGCTACAACTTTCACCTGCTGGAAATGTGCTTTGGAAAATATTATGAGCAACAATTAAAATTGCAGTAGTTTTGTATTGTCATAAAGGTGCACTATTTAACTTCTAAGGTGGAGGGTCTGCTGCTTGCTTGTCTTCGTGGAGATGTTATTTCTTTGCCAGCATGTTCCACGGTAGCCTGAATCATCTGCCAGTTTCACTTTGTGGAAACCGTCTGACCTCACAGCATTAGAATTCGTTCCTTTTTTTATTTAACCAATCACTGCTATTCGTGATGTATGTAATGCGCCGCTAACGGGGCTAACTGGTATATTAAGCTTTTCCCAAATCGATTAGGAAAAAACAAACATTAATTAATTCAAACATTCTCTTTGTTTCGGCTTTAAATCCTTGATGTCGGGAATCATTGCAAACACACAATGTCTGTCTTCGTCTACATCCGTCTCGACCGCTTTGTTTACTGTTGCGCTTTACCACAAAAGGGACCCAGACAGGCGCTTGAGTTTGACATCATGGCTTCACTGCTCTTCGCTGATTGGCCAGTGCGCAGTCTACAACTTCCAGGGTTCTTGCAAACCGTCTATTGTATTCCAATTCCTGACCTAGTCCCTGGAAAGAAATTTAATTGAGCGGAGACACTAGGTGGCGCCAGCCTGACTCACCAAAAACAGAGCCATATAAGATTTCTCAAATGAACATAAATCAATTAAAATATTGTGACTGAGTAAGATAACTCATAAACTTCAGTATGTCCCCTGATTTATGTATGTACTCGAGAAAAAACGACAAAAATACTATGCACGATTTGATCTGATCTAATTTGGGAGATCTCCAAAACAGCAAAGGCTATATTATAATTTAACAAAGGGGTCTTCAATGTTTTTCAAACCAGGGACCCCAAACTGATATGGAGAACTGGAGCAGGGACTCCCTACTATATATATAGCATACAATTGCGTTTTATATTAAATTTGGCCTAGTGCCGAGTATAAACATGGTTACTCTGTTATTGTAAAGTCAATACTAGGGGGGTATTCCATCGAAGTAGCTTAGTCCAGGCTTATCCTAAAATCCTGAGCTGAAAGTAGCTCCATCTCCAGTTTAAGCCTCAACTCAACAGCCCATGACAGAAATAAGCCTGAGTCGGACCAAAGCTAATTCAGGCCTGAGGTTTAAACTGAGAAGGCCAGAGACAACGGAGCGACGACATCACGAAAAATGGGCTCAAAGTGTGACTTTCTCAAATGATCTGATTAAACGAAAGAGGAGCCGCAGCGCGCACGGACAAGAGTTTGATACGGGACACTGAACTTTTCTGGTCATTCTGATCTGAGAAGCGACGAAAGACTCGACTCCCCTTCCTCTCCCAGTCGCTCAGCGTAGGAGAGGAGGCGGTTACGTAATGTGGAGCCTGGTTAACACGCCCGGGAATGAAGTTGCACGACCCCTTCCCGATGCGCGGTAGTACGGGCAGAGTTTAAATTCTACCATTGCGAAAAAGTGAAGCTGTAACAGACATGTACCCAAACAAGAAATTATAAAAACCGCGCCAGTGCAACAGGGAGTGAGAAACGAAGGAATGATGAGAGAGCAAACAGACAGAACCCACAGAAAACTAGCTCATCCTTATCTTTCAAAAATTAAGAAATATATATAAAAACTAAAACTACAAAAAAATGTCTAATCAACCAAAGATTTGAAGTGACCCGTCTGCAACATTCCCCTGTTGAAGACCTCTGATTTAACAGATTAATCTCCCAAATCTCTTTACTCAAACATCACAACTTTGTTTTCTTGTCTTATCTTGTTGGTTTCACGTTGCGTTCTTGCTCAAGAGCACAATGGCACTGTGAGCAATGGCAGAACTTGAACCAGCATTTTCTTTTACTCCTCATTTGGAAGAGGGTTAGAATTTGGAAGGGGGTGAACTCCAGTGAATAGGCGAGTTTCATTGTTGACAAAAGCGCGCGTTGCATGCTGGGAATTATTTTGGTCGGCGGCAATAAACACTAATTCAACATGACGGACGGAGCGAGAAAGCACGTAAAGGGTATTGATCCCGGTTATTTATCCACTCTAACGGCAGAGGACCCAAGACCATTTGACCAGGTCAAAAAATTGGTCATAAGCATCGATGGAGCCAAATCACCCTTTTCAACCCCGACAAAAGGTGGACCAAACCAAATTTCTGGTCAGAATCGCCAACTACCTGGACAAATATTCACTTCGGCGATATCCACAATGACTTGGTGGAAACTCCTGGGCCATTCACAGCAGAAAAGATGAAAACCTCCAAGGCTACGTTCAGACTGCAGGGCTTAACGCTCAATTCCGATTTTTTTGTGAAATCCGATGTTTTTGCGAGGTCGTTCACGTTTCCAATTAAATGCGACTTGTCTGTGACTTCAGTGTGAACGGTAAACGACCCGAAAGTGTCCCGCATGCGCACTGGAGACACGATGACGTCAACCCCATGCGTCAACCGCAGCGAGCATGGTCTGTGTTTACGGAAGTTGTCCAAATATGGTCGCGAGCATTGAGCACCTGGAGATTTTACAGTTCCGGTTTCCGCCTGCTTCAGCGCAGAATAGTGACGTTTGTGGCTTGTTGATAACGTGTAGGTCGGATGGATGCGCTTTGGCCGTTCAGACTGAAGTCGCATGTCAAAAGATCGGATTATGTATCAGATTCAGGACCACATATC
Organism: Boleophthalmus pectinirostris; assembly: GCF_026225935.1. Lineage (NCBI taxonomy): Eukaryota > Metazoa > Chordata > Actinopteri > Gobiiformes > Gobiidae > Boleophthalmus > Boleophthalmus pectinirostris. The sequence goes on along the minus strand of NW_026571447.1, from coordinate 32,718,100 downwards.
CAAGTGGCCTGGGTCGCATTTGAAAAATTCGGATCTGTGCCGTTCAGACTGTCATTAAAAGATCGGATACAGGTCACATAGAAGCCAAAAAATCTGATTTGGGTCACTTCAGGCTGCAGTCTGAACGCAGCCCAAGAGTCTCGATGTGTTGTTGAACTTGTTGGAGTCCACGGTTTGCTCGGATCTTCTACGTTTGCTCTGCGGATGTTTGAAAGCCGTTTAATTCACCGTTAGTGGTTCTTTTCACTCGGAATATGGAAAAGACATTTTCCTTCTTTCGTGCTTCTATTTGTGCGTCCGATAATGCAGCAGGAATTTACCATTATCGGGGAGAAATACGCGAGGTTACGCACTGTGTTTGACGCTTATCGTGTTTCTTGCTTCAGACCAAAATATTTCCCAGCATGCAACGCGGGCTTTTAATAACAATGACGTCAGCTGAAACTCGCCTATATTGTCTCAAATGGTTCGATGTGTCTGAGGCCTTGGCGTGGAGGTGTCTCAGCATCAATGAAGTATTCTTAATGTAAGACAATACGTACCTAACAACAACAATAATAATGATGATTAAAATAATATGTAAAGAGCAACATAAATAACATGCTGTAAATAAGAAAATTGGTGACCTTGTTAGGCGGAATTAGACCAAAGTGAACGACTACAGCTGAAACTCGCCTATAAGCAGGGGTAATTTTACAGAGTTACTGACAAAAAAGTAGTGGAGAGGTTAATAATAAAGACATTCTATACATTTAACAATATTCTTGAGCGTATGAAAGAGTGAATTGGAGACTGGTGGAGGTTGGAGAAGGCGCTGGCACAGATTGGCAGCCACGTTTTCCTCAGAAAGCCCCACGGCATCTGTAATAATCTTAAAATCAGCTTTTACAACTAGTGTTTGGCGTAAACTCTGCCGTGTCACCTTCCTTTTTCTGTTACGTACTTCATGTAAATATCTATAGAAGTGTCCTGGGGCTAACAACTGCCTTTGCCATTTGACTGTCCCCGCTGGTTGTCACGGTAATTTGCGTAAAGCGCTCAAAAGGTTGCGTTCATGTTCTTGAATTTGATAATGTCATAATTTCAGAGAGAAGGCAGGGGGTCTGTGCGGATATTTCAGTCTAAAACAGTGACTCACCCACACAGAATTTCCACATACGTTGAACCTTTTATATATTTATTTGTTAGAGATTCGCTCCACAAATTTGCCTTGAAGGTCATACGGCTTAAAGATGCACTCTGTAACTTTTTGGTTGACCTGCTTGTTATTAATATTAACACTGTGCCCAGGACTGAACCATGACTGTCAAGTGTAATCATGTCTTTTTTACATTACAAACTCAATCCGGGTCCAAAACAGAACATAAAAACTAAATCCAACGCAGAAACATTTTAAAGCAGAACTGCAAACAGGAACTGAACCAGGACTATATCAGGTCTTAACCAGAAATAACTTTGGAAGGGGTCAGGCCAGGATAAACTAGGACTAAATCTGAATTAAATTAGGACTAAAACTAAACTAAAATATGATTAAATATAAGACTAATATGGGACTAAACAGGGAATGAAATGGGACAAAAATGGAGTTAAAGCAGGACTAAACCAGGACTAAACCAGGACTCCAAAACAAGACTAAACCAGGACTATCAGACTAAAACAGGTCTAAACCCGGTTTAAACCAGAACTGAACCAGGACTGAACCAGGACTAAACCAGGGCTAAATCAGGACTAAATCAGGACTAAACTTGGCTATACCAGGACTTTAAACCAGGACTAAACCAGGACTACCGGACTAAACCAGGTCTTAACCAGAACTGAACCAGGACTAAACCAGGACTCTAAACCAGGACTAAACCAGGACTAAACTAACAGGACTAAACCAGGAAACCAGGACTAAACCAAGGACCAAACCGGACTAAACCAGGTCTTAACCAGAACTGAACCAGGACTAAACCAGGACTCTAAACCAGGACTAAACTTGACTATACCAGGACTCTAAACCAGGACTAAACCAGGTCTTAACCAGAACTGAACCAGGACTAAACCAGGCCTCTAAACCAGGACTAAACTTGACTATACCAGGACTCTAAACCAGGACTAAACCAGGTCTTAACCAGAACTGAACCAGGACTAAACCAGGCCTCTAAACCAGGACTAAACTTGACTATACCAGGACTCTAAACCAGGACTAAACCAGGTCTAAACCAGAACTGAACCAGGACTAAACCAGGACTAAACCAGGACTACAGGTCTAAACCAGGACTGAAACCAGGACTGAACCAGAACTGAACCAGAACTAATCATGGACTTGAGAGCGAGAAGTAGAACCCTGAGCCCGTAGAGCAGGGTGTCTGGTCTGCAAAGCGCCAGCGGGTGACAGCTGTGCTGAGTCCTGGGGGGCGCAGAGCTGTGTGCTGGTCCTTTCGGTTCAGTCCTGGTTCAGTCCTGGTTCAGTCCTGGTTCAGTCCTGGTTCAGTTCTGGTTCAGTTCTGGTTCAGTCCTGGTTCAGTCCTGGTTCAGTTCTGGTTCAGTCCTGGTCCCTCATGTCTCAGGTCACTATAGGACAGTACTGCAGACATCATGAGCCTGTGCAGGTTGTTTTCACCATTGTCAATAGCTCCGGTTTGACATTTAAGTTGTAGCTATTTTATATTTGTTTTTTTTATATATCTCACGTCGGGAGAAGTGGGTGGACGGCGTGACCCTGCGTACCCCGCCCACTACACCCCTGAATACAAGTGGTTTTATATCTCAAAAATACCAAGAAAAACAGACTCTTTGACTGTCAAGTTTGCCTCTCCGCAAATCTGACTTTTAACTTGGTCTGGTTTGGTCTCCATGACGACAGAAAAGTTTACACACCGCACATTTGACGGACCGTCCACCAGCAAAGTTGCACAATGCAGCTTCAAAGTTCTGGGGTTGAATAATGCCGCTTATTTCACTTCCCTTTTTACACTTTTGTTTATTTATGCCGACAGAGACGACAGTGGAGATGGCGCTTGTGTTTTCATGCGGCCCAATAATTACAGGAAGGTCAACAAATACAATTCTCCCCGAGCCCTGACCTGTCCTCCACCTCAGCTTTAAACTGACTTTGAGCACCCCAAAAAAAAAACGCACTACACAATACAGATTATAATGGGATTCCTGCATGTGAATATTTGAAAGTAAAGTCTCATTTTGAACAAAGAATTCTCCAGTCTCTGTTTACCTCTGCACCTCTCTGCACTAATGAATAGCAATTGGGCAAAAGAGGCCCCTGAAGCGGTGCGCTGAAAGTGGCTTTAGCGGAGGACAGGGGAGCGGGAGGAGCTAAAACAGGATAAATGACTGAGGAAAAAAACAACCACACACTTGGCCTTTAACACTGGATACACACACACACAGACACACACACACTGGGAGGTATATGCAAGTGTCTGTGGGCTGCCCTGCCTGGGTAGAGAAATGTAACAGGTCTATATATCACCATAGAGAAACACTATGGAGAATGAATGGGCTCAGGGGTCGATGGGGACAGTGTTGGTAATGCTCAGATAAATCGGGACAAAGGGGAGGTACACCGCAGAAAATAAAAAAATAAGAACTGAAATGGGAATATCTAAGCATTATTTATAGCGTTTTGGATTTAAAGCAGGGGTCTCCAACCTTTTTCTTAAGCTGAGCCGCCTTTGCGAAACGGAAAATGCCAGGCAGCGACAAATTTTAGTGGTCGCAAGAAACTGAGAAAGTGTAAAAGTCATGTCGAGACATAGGCTGCGTTCAGACTGCAGCCTGAAGTGACCCAAATCCGATTTTTTGGCCTCTATGTGACCTGTGTCCGATCTTTTAATGACCCAGGACACTTGGATATGTGCTCCTGAAACCGATACATATCCGATCTTTTGACATGTGACGTCATTAAAAGATCGGATACAGGTCACATTGAGGCCAAAAAATCGGATTTGGGTCATTTCAGGCTGCAGTCTGAATGCAGCCTGCGATATGTGGTCCTGAAATCGATACATATCTGATCTTTTGACATGCGACTTCAGTCTGAACGGCCAAAGCGCATTCATCCGACCTAAACATTATCAACAAGCCACAAACGTCACTATTCTGTGCTGAAGTAGGCGAAAATTGTTAATGAACTCTGTGTCACTGAAGTGAAGCACATCACCACTCACCACTCTTGGCTACGTCTACGCATCCACATGTTCCTTTTAACGGACGTCGCTGCCGCTGCCCCACAAAACACCACGGACAAAAAAAACACGTCCTTCTCCTTCTCAATCTCCTCCTTAAAACAAGTAAGTTGTTCATGTTCTGGCTCCGGTACGAGAGGAAACTTTAAAATCTCCAGGTGCTCAATGCTCGCGTCCATGTTTGGACAACTTCCGTAAACACAGAGCACGCTCGCTGTGGTTGACGTTATCATGTCTTCAGTGCACATGCGGGACACTTTCGGGCCGTTTAACGTTCACACAGGGGATCACATACAAGTCGAATTTAATTGGAAATGTGAACGACCCCGCAAAAACATCAGATTTAAAAAAAAAATCGGAATTGAGTGTTAAGCCCTGCAGTCTGAACGCAGCCTTAGATGAGCAGTGGCGGAGTTTGCAATTTGGGGGCCCTGTGCGAGCTTGAGTTTGGGGACGTCACTATAATGCACTGTTTTGTAGTTTGTAGTTTTTAAGAATATTTATTGTCAGTTTTTTCCCATTGTTCTTAAGACACTCACATCTCAATTTGACTTGCCTGCTAGATAACCAAAGCTGAAAGTGTCGTATTTTCCGGGATATAGGGCGCTCTCCATAAGCCTCCAACCCCCTGTGCACCCCGCAATCCAGAGCGCCATATACACAAATCTCCTCAGGTGTCCCAGCACGACTTCAGTAAACCACAAAGCCACATCACACGCAGCGCACGTAAACACACACGGAGCAGACAGCGACCGAGCGACGAAACACACCCGCAGCCACACTCATCACTCCACGCCGAAGAGGAACAGAATCGAGGAGCGAACCTGAAAAAGTGCAATGTGCCACTTTTAGACACAACTGAACAACTGAGTCACTGCGAACACGCCGACAATCCGTTGGTCCCAGACAGCACCCTCCCTACACGCCACAACTGAACAAAGCCCAGAGTCACCGTGAACGCCACAAACAAAGTCCGACCGATCCATCCAACTGTTGTGTTTTGTTTAAAGTCCGGTGCGGTTTATTTGTGAAAAAAGTTCAAAAATAGACCATTTAATGACCTTATAATCCAGAGCGCCTAATAGTGCAGAAAATGTGGTAGTTTTATTTTTGTGCTAGTACAATTTGTACTTTTTTGTTTACATCTATTATATATCAGGGTTCAGCTGACTTGTCTATTCTAATGTGAAAGGGGGGGATGATTTGACAGTCAAAATAGATTTGACAAGCAGATAATATTTTTATTGGTATTTTTTTTTTTTTTTAAGTAAAACTAATCTCATTTAACGTCATATTGAGAAAAAATCTAATTGCTCTGAGGTCTCGGCCATTAGTGCCACTGAGGGCCATTGGTTGGTGGCCCTAAGCAGACGCCTACTTTTGCTTAATGGTAGCGCCGCCTCTGCCATTCATTAGTGCAGACGTTAGGCATCGAAATGATAAATTTACAATGGTAAATAATCACATTTTACTTATTAAGCACAATATGTATGATTCAGAAATCCCTTGGCGAGCTACTTGGAAGTGGGTGGAGAGCTACAGGTTGGAGACTCCTGATTTTGTTTTAATTATATGAGTGGTTTTGATTTCATTATAACAGGTCTTGTACCAAGCAGAATATAGATCAGATGCTTTTATTTTTAACAGAATATAATATTTTGTCATAAATTGGGCAAACTTGAGTTATAAATTGTAAAAAATAAATTAATAATAATAATAGCATGAAAACGTCTTACACTTACAATGAAATAAAATAAATAAATAAATAAAAAATATACAAAAAATATTAAATCAAATGTTACAAATTTATTCAGTGTTGTAGATTTTATTTTTATTATTTTATTACTACTTTTTTTTTTTTTTTTTGTCATATTTCAGATTATTTGACAATGTTGGAAAAAACAGCTGCTGAAACCATTCAACTTATCATGACTTTTGAACAAAAATTATGAAAACTGTTTAAAGGCGAGCTATGTAACTTTTTTGGGTGGAGTTTGTAACCATGGTGATGTTATCGCTTCACCTGCAACGTTCCGCAGTATGACATTACATTACCAGCGAGCTTAACTTATTTATCTCCACAGAGGCATTCAAGTTACAAGTCAGATCTGTGGAAAGGCAAGTCAAAATTCATGTTTTTAATTTATTTGTCCTGTTTTCACCAAACGTTACAACAAAATGCAAGATATATAATAAAGTTATTGCTGTACTGTGGAACATTTCAAGCAGAGAAAACGTCTCCGCGAGAAAAGTTCCACCTTTAAACCAGATGAATAACGTAAATTCACATGATTTTATTTCTTTAATAGACGGTCCCTTTTATGCAGAACAATGGACTCTATGTATTATCAGTTTTGACTAAATCCTCAGAGGAGCAGCTGTCGTTTGGAGGGGTAATGACTCGGACTGGACTCAAATGTACTGGAAAGAGAATTAATCACATTCTGAGCGCCGCATTCACGCTACATGTAGAGCTCTATCTCCACACCGTTTATTTCCACACAAAGAATCGTGAGCCGCCGTTACGATTCTCAAAGACCCTCTGATCAACCAACGAAGTGCGCACCGCTTTGTGTTTTTGTCCGCTTGATAATCGCCGGTGTTGGTAAACATTTCACGTAGCCTCCCCGCTGCGCCAAAAGTCAAATCTGAATAACATTTAATTTCCTCCTTGAAGATAAGCCTGCTTTGTGGTTTGGAGACTTTTCTTTTCCATCTGTGGTCCAAACTCGCTGACAGTTGAACGGACAGGAGATAGCTAGCTGTGCTCCGCATCGCAATGGAGCCCCGTCTCTCTTTCTAGGGTTTTTTTTTTTTTTTTCGTAACGTTCGAAAGAAAAGTGCACTTCAGCTTCGAATCGGGGGCCATTACCCATGATGCAGCAGGAGAGGGGGTTGAGTGACGGGAGCAAATGACAGTGAAGGTGCGAGGGACAGCTGAGGTTAACAATAGAGCTGGAGAGCTATACAGAAAAAGGAGGTGGTCCGGGCTCAGAAAACACACAAAAAGGTAGGTTAAAGATACACAGTGGTGCGAGAAGAGAGGAGAAAGTAGAAGCAATCTTAAGGCCACTTTAAAAAGGCTTTGTCTGGTCTCGGAGAGTATACAGAAAACCCCGTTTGACTTTGTCTGGGTCATTGGGATTGTATGTATATAGCGAGCGACCTGATATTTTTGTAAACAAATAATGTGTCAGTCTTACAAAGCGCCATTTTGGATATTTAAAGTTCAAGTTTTGTTGCCAGTCACTGAGCTACAACTTTCACCGACTGGAAATGTGCTTTGTAAAATATTACAAGACGCAACAATTAAAATCGCAGTAGTTTTGTGTTGTCTTAAAGATGCATTGCTTAACTTCTAAGGTGGAGGGTCTGCTACTTCCTTGTCTTCATGGAGATGTTATTTCTTTGCCTAGATGTTCCACTGTAGCCTGATTCATTTACTTGATTTGACTTGAAGATTTACTTGACCAGCCATTTCCTTCAATCCTGATTCATCAGCCGGTTTCACTTCGTGGAAACCATCTGACCTCACAGCATTAAGGTTTCTTTGCTCGATGGTAGACGGGTACGTTTTTAATTTAACCATTCGCTGCTATTTGATTGTGACATATGTAATGCGCCATTAACAGGGTTAACTGGTATATTAAGCTTTTTCCAAATCCCGTTGGAAGAAGGATCTTTCCCCTTGATAAAATTTACCAAACATTCTCTTTGTTCCGGCTTTAAATCCTCGATCTCGGGAATCATTGCCAACACGGAATGTCTGTCTTCGTCTACATCCATCTCGATCGCTTTATTTACTGTTGTGCTGTTCCACAAAAGGGACCCAGACAGGTGCTTGAGTTTGACGTCAAGGCTTCACAGCTCTTCTCTGATTGGTCGGTGCATGGTCTACAACTTCCCGGGTTCTTGTAAACCGTCTAGTGTATTCCTGACCTAGTCACTGGAGAGAAATGAAATTGAACGGAGGCAATAGTAGTTCCACAGTCGGGCATTAAACATATCTCCATTGTAGTTGTTCAGTTACAGGTGTTTAATTGCTCAAAAATATCTTAAAAACATGAACTCTTATCATGTGCAGGCCTGCTTCTTCATACTACCATATAAAGGCAGAACGCCGTAGCATCATGTTTGGTCAAAAATGAGTTCATGTCATTTTGGGGGAGACCTCCTTTCACATGTGAATAAATATTGTGAAAAATATTGAGCTCAAAACTGACTTTTAACATACACTGTTACTGCCTTTTGCCTTTGCACGACTCCTTATTTTTGTTTCATGATAGAAAGGCAGAGCATAAGAACTGCCAAATAAGTCAAAGATCAATTTTTAGCTCAGTTTTTTTTCCGCATACAAATATTTCTTCATTATAGCTACTAGTTGCCAAATTTTGGGAGCCCTACTTATTATACTTTTGTCTGAATAAAAAAAGACACTTTGAACTCTTTTTTTCTCAGTTTCTCTGGCGAGTTAAGCTCTTTTGCCTTTGTAGGGCAGCATAGATCTGACCATTAACCTGTCTCCACTGTCATGACCAAGTTTATTTCCATAATGTGGAATAATCAAGGCAAAACAATAATATCGCCATGAAGACAAGCAGATGATGGACCCTCCACCAGAAAAAAGTTACACAGAACACCTTCAAACAACAGCTTTTATACAATTTGCAGTGGTCTAAAGTTATTCCTCACTGAAAATATTCCCATCATCCTTATTCCTCACTTTGATGAGTTTATAAGAGCTTTTCACAACTCTCAGAGACCAGTGAGGAGTGTGAGCGCCAGTAAAGTCTACAACAACTAGATTATCGGACACTAAAATGCTCTCTAAGTGGATGCAGATAATCCACAGCAGATATATTTTGACCTCCAGAGATACTTATTCAATATATTGGCACTGGGGAAGGACACATTTTGCTCAAATAGGCAAGGCAAGTTTATTTGTATAGCACAATTCGTACACAAAGTAATTCAAAGTGCTTTACAGAATAAGAAATACATTAAAATCATAATAAAAACAAATCAAAACATAAATAATCATGAAGATTAAAATTTTAAAAAAGAGAGACATAAATTGGAGAGAAGAGTGCGGAATGAAAACCTTTCAGTTTTATGCACAGTTAAACAGAAATGTTTTGAGTCTGGATTTAAACAGCGTCACAGAAGAGTCTGTCTCACATGTTCAGACTGTTCCAGGTTTTAGCTGCATGAACCTGAAACTCTGACTCCCCTTGTTTAGTCGTGACTCTGGGCACCAGCAGGAGGCCGGTCCCTGAGCTCCTCAGAGTGTGAGATGGTTCATATGACACTAACATGTCACAGATGGACTTTGGTGCTCGGCCATGGAGACACTTGTACAAGTAGAGCTGCTTTAAAGTCTCTGAGCCACAGGAGCCAGTGCAGAGACCTGAGACCAGGACTTATGTGCTCGTACTTCCTAGTTCGAGTAAGGACCCGAGCTGCAGCGTTCTGGATGTTCTGGATGTTCTGGATGTTCTGCAGCATCTCACAGCTCATTTGGAGAGACCAGTGAGCAGAACATTACAGTAGTCTAACCTACTGGAGACAAACGCATGGATAAGTTTCTCCAAGTCTGATTTAGACAGTAAACCTTTGATTTTCACTATGTTTTTTAGATGGTAAAAGGCTGCAGATGTTATTGACTTGATGTGGCTGTTAAAGTTCAAGTCTGAGTCCATTATTACCCCTAGATTTCTTGCCTGATTTGAAGGTTTTAGAGAGAGAGACTGGAGGTGACTGCTGACACTGTCCCTTTGTTTCTGTGGACCAAACACTATGACTTCAGTCTTGTCAGAGTTTAGCTGGAGAAAGTTGTTTTGCATCCATCCAAATACATGGAGGGAAAAAAAATCTGGTACATAATAAAAAGTTACTACATTGCAATATTTACTCACTCTTCCTAGACTAGCTTCTCCAACCAAACCCAGTCATTCAATTTATTCATACTGGTGAGGAAGTGTCTTGCCCAAGGACACAGTTACTTTACTGGAGGGTTAAAATTTTAGGGTAAAATATTTCAGAGTTGTTTTTAACACCGAAAGTGTTATTTTAACTATTTGAAAGTTAAATGGGGGTTTGAGTTGGGGTTATTTGACAGAGTTGATGTGGTTGAGGTTAATTCAACTTTCTCTAGTGTTAATTCAACTTTTCTTAGTGTTAATTCAACTTTTTGTAGTGTTAATTCAACTTTTCTTAGTGTTAATTCAACTTCCCTTAGTGTTAATTCAACTTTTCTTAGTGTTAATTCAACTTTTTCATGTGTTAATTCAACTTTTCTTAGTGTTAATTCAACTTCCCTTAGTGTTAATTCAACTTTCTCTAGTGTTAATTCAACTTTTCTTAGTGTTAATTCAACTTCCCTTAGTGTTAATTCAACTTCCCTTATAGTTAATTCAACTTTTTCTAGTGTTAATTCAACTTTTCTTAGTGTTAATTCAACTTCCCTTAGTGTTAATTCAACTTTCTCTAGTGTTAATTTAACTTCTCTTAGTGTTAATTCAACTTTCTCCTGTGTTAATTCAACTTCTCTTAGTGTTTAATTTGGCTCGTCCCATTCACCACTTCAAACTCTTGTGAGAGAAGACCAGTTTGAACCAGTTTTGTACATAATTTAATCTTAAATTAACTCAAATAAAGTAAAAAATTAAATAAAACACCTGTGTGTTGTTTAGCTAAATCAAGATAACTCTACAAAGTGTTATCTGTTTACTCTCAAAACTTTAATATAACTCTGGATTTCGGGGTTAAACAGGAACTTTGGTCCAGTGTTACTTAATTTAACATTTTTAGACATGTTAATTAACTCTAGAACAGATTGGACTCACATAAACTCTGAGAAAATGTTAAAGTTGATTCTGTGAGAGTCAATTTTAACACTCCACTTTTTGCTGTGTACTGTATATATATTGAAATTGCATTAGAAGTAAGAAATTAAAAGTTAAATTGTAGTTTTGGATTGGAGTGAAATCAGAATAACAATTATAGAGTTTGTGGCGAAGGAGAATTTCAATTCGTCAGCTGGACAAAAGTTTATTTTGGTCAAATTCTCCCCGGACGACTGAAGGCTTTTACACACATCTTGAGAATTTTATAGTCTATTAAACTACTGTATTTTCAGACTATAGAGCGTGCTCATAGGCCTCAAAGCCCATCAAAAAACGACAAAAACGCAATCCAGAGCGCCCTATACACGAATCCACTCGGGTGTCCCAGCACGACTTCAGCAAACTACAAAACCACACCACCCGCAGCGCACCCGAGCAGACAGCGACCACGCAGCCACACTCATCACTCCACGCCGACGAGGAACAGAACGGAGGAACGAACCTGAAAAAGCGAGTGCAATGTGCCGCTTCTAGACACAACTGAACAACTGAGTCACTGCGAACACGCCGACAATCTGTGTTTTTTTCAGAAGAATTCAGTGTGTGTCCTAGGAAAAAGCACAAGAGATGGAAGGATCCGGGTACAGGCCACTTTATTTGAGCATTTGCAGTTCACCGAGATTCAAGTTGATTACCAAGTACAACTGTCACCCCGGAACGACGTCCTCTGCCAAAACCCAGAAAGTGAGGTAGCTTTATACTACCCATCTGACAAAACATTAACTTGTTGATTTAGCATATACAGCAAGAAAATTAACAATAATGCTGACCTGGTACACTTTATCATGGGTGGGTACATGCCACGGGGTCCACATCTGCCAGTTTTCTGCTTTGTAGCATTTCAAAAGTACAAAATGAGTGCGTATACATGCACATCAATAACCCGGTTATGATCGGGTTTTTTGAGTATCCCGGTTTCTTGATGGTGCATGTAAACGCAGTAACCCGGTTTCAGTAACCCGGTCATGGCAGTATCCCGGTTATTAGAAACCGGGTTACTGTAGCTGGGTTATTCCGATAGTAACCGGGTTACTTGTGGCATGTAAACGCAGTACCCCGGTTACTGCAACATAAAGTTGAGTGCGCATGCGTCCAAAAGACACTTTCCAGCCTTTCACCACAACAGTAGTGACATAAATAAATTGACCAACATAAATAAAGTGACCAAACGAGTGAAATGACTGTAAAATTAAGAGCTGCGCTAAACCTGCACACGTACAATCTGCACTCGTGTGACGCTGAAAAGCTAAAACATGAACTATCTCCTATACAACACACGCACGAAACACACTTACCATCATTAGCGCCTCTTCTGTCACAGAAATAAACACACATAATCCACAGAGTCGTGTCATTTAGTCCAAAAAAAACTGATCGCATCAGCGGCGCAAGGAGCGAGTTGTTTTTTATCGCCGCTAACAGTTTATGCTAATTAGACAAACGGTCTTAAGTTTCGTTTCTGTAAAACATAAACAAATGTGATCACAGCTGAATTATCTGATCAAACGGGCTGATGTGTCTATAGTGTTTATGGTTTATATGTTGTAAAGTTGAGTTTATTTATGCAGAAGATTTTAATGAAGAATCTGCACAGTGGATTGTGGGAGATCTCGTAGCTCCTTAGCTTCTTATGCTAAAGGAGCTCACGGTTTGTATTTTTCCTGGTTTATGAAATTGATTTAAGTTAATTTTTGCGCCTGCGCATTTGTAAGATTATGTCAAGAAACCGGGATACTCCATTTGATCATGTATACGCGAATATGAGTGTCCCGGTTTCTCAGTGCGCATGTAAACGCAGTAACCCGAATACTGACATAACCGGGGTATGGCTAATAACCGGGTTATTGATGTGCATGTATACGCACTCAATGACATGTCTCTTTTATAGAACCATAGATAGACAGCATGTTTTCTGCCCTGTTGTCATTCCAAGGTACAAATATTGGGTGAATCAGCATGAGCAACTACAGAATAATTCTCACAAACCCAGCGGTCCCAGACAGCGCTCTCCCTACACGCCACAACTGAACAAAGCCCAGAGTCGCCGTGAACGCCACAAACAAAGTCCGACTGACCCACTGAAATGCTGTGTTTCGTTTAAAGTCCAGTGCGGTTTATTTGTGAAAAAAGTTCGAAAATAGACCATTCAGTGACAGTGCGCCTTATAATCCAAAGCGCGGAAAATACGGTATATATCTACACTAAAAAGACAGCGAGATGACTACTTTGTGAAAATTTCCAAGTGATATCAAGTCACATCGGCTAACCTTTGAGAAAACTTTACTTTGAAGCCGCCATAGCACTGTACCTGATAATACCGTCTGAATCATTACATACCATTTCGTCAATACCTCGCCGCTTTGGCATACAACATAATTCTATAGCGTGGCGGGAGTGAATAGATAGACTTAATACGGGGGTCAATAGTCTGGTATAGATTGTCGAAATGGACCAATCAGACGAGCCCAATGAGTTACTTGCAGCTAATCACATATGTCAGCGCCGCGGAGTTATTGATTCAAACGGACTGGCAATAAGACGGCGAAAAAGGTCAAGTCCGCACCATCGAATGAGTTCTAATTTCACATGATTCATAACTGATTAGACTGATACACGCTCAGTACAGTGTAGATAATAACAACAGTGTAAGTAATGGGCATTTCCGGTCAATGGATCTTAATAACACTATAATTGTAAAGTATTCTGCATGAAGCTTCGTAGAGAAATATGTGTTCTCCGTTGGACCATCAGTATTGTGTACTGGACCAAATGTCAACGGCAGCACTGCAGTGTGAGAGACATTATCTGGGTCAGGGGTAGAGATGGGAATTCTGTAATAGCTGTTTAAACATAGAACTTAAATGAAACAGGAAATGCACACCAAGGTTCTCGTAGAGGTGCAAATGCAAGAAACATTATTCGTTATTTTTAAATAACGTTTCGAAAAAAAACAAAAAAAAAACTTTGTCAGATCTTCTTGCTTTTCTGGCTCACACCGTGGTCCAAATCAAGAAAAAAAATCTGACGTTTTCACTTTTATTAAACATCGAACATAGTGAAAATATTAAATGTGTAATAGTAATTAATATACTAAACATTTTAAAGATGCATTGAGTAACACGTGGAGATGGTATTACTTTGGTATTAAATGTTTCACAGAGCAGCATTAAACCATCCATCCATCTTACATTCATTCTATTAGAGTTTTTATTGGTCAAAGAACAAGCACAGTACACAGATCTGACCGGTTTGGGTTCAACTCATAGCTCTAAACCTATGTGGAGGCAGGAAGAACATGCAGACTCAACATAAACAAGCAGGACACAGTTTGGCTTAGAAACTGCATTAATATCTTAAAACTCAAAATCTTAATCTAGTCAGATCTGTGGAGAGGAGACCCTTGTTATGTTTACACTGAAACAAATCACCGTATCAGAAACGATTTGTGTCCAGACACGTCGTTTCTGTGTCCGCAATCAGAGCCTTCCCAATCCACACAGTAACACGAAGCCGCCTGAAACGCTAGTCACATGACTAAGGTGGCGTCACATCGTCGGGACGTCACATGGGCAGTAAAAACAAGGAAGTGAAGAACCGTGTCTGAAGTTGCAGCAGCTGATTTCAAGCCGAGGAAGATGGCAAGCATAGAAACAGTCACTTTGTGGACTGACGACGAGATTTAGTTGTTACTGAACGTAATACTGGATTTTAACCCTCTCCAGGCAGACGTTGCAGATTTGCAACAGCTAAATGCCAATTACCTACTTACTCCAAATCCAGATTTTATGAGCTATTTTTTAATCAGGAGCCTTTTTTCACATCCACGCTGATAAACGCGGACGATGCAGACTGTGCAAGAACAGCTACACACAAACGGCCTGCCAGAAGTACAAAGTACTTTTGTTGTTTACAAAGGATAAAAATTGTTTCTTGGAGCAAAACACGAAAAAGTCATGTTGTTCTGCCACTGTAAAGCTGTTACACTGTGCTTTATGTTTTCATTGTTATGAAAAGTGGTAAACACATAAAGTTAGGGTTCATATCATTATCAGTCTTCAGTATTAATTTACTGATGTTGCAAATCTGCAACATCCCAGAATGCACTGGATGTGAAGATCTCTCAAAAAAAAAGTCAGGATTGTATATTACTACCCCATATGATCATTTTCCCCAAATATCAGATTTTTTCCTGTTACTAAAATTTTATTTGAGCCTAAGAGGGTTAATGACAAAAAATGACATTCATCCATGATATTTCCAGGATTTCCATGACCGTGGGAACCCGGAGTAAAAGTATGGTGTCTGAAAAGTTTATTTTAAAGTTACTACCCACATATTACACGAGTACTACCCACCGCTGCAAAGTACCACAAGGTAAAAACACGATATCAAAGTAGAGAGAAACGCCAAAATGATGCAGGGACAAGTATTCCCATTTACGAGTGAGGGTAAACCAAAAAAAAAAAAAGTATTTCTATTCTGAGTGTTTGTGGTTGAAAATTACAGGAAAATATCAGGCCAAATCATTATTTTTCATCAAGGTGCAACAAAAATGGCATTAAAATAACAGTTTCTTACCTTTTAGGAGGAAGTGGTGAAGAATTATCAGTCAGGCCACAGCAAGAGAGGAGACAAAAAAGAAAGAAAACAAGTAATTAGTCACTGTAATCAGATATACATTGGATTACATTTTTATACCATGAATATTCCGAAAATGTATTCTTTTGCATTGAAATTGTTCACTTAAAGGCTTGGATGAGATGCTTCTTCCGTTTTGACAGAGCTTCACCTCGATCCGTACGCTGTGTGAATGTAAACAGACATGTGGGGAACTACTCTTGCCTTTTTACTTTTAAACAACACCTTAAACTGGAGAAATAGTGCTGTTTTGTGGACTGGATGTCATTATTTGCGAAGGACAGTTTCTATGGATAATGTGGATGAGACGCTGCACTTTAAGTTTACCACTTTACGAGAAGTGAGGAGTAAAGTCTTATTATTTTCGCTATATCCCGAGTTTGTATCTTGCGTCTCTGTGTCCGTCACTCCGTCTGCCCCTGACGCTCTGTGAAGTGAAGCACCATGTCTGAAGTTGCAGCAGCCGATTTGAAGCTGAACGTTTTTTGTGGACCAATGAGGAGGTTCAGTTGTTAGTGAACGTAACACTGGATTTTAAAACGTTTGTCTGCGGTTTGTTTAAACTGTTTTCCGCAATAGCGTCACATGACCAATGTCACGAACCCAGCGAATCAGCAAGACAACTAAAGCTCCTATGTCAGCCGACCACACAGTGCCAGATCAGATCCGAACTCAGATGAATTCGTGGGAGCTGGCGACACCAGATCATTCTGCCTCTGGAGCCGTTTTCCGTCAGATTAGTGTGGACTAGTGATGGGCATTCGATGAAATTTTCTTAATCAATCGTCGAGAGAATTAACGATCGATTATCGATTAATCATTAACGTTTTTATATTAAAATGATCATCATTATTATTACTATCTGCACTACTAATCTGTATACATTTACGACAAATAAACCGTAACCACTCTAGAGCCACATCAATCCGTTTGAGATTATAATGTGTTTAATTCAGTTTTGCGTAACTCTCACAGAAACGAAACTTAAAACCGCATCGCTAATTTGCATAAACTAAGCGAAGATAAAAACTACAGCTCTTGTGTCGCTGATGCGATCAACTCTTGTCGGATTAAAGGACATGACTCAGTGGAATACAGGTTAGTGTGACCATATTTGCGTTTGTCAAAACCAGGACACCGTACGGGGGGAGGGAGGTGGGGACTCGTCATCGACATTGAGCGACTCTCACCTGGCAAAACTTTTTCCCACTGGACACCGAAACATATGTGCTGCTTTGTACACTGTGCACATGGACTCACACTTGTCCCGACCGGAACGGAAAGTGTGGAATTTCTTGTACAAATCATCGTTAAATATGCATATGCACTTCGGTACGTTGCAGGCGGACTGACTGTTTGTGTTCGCTCGCTCCTTCTGAGTGCAGAGAGCAACTTGTACGGACCTCCGTTTGGTCACGCTACGCACAGCAACCTACATTCGGTTTGTCGATTAAAATGTACGTAATCGATGAAATTCTTAATGACCCTAGTGTGGACGAACACTGCATCCACAACAAAAATGACTCGAATACGTACAAGCGTGGATGGGGCCTGAGAATGCATGTGTTTCAAAGCATTTCTGAGCAATAAAAACATCATAGTTAATGTCATACTGTGGAACATTTCAGGTAACACAATAACATCTCTATAGCGCACCTTTAAGACTGTAAATAGCATAGTTTTTTTAATATAAAGTGTTCCATAAAAACATTAAATTATACGGGTATGAAGCAGTCGTGATGTTTAAACTTTTGAGGGGACAGAAAATACATAAAAACATGGTTGGTACAAATAACATTGTCTATGGCTGGTCCCCTTTGAACGGCTCCAACATTGTTCATTGCTCCTCATTGATTTTTTAACAGATGACCCTGGCTGCACTGGGCTCGGCAGAATTGGCTTATCAGATGTAGCTGGTGCCAAGATTGAACATTTAGTTTTTATATACAACCCCAGTACATCCGACCATCTATCACACACAAATCTATATTTTTACTTAGTTTGACCACGGCTGAGGTGGGCAGGCAAAAAATTGTACTCAAGAGAATTGCTCAAAATAAGAAATCGCAAGTAAAAGTACAAAGTAGAGGTTCAAGAAATTACTCAAGACGGTCAAGTATTTGGAGAAACAACAACTTAAAGGTGTTTGTTTCCATGGATATGTCATTGCTCTGCCTGGAATGTCCCACAGTATGACTTTAAACAGCTCTACTTTACATTTATTCAATTACAGGTGGTTTTGTAGCTGAAAATACCCAGAAAAACAGGCATTCTGACTGTGAGCAGGGTTGCTTCTCCACAGATCTGACTTGTAACTTGTTCTGGTTTGGTTTTCATGAAGACAGAAAGGTTTAATGCTGCATTTTACAAAGCTTCAACCAGAAAAGTTACAGAATTCCTCTTTAAATAGAGTTAATTAGTGTCAGTCAATGCAATTGGAAGTAAAAAGCAATGAATAATGAACATAATCTGGTATTTTAAAGAGAAAAATCACAAAAAGTCTGAAAAAATAAAAGTAAAAATGACATGATATCTGAAGGTGACGCAAGAAACAATTTTCAAATCATTTCATATTGTCAACATAAAACTTTTATAACTTGCAGACTTGAAAACAAAATCTTTAAAGTAAGAGTACTATGACACTTGTAAATGTTACACTCATGTAGAAGTACAAGTATGGTATTTGAGAAGTACTCAGAGAAGTACTACAGTTGTTGTTAGGGCTGAGTGTCATTAAGAAGTTGCCAATACGATACATACCACGATACGTAGGTCACAACACGTAAGTCACGATACATATCTTAATACGTAGGTCACGATACGATACATATCACGATACGTAGGTTACGATATGGTACATATTTGATACATAGGTCACGATACGATACATAGGTCACGATATGATACATATCTTGATACGCAGGTCACGATACGATACATATTTTGATACATAGGTCACGATACGATACATAGGTCACGATACGATACATATCTCGAGACAGTGCATTTTCAATTTGATACGATATATTTCAAATCGATTTGATAGGCTTCAATAAAAAATAAAGGATAAATCATGGTTGTGATGCTAAAAGTGTTTGTTAAACCACTTCTTGTGCAGAATGAACATGAAACACCAACATTTAAATCATCAAAACAGTGAAAATGTCCAATGTGACGCATAAACAAGTTTCCTTCCACTAAACAAGCATCAAAACTGTAGCGCTATGTAACAAAATAATTTAGTAAAATATACCAAAAAAATACTCTTGGTGAGATATCGATACAGCAGCCCATGATATCGATACTGTATCATCACATTAAACTACACGATATATCGATATTTTGATATTTATGCACACCCCTAGTTGTTGTATGATACTCAATTAGGTGCAACTTTTTGGTTGAGGCTCCATGGAATGTTATCACTTTACCTGTAATGTCCCACAGTATTCCACGGAGCTTACTATCTCCATGGAAACAAGCAAGTGAAGACACAAGCTCAAGTTACAGGCGAGATCTGTGGAGAGCTGATCCCCCGCTCACAGTACAAATACATGTTTTCAAGACAATTTTAGCAGTAACAAAACAAGCAACTGAATACACGGTAGATTTTAAAAAGCCGTAACAACCATAACAACAACATCACCACGGAGACAAGCGGGAAAGGGAAAGTTCCACAGTGGGCCTTTAAATGTAAGCGAGCACCCACCTCTGTAGCGCCCCAGTTAAGTTTGACTAGCGTGACCTTTAGCGAACAGACAGGTACACCCAAGCAGAGCGAGCAGATTGACTTCATACAGTAATAATTTATGCACTCAAATCAATAATTCATCCTCACTTAAAATATGCCTGTGGGCCGAAGGGAGCCATCAGACTGCAAAAAATCACAAAGACGGCCGACATATGCGAGTCAGCTGTGGAAAAAGTACGACGTTTAGTTACTTAAAGGTGTAACTTTTTGGTTGGGGGTCCGTCACCTGCTTGTTTCTACATTTATTCATATTATTGGTGGTTTTATAGCTCAAAAAAACTTAGAAATACAGCGTTCTGACTGTGAGCGGGGTCGCCTCTCCACAGATCTGACCTGTAACATGGTCTGGTTTGGTTTCCAAGTTTTAAAAGGTGCACTGTGTAACTTTTCCGGTGGATAGTCCGTCAAATGCTTTTCCCTTTGTCTGGAATGTTTCGAAGTACGGTATTAAACTGGAGACCAAACCAGATCAAGTTATGGGTCAGATCTACGGAGAGGCAACCCCACTCACAATCAGAAAGCCTGTTTTTCTAGGTGTTTTTGAGCGATAAAACCATCTGCAATTGAATAAATGTAAATAGAATTGTTTAATGTCATACTGTGGAACATTCCAGGCAGAGCAATGACATAAAACAGCCCCCACAGTGGAGTGTCGTCTTAAGACCCACTTTTATTCTCTGGCTTTTAACACTGTGTGACTGTCTTTTATTTATATAATTCATTTTTTATGTATTTTATTGGTTTTATTTATTTATTGCTATTCTATGATTTTGCTCTTATTTTATTTTACTGGTTTTATTATTTTAAGACTAGTACGAATGAATTATAATATATTATAATAATTATTTTATCATTTTATTACCTCCGCCAAGGAGGTTATGTTTTTGCCTGCGTTTGTTTGTTTGTTTGTTTGTCTGTTAGCAACATAACTCAAAAAGTTATGGACCGATTTTGATGAAATTTTCAGGATTTGTTGGAAATGTGAAAAGGAAGAACTGATTTCATTTTGGGGTTGATCTGGAAGAAATCCTGGATTCTGGATCACTTTGAAATTTTAGTTAACATTGTGATAAATGGGCCAAAAATTTTGTTTCTCAATATCTCGGATTAATTATTGACCAAACCCCATGAAATTTGACTCAGGGATGGACAATGGGATCCTCTTTCATATTCCAAATTGAAAGATACGAGACAAATATTTATGGAAAACACAATTAATATGAGGGGGACTGTAGTCCTTGGCGGAGGTCTGCGCTCTCTGAGTGCTTTTCTAGTTATTGTTGTTGTTATTATGTATTTGTGCAGCACTTTGGAAACTGTTTGTTTGTGAAATGTGCTACAGAAATAAAGTGGATTGGATAAAACCATAGAAACAAGCAGGTGACGGACCTCCAAGCAAAAAGTTACATAGTGCACCTTTAAAGAGTAAAAAGTAAAAGTTTTTTTGCTTATATTTCGAGATGGAATGAAGCTTCAAATGTTGTGATTTTGATAAAAAATTGGGTTGAATTTTGCTCAATAAAAATAACTGAATCAATAGTTTGTCTCTGTTTTTCTTTGTATATTTTTCTTTGCTCAAATTATGAACTTGATAAAAAATAAAATAAACCCTTAACCTTTTCATCAGATCTCAAACAATAATGAAAATACTTGTACTTTTCAATCCTCTTCAATAACATAGTGAAGTAGAGAGATACTTGCTCTCAAATGCAGTGACATAAATGTAAAAACGTACTCAGGTAAAGTTCAGACATCTAAAATTTATTTAGTGGCCATATCGTCTTGTCAAAGCTTCATCGCGTCAGATCTCAAAAGTAAAGCAAGGCCGGGTCTGGGGAGTACCTGGGCTGGAGGGAATGGCAATTCCAGATGTGGCAAAAAAAAGTTGTTGTGTCCCTAAGCAAGACACTTCACCAACATTGCCTTGTATGAAAGTGAAGTGAGCGTGAGTGTTGGTGGTGGTCAGAGAGGAGCCTGAATCATCAGCCGGTTTTACTTCGTACAAACCATCTGACCTCATAGCCTTAGATTTTTTTTGCACGACAGTAGGCGGGTACTTTTTATCATTTAACCAATCGCTGCTATTGATCGTGATGTATGAAATGCGCCACTAACGGGGCTAACAGGTATATTAAACTTTCCCCAAATCCCGTAGGAAGAAGGACAATAACGTCTTTCCCCATGGCGAGGATTCAGTTTGTCGACTGGACAAAAGTTGGTTTGTTTGAAGATGTTTCGCAGCTCATCCAAGCTGCTTCTTCAGTTCTGGTCAGACGCTGGTGGACACTTCCTTATATCTGCAGGGAGGAGCTAACTACACTGAAACTAACACACCTACTTGTTTACAGTTTCTGTTTGTTAGTTAGGCCAGAGTCTGGGGTCTCATTAGCATCACAATTCATGGCCATAATGGGGCTTCCACACCTCTGGACCTGACCTGGCTACACCTACTGTTCTCTTGTTTGTTTTGATTTAGGTTTGAGGATGGAGTTGTAAATAGGAGATAGATGGTGTCTGAGGCCTCCATTTCTGTTTAGAGAAGGATTCTCTTTCTTAACAAAAACAGTTTCTTTCACTCCGCTCTCAAACCAATTCTTTTCTCTGGCTAAAATTTGCACCTCACTGTCTTCAAATGAGTGGCCCGTGGCTTTCCCCTTGATAAAAATCACCAAACATTCTTTTTATTCTGACTTTAAATCCTCGATCTCGGGAATCGTTGACAACACTAAAAATATATCACTTTTCGCTGATTGTCTGGTGCCTGAACTTGCACTTCCCGGGTTTTTGCGAACAGTCTATTGTATTTGTTACGACCCCAGCTTGGGTCTGTATGTTGTGGGTGTGTTTTGTGCTGCTGCTGGCTCTCTCCCCCCTCCCTTCCAGATTCCAGAGAGCGGAAGTGCCAACCCAACGAGCTGCACCTGATTGTGCCCGATGAGGTTCATTTGATCTTCCGATAATTTATGTTTTCAGGTTCTTTTTTCAGACCAAGAGGTTGTTTTCATACCTGACAGTTTCGACTGCTGATTTATACAGGGTTTTTTTGCCCACAGAACTATAAACCGGGACGAGGGGGCTTTTTTACTTTCACACACCTGGGATACTGTCCTGAGGAAGTCGGACTGCAGATGGCGCTGTCGTCCTGCCTCCACTTGTAGGAAGACAGCACCAAAACTTGTATAAATCAGCTGAATATACACGTCACAGCAACATCACGTGACTCTGAGGAAGACCACAGTGAGAAGTCGAAACTGTCAGGTATGAAAAACAAACTCTTGGTCTGAAAAAAGAACCTAATAACATGCACCTGATTGTGGGCGTGGCATACCACCTTTAAAAGAGACTGCAATGTCTCTTCTCTTCTCTCCATCATGCAGCCATAACTTCATTAGCCTTTTGTTTTTAAATAAATATCTATTTTTTTCTACTCTTTTTAAACATGTGTCGACTCTCCCTTGTTCAAATCCTGAGCCAGTTCGTAACAAATCGGGGCTCGTCCGGGAGTATCCTGTTGTGGCAAAAATTATATATCTCTTGAAGATAAATAATGAGTTTTTGGAATATAGACCGAGGTTTATTCTTGTTACAGCAGATATGGACAGGGCCTAGGCCAGCTTCTCTCCACCAGTAGAATGTTCCTACCACATCTTGCCCCATCTTCCAAGTCTCTCCCCAGTATCTGCCCAAGTGTCTGCCCATGTATCTCCCCAGAGCATTTGAGCTGGGAGTATTTATAAATGCAAGTTACATACATATCAAAGCAGAGTGACTTTGGTTTCAGAGACTGGTGCTAAATGAACATACAGTTGATGATAAGAAAGGGCTTCCTGAAGGCTCAGACAGTTGTGCCTGATGAACCTTTACACATGTTAATGACTGGTCTGGGTTTCAGGTAGAAATCACATTCATTTACACAAAGACAGATTGAGAGAAATCTTTCCACAATCTAAATTTCTATCACAGTCCACACATGTTTAAAAAAGATTCCTGATCTAGTTGCTGGAGATAAATGAAATTGAGCAGAGGCACTAGGTGGCGCCATTTCGACTAGTCGGAGAGACCAGTGGCGCAGATTGACAGCCTTGCCTCCATCAGTCTGTCCCAGGGCAGCTGTGGCAGTTTACCACCGAGTGTGGAGTGAATGAATAAAGCTCTGTAAAGCTCTTTGGGCGTCATGAAAGGTGCTACATAAACGCAATGATGACTTAAGTATAATTAATTATGAATCCATTAAGTACAGCACTTTACTACTTTTACTTTATGATTCACAGGCCCTGGAGCAGGAGGAGGAGGAGTCAGTTAAACACACTTACATTGTTCTTTGACAAAGCTTTAACATTTAGGCCACAGACGATAAAGAGATAAGAACGACAGGGAGTGATTACAACAAGAAAGATGTCCAGATAAGATGACACACGAGTGAATGGGACGGTCGGAGTCGGTCATGCTTTGTACGGTTTGACAAGTTGACAAAAAAGGGAAAAAAAGTTCATATTCTAGACTGGATGTTATGGGTCTTATTTAATGTCAGAGAAAAAAAGAGAAAGAATTGAAACTGGCCAACCAAGATAGCATCACAGAAGAAGAAGAAGAAGAACGCAGTTAAGGGCACTTTTTTTTTTTCTGCTTTGTATCTCCTTCAACCCAGACCATGTCCTTTACTTTTGGAGTTAACCTTTTCCACAGTCAGTCATAGCCACTAGACTGGTTCTGTCTGTGGTGTTTCTATACAGAAGGTTTCTAAATCTGGTCACTTCCTCTTTCAGTGCCTCTCGAGCCGAACAGACAGACAGGGGCTGCGGGTTCAGTTTGTTTATTTCACTGATGTAAATAAAACACCCTAGTGTGAATTTTGAAGTGTGATATATTGCTACAGAAAATATGACAAATGATAAATATTGAATAACAGAAGTAGCCATGTTGGTTTTGACCGTGTTTATCTCTGATTGTCTAATCCATCTGTCAGTCACAGTCATCTGAATTCAATAGAAATGCAGTTTTGGTTGACCAGCAAGACCAGAAAAACCAAGAGTTGCTCCAGCTCACAACAAAATGTCAACATGTTACGCCTGCATATCGTTTTATTAAAGAAGACAGACTTTCAAAATGCATTTATTTAATTACAGAATACTTAATACATCTATTTAAAAGTATTTTGTAATGTATTTTGACATATGGCCCAATCAGAGTACCGTATTCTGAATACTCTGACTATTTCCACACTCAGTCTTTTTTCAGACCAAGAGTTTGTTTTCATTCCTGACAGTTTCGACTAGTGAGCAGCCGAAACTGTCCAGTCTGAAAACAATAACATATACTTTTACACTCAGTTGGATGATAGTTGCAGAGTTTGTTATGTCTAATCCACACGAGACAAAAAAATCAATCAATCACACATGTACGTACTGCGAGAACAGAGACTGTATCAAAGAAGTGGACTAAGAGAGTGTGACGTCATCTACAGCCAGTGTTGGGGAGTAACAGATTACATGTACCAAAGTTACGTAATCAGAGTACAAATTATGATTAACTGTATTCAGTTACAGTTACTGTTTCAGTGAGTGGTCATTGGATTACAGTTACTTTGTTGAAATAAATGGATTACAGGGCGGTAATTTTCTGTTTTCACATTTTGGGCTAAACCAGGACTAAATCCGGAACTAAACTAGGACTAAACTAGAACTAAACCAGGACCTAAACCAGAACTAAACTAGGACTAAACTAAACTAAACCAGGACTAAACCAGAACTAAACTAGGACTAACTAGAACTAAACCAGGACTAAAACCAGAACTAAACTAGGACTAAACCAGGACTAAAGCTACGGCTAAACTAGAACTAAACCAGGACTAAAACCAGAACTAAACTAGGACTAAACCAGGACTAAAACCAAAAATAAACTAGGACTAAACTAGAACTAAAACCAGGACCTAAACCAGAACTAAACTAGGACTAAACTAGAACTAAACCAGGACTAAAACCAGAACTAAACTAGGACTAAACCAGGACTAAAGCTACGGCTAAACTAGAACTAAACCAGGACTAAAACCAGAACTAAACTAGGACTAAACCAGGACTAAAACCAAAAATAAACTAGGACTAAACTAGAACTAAACCAGGACTAAACCAGAACTAAACTAGGACTAAACTAGAACTAAACCAGGACTAAAACCAGAACTAAACTAGGACTAAACCAGGACTAAAACCACAAATAAACTAGGACTAAACTAGGACTAAACCAGGACTAAAACCAAAAATAAACTAGGACTAAACTAGGACTAAACTAGAACTAAACTAGAACTAAACCAGGACTAAAACCAAAACTAAATTAGGACTAAACTAAAACTAAACTAGGACTAAACTGGAACTAAACTAGGACTAAACTGGAACTAAACTAGGACTAAACTAGAACTAAACTAGGACTAAACTAAAATTAAACTAGGACTAAACTGGAACTAAACTAGAACTAAACCAGGACTAAAACTAAAAGTAAACTAGGTCTAAACCAGGACTAAAACCAGGACTAAACTAGAACTAAACCAGGACTAAAACTAGAACTAATCCAAAAAGCATGACAATATCAAGTAATCCAAAGTATTCAGATTACGTTACTCACTTTAAGTAATTTAATGGATTATGTTACAAACTACATTTTGGGGTATGTAATCTGTAATCTGTAGGGGAATACATTTTAAAAGTCACCTTCCCAACACTGTCTATAGCGTTCAGCATGGTTACAAGAGCGAATCTGGAGCCAGGCTTTATGTTATGAATACGACATTTTTTGGATGAGAACAATGGCAAAAAAAACCAAAAACAAAACAGGATCATGTAGAGTGCGTCAATAGAAACATTTTAAGACCAAAATGATGAGGCTCACTGCTGCAGTTACAGAGAGAGGGGACGACAAGATCCAAATGTAAATCAACTGGAGCCAGAGTCAGAAGGAGCCGGAAGAACCTCATGGCGAACTTCCTATTTGGCGCACGGCGGCTGGTGTGTTAACTATGTCCATTCATATATACAGTCTATGGGCAAGAAGTATGTTTTTTTTCTTTTTCTATCAAATAACTTTCAGATCAAATCCAAAACTGAATTTTGCTCAATAAAAATAACTGAATCAATAGTTTGTCTCTGTTTTTCTTTGTATATTTTTCTTTGCTCAAATTATGAACTTGATAAAAAATAAAATAAACCCTTAACCTTTTCATCAGATCTCAAACAATAATGAAAATACTTACTTACTTTACTTTACGTACTTTTCAATCCTGTTCAATAACACAGTGAAGTAGAAAGATACTTGCTCTCAAATGCAGTGACGTAAATGTAAAAATGTATTCAGGTAAAGTTCAGACATCTAAAATTTATTTAGTGGCCATATCGTCTTGTTTTCCAATAATTTATGTTATTAGGTTCTTTTTTTTCAGACCAAGAGCTTGTTTTCATTCCAGTTTCGACTAGTGAGCAGTCGAAACTGTCAGGTCTGAAAAACAATAACATACTTTTACACTCATTTGGATGATAGGTGCGTAGTTTGTTATGTCCAATCCACACGAGACAAAAAAATCACACATGTACGTACTGCAAGAACACAATGAAGTACTTTCGCGTGCTCCTTTTAATTTAGGAAAGTAACTATTATATTCTGAATACCACTAACGGGACTGTGTTCCAACAACACATAAAAACAGATTTTATAATAAGGCAACTCGCTACAGAAACAGTAAAGTTAGAGATTAAAAATAAGATTAACGCAATTAAAAAACATAACGCGCTAAATATGACTGTAATTAATTAATCGCAATTAACGCGATCATTTGACACCCCTAGAAAAAGTTGGAAAATAGACCATTTAATGACAGTGCTTCTTATAATCCAGAGCCCCCTATAGTGCAGAAAATACGGTAATTAAGTACTAAGACTGAAATATGGAGTTGTGTTTTGTTTCATTCAAGCTGAGAATTGTCATTTGCATGTTTCAGTTTTTGAATAATGGCTCCACAATGTTTTAGAACACAACCCTACATGTTTCGCTCAATTAGTGATTTATTAAATGATCATAATTAACAGGGGGCAGGTGAAAACTTCTCAAGCCCCAGTGTAGAACAAAGAGGATTACTCACACACGCACGAGTCCCTCAACACACAAACTCTGAGTAACCTTATGATGACGGATCACCTCTACAACACGCTTAAATTCTCATTAAAGTCGATTTTGCATAATAAGTCTCCTTAAAACACACACCCCTACCGCAGTTAGCATCAAACCCAATGGCTGTAATGTATTCTCTCATATCCTCCCCCTTCTGAAGTCCTTTAAAAGTCTCCCTGGATCCTTTATAACCCTTTTCAATAGTTTATTCCGCCTTATTCCAGCGAAGAACATTATTTTATTAATACGCCCTCTCTCCGCAGACAGGTGCCATATTGCTTCTCATTTTGTGATGGTGGATTTAACGCTGCTCTGGGGGTTTTACGTCTCCTGGCCATGACTAATGCGCCTCAAATTACATTCAAATTACATACACATTCCCACTGTAGTTTTCCATATTTGTACTGTAGTATCTAGGAAACCGCAGTCATGTATTTAGGCATTCTGTCTTCACTGTAATTACCGAAATGAGCTCCTGAGGTGTTTTGGAGCAAATCTGATATCTTGTTACAGTTATACTCTTAAAAAAAAGTGTGAAAAACTGAACTAATGCATTCTTTTAAACAACTTTTTTGTCCGAAGTTGCGGTTACGGAGTCTTTAATAAAGCGTGGGAAAAGATAACTTCATTCCTAGTTTAGTTTGGTTCTAGTTTCTCAAAAGGTGCACTATGTCACTTTTTGGTTGCGGGCCGTCACCTGCTTGTTGCTATGGAGATGTCATTGCTTTGCCTGGAATGTTCCACAGTATGATTTTAAACAGCTCTACCTTACGTTTATTCAATTACAGGTGGTTTTATAGCTCAAAAATAACTAGAAAACCAGGCAATTTGACTGTGAGCGGTGTTGCCTCGCCACAGATCTGACCTGTAACTTGGTCCGGTTTGGTCTTCATGAAAATAGAAAGGTTTAATGCCATACTGTGAAACATTTCAGAAAAAGCAGTAACATTTTCATGGAGAAAAGCTTTGGACGGACCACAGGAGTTCGACTATTAATAAGTACTAAGACTAAAATTTGGAGTTGTATTTCGTTTCTTTCACACATGTTTAACAAAATTCACGGTTCAGTATGTATCTCGGTTTTGTGGTCAGGGTTCGGTTAATTTTTGATACAGTACGGGAATAAAATGAAAAACCATTTGCTTGTTGTTTGTGTTTTCATTAAACCAACTATTTGTTTTAACATTATACAAACGGGAAAATAAAATAAATGCAAAGTGATGCTTGGTAAAACTAATAAGTTAAATTAATATTCTCAAATAAGCAACAAATGTATGAAATAAAAAAGTGAGGACCGGGGCAACGACCATAGTTTTGCGAGGATTTACGTGGTTCGGAGGGACGTAGTGAAGGCGGGGGGCAATAGTTGTCAAGGTGGTCGCCCTAACTATAAAGCGCTGTGAGAAACGCTGCCACCCCAATCACGGACGAGTTCCTTCGTGAATATTAAAGAGCCGATCCATCGTGTAGCTGCACATGTAGTGGCGGAATGTAAACACACACAAATTGCGCAAACTTCCTCCTGCACAGCCCTGCACTGAACTGAACGTCCTGTACCTAAACCAGGGGTGTCCAAACTTTTTTCATCAAGGGCCACATATCTAAACACAGACGAAGCAGAGGCCGATCGAGGGCCGTAGACTGGTGCTCAATACAGTGAATAATTGAATATGTGCATGTTTAACATGTTAGAATGAGCCATCAGTCTTTCTTCATGCTAAAATCCTTAAAACTACACACTTAATATTATAATGTTATATTACACTTAATATTAATATTATAATACTTAGTTTTATCAAGGTAGATTTTCAAAAAAAAAACTTGCAGTAAAAGGTTCATTTTCAATTGATGCAAGGTAATTTGGGTTACTTCACCTAGAAGCCTGAGGGCCAAGAAAAATTTGTTTGGGGGCCACATTTGGGCCCACCCCTATTACTCTGTGTACATCTCCAAAGCTCAAAATGCTCTGCTGCACCTTGTGATGTCATGAAGTGGTAGTTTTCAAGTCACAGCTACCTTTTATCTTTAGTTGCATAGAGATTGGCAACTCCAAGGCTGAATTTGTCCAAACGATTCTAGTGAAGATGTATGGAGTTTAAAAACACCGTGGAGCTCTTCCTGTATTACCACATAACATGACATCACAAGGTGGTACAGAGCATTTTCTGTTTGAGAGAAGAACTCCTCAATATGCAGGATTTTATGTACTGTTACACCCCTAGAGTGTAATAATAAAGTGTTACTCAAACATGTGTGAATGAAACAAAACACAACTCCAAGTATGTTTTTGATGACCTAACAACATTTTAACATGTCTTAAAGCTCACAAGAGTCAATGTTTTGTAACACAGGACCTTTAACAGACCATTTGTTTATTATGAAATTGCAAGTCTTTCTTTATGCTTTACTTATTTTAATTTACGGTCAAATAGGTGCAGTTATTATTAAGCCTTATCTTGCTTATTTTCCTATTACCTTGCAGAAAACTATTTAAAAAATTAAACTCTACTTTAAGTTTGAGGATTTCTGTCCAAACAGAGATAAAAGCAATAAATAATAAAACATAATTCAAGGTTGGACTGCACCGTGATGCCTGTCCTTGTTGTTTAGATGCAAGTCATTACACCAGAAATAAAAGCGTCTTGTTTTGACTGTGCTTTTGACGGATGCTTCACAATTGGCAGACCTGATTGAGTCTTGTGTAGAGAAAAGGCAGATGAACTTATTTGTAATCAATGCCATTTGTCCAATACTAGAAAACCGCTGTGACTTTGACTGACAAATAACGATAATGGAACCAACAGCTTAAGCCTGTTTTAAAGGGCATATACTGCTCTGTTTTCTGATCCATGCTATAATGTTGTTTTCTCTCAAATAGAAAACACTTAAGATGTCATGCGGTGATACAGGAAGTGTCCCTCTGTGTTTTTAAACCTCATAAACCTTCACTCAAATCATTTGGATAATTTCAGCGCTGGAATTGCCGATCTCTACTAAACAAAAGGTAAAAGGTAGTTATTAACTTGAAAACTACTGCTGCATGACATCACAAGGTAAAGCAAAGCATTTTGAGATGTAGACAGACTAATAAACCAGGGTTACTCAAGCAGGTGTGAATGGAACAAAACAGAAGTTCAGGTATATTTTTGATGAGATAACAACATTATAGCATGACTTACAGCTCACAAGATTCAGTTTGCCCAACACAGGAGCTTTAAAGGTGCAATATCAATAATGTTGAATTCTCTCATCTATTTTCATACATAAGGTGCACTGGATTATAATGCGCATTAAGCGAAACAAACGAACGACACTTGAGACTGATCCTTAGTCCAAACATCCACAATCCATCTGTCACTCGTTCAGTCGTTTTTCAATATAAAACCAAAAATAAGAAAACACAAAAACAACAGTTTTCTTTGTTATTTGCCTCCAAAACCAGCTGATCCTGGACCTGGATCAGTCCTGGATCAGTCCTGGTTCAGTCCGTATGCAGCGCAAAAGTTTGGCATTGCAGTTACGGAAGTCACGTAAATGGGAAACGCCCATTATCCATTTTTTCCATTCTTCATTTAAAAGCAAAATCGAAAACGGAAAAAAAACTAATCGTTATCCGGTTTTATATTGAAAAAAGAATGAACAAATGATACACGGATTATCCACGATCCATTGGCAGATCGTGACGTAACTCACCTGGCGTTTCCTCCCTGTCCCTGTTATGAATGTGAATGTGTGTGGATAATTTAAGTTTTTTATTTTTTAATTTTCTACAAGGACTTAAATATGCATTGAGTAATAATCTGTTTAATTCAGCTTTGTGCACATTTGTCTACGTTTTACAGAAACGACACACGCCACATGACTAATTTGCATAAACTATAAGCACTGAAAAAGCAACTCACTCCATGTGCGCTGATGCGGTTCAGCTCCTGTCGGACTTACTCTGCGAGGTTCCTGACTACGGTAGCCTTTAACCTCCGAAAATTCATCAAGCCGGGCAGTTTAGAAGCTTACCAACATCGTACTAAAACATTTTGACAGATTTTACAGCGCCGTGTACCACATAAAATCAGTTCAAGGTCAGTAAGCACAACCAGAATTAATACACAAGGCGCACTGTTGATTTTTGAGAAAATTTAAGGATTTTAAGTGCTTCTCATAGTCCGAAAAATACGGTACTTCTGTTATTATTAACTGTATTAACTGCTAGAACATAACATACAACTCTGAGTCCCAGCCTCCCTTTGGCTCCCTCCCCCTTCAGATTTCCATCACGGTACAATCTGTGCACAATCGGCTCATGAAACTACTGCACATCGCATCAGGTTTGTGAAGTTGTAGGGCAGTGGTCACCAACCTTTTTCAGACAAAGATCTACATGTTTGGTCTGAGGAAAGAGCAAGATCTACCAACATGAACGTAAATAACAACAAACGTGATCATGTTTATAGTTCCAGACAGCTTTATTTTTGCATTCTTACTAAAGGAACATTCATTACAGAATGGGGACTAAAACACTCTGCAAGAAAAAAAAAGTGCAACTGCAATACAAACCAAATTGCAGTGAAAGCAACCAAAATAGTGCAAATTTGACCACTAAACAGCATTAACAGTATATCGAAGGGTTAATGAGAGAAGTTCTATTATTATCAAATTCTGAGTCTGAATTTCCTTGGATAATGTTTTGAAGTTTGGTTTATAGTTGCAGACAGCTAAACTGAGACAATCTGTGAGGTGCCTATCAGTCAGACTGTTTCTGTGCTTGGATTTGATGATTTTCATTTGTGAAAAGGCCACCTCACGCAGATAAGTTAAACCAAAGTAAGCACTCACTTTCAATGCACATCTAGTATCACAAATTGTCGAATTAAGATGGAGATCTACCGGGGACATGGCAAAGATCCAGCTGTTGATCGCGATCTACAGGTTGGTGACCACTGTTGTAGGGCATTGTTCTGTACCATGCGTTCATAGTTTTATGTTAAATTGTAAGGAAGATTTAAATAGGACCAAGGCGAGATCGCTAAATTACTCAAAGAAGCACAGATGACATATAAACTCTCTGCAATAGTCTAACTCTTTAATGGGTCAGACTGTTCATGAAGCCCTGTGCAAGTTAGCATAGATTCGTATTGTCCGCACTGCACAAAATGTTGCGAGCAGTTATTTATTTTAATGTCAAGCGGTAGTTTTTGTATAAGATGCTATCAAGGTCTTTTGGGATGATCTGCACCATAAATATTTATTGGAAACGCAACAAAAGATAGAACATTTAATCTTGCTACACGGACGATCGCTTTAAAATGCCAAGTAAACAAAACCGAAATCTAAAAGGAGCAAAAAAGTAAAATTGCCTCTTTGTTGACAGTAATTTAACAGATTTTGGGCAGAGTTTTCTTTTTAACAATCACACATTAACCCTCCAGCCCAATGCACCTCTATTGATCAACCTAATGTGATTAAAACAAGAGCCTTCTCATTATGACGACTGAGAATGAATATAGAAGAAAGAAGGAAAAACTTTGTGTATGAATCTCAAACTCTCTTTGCTCCACACGCTAAGTCGCTTCCCCTTCAGATTTACTTGACCAGCCATTTCCTTCTAGCCTGATTCATCTTCATGGAAACCGTCTGACCTCACAGCATTAGGATTCGTTCTCTCGACAGTAGGCGGGTACTTTTTCTATTTAACCAATCGCTGCTATTTGGTCGTGACGTATGTAATGCGCCAAATCCTGTTGGAACAAGGGCAATAACGTCTTTTCCCCAGACAAATCGGTAGTGGTAGTTTTCATGTTAACAACTTTTACCTGTAGTTTAGTAGAGATGGTAGCTTGATTCATCGGCCGGTTTCACTTCGTAGAAACTGTCTGACTTCGCAGCATTAGGATTCGTTCGCTCGACGGTACGCGGGTACTTCTTTTATTTAACCAATCGCCGCTATTTGGTCGTGACGTATGTAATGTGGCACTAACGGGGCTAACTGTTATATTAAGCTTTTCCCAAATCCCGTAGGAAGGACAATAACATCTTTCCCCTTGACAAAATTTACCAAACATTCTCTTTGTTCCGGCTTTAAATCCTCGATCTCGGGGATCGTTGCCAACACAGAACGTATGTCTTCGTCTACATTCATCTCAACTGCTTTGTTTACTGTTGTGTTGTTCCACAAAAGGGACCCAGACAGACGCTTGAGTTTGTTGAGTTTGACGTCATGGCTTCACAGCTCTTCGTTTATTGGTCGGTGCCCAGTCTACAACTTCTGGGTTTCTTGCAAACTGAGTAGTGTATTCTGATTCTTGACCTAGTCACTGGAGAGAAATGAAATTGAGCAGAGGCACTAGGTGGTGGTAATTTTCTTCTACATTCTGTTCGAATCCAGAAGAGACTGGTATATGCCTGATTTGCAATAGTATTTAATGTTTATGTTTATGTTAACTACATTGTACCTGTAGGAGAACTGGTCTTTGCATTTGACCCATCCTCCAACCAACACCCAAGGGCCCATCTCCCTAGATTTTGAACTAGGATCATCGTCATGAGCAGCTGGCATATTCAGTTTTTGTTTGTTTTGTTTGTTTATTCCTTATTTGTTTATATTAGTTTTTTTATTTATTTCTCTTTTACTAGTTTAGTTCTGTTTTGTTTTTTTAATGTGTCACTCGATTCTGTTTGGGGGTTTATGTGGTTTTACATTGGAGCACTTGTGTTTTAGTTTTGTGTCCCTTAGTTTAATCACTCGTTTTTGTGTAAACCTGCGTGACCCGTTTTGTGGCACAAAACTCGTATGTTAATCCTGTGATTTTGTTTCTTAGCTTATGTTATTTTCTGTATATATTTTAGTCTGTTTTGTTAATTTATCTTTTACATCCCTGTTGATTAAACATTATTTAATTTATTCCATTATCCATCTTGTTTTCAATGAGCTTTTTCGTAACAGTTTTTAGTTGATACAGAAAACGAGAGTGAAGAAGATCCACAGAGACACAGGAAGAACATGCAAACTACACATCATCATCCATCTTGGGAATCGAACCAGAGACCTTCTTCCTGTGACACAATAGTTCTAACAAGAGGTGGGTAAAGCAGCTAAAAATCTTGCGTAAGTAGGAGAAAACGTCAAAACAATATTCCTCAATTAAAAGCACACTGTATTGGTCCAAGAAATTATCTAAGTGAGTAGTAAAAGAGTGAATAAAAAAAGTACTTTGGGAAACTGAATGGCAACTGTCAGCTGATTTATACTTTGAAAGACTGACCAAAAAAAACAAACGCATCATTAAATCACAGATCTGTGCAAGAAACACAAATCAAACCGTTTAACACTGACATTATTGCCTCAAGTAGAAGTAGAAGTACGGTGTCGGAAAACTACTCAGAGAATTACAATTTCTCTAAGTAAATATCGTTATAAATATAGAGTACTACCCACTCAATCTCCTATCTTTTATCTGTCAATCTTAAAACTATAGCTGTACATTATAATAAGTAAACACTGGCAGAATCCTCCCACACGAGTCCACAGAGTCCACATTTGCATTGGTAGCCTGTCCAGCTGTTGTACGCACACATGGGCAAGTACAGACTCCTACACTATTTACAGTGGACTTGGCCTTTACGATCTCCTTTTGCCGGGTAAATCCACGGTGATCTCTCTGTATGATTTAAACAGAAAGGTATCAGTCACTCTGCGCTGCGCCTCAAGCCAGAATCGAACCGTTTAATCGGGTTAGTTTATCTTAATGATGCATGTGAAACGAAGGAGCTCACTGGCCGCCCGTCGTTTCGAATAAACTCGCATTTCTCTCACCTCACGTTAACAGTTTAGTTCTTCACTCTGAATTGACAGAAATCTACAGAGGTTTGGTAAATGGTTAGAATTTTATGTTGCGCTTTTCCACTTCCAACGCGCTTAAAGCTCTTTACATCGAGGAACCGCTCACCAGAGTCCCGCACGGGTCCATTTTTGGAGACCTGCACCCATTAACCGATGATTTTATCAAAGTTAAATCCGCACGTGCTGGACCCGTTAACATTCCACCCATTACCCGCTCATGCACATGATAAATCAGGGTCAGCCCCTTAGTCTGACAGCTCACTAGTCCAAGTCAATAGCAGATTATAAATATATACATACATACTGCAACCACAGAGCCGATCGCAAGGACTGCACCAGGACTGGACCAGAACTGGACCAGGTCTAAACCATAAACCAGGACTAAACCAGGACTAAACCAGGACTAAACCAGGTCTAAACCAGGACTAAACCAGGTCTAAACCAGGACTAAACCAGGAGTAAACCAGGAGCGCAGCCGCCGAGCCGATCACCTCCGCTGATGGTTTTATGTAGTAAATACACTAAATTTATTACACGCTTTCTCAGCCTGGTTCATCATTGCAGGAAAAGACCGGGAAATCGCATTTGTTTCCTGGGCAACGGACATCCTGGATGCACGTCAAGTATTTTCCTCCCGTTCGTCGTTCATTTGATTCAGCTGGCCCGCCCGCATACTCGCCCGTAAAATTCCAGAACATTAAAACCCGCCCGTTTCAGCAGTTATTTGCAGGTACCGACCCGGTGCAGGACTCTGCCACTCACCCATTCACACACACATTCATACACACATTCATACACACATTCATACACACATTCATACACCGGTGTACGCAGACACTGGAGAGGTGGGTTAAGTGTTTTGGTCAAGGACACAACTACAGCATTCATCTGTGGGATTCAGAATCGTAGCGCTGATGTGTGGGTGAGTGGATCTGATCGCTCATGCAATGAGGTTTATATCGAGAGCAGCATTCGAACCGGAAACTTTCACATCAGTGGACAACAGGCCTGTAACAATACTCAATAAATCTATTAATCGTACGATAACTTATAACAAGCTTGATAACTTTTCCGGCTGCGATAATTTCTATTTGCATGTTTGTTTGTTTTTCCTCATCTCTCTCACTCTCTACCAAAGAGACTGAATGTCAAAAGGCTTCTGTCACTCTTGTTTCTTTAGTGTAATGACGCTTGATTGAACATGTCAGCACAGACTGTACAGACCATAGACCGTATATATCGATGCTATAAACGGATTTTTTGTTTATCACAAAGCAGATGCCGGCGCAGCCTGAGTGCAGAACTGTTTTGTGGTTAACATGAAGCCGCAGCTCTAGTGCCGCCGTCAGAACACTAAAACAGTTCATCTCCATGTGACAAAGCAAGTCACGATGCTGAATCAACACTAGAGAGTGGGAGACGTCTCAACGGCCGTTATGCGTCAAATGCAGCGAGCACGCAAACGACGAGAAGAAAAGGCTCAAACCCCAGCAGTCGACATACACCCATACCCGATCGACACAACTACCCCCACCACCACGAAATCTGCTGAAATCCCTCAAGACACCGACACGACACCAGACAGGACAGTGGCTCTTTCTGCAGGAGACATGCGCATAATGATCCCTGTTAAAAAAAAAAAAAAAAGAAAAAAGTGGACTAAGCGAGAAGCCAGGCTCTATATTATGAAAAGTTTTTTTTGACGGATTAAAATAGCGAAACAGGATCACGTAGAGCAGGTTAATACGAACTCTTCAAGCCCAAAATGCAGAGGCAACAGCAGCAGCCACAGAGAGAGGAGCCACAATATTCCAATGTAGGTCAATGACTAAAATCACTTTTAAAGGCAATTTCGTTAGAGAGACTTAATAATCCATTTTATTGATTGTTTTGCTTGTGTTTGGTTGGTGGTTGTGTTGGTTTTTTCAAGTGCATTTTTTTGTTAACAAGTCCTCACTGTCAGCCAGACTACATTAGGCTATTCTTATGTTAAAAAGTCTATTTTATTTAGGCATGTTTTTTTTTGTTTGTCTTGCAAGTTCCTGTGTTTAAATGTTCTTTAGAAATTCAAGTTTATCGATCTTTGAAAGGGTGCGCTTGCATTTTTATTCCATGGTCATTACATTAGTTGAAAATGGTCACAAAATGTCAATATTATCGTTTATCGTAATAATTTCTTGGTCAAATAGGCTGCGTTCAGACTGCAGTCTGAAGTGACCCAAATCAGATTTTTTGGCCCCGATGTGACCTGTATCTGATCTTTTAATGACAGTCTGAACGACACAGATCCGATTTTTTCAAATGTGACCCAGGCCACTTGGATATGTGCTCCTAAAACCGATACATATCTGATCTTTTGACATGCGACTTCAGTCTGAACGGCCAAAGCGCATTCATCCACCTACACATTATCAACAAGCCACAAATGTCACTATTCTGCACTGAAGTAGGCGAAAATTGTTAATGAACTCCGTGTCACTGAAGCGAAGCACATCACCACTCACCACTCTTGGCTACGTCTCCACATCCACACGTTCCTTTCAACAGACGTCGCTGCCGCTGCCCCACAAAACACCACGGCCAAAAACCTCGTCCTTCTCCTTCTCAATCTCCTCCTTAAAACAAGTAAGTTGTTCATGTTCTGGCTCCGGTACGAGAGGAACTTTAAAATCTCCAGGTGCTCAATGCTCGCGTCCATGTTTGGACAACTTCCATAAACACAGAGCACGCTCACTGCGGTTGATGTCGTCGTGTCTCCAGTGCACATGCGGGACACTTTCGGGCCGTTTAAAGTTCACACAGGAGATCACATACAAGTCACATTTTATTGGAAAAGTGAACGACCTCGCAAAAACATCGGATTTCACAAAAAAATCTGAATTGAGCGTTAAGCCCTGCAGTCTGAACGTAGCCTTAATCGTCCAGCAAAATCTGTTATCGTTACGACCAACTGAGCTACTGTTTCCGTATTTGTTTTGACACAGACAAACTGCACGTGCTCCTGACTGGCTAATCCGCCTGTCAATCACTCCCATCTCAAAACGGGGAGATCCATCCAGAGACCAGACTCACATCTTCGTAAAGTCTTGAAGAAGTGCGCCATCAGGCAAACTCCCCCCCCTCCATCTCCCGCGCCAAATATTTAAATAATTCTTTCAGCGTTTATACTTTTTGTATCTGCTTCTTCGATCTCACGTCGCGGTTGTTTATATACGCGCACGTCGTCTGGAAGCTGCCTGTTGAGACCGAGAATTAGACAGCGCTCTGCATTTGATCTTGTACGACGCTACAGGGCAAACACACACACACACACACACACACGGCAACTCCACACGCCGAGGGATCCCACACCGCATCAAAATCACATCCGTTACACAAGCTATTCTTAGGAACCACAACAAACCTTCTCTTTGCTGTGATACAAATCTGTGTAGCTGAGGAAGACGGCGACAGTGTGCGCGGCGTTTAGCTGGCAGACGCTGTCCCTGGTGGTCATCGCATGGGTTCCTTTCACATCTTTGTTTTTTTGGATTGTCTGCTTCGACCGGATTTGTTCCAGGTAAAGCGCAGCGCGGAGGCCTGAGGGGGATGTGACGGCGGCGGGCTGAGAGAGCGGCTTTCGTGTGGGGGGGTGGAGACGACGGGGAGAGCGAGGGGGGGGGAAGAGGTGTGCTGAGGTCAGGAAGTTTCACTGTGTCTCTCTGCGTGTTTGGCTGTTTCTCTTTCGGTTTGTGTCTTTCTCTCTTCATCACTCTCCCATCTTTCCCTTTTTGTCCCGTCTCTCATCTCTCATCTCTCTCTCTCTCTCTCCTCTCTCTCAGCCAGTCTGTCTCTCTCTCCCTCAGCCACCCCTCTCTCTCTCTCTCTCTCTCTCTCTCTTCTCTCTCTCATCCCTCCTCTCTCTCCCTCAGTCCCTCTCGCTCTCTGTCTTTCTCAGCTTCTCTCTTTCTCCCTCAGCCCCCTCTCCCTTTTTCCCACCTCTCTCTCTCTTTCTCTGTCCCTCAGCACCTCTCTCTCTCCTTCAATCTGCTCTCTCTCTCTCAGCCTCTCTCTCTCACCCCTCTCTCTCTCTCTCTCTCTCTCTCTCTCATCCCCCACCTCTCTCTCTATCTCTCTCTCTCTCTCCTCAGCCCTCCTCTCTCTCTGTCTCTCTCTCTCAGCCTCTCTCTCACTTTCAGCCCATCTCTCTCTCTCTCTCCTCAGCCCCTCCCCCTCTCTCTCTCTCTCTCTCTCTCGCTCCCTCTCCCTCAGCCAATCTCTCTCTCTCCCTCAGTCCCTCTCTCTCTCTCTTGCTCTCTCTCCCCTCATACCCCTCTCTCTCTCTCTCTCTCTCTCTCAGCTCTCTCTCTCTCTCACTTTCTAGCCCATCTCTCTCTCTCCCTCACCCCCACCCTCTCTCTCTCTCTCTCTCCCTCAGCCCAACCCTGCCTCTCTCTCTCTCTCTCTCTCTCTCTCTCGCTCTCCTCTCTCCCTCAGCCAATCTCTCTCTCTCTCCCTCAGCTCCTCTCTTACTCTCTCTCCCTCAGCCCCCCCCCCCCCCCCCCTTTCTCTCTCTCTCATTCCCTCGGCCCCTATTTCCCTCTCTCTTCCTCAGTCTCTCTTTCTCTCGCCCCTCTCCCTCTCTCTCAGCCTCCTCCCCTCTCTCACTCAGCGCCTCTCTTACTCTCTCTCTCTCTCTCTCTCCTTGTCTCCCATTTCCCCTCTGACCGACTCTACTTTCCTCTCCTCATCTCTTCTGTTTCCTTCTCTCTATCCTCTTTCTTATTTCTTGATGTATCCTTCCCCTCTTTTCTGTTGTCGCTCTCTCTCCATCGCTCTTGCCGTCTCTCCCATCTTTCTCTATCTCCATGTCTCCCATTTCCCCTCTGCTTTTCTCACTCTGCTTCCCTTCCCTCTCTTTCTCTTTCTCTGACCCTTCTCTCTTCCCCTTTTGTTTATCTCTCTTTCTGTCTCCTCTTCATTTCTTGTGTATCCGCTCTATCTTTTCTTTCTCTCTCTCTCTCTCTGTCTCTCTCTCTCACTCTCTCCATCTCTTCCATCTTTCCCTTTTTATCCTATCATCTTCTCTCTCTCCGTGTCTCCCATTTCCTCTCTCCTTCTTTCTCTCACTCTGCTTTCCTTCTCTCTCTCTCTTTGTCTGACCCTTTTCTCCTCATCTCTTCCTCCTTTCCTTCTCTCTCTCTCTCTCTTTTCTCTCTCTCTCCCTCTCCACCACTCACGCCATCTCTCACATCTTTCCCTTTTTGTCTTATCTCTCATTTCCTTTCCTTTCCCTCTCTCTCTTTCTCTTTGTCTGACCCTTCTATCCTCATCTCTTCCCCCTTTCCTTCTCTCTCTCTCATTTTTCTTACTTTTTGTATATCCTCTCCTTCTTTTCTCTTTTCTCACCTCTACTCCTCTCCCTCCCTCCCTCTCTCCGTCCCTTTCTTCCCCTCTCTTATCCCTCCTTCTCCGTCTCTCCCTCTCTCCGGGAGATCAGAGCCGAGCGGGGCAAAGTCAACACAGCTGCAGCTACTCCACGTCCCGCTCACTTCCACTCAATCTTTAATCAGACTTCTCCTCCCTCTCTCCGCCGCTCGCATTTTTGCCCTTTTGCTCCCTCGCTCCGCCCCGTCTATGTTCCTTTTCTCTTCCTTATTTCTTCCACCTTTTATTCAATCTTGCATTAGGCAGGTGCCGGTACATTTATATGCCGTCTGTAGCTGCTGCGGATCTTCTGTTCTTTCGCTTTTGGGGGAGAGGTCGTTCTGATCGGGAATATGAATCCAAATGTACTTCTCCATGCAATAATCTGATTTTTTTTTTTTTTTTTTCCAGGAACAGACACGAAAACTATATTAGAAGATTTTATTAAAAGACCTGCACCTGATTTTGTTTCCAAGATTTGATGTTTTTCTGTTAAATTTGTCTGATCTGGCCAAGATTTTAAAACTCATATCCGGTTATTCATCTTGTTTTCAGATTTATTATCTCCTTACCAGACCAAAGACAAAGACGGCTTCATTCTAGTCTAGAGTTAGTTTATTTTTAGATAATTTGTCGAGTAAAATGATCTTATTGCGTGGACAGATCATTTCACGAGTTTTAAATCATTTTCTGATAAGTGTTTATATTTTACATTTTGGCCAAGCTTTTTTGCAGTGTAAGC
The DNA here is from genome assembly GCF_026225935.1 of Boleophthalmus pectinirostris. Classification (NCBI taxonomy): domain Eukaryota; kingdom Metazoa; phylum Chordata; class Actinopteri; order Gobiiformes; family Gobiidae; genus Boleophthalmus; species Boleophthalmus pectinirostris. The sequence continues at coordinate 32,676,483 of NW_026571447.1, read as the reverse complement.
AGCTCTTGAAGTCTAATTATAATGCCTTTTACTGTGCAAGAATCAGGAAGTGCGCAGTTAGCATGGTAGTTATTGTTAGCGTTAATATGGTGGCACTCTGGTCTGGATTCTATAGACTGTATAATATATAAATGGACAAAGATAATCCCACTAGCTGCCACATTCCAAACAGGAAGTGTTCATGGGCGCACTTCCAGCTCCATGGACTCTGGCTCCAGTTCACGTTACACTGAAAGCCTGTCGCCCCTCCCTCTGTAACTTCTGCACTGAGCCACGTCACTTTGGTCTTCGGATGTTCATATTAACCCGCTCTACATGATCATGGTGTTTTTATTTTGCTGTTTTCTCTAGTTTTATTTGGCTATTTTATGTGACTAAATTCATATTCCTAATATGGTCATGCTCCAAATTCGCTCCTATAACAGGGAGGAGTGTCAAAAACTAGTTGGTCGCCTTTGCATTTGAGTGGACCAATGGAAGAAAAATACTTCACACGCATCCAGGACGTCCTTTGCCTTGGAAACAAGTGCCCATGTCCTGGTCTTTTCCCGGAACAACAGCTGAATTGAACGGTTGAGAGAGTGAATTTAGTGTATTTATTAGAGCCCGACCGATATATCGGTTGGCCGATATTATCGGCTGATATGGGCACCTGGAGGCATATCGGCTATCGGCCGATATGCTTGCTGATAGGGGCCGATATTTCACGTGGGCATGTGATACATCGTTAAAAATCTTAGACTCTCTACATTCTGTTCATTTAATCCAATTTACAGACAGATAAATGTCCTAATATGTGGCTCCACATCAGTATTTATCTACGGAGTCATTTGTCTGTGTGTGTCCATACTGTCCCTGAACACACCACAGAGTCGCGTCTCTCACGTGTGTTTGTTTACACCTGCAGACACAGATCCAAACACTGAGATTATATTCTTTTTACGGACAATCGGTTTGAGTCTGGATTAAAAGGACATTTATTAGTGCAGATTTGTGATGTGAGGAGGAGCCTGTATGAGCGGTGAGTGTTGGAAATATGTCGACTCTGAAGCTAGTTTTTGTCATTTGTTATGGGTTAGCTGCTGTAGCTCCCGCACATAAACAGACTGTTTTCTATTGGCATATTGTAAAGTGACTATATTGGCCGTATATTTGTTACTGGACCTGCATTGATATGTAAATGAGCTGTGAATAGACGTGTGAATTATGACATCACATTATAATTAATTACCGCGGAGCGCACGTATTTACGGCTAAAGGCTAATAGCGCTAGTTTCTTTACTAGTTATGGGTCGGTTGCGAACGAAATGACTCTTAGAGCCGACTCTTTGAAGCGAACGACGGGGGCCTGATCCTTATTGGGAGCCGTGTTTTCTCTTTCTCTCACTTTTTTTTCTCTTCACGCCGCGTGCAGACTCGTGGTTTGACAGCGGCAGCGGCTGAAAACGAAACTTTGAGAAATTTGCGTGTACGCAGGATAAAAAAAAGGAGCATATTTGGCTGTAGTTTAGCATAAAATAAATAAGTCCCGGTTTAGTCCTTTTTTCAGTCCTAGTTTAGACCTGGTTCAGTCCTGATTCAGTCCTGCTTTAGACCTGCTTTAGTCCTGCTTGCAACAAAACAATCCGAAGAGCCGCTTGGGAGCCAAAAGAACCAGCAGCTTTTAGTGAGCCGAGCCAAAAGAGCCGGTTCTCTAAAAAAGAACTGGAATACCCATCACTAGTGTCTAGAATGTGATGCAAAAATGCCATTAAGCCAACCTACTGTCTGTAAATATGATGTAAAGAGGCAGAATAACAATAAATGTTGCCTAAATAAACCCAATTTAAAATCCACCAGAGCCAAACCTAAGTTTTTTAAACAATTCAACATTTACAGTGAATTTTTACATCACTAAATATATCAGCGATTATATCGGCTATCGGCAGCTCCAACTCCCATTATATCAGTTTCATATCGGCCACAGCAAAATCCATATCGGTCGGGCTCTAGTTTTTATTACATAAAACCCATCAGTGGAGGTGATTGGTTCCGTGGGTTTAGACGTGTATATATTTATATTTACAATTTGCTAATGACACTGGTCCAGTCCTGGTCCAGTCCAATCAACTCTTCTCTTTCTTCTCCTTCTTTTACACCAAAAGATCAACATTTTCAACTACTGACGCCAACGTCCTGGACACATTCAGGCAGATTCGCGTCACGCTGATGCCTGAAGAGGTATAGCAAAAACAGGACGCCCTCGACGCACATCCACATAGGGCATCCAGTTCACAAGCAGAGTCTAACGCTCCGGTCTGAAGGACATTAAGTGAGGTTCATTTGACTGGAGTCGAACGCTGTGGCTGATGTCACACTCCCTCAGTAAGTGAGGTGACTGAGGAATAACTTTGGACATAAAGAGAAGAAAAAGTATCACAAGGGACTGAAAAGCGTGGCGGATTTCAGCAGAATCAGTTAGCAAAGCACTAAAAAGCATAACTTTGTTTGAGTTCCTTTGTTTCACATGTGTCACTGAAATAAACAAATCTGATTGGACGATCACGTTTGGTCAGATGGGAAACACGATAAGGGTGGTGGGGACCAGCTTGACATCCTTCAAACATATATAACTTGAGCATGTATTTAAGAGAGTTTCAAGGGCCTGTGCCAGTCGAGATAAATACTTTTTACATCCTGCATTATATGGCAACAGTTCTGGAGGAGATCTGTTAAGGAACAAATCTTTTATTATCTTTTATTTTTCATGTTTTTTAACACTGCAAAAATCAGTTAGGTTGTGTCTAAATAATTTGCTTCGTGTCCACATAAAAAAATGAAATGGTAAAAATATGATATGTTATATTTATTTTGGATTAACATTTGATTCTGGAGTGAACGCAGGCTCCTGTATGGTACGATAAGAGTCTAGAAGTGTCCTCTCCTCCTCCTCACTCCCTCTGTTCTGTCTCTCCCTCCTTTACTCCTCTTCGACTTCTGCTCTGTCTCTCCCTCCCATCTCCTCTCCTTTTCCTCTCCCTCCCTTCACTCCCTTTACTCTGTCTCTCCTTCCTTTCCTCCTCCTCACTCACTTTACTCTTTCCTCCCCTCCTACTTCCTCCTCACTCCCTCTACTCTGCCTCTCCCTCCTTTCCTCCTCTTCGACCTCTGCTCTGTCTTTCCCTCCTCCTTCCTCCTCACTCCCTCTGCTGTCTCTCCTTCCTTTCCTCCCTCCCTCCCTCCTCCACCTCTGTCTATCTCTCCTTCCTTTTCTCCTCCTCCTCTGCTCTGTCTCTCCCTCCTCTTTCCTCCTCCCTACTCCCTCTGCTCTGTCTCTCCCTCCTCCTTCCTCCTCACTCCCTCTGCTGTCTCTCCTTCCTTTCCTCCCTCCCTCCTCCACCTCTGTCTATCTCTCCTTCCTTTTCTCCTCCTCCTCTGCTCTGTCTCTCCCTCCTCTTTCCTCCTCCCTACTCCCTCTGCTCTGTCTCTCCCTCCTTCCTCTCCTCCTAGACCTCTGTTCTGTCCCTCCCTCCTCGTCCTCGCTCCCTCTGTTCTATGTCTCCTTCCTTTCCTCCTCCTCCACCTCTGCTCTGTCTCTCTCTCCCTCCTCTCCTCCTCCACCTCTGCTCTGTCTCTCTCTCCCTCCTCTCCTCCTCCACCTCTGCTCTGTCTCTCCGGCGTCTGGAGCGCTCGCAGACGGAGACATATCCGATCAAAAGAGCCACACCATCGGATGTTATCGTTTACGGCCTGCAGAAAAGTGATGCCATTTCCAATTTCCTGGGATTGTTTACAAATACCGGAGTACACACTTCATATTGATACTCTGCAGCTGATGTCATCAACTTTCCCTGGGGGGGTGAGGCTAACCGGAGGCACGGCTCTGTCTGAAGCTCTGTTACTCAAGTTAGAGTTTAATCTGAGTTTAGTTTTAACTACAACAGGAGGCACTGATTTGCACAGTTAAAGGTGCACTGTGTAGCTTTTCTGGCAGAACTGTCCATAGTAATAAACATATCTTGCATTTATTCCATTACAGGTGTTTTTATTACTTAAAAAACACAAAAAGAGTCGCCTCTCCTCAGATCTGACATGTAAAAACAGTTCATACTTCATTTTTTTGACTCTGACGTTTCATACTTCAAAAGATGTTCTGGTTCCGAACTGCCCCGCCCCCTCGCTCTGCCCTGCGTCCTTGCTCTGTCCCGCCCCCTCGTTCTGCTCCACCCTTGTTCTGCCCCACCCCCTCGTTCTGCCCCGCCTCCTCGTTCTGAACCCCCCCTCGTTCTGCCCCGCCCCTCGTTCTGCCCGCCCCTCGTTCTGCCCGCCTCCTCGTTCTGTCCCGCCTCCTCGTTCTGCCCCGCCCCTCGTTCTGCCCCACTCCCTCGTTCTGCCCCGCTCCCTCGTTCTGCCCGTCCTCGTTTCTGCCCCGCCCCTCGTTCTGCCCCGCCTCCTCGTTCTGAACCACCCCCTCGTTCTGTCCCACCTCCTCGTTCTGTCCCGCCTCCTCGTTCTGTCCAGTCTCGCCGTTCTGCCCCGCCTCCTCGTTCTGCCCCGCCTCCTCGTTCTCCCGCCTCCTCGTTCCCGCCTCCTCGTTCTGTCCAGTCTCACCGTTCTTCCCCGCCTCCCTCGCTCTGCCCCGCCTTCTCGCTGTGTCCCGCCCCCTCATTTTGCCCCGCCCCTCGTTCTGTTCCCCCCTCGTTCTGTCCCGCCCCCTCGTTCTGTCCCGCCCCCTCACTTCTATCTTCCCTGCATTTGACTCGGAATAGGCGTCATATTGGTGGATTTTTCCGTGTGTTCGATGAAGGAGTCCGGTCACTCCAGGGAGGTTTATACCGAGGGCATTTCTTTTCATCCTCCAGCCTGACCGCTCTTTTTTTGGTGACCAGTCTTTTGGTTTTCACAAACTTGTCACGGAGATTACGCCAGGCTTTTCTACACAAATTTTCGTCCAAGCTTAAAATGTCCACGATCTCCCTCCATGAATTTCTTGCCATTTGGCGTCTTTATAGTCACTGAGCGTCGTGTCGTAAAGATGGTTGTGTTTTCTCACCATTTCTGCCAGCTGCAACTCTTTTTTTTTTCTTGCTCCATACCGGCAAGGAAGCAGATAAACCACGCCCACATGAATCACCAATCAGAGCAAAGATGTCGGACAGCGTTAGCTCAATTTAATTTCTCTCCAGCGACTAGATCAGGAATCAAAATACACTAGACATTTTGCAAGAACCCTGGAAGTTGTTGATGTTGTATCAGTGAAGAGCTTGTGAAGCCATGACGTCAAACTCAAGCGTCTGTCTGGGTCCCTTTTGTGTTACAGCACAACAGTAAACAAAGCGGTCGAGATGGATGTAGACGAAGACAGACATTCTGTGTTGGCAACGATTCAAGGATTTAAAGGGATTCGAGGATTTAAAGCCAAAACAAAGAGAATGTTTGGTGAATTTGATCAAAGGGAAAGACGTCCTTCTTCCTACGGGATTTGGGAAAAGCTTAATATACCAGTTAGCCCCGTTAGCAGCGCATTACATACGTCACGACCAAATTGCAGCGATTGGGTACATTTTAAAAAAGTACCTGCCTACAATCGAGCAAACGAATCCTAATGCTGTGAGGTCAGACGGTTTCCACAAAGTGAAACCAGCTGATGAATCAGGCTAAGACAACACTGCCGAACTACAGGAAAAAGCTCTGCTCAGTTGAGGTGTCAAGATCAAGCCACAAGAACTGCCACACAGGAGCTGCCCCGGGTGTAAGGACAAAAAGTTCTCATGAGGTATGAACAGGCCTTCACTTGGCTTGATGTGGTGCCACTTTTTATTTCCATGATATGATAATGTAGTATCTGAGTTTCAGCTTTATCTGCGTATCTGCATGCTGAGGAGAGATGCTTCACGTGCCAAACTTTTGCAGTCCCCGTAGTTCTAAAAATACTCTGTAGTGTCCAAAACAAGGAGGGTTTTCCACTAAGCTGAGCGATCTCCTGGGGTCCAAGAATACATCTGAACTGTTTAGATTTTCGCTCCGTGAAAGGGAATGTTTAAGTTTAGCGGGACTGCCCATGTCCCACAGAGGCTTTAAATAAGAAGGATGCTGTGTTCAGGGTTCGTCCAAGTCCAAGAGTGAAGAACCCAGACTATGTTTTTACCCTGTCTTAGCTAATAAATGGACGTGTACACTGCAGAGTATCACTTTGGATCATTTCATCACATCTCCACACCCGCAGGGGAAACTCAAGGCGACTCGAAGAAGATACGGCAACACATTTAACGCAATACTGTGGAGTATTCTGGACCAAGCAACAACATCTCCATGGAGACGAGTAGGTAACGGACCCTCCACCGGAAAAGTTACAGAGAGCACCTTTTAACTACACATAGGCTTGGGGAGTGTGCAGTTATTAATACAATACAAGAATGCAGAGGGTTTGCCTGTAAAGAGTGATTTAAAGGTCCTGTTGGTGCATCACTCATGGTCATTCTTCATCTTGTGTTTATTTTGTTCTATGGTGGAGTTTATGTGGTGCTTTGTGTTGTTTTTTGATAAAGCATGTCATCCCCAAGCCAGTCTGGCGCCATCTAGTGCTTCCACTCAATTTCATTTCTCTACAGCGACTAGGTCAGGAATCAGAATACACTAGACGGTTCGCAAAAATCCCAGAAGTGCAAGTTCGGGCAAAGAGCCATATATTCTGTGTTGGCAACGATTCACAAGATCGAGGATTTAAAGCCAGAACAAAGAGAATGTTTGGTGGATTTTATCAAGGGGAAAGACGTTATTGCCCTTCTTCCTACGGGATTTGGGAAATGTTTAATATACCAGTTAGCCCCGTTAGTGGAGCATTACATACGTGACTACCAAATAAGCAGCGATTACCATAGTTTTCGGGCTATTAAACGCGCTCTTAAGCCTCCAACCCCATCAAAAAACGACTGCGCGCCCCACAATCCAGAGCGCCCTATACATGAATCCACTCGGGTGTCCCAGCACGACTTCAGTAAACTACAAAACTGCACCACTCGCAGCGCACGCAAACACACACGGAGCAGACAGCGACCGCGCAACAAAAAACACCCGCAGACACACTCATCACTCCACGCCGTCGAGGAACGGAACGGAGGAACGAACCGAAAAATCGAGTCCAATGTGCCACTTTTAGACACAACTGAACAACTGAGTCACTGCGAACACGCCGACAATCCGTTGGTCCCAGACAGCACCCTCCCTACACGCCACAACTGAACAAAGCCCAGAGTCACCGTGAACGCGACAAACAAAGTCCCACTGACCCATCCAACTGTTGTGTTTCGTTTAAAGTCCGGTGCGGTTTATTTGTAAAAAAAAGTTCGAAGATAGACCATTTAATGACAGTGCGCCTTATAATCCAGAGCGCCTAATAGCCCCGAAAATACGATAGTTAAATGACAAAAAGTACCCGCGTACCGTCGAGCGAACGAATTCCAACGCTGCGAGGTCAGACGAAGTTTCTATAAAGTGAAACCGGCTCATGAATCATCCTCTGTCCCAAGACAAATTTCTCCCACGGAAGACAATAAAGGATCTTATCTTAACAAGTCTCTTTTAAATAACATTACAGTCACAAACGGGCGAGCATTAGCCAAGAGTTTTCAGTCACTCTCACCTTTGTACTGAAAATGAAACACTTGAACAGGAACATGAACGCTCCAGCTTCCTGAAAATGTGCCATTAAATCAAAAATTTAATTATTAAATCCATATTTTTTCTCGCGTCTTTACACTTTTCGTCAGTGTTCTCTAATGTGTGCATTGAGTCTCCATGGGAACCGCCGAACATCCCTCCATAGACATACATACACACCGTGGAAAAGCATCAATATTTTAGCTGCTACAGAAACCCAAGACGCGCCATTACGTTCAAAAACCCCTCCTCCTCGTGGACACGATTTGCCGCGGAGAATTCCCGTCGAGATGTTTTTCGAGCGTGTTCGGTTTAAGGTTTCACTGCACGCTTCCTGGTTCCACAAATAAACGAGGCGTTAATGAGAGCTGCCCGGCGCTCATGCTAAACCCACGCGTCCTTGTAGTTCAAATCACAGAAGCAATTGAAACACTGAGGAGTAATAGAGTCCCATTAGAGAATAAAGCCTTCCAAGAGTTTTAATACGTGCCACAGAAACGCTCCCGAAAACAATTTAGCTCAGATACAAAAGTGTGGCGGATTTGAATGGAGTCGAACATGCTTAAATTGTCAACAACCCAAAGTGGCTCAGAGTGTGAAATTAAAACATGACAAAAGACTGACAATGATGAGGGAGCTGTGTTGGCAGAGCAGATTAAGCACAGTGAGTGGGACTGTCTTGAGCAGGTTGTGCTACAGAGAAAAAGTAATAATAGACGAATATAATGGAACTAGTTTTACGGTGCCCCCACACCCACTCGCCCGCTCCGAACTCTTTTATGAATTCACTGCAATTAAAAAGTAACTCGGCGTAATTGGTTTTAAAGGGACAGTCCGGGATTTTGGACGTAGGGCCTCATTTTCTAGTGAGACAGAGTGTTGAAGACGTGTGGAGAGAAAAGAGAAATTTTGGTATATGGCAAATTTGCGACGACTAGAAACAAGTGCTTGCCAAAGGTTCCTAGGAACTTAGGTTTAGACCAGGTTTAGTCCTTGTTTAGTCCTGACTTAGACCTGATTTAGACCTGGTTTAGTTCTGGTTTACACCTGTTTTAGTCCGGGTTTAGACCTGGTTTAGTCTGGTTTAGTCTGGGTTTAGACCTAGTTTAGGTCTGGTTTAGTCCTGGTTTACACCTGGTTTAGTCCTGGTTTAGACCTGGTTTAGATCTGGTTTAGTCCTGGTTTAGTCCTAGTTTAGTCTGGGTTTAGTCCTGGTTTAGATCTGGTTTAGTCCTGGTTTAGTCCTAGTTTAGTCTGGGTTTAGTCCTGGTTTAGACCTGGTTTAAACCTGGTTTAAACCTGGTTTACACCTGGTTTACACCTGGTTTAATCTGGGTTTAGACCTGGTTTAGGCCTGGTTTAGTCCTGGTTTACACCTGGTTTAGTCCTGGTTTAGATCTGGTTTAGTTCTGGTTTACACCTGGATTAGTCTGGGTTTAGTCCTGATTTAGTCCTGGTTTACACCTGGTTTAGTCCTGGTTTAGACCTGGTTTAGATCTGGTTTAGTTCTGGTTTACACCTGGATTAGTCTGGGTTTAGTCCTGATTTAGATCTGGTTTACACCTGGTTTACACCTGGTTTAGTCTTGGTTTAGACCTGGTTTACACCTGGTTTAGTCTGGGTTTAGACCTAGTTTAGAACTGTTTTAGACTTGGATTAGACCTGGTTCAGTCCTGTTTTAGACCTGGTTTAGTCCTAGTTTGATCCTGGTTTAGTCCTGTTGCATCGTCACAGTCGGCGTTATGGTTCTATCATAAAGAATTAAAAATGTATAATTTCTTTGTAAAAGTTACAGTTTAATTTAATTTCAGTGTATTTCCCTGTAGTAAAGTAAAACACTCGTCCCCTGTAGTCGCGCCGTAATAAGCCTCTGTGTTCGTCGTATAGAAAATACTAATAAAGCTTTACGGTGCAGAGGAGGGCCGTGTTGATAATAGAGGGCAGAGGTGAGGACGGGCTCTGATCCGGAGAGGGTCCAGGTCAAAACAGCACACACCGGCACAGTCTCATTACTCACACCGGGATTTATTAGACCGGGCCTGGGGGGTGGGAGGGTTGGAAGTGGAGGTAGAGGAGGGAGTTAAAAGAGGAGCATTTTGCGAGCTCTTATCAGCCCCTGAGCTAAAAGAGAGTGTGAATGTACGCTAATCCAGGTCCAGATAGAAACTGTTTAATGAAAGCTGCTACAGGTTAAGTTTACACCAGGGAGAGTCAGACGAACCGGGAGAAGGAATACGGGAAGACAATAAAAGAGAACGTAAACACAGACTTTTAAAGGGCTCATATTACGCTGTTTTCTATTTTCTAATCACTGTTATAATGTGTTGAATCCCTCAGTCGTCCAGGTAGAATCCATGTCAAAAGGAGCTAACTACACTGAAACTACTCTAAAACTAACCCTACTTGTTTACAGTTTATGTTTGTAGTTTGGCCTATTCATCTGTCCTGAGTGAGGGGACGTATTTGCAGAATTTCAGACCCTAAATGAGGGTTTTCACATGCAGGGAAAAAACAAACAAACAAACAGTATCTAGGTAAATTAAAATGCCTTAAATTAATAATATTTTACTTTATTTCAGTCGATTCAACTTGACAAGTAAAATGATCTGCCAATGGAATAAGTGTGTTTTTCTTAATTCAAGCAACATTCGGTTTTGTTTCTTGTTTTAAGTCCAAAAAGCTGTAGCAAGATGTATTTTCATATTTTAAGTCCAAAATGTCTAGCCAGGCTGGTGACACCTAGTGCCTCTGCTCAATTTAATTTCTCTCCAGCGACTAGGTCAGGAATCAAAATACACTAGACAATTCTCAAAAACCTTGGAAGTGCGAGTTTGGGCACCAGCCAATCAGCGAAGACCCAGACATTCTGTGTTGGCAACGATTCCCGAGGATTTAAAGCCAAAACAAAGAGAATGTTTGGTGAATTTTATCAAGGGGAAAGATATTATTGCCCTTTTTCCTACGAGATTTGGAAAAGCTTAATATACCAGTCAGCCCTGTTAGCAGCAATTGGTTGAATAAAAAAAAAGTACCCGCCTACCATCAAGCGAACGAATCCTTATGCTGCGAGGTTAGACAGTTTCCACGAAGTGAAACCGACTGATGAATCAGGCTGTGAAAAGTCTTCACTGGAGAATAATTTTACTTGTCAAGTGAAATTTACTTAAATCGTGATAAAAGTTTCTTAATTCAAGTCATCTTAATTAAAATGTTGTTTTTTGCAGTGTATCTCTGGCCCTGACCTGGATACCCCTATTGTGTTCTTTTTGTTTTAGGTTTGAAGATACTGTAAACAAGTAGTTATGTTAGTTTCAGAGTAGTTTCATTGTAGTTAGCTCCTCCCTGCAGACAGATATAAGGCAGAGTCCACCAGCGTCTGACCAGAACTGAAGAAGCAGCTTGGATCAGCTGCGAAATGTTTTCAACCCAAATAAACTTTTGTCCAGTTGAATTTCTCCTTTGTCACTGTTCTAATGTTGTTTCCTCATGTTTCCTCACATGTTTAACACACAAATGCTGCATGTTCAGGCTGAGTTCTTCTCTCAAACAGAAAACACTCATGTGTACTTATCTGGTAATAACAGGAAGTGCTCCACAGTCTTTTAAAGTCTCCACAGATCTGACCAGTAACTCGGCCTGGAGGCTTCACCTGCTTGTTTCATTCATTCCAGGCAAAGCACTCAGAGTTCAAAGTTAGATTTAGTTTCAATTTCTTCACATGTACTAGACATTAGGGACGTAACAATAACCGAAATATCATGATAACGTCTCGTCAAAAGTCTCACAATAATATCGTGGGCTGTCACAATATATCGAATCACAAGTTCCTTTGCTTAAATCTATGGTTTTACAGTCACAACAGCTTATAAACATCGGAAACTACATATCCCATGATTCATTTCAGTGCAAACAACATGAAGAAATATGTTTTTGACTTGAATTCTTGGGATTATGATGGAAATAATTCACACCAAAATCTTATTTTAAAAGCAAAAAAGTGTCCCATCTACAATTACATCAGCCTCTTCAAAATATTGCAATAAATATCGTACTGTGAGGTTCATACCATGACAATATTGTATCATGAGATTTGGATATTGTTACACCCCGACTAGAGATACAAAGGAATAAAAATGTTGTCTCTCTCTGTCCCATGCGTCGACATGACAGGACAAACATTAAAGTGGAAGACAGGACGACATTTATGTGCACAGACACAACAAATAACATCATCTCTAACCACTACAGTAACCATGAATAAATAAATATCATCCGTGGAGTCCCAGCTCCATTTACATAGCGCACTTCTAATTTCAGCATTCATTATTTATCTTTACAACAAACTATCCTAAGCTTAAAGTGCACTCGGTGGGGAGTCCATCGCCTTCTTGTTTCTATGGAAATGTCATTGTTTTACTTGGAATACTGTGAAACATTACAGTCAAAGCAGTAACATCTCCATGGAGAAAAGGAGGTGACTGACCCTCCACTAGAAAAGTTACACAATGCACCTTTAAGTTTAAGAATGATTTAAACTGCTTCATACACTCCACCGTTGCAAAAAACAAAATCTAGTCACGTTAAGATGCCTTGAATTAAGAAAGTTTTTGCCAGCTGTGCCAGTGGAATAAGAATTTTCGTACTTATAAAGATATGAAAATACATCTTGCTGCACTTAATATAAGCAAAATAACAACTTTTTGCACTTAAAATGAGTAAATATGAATGTTGCTTGAATTATTGGTTTATTCAATGTTCCTCTGAAACTCAACTTTTTTGGCAATTCTTTAAAGGTTGTATGGAGGATTTTTTTTTTGTTTCAAGTTGTCAATGATAGATTATAGAGATGCAGTAGCCTTGTAATTATGATGACCAAAAAAAAGAGAATAAAAATTCATCAACTCTGGACGTGGTGGGGCTAAACATTTGCCAATAGATAACGACACTGCCTCGTTATCTGTGAGCTGACAGGCTGTCAATCAAACTCCCTACGTTTCTAGCGTAACTGACTTGCCTGCGCGCCGCCGGTACGTGGTTTACGTACGACTGTCACGCAGTCCCACAGACGCAAGACGCACAGACGCTGTTTACTCCACCAACGCAACAGTTCTTAGCGGCTTTTTTTTACCTATATCTTCCTCGCAGTTCGCACAAAGTTTGTTGCAATGGCGACAAGAATCCAGGAGCAGTTCGCCGCAAAAATAAAAGTCTGTTTTTTGAGGTCGCTGAAAGAAGAAGACAAGGGGAAAAGCAGCGAAGCCAAACTAAGGTGATTCTTGAAGATTCATTCCAGCGATGGCGCAACTGAAGCAGACGCAAGGGTCTAAAGACTGACGCACTGGTCCACAAATTACTCCTGGACAGGTCACTTCTGCTTATTATGAAAACGTACTTTATTTCCAAGAGCGAGACAAACGTTTTTTCAGGACACGAAAGCGATATCCTATGTCTGAAAACGTAATTTTCAAGGCAAAGAAAGAGTCCACTTGCTGCTGCGTGTTGTAGCTAGTTCATTCGCACTGAATCTCCGCGCAACCTTCTCTGCACCCCCTTTCCTGCTCCTGTCCCCGCTGCCCGATTCCGCTCTTCCCCCTGCTCCTCACTTCTCCGGGCACAGAATCTCCGCGCACCGCTCCCCTCTCCTCTCTCCTCTCTCTCTCTCTCTCTCTCCCTGCTCCGCTCTTCTCCCTGCTCCTCACTTCTCGTCTGCGCACGAAATGTCCGCACACCCGCTCCCCCCGCTCCTCACTTCTCCGTCTTGCCTAACCAACACTGTAGTTAGTTGTTTACAAGTCATGTGCAGCACCGGCTGTAAACAAACCTGTTTCTGGCGTAAAGGAGGAGGCGGGAGGAGGTGTTTCTACGTAGGAGCTGTAGGGGAGGGGGGGTGGTTTCACGCATGCGCCAACATTTGAAAAAGGACAAACAGTCGCTGGATTTCTCGTTCCTTGGAAAATCCTCTATACAACCTTTAATGTAGATGATGTTTTTGACCTCTGTATATTTATTATTGCATATGTGATGGACACACCTACTTATCTCCAACATGTCCTTTTTATCTTATGTTAGGTTCTTTTTTCAGACCAAGAGTTTGTTTTCATACCTGACAGTTTCGACTGCTCACTAGCGTCTTCCTCAGAGTCACGTGATGTTACCGTGACGTGTCCGGTCAGCTGATTTATACAGGTTTTTGGCGCTGTTTTCTACCAGTGGAGGCAGGACGACAGCGCCATCTGCAGTCCAACTTCCTCAGGACAGTATCGTAGGTGTGTGAGAGTAAAAAAAGCCCCCTCGTCCCGGTTTATAGATGGGATACTGTCTTGAGGAAGTCGGAATGCATATGGCTAACCTGTATAAATCAGCTGACCAGACACGTCACAGCAACATCACGTGACTCTGAGGAAGACCGCAATGAGCAGTCGAAACTGTCAGGTATGAAAACAAACTCTTGGTCTGAAAAAAGAACCTAATAACATAAGATAAACAGGACATGTTGGAGATAAGTAGGCGTGTCCATCACATATGCAATAATAAATATACAATTACAGGTCAAAAAAGTTAAGTTTCAGAGGAACATTGAATAATCCAAATCGTCATTAAGGCCCAGATGTTGTGGAGCCTTTAAGGTTACAATCAAGATCTTTTTTTAGACAATTCAACAAAACAAGTCTGTCACCCCCTCTGACATTTGGGGGGACCACTTCAATTACCAGGACTTTTAAGAGACTGATTTTGCACTGAGTGGAGGATTGAAAATGTAGGGTAATTGGGATTTTTAGCTCTAATGGTGTTTTTATGTTCACAAACGCGATCCTTGAGTCTCCGTTTTATCCGCCCGCACCAGAGCTACAATCCAACCGATAAACATGTGTACCTGGAGTTGTGTTTTGTTTCAGTCGCACATGTTTAACACGAAAACTACCACTTCTGTTGCTGTTTGTTGGACCGGCTCATGACTTTTTTATTCCTCATGCTTGGCCAACTGTTTTTGTTTTTTGATTGATAAGTAATTGTATGTAATGGGAAGCCTGATTCATCAACGGGTTTCACTTTGTAGAAACCGCCTGACCTCGCAGTGAATTCGTTCGCTCGACGGTAGGCGGGTACTTTTTTTTTTTTTTTTATTTAACCAATCGCTGCTATTTGGTCATGATGTATGTAATGCGCCACTAACAGGGCTAACTGCACTGAAAAAATCGTTGGAAGAGGGCAATAATGTCAAATTGATAAATTTGACAAACATTCTCTTTTCTACTTATAGAGGATTTTCCAAGGAACGAGAAATCCAGCGACTGTTTGTCCTTTTTCAAATGTTGCGCATGCGTGAAACACCCCCCTCCCTACAGCTCTACGTAGAAACGCCTCCTCCTCCTCCTCCTTACGCCAGAAACAGGTTTGTTTACCTGCCGGTGCTGCACATGACTTGTAAACAACTAACTACAGTGTTGGTTAGGCAAGACGGAGAAGTGAGGAGCGGGGGGAGCGGGTGCTGCGACATTTCGTTCGCGGCAGAAAGTGAGGAGCAGGGAGAAGAGCGGAGCAGGGAGAGAGGAAGGAGAGGAAGGAGGGGAGAGGAGAGAGCCAGAGGAGAGAGGGGAGAAGAGAGGAGAGAGGGAGAGGAGAGAGGAGAGGGAGCGGGTGCGCGGAGATTCTGTGCCCGGAGAAGTGAGGAAGCAGGGGGAAGAGCGGATCGGGCAGGGGGACCAGGAGCAGAAAGGGCTGCAGTTAGAAGAGTGCGCGGAGATTCAGTGCAATTGAAACTAACTACAAACAGCAGCATGCAAGCGGACTCTTTCTTTGCCTTGAAAATTACGTTTTCAAACATATGGATTATCACTTTCGTGTCCTTGAAAAACGTTTGTCTCGCTCTTGGAAATAAAGTACGTTTTCATAATAAGCAGAAGTTTCCTGTCCAGGAGTAATTTGGCGACCAGTGCGTCAGTCTTTAGACCCTGCGTCTGCTTCAGTCGCGCCATCGCTGGAATGAATCTTCAAGAATCACCTTAGTTTGGCTTCGCTGCTTTTCCCTTGTCTTCTTCTTTCAGCGACCTCAAAAACAGACTTTCTTTTGCGGCGAAAACTCCTGGATTCTTTGTCGCCATTGCAACAAACTTTGTGCGAACTGCGAGGAAGATATAGGTCAAAAAAAGCCGCTAAAAACTGTTGCGTTGGTGGAGTAACAGCGTCTGTGCGTCTTGCGTCTGTGGATTGCGTGACAGTCGTACGTAAACCAAAGTACCGGCGGCGCAGGCAAGTCAGTTACACTAGAAAACGTAGGGAGATGATTGACAGCCTGTCAGCTCAAGATAACGAGCATTGTCGTTATCTATTGCAAATGTTTAGTTGGCCCCACCACGTCCAGAGTAGATTAATTTTTATTCTCTTTTTTTGGTCATCATAATTTCAAGGCTAATGCACCTCTGTAATGCTATCATTGAAACTTGAAACAAAAAAAAAACAAAAAAATCCTCCATACAACCTTTAAATCCTCGACCTTGGGAATCGCTCACAACGCGGAATAAATGACTCTTCGCTGATTGGCTGGTGCCCGAACTTGCACTTCCGTTTTTTTTTTTTTTTGTGAACCATCTATTGTATTTTGATTCCTGACCTAGTCGCTGGAGAGAAATGAAATCGAGCTGAGGCACTAGGTGGCGCCAGTCTGAATATTTAATGGCATCTGTGTGTCCCGTTCTACCCTTACGCCCTGACGAAGACCATCTTGTTGGTCGAAACACGTTGGCGTCCCTCCATGTAATAAAAGACTTTTCATATATTCAGTCGGAGTGCCTCGGGTTTGTACTTCGCCCGCTTTTATATTTTTCAGTAAGAGCAACATTCTGCTAAAATTACAAGTTTAACCTGCACCTGCACTGCTATTTTTGACTTTTTTATGACCCCGTGAAGCGCTCGACCTCTTTTTTTTTTCTTCACCTGACAACTCCAGGTCTGTTTGTGATGATGAAACAACATTATATCATAAATCAGAAAATAGCGTAACACGGACCCTTTAAAGACGTACATAAGTGGGGAGGTCCGCCGCCAAAAAAGTCGAACTTTAACTTTCACGACGGCAATTTAAGTGTTGGCCGAGTGCAAACTATTATCTCTAAACATTGTGTAAATTAACTTTCATATATTACTTTTTCTTGGCGTTTTCAGTCTTCCTCCTTGTCCCAATTCCTCTGTGTAAACTGACACACAGCCAGAGCTTAAACATGCTTTTAATTACTTTTCTCTGGCAGTCTCCCACCCAAAAGCCCATAGGAATGTCCAATGATGTGTCTGTCAAACTCGACTACATTAATCTTATAGAGGAAGTTTCATTTTGTGTAGAAGGAACTCGCAAACACTCAAATTTCTCTGTAAACAACACTTTTTATTCAGTGCGAAACCTGCTTGTCCTGTATTTTAAGCCTCTTCAAAACTGATCTGAAATGCATGAGATTTCAGTGTTAGTTTTGCAGTTTATTTGTATTCTTTGAAATGTCATCGCTCCTGCAGATTTTTATATTTTGAACAGAATCCCACAATTAAAGGTCCATTTTACGCTATTTTTTTGATCTATGTTGTGTTCGTTCACACGTTAAAAACACAAAAACTTTGAATATTTAGGCTGAGTCGAACTGAAAACTGAAAACATGTTGTTCCACCTTGTGATGTCATGTGGTCATACAGGAAGTGCTCCACTGTGTTTTTAAACTCCATACACCTTCACTAGAATCATTTAGATCAGCGACAGATATATAACCGACCGGTTTAATATCTAAGACAATACATATTGTTAAGTCCTGGTTAAATCCGGTTTTAGTCCTGGTTTTGTCCTCGTTTTAGACTTGTTTTAGACCTGGTTTAGACCTGGTTTAGTCCTGGTTTAGTCCTGGTTTAGTCCTGGTTTTACACTTGTTTTAGTCCTGGTTTAGTCCTGATTTTGTCCTGGTTTAGTCCTGGTTTTAGACTTGTTTTAGACCTAGTTTAGTCCTGGTTTTAGACTTGTTTTACACCCGGTTTAGACCTGGTTTAGACCTGGTTTAGTCCTGGTTTAGCCCTGGTTTTACACTTGTTTTAGACCTGGTTTAGTCCTGGTTTAGTCCTGGTTTAGCCCTGGTTTTAGACCTGGTTTCAGACCTGGTTTTAAACCTGATTTAGTCTTGGTCTAGCCCTGGTTTTAGACCTGTTTTAGTGCTGGCTTAGTCCTGGTTTAGTTCTGGTTTTAGTTGTGTTATTTTATTTTATTTATTAAAACCTGTTTTAGACATGTTTTAGACCTGGTTTAGACCTGGTTTAGACCTGGTTTAGACCTGGTTTAGACCTGGTTTTAGTTCTGGTCTGTGGCCCAGAGTTTGGGGACCTCTGATTTTCCACCCTGAACCTGCCAATCTCTACTGAACTAAAGGTAAAAAGAGCTGCTAACTTGAAAACTACCACTACACGACATCACAAGGTGGAACAGAGCATTTTGAGCATTGGAGATGAACCAACTAATAATAAAGAGTTACTCAAACATGTGTGAATGAAACAAAACACAACTCCAGGTCTGTTTTTGAGGAGGTAACATGACTTAAAGCTCGCATCAGTCCATTTTGCGTAATCCAGAACCTTCTTTATAACCATTTCTTTGTCCATTCAGCCATATTGGTGCTGTACTTGGAGCTCGCCGGCCGTTCTAATGTGTATTGATTTCAACATAAAGGCCGTAATTGTGTTGTGGTATTTCTCCGTCTTGTGTAATCTATTTAAAACCTGGATGTGGGTCACTGGGTCATCTTGTTTGTGCACGGGGACCCATCAGACCAAGGGGGGGGGGGGACATCCCGAGGGACAATGCTCATCGTCTGCTCCAAAAGACCATAGCATAAATAAATAAAAAATCTATGAATCAATACTGTAAAAGGCCATGTTTCATGACAGTAACACAGTATTTAATATTATAGTATTTTTTATAGTGTTTAAATGAGAAAGGAAAATGTCATATTGTTAAAGTCGTACCATAAAATACCAAATAACAGCCAGGGCGTTTATTTGTTTCAATCACCTAATAGACCAGGCCTTTATTTGAGACCAGGCGGCAAATTTCCTCACAAAAATCTTGGTCGGCAAAAAAGTCTTTTAACCAGTGCGACTATAATTTACAGTTTTTACGGCACGTCACAGTGGAGATGTTGCCGTTATACGATGGCCTGGCGACTACTTTGCCTTCCTCGTCGGCACGATTCCTGCCTCGCCCGTTTGCCTCAACTTTCCTCTCGCGCCACAGCAGCGACGATGACATTACTGCTCCCTCCAAATTGCCAGACTGAAGTAATATCACCAAAACTCCTAAAAACTGCTTCTATTTCCTGCCCGCGATGTTGCACCGTCTTTCTTTTTCACGTCACTTCAAAATAGGGATTTCACCAGGCCTGGGGTCGGCTCCTGCTTCCAGACTTATGATTGGGGCTGGGCACGGTGGCTGAGTGGCTATAGCGCTCATGCCTCACAGCAAGAAGGTTCTGGGTTCTATCCCCGGGTCGCCTGGGCCTTTCTGTGTGGAGGTTGCATGTGTCATTACACATTTTGGGCAATATCCCCTTTTTTTTTTTTTTTTTTTTTTTTTCAATAATTCCACTCATTGCCAGAAACTAAACCAGGTCTAAACTAAATCTAAACTAGATCTAAACTAGACCTAAACTAGGACTAAACCAGGACTAAACCAGGACTAAACTAGGACTAAACCAGGACTAAACCAGGACTAAAACCAGGACTAAAACAGGACTAAACTAGAACTAAACCAGGACTAAACTAGAACTAAACCAGGACTAAACCTAGGACAAAACCAGGACTAAACTAGGACTAAACCAGGACTAAACCAGGACTAAACCAGGACTAAACCAGGACTAAAACCTGGACTAAACCAGGACTAAACCAGAACTAAACAGGACAAAAACAGGACTGTACCAGGACTAAACCAGGACTAATCTAGGACTAAACCAGGACTAAACCAGGACTGAACCAGGACTAAAAACAGGACTAAAACAGGACTAAAACAGGACTAAACTAGGACTAAACCAGGACTAAACCAGGACTAAATCAGGACTAAAACCTGGACTAAACCAGGACTAAACCAGAACTAAACCAGAACTAAACAGGACTAAAACAGGACTGAACCAGGACTGAACCAGGACTAAAACCAGGACTAAAACCAGGACTAAAACAGGACTAAACTAGGACTAAACCAGGACTGAACCAGGACTAAACCAGGACTAAAACCAGGACTAAACCAGGACTAAACCAGGACTAAACCAGGACTAAACCAGGACTAAACCAGGACTAAAACAGGACTAAAACAGGACTAAAACTGGACTAAACCAGGACTAAACCAGGACTAAACCAGGACTAAACCAGGACTAAACCAGGACTAAACCCAGGACTAAACTATGCTGCGCGGACGTGTCTCCTCCTCTATCAATAATATTTTTAATACGGCTATGTTACGATTTCCTCGTCTTTGCTTCTCTTCAGCAAATCAAGTAATCCAAAGTATTCAGATTACATTACTCACCTTGAGTAACTTAATGGATTCCGTTACAAACTACATTTTGGTGTATGTAATCTGTAATCTGTAGGGGATTACATTTTAAAAGTCACCTTCCCAGCACTGACTGTGGTTTAGTAAAATGAAGTAGTCCGACCTGTTATAAGCACTTACAAAAAACATTAGCACTGCAAAATCTCCAATTATACACAACTATAATTTCACTTTTTTTTTTAAATCTTTGAACTGTTTTAAAATGTTCTGAGAGTTTGATTAAACATGTTAGCGCGCTCTTTCATTTCATTTTTTAAATATTTTCATACACTGTTGACTTCTCGTTGAAAGCATGTTGGAAAGTATTGGCTGTTCAAAATGTGAAAGACGAATAAAACTGTCCTTGAATGAATGACCAGATTCAACACTGGTGGATTTTCCTTTTTGATACTTCTCATTCAAAAAAAAAAAAAAAAAAGGACAAAATAAATGGAAAAATTGGCTCTTCTAAGTAATACATTCATACCGGCACATTGTACAATCTGAAAACTACAAGCATCACATTAAAAAGTAGATATTTTAATCTGAAAACTACCACCATCTACGGGTGAAACGATATCCAAGTCTCACAAAACGATATTGTCACAGTATGATACGAAACGATATGGTGCGGTTGCTCACAATTTTACGATATTATACATAATAACAAGACTGACTTTATAAAATGCTGTGACCAAACATTTCATATGGTAAAACATAAAGGCTGCGTTCAGACTGCAGCCTGAAGTGACCCAAATCTGATTTTTTGGCCCCTATGTGACCTGTATCTGATCTTTTAATGACAGTCTGAACGACACAGATCCGATTTTTTTCAAATGTGACCCAGGACACTTGGATATGTGCTCCTGAAACCGATACATATCTGATCTTTTGACATGTGACTTCAGTGTGAACGGCCAAAGCGCATTCATCCACCTACACGTTATCAACAAGCCACAAACGTCACTATTTCTGCGCTGAAGTAGGCGAAAATTGTTAATGAACTCCGTGTCACTGAAGTGAAGCACATCACCACTCACCACTCTTGGCTACGTCTCCACATCCACACGTTCCTTTCAACGGACGTCGCTGCTGCTGCCCCACAAAACACCACGTCCAAAAAACTTTGTCCTTCTCCTTCTCAATCTCCTCTTTAAAACAAGTAAGTTGTTCATGTTCTGGCTCCGGTACGAAGAGGAACTTTAAAATCTCCAGGTGCTCAATGCTCGCGTCCATGTTTGGACAACTTCTGTAAACACAGAGCACGCTCGCTGCGGTTGACGTCGTCGTGTCTCCAGTGCACATGCTGGACACTTTCCGTTTAACGTTCACACAGGGGATCACATACAAGTCGCATTTAATTGGAAATGTGAACGACCTCGCAAAAACATCGGATTTCACAAAAAAATCCGAATTGAGCGTTGAGCCCTGCAGTCTGAACGTAGCCTTATTGTCATATTCTAATCAATCACATTTTGAACTACTGGAAAAGCCTTTGAAATCGAAGTGCAAAATTCGAAAAAGTAACAACTAAACAATTGTAATAAAACTGTATTCAGGAATCTCGCGGAGTAAGTCCGACAGAAGCTGAACCGCATCAGCGCACAAGGACCGAGCTGTTTTTTTCAGGCTTATGCAAATGAGCCAAGTGGTTTTAAGTTTTGTTTCTGTAAAACGTAAACAAAGCTGCATTAAACACATTATTACTCAATGTATATTTGAGTCCTCCTCGTAGGAAAAAAAAAACCCAAAAAACTAAAGTGTGATGGCATTTTACATTTCTTACTTTTTGAACTCAACTCCATCCCCAGCGGAAAATGGATGCAAATCACTCACTATATATTCTGCGATGTATTTTCTTATTTCTTTCTCAGTGTTGTAAATACTTCACGTATAGTTTTTTTGTCCCGACTTGATTTTCTGGTAACACTTTATAATAACTACATCTTATTTAGCCTTAATAAAGCATGAACAAAGACTTAATTAAAAATGAACAAAGACTTAATTAATAATGATTCACGCTTAGTAACTACTTAATTACTACCTGAATTAGCACTTGCACTTAATTTGCCTGCGCTGTAAATAGTTACTCATAATTATTTCATACTTAATTACTCATGAACTAACCATTTGTGCATTTATTAATCATTAATAAGCTATGAGAGAATGATTTACTAATAATGCAATGCAATGTTAATTCAGGCAGCTGTTATCTGTTAGTTAAGTCTTTTTGAGAGCTTTTCTAAAGTGAAGACGAATTATGCTTTATTAAGAATTTACTAAGCGTGAATCATTATTAATTAAATCTTTGTTCATTATTAATTAAGTGTTTGTTCATGCTTTATTAAGGCTAAGTAAAGTGTAGTTATTATAAAGTGTTACCGATTTTCTGAACACATTCTTGAAAATTTTCAGCGTGTCAGCTCGTGTCAGTATTTCCCGAGGTGAAACCGCACGGTGCATTGTCAGTGTTTGCACAGTGTCTGTTGTTTGTCCGTCACCTTTTCGCCTTTCTCGTTTCATGTCACAACAAACCCAAGATCCTTTTTGGCCTCAGACACAACGGGCGCACAGGCCGATGATGCAGCCACAAAGGATTATGGTCCATGTAGTTTACTGTGCTATACGCCACAGGAGCGGACTGAAAATTCTTGCTTTTTCCTAAAGACACACAGTTTAATATTGCGAAGGGACCACAACAATATCGTGATATCACCAATATTGTTACACGCCAACCACCAGGACATAAAAGAGGGGGTATTTTAATCAGAAAACTACCACGTTCACATTAAAGAGGAGGTATTTTAATCAAAAAACTACCACGATCACATTAAAGAGGAGGTATTTTAATCAGAAAACTACCACGATTCACATTAAAAAGAGGAGGTATTTTAATCAGAAAACTACCACTACATACGAATCACATTAAAAGAGGAAGTATTTTAATCAGAAAACTACCACGTTCACATTAAAGAGGAAGTATTTTAATCAGAAAACTACCACGTTCACATTAAAGAGGAAGTATTTTAATCAGAAA
This sequence comes from Boleophthalmus pectinirostris, assembly GCF_026225935.1. Classification (NCBI taxonomy): domain Eukaryota; kingdom Metazoa; phylum Chordata; class Actinopteri; order Gobiiformes; family Gobiidae; genus Boleophthalmus; species Boleophthalmus pectinirostris. The sequence goes on along the minus strand of NW_026571447.1, from coordinate 32,653,261 downwards.
ACTACTACGTTCACATTAAAGAGGAAGTATTTTAATCAGAAAACTACCACGTTCACATTAAAGAGGAAGGTATTTTAATCAGAAAACTACCACGTTCACATTAAAGAGGAAGTATTTTAATCAGAAAACTACCACGTTCACATTAAAGAGGAGGTATTTTAATCAGAAAACTACTACGTTCACATTAAAGAGGAAGTATTTTAATCAGAAAACTACTACGATCACATTAAAGAGGAAGTATTTTAATCAGAAAACTACCACGTTCACATTAAAGAGGAAGTATTTTAATCAGAAAACTACCACGATCACATTAAAGAGGAAGTATTTTAATCAGAAAACTACCACGTTCACATTAAAGAGGAAGTATTTTAATCAGAAAACTACCACGTTCACATTAAAGAGGAAGTATTTTAATCAGAAAACTACCACGTTCACATTAAAGAGGAAGTATTTTAATCAGAAAACTACCACTTTCACATTAAAGAGGACCTTTCATTGTTTTGGAAATGCCATATTTACCGAAAACAAACACATTACTGTATGTTTCTGTTCTGTAAGTTCTGTTTGTAAAGCTCTGTGGGCGGTGTCCTTTGCTCTCCTCTCTAAGACACTCCCCTTTCAGAGCACAACATAATGGTAAAATGGTAAACGGTCACATTTTTATACAACGCTTTTCCACCTTCAGGGCACTCAAAGCTCTTTACATCAAGAAACCACTCACCCATTCACACACCAGCGTACGCAGACACTGATGGTTAAGTGTCTTGCCCAAGGACACAATTACATGCCATGTTTATGCCGAGAGCGGGACTCGAACCGCCAACCACGCTACTGTCGCCCTGCCAATCAATCATGTCACTGTGCATTTCGCTAATGAAACTACTGCACCTCGCATCAGGTTTGTCAAGTTGTTGTGTAAAGTTTTGTATCACACTTCTGTAAATTTATGGAAAATTGGGCTGAGTATCGAACAGAATCGTACGACTGACTGTAAGAAGAACTCACACAGGGCTCAGGAGAGATCACTAAATTACTCTAACATGATTTTGCATAATACTAAAATCTATGCACAATATATCCAGTGTTGGGGAGTAACAGATTACATGTACCAGAGTTATGTAATCAGAGTACAAATTATGAGTAACTGTATTAGTTACAGTTACTGTTTCAGTGAGTGGTCATTGGATCACAGTTAAAATAAATGGATTACACAGCGGGATTTTCCTGTTTTCACATTTTGGGCTATATCCCTTCTCCACTCATTGGCGGACACTAAATCAGGTCTAAAACCAGGTCTAAACTAAGTCTAAACTAGGACTAAACCCAGGACCAAACCAGGTCTAAAACCAGGTCTAAACTAAGTCTAAACTAGGACTAAACCAGGATTAAACCAGGTCTAAACTAAGTCTAAACTAGTACTAAACCAGGATTAAACCAGGTCTAAAACCAGGTCTAAATCAGGGCTAAAGCCAGGTCTAAACCAGATCTAAACAAGGACTAAACCAAGACTAAACCACGTGTAAACCAGGACTAAACCAAGATTAAACCACGTCTAAACTAGGACTAAACCAAGAATAAACCACGTCTAAACTAGGACTAAACCAAGACTGAAACCATGTCAAAACCAGGACTAAACCACGTAAACCAGGACTAAACCAAGATTAAACCACGTCTAAACTAGGACTAAACCAAGACTAAACCATGAAACCAGGACTAAACCAAGACTAAACCACGTCAAAACCATGTAAACCAGAACTAAACCACGAGTAAACCGGGACTAAACCAAGTCTAAACTAAACCAAGACTAAACCATGTCAAAACCAGGACTAAACCAAGACTAAACCACGTCTAAACCAGGATTAAACCAGAACTAAACCACATGTAAACCGGGACTAAACCAAGACTAAACCAAGTCTAAACCGGGACTAAACCAAGACTAAACCACATCTAAACTAGGACTAAACCAAGACTAAACCAGACTAAACCAAGACTAAACCAAGACTAAACCAAGACTAACCAAGACTAAAACCAAGACTAAACCAGGACTAAACCAAGACTAAACACTAAACCAAGACTAAACCATCTAAACCAGGATAAACCAGAACTAAACCACATGTAAACCGGGACTAAACCAAGACTAAACCAACTAAACCAGGACTAAAACCAAGACTAAACCAAGACTAAACCAAGACTAAACCAAGACTAAACCAAATCTAAACAAGGACTAAACCAGGACTAAACCAGGACTAAACCAAGACTAAACCAAGACTAAACCAGGACTGGACCGTGTCTCCTCCTCTTCTATCAATACTATTTCTAATTTGGTCAAATAAAGTCTGGACTTTTCATTGTTTTTAGCAGACAAAAGTTCTTATGTTACGATATCCTAATATTTGCTTCTCAGCAAAGCAAGTAATCCAAAGTATTCAGATTATGTTACTCAGCTAAAGTAATTTAATGGATTACGTTACAAACTACATGTTGGTGTATGTAATCTGTAATGTGTAGGGGAATACATTTTAAAAGTAACCTTCCTAACACTGAATATATCTAAACCTGCTTCTTTATGGCCTGATCACACACACACACACACACACACACACACACACGGTCTGGTCCCTGCCGATCAGCCCTGGGGCCCTTCACCGCTCCTCCTCCTCCTCCTCCTCCTCCTCCTCCTCCTCCTCTTCGTCCTCAGTACTACGGCAAGCGGCTGTCACTTTGGCTTCAGATCCAGGTCATTCTCTCGCAGCTTAAATAGGCCGAGTTCTGCACTGAGGGGTCACTGCCTCTCACTCCTCCACTGTACCTGCGTGTGATACAACTACACAACTACGCAACAACAGTGCCCTTCACTGTGAGCAACGGAGGAACATTCTGCCTTTCTTCTTGTTTTTTAGACAAGGACAAAGCGTATTAAGATGTTTCAGTAGTAAACTCGCATAATACAATCACTTGAACAGTTCTGTGGCTTTTGCTCAAACTCTGAACACACAATTTGAGTAATTATTCACCCCTCAACCAAAGGATAACTGGTTTGAATCTTGTTAGACATATTGTTGTGTTTTCCTTTTACCCACATTGTCCAGTCAAGTCTTTCTACCGTATTCTTCAGACTATAAGTCACACTTTTTTTCATGGTTTGGGTGTTTCCTGTGACTTATACTCTGGTGCTACTTATATATTAAAGTTTTCACTCTGACAGCCTTGAGAGGGCGCTCTAGTCTTGTGTGTCAGTATCTGCTACTCTTATTACTCCTGTACCACTGTCACTTGGTTCTACTGCGCATGTCTCCTGCAGAAAGAGCCTCTGTTCTGTCTGTATCATGTCAGTCGATCGCAACATTACTTCTGTACCACTGACAAATTTAGAATTTAAAGACTGAACACAAATGTCCCTAGAATGAAAATCATATTTTGCAGATTACAAGCTGCAAGTAGTGAAATATGCAGCCGAAAACGATAACCGAGCAGCAGAAAGAAAGTTTGGAGTGAGCGAGAAACTTGTGACAACAGGAGGATGCACCATGAAACTTTCCTGGAGTCACTGGATGGATTGACAAAGCCTGGACTTCAGTGACACCGAAATCATCCTGTCGGGATTCAGAAAGGCCAGAATAATTCTAACTGGAACTGATGCTGAGTCTGACGAACAGCTACACAGAAGAGGAAGCGTCGCTCTGTTTACCTCTGGAGGTCACAGAGTTACTCAGAAGTGACACCGAGGAAGGAAGAATTGATTGGATTTAATGATTTGGAGTGAGATGGATTTTGGTAAAATTTATGTTGTTTATGTTATAGTTTATCTGAAGAACTGTTCATATGTGACATTAACAGTCTGTTGTTCTCTGTTCTATTGTTTTTACTATAACTTGACTTTCAAGATGAAATGTCGGTTTCTGGTCTCTGATTTTCTAAAATAAATTTCCCTCAAAAAGAGCAACTTATATGTTTTTTTCGGCTGGTGCGACTTATACTCCAGAGTGACTTGTGGTCCAAAAAATACGGTAATTTGGCTTGTTCAGACTGAAAGAGCATCTGAGGTAATTTGCAACAAAAAAAAAAATCATCATCCAAAAAAAGTTGCTACAAAGATTGGCAGCTTTTTAAAATCAAACAAACTATTTTAAATTTGAATTCTTTGTGACCGCTGCAAACCACCTTCATATCAAACTTTTTGTTGTTCTTGTTTTTTTTTTTTTTAAATCTTGTAATAAAGTGTTTTGGGATGAGTCTTTTCTTTCTGGGTTTGCCGTCTGCTCATCTCCACGGTGATGTTATTGCTTCACCTGAGATGTTCCACAGTATGGCATTAAACAAATATTCAACTGTATTTATTCAATTACGGGGTTGTTTTTTTTCCTTAAAACTACCACAAAAACAGACATTAATAAGGTGAACTGGCCCACATCTCCACAAATCTGCCATGTAAGTTGACCTGGTGATGTGGCCTTCTTGTCTCCGTGGAGAATGAAATGCCATACTGTGGAACATTCCAAGAAGAAACAACATCTACATGGACTCAAGCAGGTTTCGAACCCTCTACCAGAAAAGTTAAACAGTGCACCTTTAAAGAAGAAGCAGAAAAAAAAAGCCTCTTCATTATCACTCAGGAGGAGAAGGAATGCAACTGCCTGAGTTTCGTCGAGAAAAGAAGAACCAAGAAGCGCCAAAGATTGTTGTCACCAAAACTAGAACACAAGATTACCCCCATTAGCATAGCAGGGGCTCGGCTAAGGCACTTTCCGTTCCCCGTAGCCTTTCGCAGCCTTTTATCCCTACAGTATCTACAGCTTAAAAGCATTTCTCAGTCTCTTCTATCGGTCTTTGGAAAGCAAAAGAATCAGGCCTAAGTGTCTGAGTGGGTTCCCGAATGTGTGGAAGAGCGCGCGATCCTGCCAGCTCCAAATCCAAAGCAATTAGAGGGGCCAGATGGTGGGCCGCACGCGCACTAAATAGCTGCACACTGACAGAAGAAGCAACAAAAATGAACTGTGACAAGCAGCCAGCGTGACACACACCGAGACATGACAGGTTCTGAGACGCACAGAGGAAGGGGGAGAGGAAAAAGAGGGAGAGAGAAGAAGAGAATGGGAGAGTTGGAGACATTGGTAGAGTAAGAAACAAACAAAGGGAAAGCGGGACAGAGAAAGAGATAAAGGGAAAGGGGGGAGTCGGGGAGAAGCAGACCGATTCAGAGATTAAAAAAACAAAAAAGGAGAGAGAGAGAAAGAGAAAGAAAGAGAGGGGTGAATATATGAAAACAAACAACCACATGAACCAACTGTCCACACCAAGGACATGTTAACAAGGGTCTGTTGACGTCCAAATCTCACTGTAGGAAACCATCACGGCATCAAAGTCACGTTAGGCCATTTACTTGAAAATCGAGGAAGCCTGAGAGGGAAAGAGGAAGAGACAGAGAGAGAGAGAGAGAGAGAGAAAGAGAGAAACAGAGCAACAGACAGTGAGAAAGAGAAAAGGAAAGAGTGTGTCAAGTAGTGTTGTAGTCAATGGTAAATGGTCACAATTTTCTATAGCGCTTTTCCACTGTCAAGGCACTCAAAGCGGTTTACAACAAGGAAATCGCTCACCCTTTCACACACATGTTCATACGCTTGTGTATGCAGACACTGGGGCCAGGGGGGTTAAGTGTTTTGCCCAAGAACACGACAGCATTCATCTGTGGGAGCTGGAATCACAGCAGCCAACCTGTGGGTCAGCGACCGCTCAACCCATGATGTTTATTTCGAGAGTAGAATTCGAACAGCCAACCTTCAGATCGAGACCAAGACCTGTCCGAGACCACAGTGTCCCGAGACCAGGACAAGACCAAGACCTCCGAGAGTCGAGACTAAGACAAGACCAAGAGACCAAGACCTGTCCGAGACCACAGTGTCCCGAGACCAGGACAAGACCAAGACCTCCGAGAGTCGAGACTAAGACAAGACCAACACTTTTAAAGATCGAGACCAAGACCTGTCCGAGACCACAGTGTCCCGAGACCAGGACAAGACCAAGACCTCCGAGAGTTGAGACTAAGACTAAGAAGATTTTTAAAGGTTGAGACCAAGACAAGACCGAGACCACGGCCCATCAAGACCAAATCGAGATCAAATTGAGACCATCTTTGTAATTTTCTGCATTTAAATGTATTTTACAGTTCTTTGACACATTTATATCAATGTTTTTAATGTTTTTTTTTTGTTTTGTTTTGTTTAGTTTTTTTGTTAATAAATCTATCCCTTCAAAATTTTAATCTTAAAAATGTTAATTTAGGCATAAAATAAGCCAAGCAAACTGTACTGCACTTAAACACTCTGCGCCCCTTTTTTGGACCTTCACCCACAGTTTGAGAACCCTTCTTTAAGATAATTTCCACTGACACTTTACAGAAAACTGAAGAAAGTGAAGAAAGTGGGTATGAGGTTTAAAACCGTTTTATCAAGTTTCTAACAGGAGTTACATTCTCTTACTGGTTTTGCAGTGGTATTTACCAGCCTGTGCACATTTAACAAACACACGTCGTGACAAATAAAGATGCTTTGTGCACTTTTATCAGGCAAACATCAACCACATGTTACAATAAGAAGTTTATTGCCGAGAGCAGGAGCCGTAATGAAATATGAACGCACTCGTCGAGAGTCAGACCACGAAAATACCCAGTCCAAGCACCTTCAAGACCGAGACAAGACCTAGTCCAAATATGGTCGAGTCCAAGACAAGACCAAGATCATAAAAAAACGGTCTCAAGACTAGTCTCGAGTACTACGACACTAGAGTCAAGTATAAGGGACAAACAACCACCATGAATCAACCGTCCAGACCAAGGACATATTAAGGGCCTGTTGATGTCCAAATCTCCCTGTACGAAATCAGTGTGGTATGAAAGTCAGACAAGGATATTTACTTGAATTTTGAAGAACATTTTGAACACTTTTCAAACAAATGCCTCAGAAAGTGCGTACAGACAAGACTTTACCATAATGACTGGGAACATTGTGTTCAAATAGCTGTCATTTCCTCATGTTGTCTACACCGCGCACGCAATTCAAACTAATGTACAGGTGTTATTATTTAGTGAGACTTTTTATATGGTAAAAAATAAGATATCAAGCTATTTAAGGTTCATTCGCAGCCTTGTATGGCCTTTATGGTGCTTTATAAAGTTATCTGCTTCTTCTGAGACTTCACTGCGATTGGTTAAATCCACCTGTCACTCACTCGGACCATGACAGAGACTGAACAATAGGAAACATTGTGATAAAAAGTAGATTACATATGTCTGCATTAGAGCTAAAAAAAAAACATAGATTACTAGATTTTTTTTCCAGCTTTACTGAGGCCAAATGTTGAATATTTAACTTTTATTTTTTTTTATTTCCAGTTGTTACTAATGAGCAACTCCTTTGATGTTTCCCAGTTAGGTTTTAGACCCCACAGCACCGAGACTCGCTCTTATCAAGGTGAAAAATGACATCCGCCTGAACACTGTTACAGGCAAAGTCTCAGTCTTGATCCGGTTAGATCTGAGTGCTGCTTTTGACACTGTCGATCATGGGATCCTCTAACACAGACTGGAGGACTGGGAGGGCAGCTCTGATACTGCACTAAACTGGTTCAAGTCCTATTTAGAAGACAGGAAATGCTTTGTTGACTGAAGACTGACTCTGACCACATGGCCCTGACCTGGGGGGTGCTGCAGGGGTCAATCCTGGGTCCCTTTTTGTTCAGTTTGCTCTACATGCTGCAATTTGACCAGCACTTTTTTTTTAATTCTGCATTCTTCTCCTTTGGTGTTAATTTAATGATAATTGTGTACACTTTATTTGTCTTTATTGTAATTTTAAAGGTACCATGATTCATCAAACAGAATTCATTCACTTGACTGTAGGCGTGTACTTTTTATCATTTAACCAATCGCTCCTATTTGGTCGTGACGTATGTAATGCGCCGCTGACGAGGGTAACTGGTATATTAAGCTTTTCCCAAATCCCGTAGGAAGAAGGGCAATAACGTCTTTTCCCTTGATAAAATTCACCAAACATTCTCTTTGTTCCGACTTTAAATCCTCGATCTCGGGAATCGTTGCCAACATTGAATATGTGGCTCTTCGCTGATTGCCCGAATTCACACTTCCAGGGTTTTTGCGAACCGTCTGGTGTAGTTTGATTCCTGACATAGTTGCTGGAGAGAAATGAAATTGAGCGGAGGCACTAGGTTGGCACCAGCCTGGCTACCTGTGGGGTGCTCCAGGGGTCAATCTTGGGTCCCTTTTTGTTCAGGCTCTACATGCTACAATTTGACCAGCCCTTCTTCAATTTCTGCATTCTTCTGCTTTGGTTTTAATTTAAAGATGATTATGTATGCTTTATTTGTCTGTACTGTGATTTTAAAGATCCTATACTACGCAAAATTGACTCAAGTGAGCTTTTAGTTGTTGTTACCTCATCTAAAACAAACCTGGGTTTGTGTTTTGTTTTATTCACACATTTGAGTAATCATTTATTATTAGTCTGCCTACATTTCCAAAGTTCAAAATGCTCTGTTACGCCTTGTGATGTCATGAAGTAGTAGTTTTCAAGTCCTTTTTGCCTTTGTCTTAGCTGACATTAGCAATTCTAGGGCTGAAATGATCCAAATTATTCTAGTGTAGACTGGGGTGTAGTGGGCGTGGTACACGGGGGTACGCTGTCCACCCACTTCTCCCGATGTGAGATATAAAAAATAATAATAAATACAAAATAGGCTACAACTTAAATGTCAAACCGGAGCTATTGGTAATGGTGAAAACAATCTGCATAGGCTCATGATATCTGCAGTACTGTCCTATAATGACCTGCAAAAAAAAAAAAAAAAAAATAGAACGAAGATGTAACTTACCATGTGTTGTGCATTTTTGATTTTGCTTTGGTTTTAGTCCTCCACTAAAATGGCAACTCAACAGAAAAATATTGATTTTAATTTTCGGAAAGATGCCACCAGCATTCAGACGCCCAAGCCAGAGACTTTGTGTGAGCAACCAGCCAGCGCCAACAGCACCGAAGTCCTCACAGCTTCAGCCAATGCTCGCGCGGAGGTGGTGGGGAGCTCCGACAGCTCACCGTTCGCGAAATGGACGGAGGACATGTGGAAGAGGAAAAAAGGAGACCAATCCCTGGATCGACGGATGGGAAACTAGGCCGCAAGGTGTGCTCGTCAATTAGTGATTTACAGAAATTTTGGAAGGAAACCTGTTGGAGTTTGCAAAAGCCCTGACACTGGGACAGAGTTTTACCTTCCAACAAGACAATAATCCTAAACATAAAGCAAAATCTACACAAAAGTGTTCAAAACTAAACATATCAAGGTGTTAGAATGGCCAAGTCAAAGTCCAGACCTGAATCCAAATGAGAATCTGTGGAAAGATCTGAAAACTGCTGTTCACGAACGCTCTCCATCGAACCTTCCAGAGCTTGAGCTGTTTTGCAAGGAAGAATGGGCAAAAATTTCAGTCTCTAGATGTGCAAAACTGATAGAGACATACCCTGAAAGACCTGAATATTTTCACACGCCCTACTTTTCAGTTTTTTTATTTGTAAAAGAAGTTTAAAATATCAAAAAAAAAATTTGTTCCACTTCACGATTGTGTCCCACTTGGTGTTGATTTTTCACAAAAAATTGCAATGTTATTGTTACGATCCAGCTTGGTGGGGTGAGGGAAGTAACAAAAAAAAAACAAGATGGATAATGGAATAAATTAAATAAAGTTTAATTAACAGGGATGTAAAAGATAAATTAACAAAACAGACTAAAATATGTATAGAAAATAACCTAAACTAAGAAACAAAACAACAGAATTACACAGTTTTGTGCCACAAAATGGGTCACGCAGGCTTACACAAAAACAAGTGATTAAATTAAGGGACATGCAAAACTAAAACATAAGTGTCTCAAAGTAAAACCACATAAACCCATAAACAGAATCGAGTGACCACATTTTAAAAAGCACAAAACAGAGCTAAACTAGTGTCTCAACAAAACAAAGTCAGACACATACGAGTACAAACGAGTGACTGACATGAAAGAGACACACACGAACATAAACACAAACACAAAACGGCAGACAAAGACCAGCAGCCCCGAAAACGTGCTGGCAATCTCCTTAAAAACGGGGAGGAGGCTGGAGGTGAGGCAGGACTGGCAGGTGTAAAAGTACTCCACCAATCTCGGACTCAAGGACTCCCAGAGCAGGATTCAGGACAGCCAGAAAAATAATTTAAAGCACACAAAACAAATTAGAACTAAAGGCCTGGGGTAGTAACAGTTATAACTTTATGTTTGAAGCCTGAAATGTGGCAAAAAGTCAAAAAATTCAAGCGGGGACAATACTTTCGCAAGGCACTGTATCTGTATTTACTGTATTTTCCGGGCTATTAGGCTCTTAAGCCTCTAACCCCATCAAAAAGACCGCGCGCCCCACAATCCAGAGCGCCCCATACACGAATCCACTCGGGTGTCCCAGCGCGACTTTAGTAAACTACAAAGCCACACCACCTGCAGCGCACGCAAACACACACGGAGCAGACAGTGACCACGCGGCGAAAAACACCCGCAGACACACTCATCGCTCCACGCCGACGAGGAACGGAACGAAGGAACGAACCGAAAAAGCGAGTGCAATGTGCCACTTCTAGACACAACTGAGTCACTGCGAACACGCCGACAATCCAGCGGTCCCAGACAGCACCCTCCCTACACGCCAAGTCCGGTGCGGTTTATTTGTGAAAAAAGTTCAAAAATAGACCATTAATGACAGTGTGTTTTATAATCCAGAGCACCCTATAGTGTGTAAAATACGGTAAAGCTCAGGGTTCACAAATGAAAAACTCATCGATCCTTTATGACCGCATTCCATCACGTTCTGTTTGAGAGAGGAAATATGCAGGTTTGTGTGATAAGCATGTGTAAATGAAACAAAACACAACTCCAGGCATGTTTGTGATGAGGAAACAACATTATAACAGATCAGAAAATAGTGTAACGTGGGTCCTTTATTTGTGTTGTATCCATAGCTTGCACAAACCGTCTAGAAAATTTGACATTTTTGCCAAATTGTTGCTCGTTTACATAGTTTTTTTAATCCTGAATCCTCACTTAAAATCAGATCAGCTAGTTGCTCTGCTGAAAGTGGAGGTGACGATGGGAGAATCCAATATTTGTGCAGTAAAGAGGCGTCCAGAATGTACCTTGGCTGGTTATTTTAATGTATGTGTGTTTCAAATTGTGCTTTAGTTTTGCTTGATATGTTTTTAAACGGAATCTCTCACCTCTGTCCTAAACTGTCCAACTCTACAGGACAAACACAGAGAGACAGAGGAGGGAAATCCATGTATCATTCGTTCATTAGTTTTTCAATATAAAACCAAAAATAAGAAAACAACAATTTTCTTCATTATTTGTCTCCAAAACCAAAATGAAAAAACAGATAATGATTAGTTTTTTCAGTTTACGATTTTGTGTTTAAATGAATAATGGAAAAAATGGATAACAGCCATTTCCCGTTTACGTGACTTCTGTCTGTGACTGCGATGCCAGACTGAACCAGGACTGATCCAGGTCCGGGACCAGAGCGGGACTGAGACCGGGACCAGAACGGGACTGAGACTGAGACCAGGACCAGGCCGAGACCAGACCAGGACTGAGACCGAGACCAGACCGGGACCAGACCGGACCAGACCGGGACCAGACCAAGACTGAGAACGGGACTGAGACCGAGACCACACCGGGACGAGACCGGGACTGAGACTGAGACCAGGACCAGGCCGAGACCAGACCAGGACTGAGACCGAGACCAGACCAGGGACTGAGACCGAGACCACACCAGGACCAGACCGGGACTGAGACTGAGAGACCAGGACCAGACCGGGACTGAGACTGAGACCAGGAACAGGCCGGGACCAGACCAGGACCAGACCGGAGGCTCAGAGCCCACACCAGGGCCGGGGCTTGAAGCTGAGGCTCAGAGTCAAAGCTCGGAGTCCGCTCTGGTCCCGGACCTGGATCAGTCCGGCATTGCAGTCATGGAAGTCACGTAAACGGGAAACGGCCATTATCCGTTTTTTTCCATTCTTCATTTAAACACAAAATCAGAAACTGAAAAAAACAAATCATTGTCTGTTTTTTTTGTTTTTTTTTTACATTTTGGTTTTGGAGACAAATGAAGAAAACCGTTGTTTTTTCATTTTCTTATTTTTGGTTTTATATTGAAAAACAAATGAACGAATGATACACAGATGGAGGAAGACGGGCGGGCGTGGGTATGAGGGCAGAAGGGGGGGAGGGGCGTCCATGAGCGGTCACATACCAGCTCAGTGACACACAGACCTGGATCCTCCCAAAGCCTCGCGGGTTAAAGTTTGACTGAACCAGATTTGCTCTTCACACAGTTCAAACAATGCAGCCTTTGAGCCGCACATTCCTCTCCGAACACTCACACACACACACATCACGCGGTACCTCCCGGAAGCACAGAAAAGCACCGGGGGTTTTATACCACTGTGTAACTGACCACTTATAAATGACTAATGTAAACCTATGTATCCTAAGTACATGAATTATATTAAAATGTCACTTGAATGAAGTTAAATTGACTGTGACGTTGAAAGGAAATGAAAGCTTAAACATTGGCAGCCACGTCAGATCAGAAGCATTATGTCATTTGTTTTGTAATAACAATCACGATAATTACTATATGAACTTATCAATGAGTGCGTATACATGCACATCAATAACCCGGTTATTAGCCATATCCCGGTTATGTCAGTATTCGGGTTACTGCGTTTACATGCGCACTGAGAAACCGGGATACTCATATTCGCGTGTACATGATCAAATGGAGTATCCCGGTTTCTTGACATAATCTTACAAATGCGCAGGCACAAAAATTAACTTAAATCAATTTCATAAACCAGGAAAAAAATACAAACCGAGAGCTCCTTTAGCATAAGAAGCTAAGGAGCTACGAGATCTCCCACAATCCACTGTGCAGATTCTTCATTAAAATCTTCTGCATAAATAAACTCAACTTTACAACATATAAACCATAAACACTATAGACACATCAGCCCGTTTGATCAGATAATTCAGCTGTGATCACATTTGTTTACGTTTTACAGAAACGAAACTTAAGACCGTTTGGCTAATTAGCATAAACTGTTAGCGGCGATAAGAACAACTCGCTCCTTGCGCCGCTGATGCGATCAGTTTTTTTTTTTTGGACTAAATGACACGACTCTGTGGATTATGTGTGTTATTTCTGTGACAGAAGAGGCGCTAATGATGGTAAGTGTGTTCTGTGCGTATAGAGTATAGGAGATAGTTCATGTTTTAGCTTTTCAGCGTCACACGAGTGCAGGTCGTACGAGTGCAGATTGTACGTGTGCAGGTTTAGCGCAGCTCTTAATTTTACAGTCATTTCACTCGTTTGGTCACTTTATTTATGTTGGTCAATTTATTTATGTCACTACTGTTGTGTTGAGAGGCTGGAAAGTGTCTTTTTGGACGCATGCGACTCAACTTTATGTTGCAGTAACCGGGGTACTGCGTATACATGCCACAAGTATCCCGGTTACTATCGGAATAAACCAGCTACAGTAACCCGGTTTCTAATAACCGGGATACTGCCATAACCGGGTTACTGAAACCGGGTTACTGCGTTTACATGCACCATCAAGAAACCGGGATACTCAAAAAACCCGATCATAACCGGGTTATTGATGTGCATGTATACGCACTCATTGTCAAGCTGGAATAAAATATTTATCGTGAGTAGAATTTCGTTGGAAAATCATGGAGATCTGGGGTATTTTTGTTCTAATATGATAACATTTGAGCTGCAGAGGGTTGAAAAAATAACTTCTGTGGTTAATTATTGCTTCATTCTGCTGTTTATTTGTTCCAGTTCATGCTTTGTCATGATGCAGTGTTTAAAAAGAGTGTGGTGCGATTATCCTTTATCATAATCTGTGTCATAAAGTATTTTTACTATTATCGTTTAATGAAATATTTGCCCATAGCGATATATGATGCTTCAAAATGTTATTGTGACAGGCCTAAGCGACAACAGTACTGAAATTCCCACTACTATTGTAATAGCTGGGTTTAGTCCAGACTATTTTCATTAAGGGCTGAATATAAAAACACAGATGAAGCAGAGGGCCACACGAGGGTCAAAGACTGCTGCTGCTCAATACTGTGAATAATTAAACTATGTGCTCTTATAACAGGTTAGACTGAACCACCAGAGCTTTATCCATGTTCAGATCCTCATTAAGAAACAGATATTCTATAGTTGGATTTATTAAGATAGATTTTCAAAAACTTGGAGTAAAAAGTTCTGCTTAAAGTAATATGGGTCAAACGTGGTCGTACCGGCTTGTCAAAGTCTAATCTCGTCAGATCTCAGAAGCTCAGCAAGTCCGGGTCAGTACTTGGATGAGAGACGCTGGGAAAATCAGGTGCCACAGGGGGGCGCCAGTCACAAAAACTGTTGTTGTGTTCTTAGGCAAGACACTTCCCCCACATTGCCTAATATGAAAGTGGAGTGTCAGTGATGGTGTTGGAGCCAGTTTATATTTATTTAAGAAATTATTAATTTGATGAATTTTACATAATATTAAAATGCATTTTTCTTTATTATAGATTTTTTATTGTAGGTCATCCTGCAGTCAGGTATATCCTGTCACCTGGAGCAGCAGCGCCAGCAGACAGGAGAAGAGACTATTTTGTGACCACACGATATCAAAAAGAAACTCAACCACGCAGAATATTATTTTTTTGTTCTTTAAAATAAATGAATAAATAAAGTTCCTGGATCTCTGCGAGTGCTTATTGTTTTACGTGGGTTACAAACCTGCTCAAACAAAAAGGGCACGTCAGATGGTGAAGATTGGCAACCGCGCTTTTGTCAGTCTGTCCTGGGGCAGCTGTGGCTACACTATTATCTTACGATCACTGAGTATGGAGTGCACGAATAATGACCTGTAAAGTGTGTTTGTGACGTCTAAATAAATAAAAACTTACTTAATTCTGTGTGGTCCTCTGTGTCTTTCATTTATTTATTAATTTATTAATTTATTATTTTTATCTATTTTATTTTTATTTTAAGTACTGCCTTTATTTATTCTTTTTTTTTTTTATTCATTTATTTTTTTTTATTAATTTTTTATTTATATTAGTTCCTTTTGTTTGGAACATAATTCTGCTGACTTTTTAGAGTTAAATATATTATTACAATGTTTTTTTGTTTTTTTTTCCACTTTGCCATGTGAAGCACTTTGAAAACTGTCTTCTTTATAAAATGTGCTGTACAAATCAAGTTGGATTGGACTGGAATTCCCCTGGAAGCCCGAGGGCCAAGAATGATGAATCTGAGTGCGGCATTTGGTCCGGGGGCCACAGTTTGGACACGCCCGGTTTAGACCCACCACGTTTAATAATGAAAACAGGGAGCAGATAAACTTAGCTATTATTTTTACAGATTATTGTTTTAATATAACGAGATCAAGAGCCAAGAACCAAATATTAATCAGGTTCAATGTTTGTTTTTCTTCTGGGAAATGTCTTATGAACAAACGCAGTGTAATAATTAAGCCAAACTTGTTTTTACCCCCTGAGAGTGAATCATACTTCAGACTGTGTTCTAAATAAAATAAATAAAATAAATAAAAATAACATTAAATAGTGCGATAGGTGCCACATCACCAGTGTTGGGGAGTAACAGATTACATGTACCAGAGTTATGTAATCAGAGTACTAATTATGAGTAAATGCATTCAGTTACAGTTACTGTTTCAGTGAGTGGTGATTAGATTACAGTTACTTTGTTGAAATAAAAGGATTACACAGCGATATTTTACTGTTTTCACATTTTGGGCTATATCCCTTTTTTTTTTTGGTAATTCCACTCATTGCACTAAACCAGGTCCAAACCAGGTCCAGACCAGGTCTAAACCAGGTCTAAACCAGATCTAAACCAGGTCTAAACCAGGACTCTAAACTAGGTCTAAACCAGGCCTAAACCAGGACTAAACCAGATCTAAACCAGGTCTAAACCAGGTCTAAACCAGATCTAAACCAGATCTAAACCAGATCTAAACCAGGACTAAACTAGGTCTAAACCAGACCTAAACCAGGACTAAACCAGATCTAAACCAGGTCTAAACCAGATCTAAACCAGGTCTAAACCAGGACTAAACTAGGTCTAAACTAGGTCTAAACCAGACCTAAACCAGGACTAAACCAGATCTAAACCAGGTCTAAACCAGGTCTAAACCAGGTCTAAACCAGATCTAAACCAGGTCTAAACCAGGTCTAAACCAGGTCTAAACCAGGACTAAACCAGGTCCAAAACCAGGTCCAGACTAGGTCTAAACCAGGTCTAAACCAGGTCTAAACCAGGTCTAAACCAGATCTAAACCAGATCTAAACCAGGATCTAAACCAGGACTAAACCAGGACTAAACTAGGTCTAAACCAGACCTAAACCAGGACTAAACCAGGATCTAAACCAGGTCTAAACCAGATCTAAACCAGGTCTAAACCACCCAGGACTAAACTAGGTCTAAAACCAGGTCTAAACCAGGTCTAAACCAGGTCTAAACTCTAAACCAGACCTAAACCAGATCTAAACCAGACCTAAACCAGATAAACTAAACCATGTCTAAAACAGGATTTAACAGGACTAAATCCTGCTGCGTGGACCATGTTTCCTCTTCTTCTATCAATAATATTTTTAATTTGACTAAGTAAAGTCTGGGCTTTTTTATTGCTTTTACCAGACAAAACATACAAGTGTTTTTTGAGGCTCACTGACGAAATCATGACTTTACTTTATCTAAACTTATGACTCATGTTTTTATAGCTACAAAAACCCTGCACAACTCGCCTCGCGTCTCGTTCCGACTGCTTCCGCTTCAGGATGTTTTCCTCTGGCTCCGCGCCCGCAGCCACGTACCAACCTCTGCCAAGTTCGTATTGTTGTGTATTATCTGCATCTAATTATGAAGTATGTTACAGGAAGTGTGCAGTTACCATGCTAGTGTCACGTTCCAAATAGAAAGTGACCTGCGTGCTCTTCCGGCTTCATCGACTCGATATTTTTCGATATTCAGTGAAATGGAGCCAACTGTACTGTAATTTCATGGGACCAGGACTAAACCAGGACTAAAACTGGACTAAACCAGGACTAAACCAGGACTGAAAAGGACTAAACCAGGACTAAAACTGGACTAAACCATGTATAAACCAGGACTAAACCAGGATTAAAACAGGACTAAACCAGGATTAAAACCAGGACTAAACCATGTAAAAACCAGGATTAAACCAGGACTAAAACCAGGACTAAAACTAAACCAGGACTAAACCAGGACTAAAACTGACTAAACCAGGACTGAACCAGGACTAAACCAGGACTAAAACTGGACTAAACCATGTATAAACCAGGACTAAAACCAGGACTAAACCAGGACTAAACCAGGACTAAACCAGGACTAAAACTGGACTAAACCATGTATAAACCAGACTAAACCAGGACTAAACCAGGATTAAAACCAGGACTAAACCAGGACTAAACCAGGACTAAACCAGGACTAAAACAGGACTAACCAGGACTAAACCAGGACTAAAACCAGGACTAAACCATGTATAAACCAGGATAAACCAGGACTAAACCAGGACTAAAACTGGACTAAACCAGGACTAAACCAGGACTAAACCAGGATTAAAACAGGACTAAACCAGGACTGAACCAGGACTAAACCAGGACTAAACCAGGACTAAAACTGGACTAAACCAGGATTAAACCAGGACCAAACCAGGACTAAACTAGGACCGAACCATGATTAAACCAGGACTGAACCAGGACTAAAACAAAACTAAACCAGGACTAAACCAGGACTGAACCAGGACTAAACTAGGACCGAACCATGATTAAACCACGACTGAACCAGGACTAAAACAAAACTAAACCAGGACTAAACCAGGATTGAACCAGAACTAAAACAGGACTAAAACCGGACTAAACCATGTATAAACCAGGAATAAACTAGGATTAAAACACAATTAAACCAGGACCGATCCAGGACTAAACTAGGACCGAACCATGATTAAACTAGGACTGAACCAGGACTAAAACAAGACTAAACCAGGACTAAACCAGGACTGAACCAGGAACGAAATCATGACTTTACTTTATCTAAACTAATAACTCATGTTTTTATAGCTACAAAAACCCCGCACAACTCGCCTCGCGTCTCGTTCCGACTGCTTCCGCTTCAGGACGTTTTCCTCTGGCTCCGCGCCCGCAGCCACGTACCAACCTCTGCCAAGTCGGCGCCGTCTCCCGCATACGAAACAACTCCACCAACCTGATCTTCGAGTCCTACTTTGAAATTCAGAGATATGTTTGGAGCGACGGCAACGTGGCAGCGAGCTACTTAGGATTCTTTGACTTATAGAGGTGTAAAAAAAAAAAAACGTCAAAATGTTCTCAAATTCTCGGTAAAACATCTGGCGTGAAAACAACTAACTACTGCAGTGTTTAATTCTTTGCTCAGCCGGTTGTGTTTTTCAAATCGGGAAACTTTAAAGAGACCATATTACGCAATTTTCTGATTTGTTATAATGTTGTTTCCTCATCACAAACAAACTCGGAGTTTTGTTTTGTTTCATTCACACATGTTTAACTCACAAATCCTGCAGATTTAGGCTTTCTGCTCTGAAATGACAAACATTCTCTTCCACCTTGTGATGTCATGCCAATACACTGTGTTTTTGAGGGGTTTTTTCCCCCTAAAATGTTTGATTTTGACATCTTAATCCTGGTTTAGTTCTGCTTTACAGTCCTATTTTCATCCTGGTTCAGTCCTGGTGTTGCCCTGGTAAAGTCCTGGTTTAGTCCTGGTCTTGTCCTGGTTTAGACCTGGTTTAGTCCTATTTTCATCCTGGTTTATTTCCTGATTTAGTCCTGGTCTAGTCCTGGTTCAGCCCTAATTCAGTCCTGGTTTAGTCCTGGTTTAGTCCTGGTTTAGTCCTGGTTTAGACCTGGTTTAGACCTGGTTTAGACCTGGTTTAGTCCTCGTTTAGTCCTATTTTCATCCTGGTTTAGACCTGGTTCAGTCCAATTTTCAGTCCTGGTTTAGTCCTGGTTTAGTCCTGGTTTAGACCTGGTTTAGACCTGGTTTAGACCTGGTTTAGTCCTGGTTTAGTCCTCGTTTAGTCCTGGTTTAGTTTTCATCCTGGTTTAGACCTGGTTTAGTCCTTTTCATCCTGGTTTATTCCTGGTTATTTAGTCCTGGTTCAGTCCTATTTCATCCTGGTTTCGTCCTGGTTTAGTCCTGGTTTAGTCCTGGTTTAGGTTTAGACCTGGTTTCCTGGTTTAGTCCTATTTTCATCCTGGTTTAGTCCTGGTTTAGTCCTGGTTTAGTCCTGGTTCAGTCCTATTTTCATCCTGGTTTAGTCCTGGTTTAGTCCTAGTTTAGTCCTATTTTCATCCTGGTTTAGTCCTGGTCTAGTCCTGGTTTATTCCAGGTTTAGTCCTGGTTTAGTCCTGGTTTAGTCCTGGTTTAGTCCTGGTTCAGACCTGGTTCAGACCTCGTTTATCATGAATGAAATTTGACTATTTCTATTTGTCAATCATCCGTTTTATTCAGAGCAGCATCTTGTCAACTTAAGTCGACAAACTTAAGTCACTAGAATCATTTGGACAATTTCAGATTTTGAACTGCCCACCTCTTCTGAACTAAAGGTAATAAGTCGCTGTTAACTTGAAAACTACCACTCCATGACATCACAAAGTGGAACAGAGCACTTCGATCTTTGGAGATGTAAACAGACTAATAATAAAAGATGATTTAAACATGTGTGAATGAAACAAAACACGACATTTTTTTGGAGAGGAAACAACATTATAACACGGCTTAAAGCTCAATATGGAACCTTTAACATTTCTATTGCTTCAAAATGAGTAACAATTGGTGACATCACAAGGTGGAACGAAGTGTTTTCCATTTCCGAGAAGAACTCTGAGCGTTAAACATGTGTGAATGAACCAAAACACAACTCCGGGTTTGTTTTTTTGATGAGAAAACATTACAACATAGATCAGAAAACAGTGAAATATTGGCCCTTTAAATATATATCAGAATTTATTTTATTTTTTTTATTTTAACACAATTCTCACGATACTTTTAATCCATTTTCTTTGGCAACTTCACCAGAGATTGAAGCACGAGACGATTTAATACGATCAAATAAAGAAATAAAAAATGTTGGCAACCACTTCTCTAAAATGTAAACTACACAATGGTCAATTTAAATCAAATAAAATCACAAAACATTTCATAAAATATTGACAGAGCTTAAAGCAGGCCCCATTATTCATCCTCCTCGGCTTTGGCAGCAGATAGAGTTTGTGCAGAGCGACTGTCAGGGGAAGTGTATTTAATTTGGGTTGTGTTTTCTTCCTGAAAGCCCCTGTACTCCTCAGAGCTGCTCTACAATATTCATTTATTGGTCCGAGTTTCGTGGGAGACTGTTTCTTTTTATTACTGGGGAAAATCAGGAAGGAGGTGAGATGTTTTTTTTTTCTTTTTTTTTTTTTTTTTTTTTTTTCTCCTCTGAAGTAAACAATTAGTGTCACTTTGAATAGGAACATTGTGCTTTGTGTCGTGTCATCCGCAACACGGCTCTTCATTCACGCCGTCCTCCGTCGTGTTACTGGGAAGACGAGACGAGGGTTTTTTTTTTTTGTTTTTTTTTGTTTTTTTTGTTCATGTATCTGAGAAAACTGTGCCTTGTCCCCAGTACAGATGCAGAATATTGTATAAAAGCAGCTTTGAAGGTCAAAATACGTTCATATTGTTGTGTATCGTCCGCATCTAGTTATGGAAGTATGTTACAGGGAGTGCGCAGTTACCATGCTAGTGTCATGTTCCAAATAGAAAGTGAGCATGAGTGTGCAGTTCACTAAATACTGAAAAAAAAAACTCTCTGTAATTTCTGCAGCAGGACTGAACCAGGACTAAACCAGGACTGAAACCAGGACTGAACCAGGACTGAACCAGGACTGAACCAGGACTGAACCAGGACTGAACCAGGACTGAATCGGGATTAAACCGGGATTAAACCGGGACTAAACCGGGACTAAACCGGACTAAAACAGGACTAAACCAGAACTAAACCAGGTCTAAACCAGAACTGAACCAGGACTTAATCAGGACTGAACCAGAACTGAACCAGAACTGAACCAGGACTAAACCAGGACTAAACCAGGTCTAAACCAGGTCTAAACCAGGTCTAAACTAGGTCTAGACCAGGACTTAATCAGGACTAAACCAGGACTGAACCAGGACTAGACCAGGACTGAAACCAGGACTTAAACAGGACTAAACCAGGACTGAACCAGGACTAAAGGACTGAACCAGGACTTAATCAGGACTGACAGGACTGAACAGGACTTAATCAGGACTAAACCAGACTGAACCAGGACTAGACCAGGACTGAACCAGGACTGAACCAGGACAGGACTAAAACCAGGACTGAACAAGGACTGAACCAGGACTGAACCAGGACTGAACCAGGTCTAAACTAGGTCTAAACCAGGACTGAACCAGGACTTAATCAGGACTAAACCAGGACTGAACCAGGACTAAACCAGGACTGAACCAGGACTTAACAGGACTAAACCAGGACTGAAACCAGGACTAAACCAGGATTAAACCAGGACTAAACCAGGACTGAACCAGGACTAAACCAGGACTAAACCAGGACTAAACCAGGACTGAACCAGGACTGAACCAGGACTAAAACCAGACTAAACCAAGTCTAAACCAGGACTAAACCAGGACTGAACCAGGACTGAACCAGGTCTAAACTAGGTCTAAACCAGGACTGAACCAGGACTTAATCAGGACTAAACCAGGACTGAACCAGGACTAGACCAGGACTGAACCAGGACTTAATCAGGACTAAACCAGGACTGAACCAGGATTAAACCAGGATTAAACCAGGACTAAACCAGGACTGAACCAGGACTTAAACCAGGACTAAACCAGGACTAAACCAGGACTGAACCAGGACTGAACCAGGACTAAAACCAGACTAAACCAAGTCTAAACCAGGACTAAACCAGGACTAAAACCAGGACTGAACCAGGACTGAACCAGGACTGAGTGTTGGGACGGGCCCGGAGGTGCGGCCGCGTAAACCATCAGGTGACCGCAAGCGAAAGCACCACGCCCCACGGTGCTAAGCCCAACTGTCACCCGATCGTGCTTTGAGGACACCCTGCTTCGTTGGCTCGGGGTTCTCTCTCTCACTCTTAAAGGTTGTGTAGAGGATTTTTTAAGGGAAGCGAAATACAGCGACCGTCCTTTTTCAAATGTTGTGCATGTGTGACACCACCTTCCTCAGTAGAAACATCTCCTCCCGCCTCTTTACTCTAGAAATCAAATTTGTTTACATCCAGTGCATGTTCAGAATCACTGTTGAAGTGACCTGCCTAGAAATATTTTAGCGACCGACGCGTCAGTTTTTAGACCCTTCGGACTTTCTTTTGCGGCGAACTGGTCATGGATTCTCGTCCGCCATTGCAACAAAAAAAAAGCCTCAAAGAACCGCTGCATAAACCACGTAATCCCCGAGCGCCGATGACTCAGTTACACTAAAAATGTAGGGAGTTTGACTGACAACCTAACAGCCAATAGAAAAAGAGGGAGCCTCGTTTTCTATTGGCTGATGTTTATCTGGCCTCACTATGTCCACAACTCATAGATTTTCATTCTTTCTTTTTTTTTCGGTCATCAATAATTACAAAGCTGCTGCGTCTCTGTAATGGTATTTTAAACTTTCAATGACAATTTTAAACTAAAAAAAAAAATCCTCCATACAACCTTTAAGTCTAAGATTAGTCCTGATTTAGACCTGATTTAGACCTGGTTCAGTCCTGTCACAAATCGCGTACCCCCACTTAAAAAATCCCGTTTACACCACTGTACATATTAACCGGCCAACAAACACTCACACAGACAGTGGCTCTTTCTTTTCTGCATCACTCGAGGAAAAATAAAAACTCAGCCCACGCCAGTCCATCTTTCCCTCAATCAGGGAATAATTTAGCTCCATAAAACGCTTGAAGGAATGAAAGAAAAACAGATATTGATGTAACTGTACACTACACATGATCCTGCTGTTTTTTTATTTCGCTTTTTTGTCCATAAATAAATTCCCATTCCTATTATCGAACTTACTCTGGAGCCCACGTCTTTCACAGTCCTGTGGTCTATGGCCCCAGTACAGATGTATCGTACAAGCGGCTCTTGAGGTCAAAATAAATCTGCTGTGTTTTGTCTGGCATCTAATCATGAAGCGTTTTACTGTCCGAGAATCAGGAAGTGCAGTTAGTATGCTAGTTGTGACGGCAAAACTAAGCTCTGGTCTCATTGCTGTGAATGACTGAATGTTCGGAAGGCAGTAAAGTGAGGGGTAAATCTGGATTTGAGATATATCGGTTTGCCAATGTATCGGGCTGATAGAAAGAACAAAAATGTGGCTGTTTGCTGCAGGTTTTCCAATCAGTAGGAGCAGGTAGAGGGCGCTCTTGGAAAAAAAGGATCAAAACTAAAACGCAACGGATTCCAAGCACTCCAAAAAAAAAAAAAAAAAAAAAAGTAAAAAAACAAGTTTAAAAAAAAATAATAATAATAATAAATAAATAAATAGTTTTTTTAAAAGTACAAAAAGAAATAAAGTTTAAATTAAAAAATATATATAGTAAAAAAAAAAAAAGTAAAAAAAAAAAAAAAAAAGTTTAAAAAAAGTTTTTAAAAATCAGGCTGATATTTGTGTTTTTTAGCAAACTGGCTGTCGGCTTAAAGGTTGTATGGAGGATTTTTTTTTTTTGTTTCAAACTGTCAGTGAAAGATTAAAATACCATTACAGAGACGCAGCAGCTTTGTAATTATAATGACCAAAAAAAAAAAAGGAACGAAAATCTATCAACTGTGGACGTGTTGAGGCCAGATAAACATCAGCCAATAGAAAACGAGGCTCCCTCATTTTCTATTGGCTGTTGGGTTGTCAATCAAACTCCCTAGTATAACTGACTCGTCGGAGCGCGGGGATTACGTGGTTTACGCAGCGGTTCTTAGAGGCTTTTTCGAACTGTCGCTTCCTCGCATTTCGCACAAAGTTTGTCGCGACGGCGGACGAGAATCCACGACCGGTTCGCCGCAAAAGAAAGTCCATTTTTGAGGTCGCCGAAAGAAGAAGAGAAGGAGGAAAGGAGCGAAGACAAACTGAAGCGATTCTTGGAGATCTCGTCCAGCGAAGCAGACGAAGGGTCTAAAAAATGACGCGTCGGTCGCTGAATTACCTCTAGACAGGAAACTTCAACAGTAATTCTGAATGCGCACAAGGACTGTCGCTGTATTTCTCTTCTCTTAAAAAAATCCTCTATACAACCTTTAAATCTTCAGTGCTTGCCAATGTTTATGTTATTAGGTTCTTTTTTCAGACCAAGAGTTTGTTTTCATACCTGACAGTTTTGACTGCTCACTGTGGTCTTCCTCAGAGTCACGTGATGTTGCTGTGACGTGTCTGTTCAGCTGATTTATACAAGTTTTGGCACTGTTTTCCTACAAGTGGAGGCAGGACGACAGCGCCACCTGCAGTCCGACCTCCTCACAACAGTATCCAAGGTGTGTGAGAGTAAAAAAGCCCCCTCGTCCCGGTTTATAGTCCTGCGGGCATGTTTCCGTATTTCGATTGCCTCTTTAATTCAACGACGGTGTTTGTTTTGATCTGTCCCAATGATGTTTGCTCCGTCCCAGTCCATAATGTGGTTCTCTTTTTTACAGTGGTCAGAAATAGCCGACTTGAGTTGTTTTATTTATTTATTTTATTTAATGAGACAGGGACAATGCAGAATTTTCACAATAACCTTAACAGGAGAGATGTATTGTACCAGGTTGTAGCACCGGTGCTAATTTCCATCTGTCATCCCTGGGCAGGTTCATTGATTGATTGTATTTAACTGACCTAAACTATCAACTGTTCTTCCTGTTCTGCTTTATGTTTTGTTGCTCGTGTGCACACCTTCGGCCTGGGACTATAAACCGGGACGAGGGGGCTTTTTTACTCTCACACACCTGGGATCCTGTCCTGAGGAAGTCGGACTGCAGATGGCGCCGTCATCCTGCCTCCACTTATAGGAAGACAGCGCCAAAACCTGTTTAAATCAGCTGACCAGACATGTCACAGCAACATCACCTGACCAATGAGCAGTCGACACTGTCAGGTATGAAAACAAACTTCTAAAAAAGGACCTGATAACATAAATTAATGGAAGACCAGATGAACCTCATTGGACTATTACAGCCAATGTTTAGTTTGGCCCAACCCACTGCCTAAAAAATACATTTACAAGTTATCTGAGCATGTTTGTGTAAAGTTGTTCTGCCCAAAATGTGACTACACTGCTCCCATATACTGTAGCTTGTAGTAAACTGGGTTGTGGATGAGTTTCTACCAAATTCAAATGAGATAATTTGGGGAAAATAATAATTGGCTCAAAATACTGGCCCAAAATATCGTTCCAATAGCACTGGGGCAACTGATCAGGAGCCGATGGCAACCGCAGTGCAGCATGTGGAAACCCAATTTTAGATCTTAAGTTTGTTGGTAAAAACAACTTAGCTGGAGGATGTTGTTTTTTGAAAGAAGGACACCAAGATTTATCGCAATTGGATTGAATATGCACCTTGAAGATTGCAATTACCTAAGTTCTCTGCAAACAACAACAACAACAAAACGTCCTTTAGTATTTTGTATAAAACCTTCTAACCCTGTGCTCTAGAAATCTACAAATATGTTCTGAAAGGTGCAGGATTCTTATATTTGTCTAGCAGGACCAAAATAGGAATGAACCAGGGCTGAACCAAGGACTAAACCAGGACTAAACCAGGACTAAACCAGGACTAAACCAGGACTGAACCAGGACTGAACCACTAACCAGGACTAAACCAGGATTAAACCAGGATTAAACCAGGACTAAACCAGGACTAAACCAAGAACTGAACCAGGACTAAACCAGGACTAAACCAGGACTGAACCAGGACTAAAACAGGACTAAAACCGGACTGAGTGAGGACTACAACAAGACTAAACTAGGACTGAACGAGGACTAAAACAAGACTAAACCACGACTGAATGAGGACTAAACCAGGATTAAACCAGGACTAAACCAAGACTGAACCAGGACTAAAACAGGACTAAAACAGGACTAAAACAGGACTAAAACAGGACTAAAACTGGACTGATTGAGGACTACAACAAGACTAAACTAGGACTGAACGAGGACTAAAACAAGACTAAACCACGACTGAATGAGGACTAAACCAGGATTAAACCAGGACTAAAACAAGACTAAACCAGGACTGAACCAGGACTAAACCAAGAACTGAACCAGGACTAAACCAGGACTAAACCAGGATTAAACCAGGACTAAACCAGGACTGAACCAGGACTAAAAACAGGACTAAAACGGGACTGAGGACTAAACCAAGGACTAAACTAGGACTGAACGAGGACTAAAACAAGACTAAACCAGGACTGAATGAGGACTAAACCAGGATTAAACCAGGACTAAACCAGACTGAACCAGAACTGAACCAGGACTAAAACAGGACTAAAACTGGACTGATTGAGGACTAAAACAAGACTAAACCAGGACTAAACCAGGACTAAAACAGGACTAAGACTAAACCAGGACTAAACCAGCTCATATTTCAGTCTTCTCTCAAACATCCTTCTCGTTTAAAATGATGCACTTTGAACAGAATCCAATGACGAAAAAAAAAATTGCAAAACTAATCGCCATGGCAAGGCTTGTCCAAAAAACCTGCAGTTAAATATTTTGCCAAGAAAAAAAAAACATAAGACACCGAGAGAACATGCAATCTCCAAAACTCCAGACCTGCCTCATACTGTGCACCTTCCTGCCGTGAGGTGAAAGTGCTTGCCCATTCAGAAGTGTGAGAGAACACACGTAAAAAAAAACAAAAAACGATCAGAAATTACAGTTCGCCCGGGGATCCAACCCACAACCGCGCGGCTCAAGGGCAGGAGCTGACGCCCATCTGCCACCGCGCGCCCCCTTAACACGCGCTCGTTCCAGATCGCATTATGATTCCATTACGTTTCCATTTGCCTTACAGCTTTCGCGACTATTCCTGCTTCTCTAATTCAATGAACCTCCCGGGCCACCGTACGCCCCGTCCAATTTCCATGTTTTAAACCGAATTTATCAGGACAAATAGAGCTACGACGGCGGCGGCGGCGGCGTTTCGTTTGGCGTTTACCTCTGCATATTGACAGGCGTTAAGGGGGAGGGGCTTACGTACGCGGCTATTGTAATCCGCGAAATTGCTTCTGCCGTCGCACTCGCTGTTGACACACACGAGGATTTATCACAGACTCGAATTCTCTCAACACCACATCTGGCATTAAAACGGCGAGTATTGAAACGGCCAAGTATTGAAAGCTCTGAGCGGCCAGTCGCTTTTTACAAATTGTGAAATGAAATATATGTGCATAAATACATCAATAATCAGTGTTGGGAAGGTGACTTTTAAAATGTATTCCCCTACAGATTACAGATTACATACCCCAAAATGTAGTTTGTAACGGAATCCATTAAGTTACTTGAGCTGAGTAACGTAATCTGAATACTTTGGATTACTTGATTTGCTGTAGAGAAGCAAAGACGAGGAAATCGTAACATAAGATGTTTTGTCTGATAAAAGAAAATAAAAAGCCCAGACTTTACTGAACCAAATTAAAAATATTATAGATAGAGGAGGAGACACGTCCGCGCAGCATGGTTTAGTCCTGTTAAATCCTGTCCTGGTTTAGTCCTGTTTAGTCCTGTTTTAGTCCTGTTTAGTCCTTTTAGTCCTGGTTTAGTCCTGGTTTTAATCCTGTCCTGTTTTAGTTTTAGATCTTTTAGTTGGTTTAGTCCTGGTTTAGTCTGTTTAGACCTGGTTTTAATCCTGATTTATTCCTGGTTTATTCCTGGTTTAGTCCTGGTTTAGTCCTGGTTTAGATCTAGTTTAGACCTGGTTTTAATCCTGATCCTGGTTTATTCCTGGTTTAGTCCTGGTTTAGTCCTGGTTTAGTCATGGTTTAGTCCTGATTTAGTCCTGATTTATTCCTGGTTTAATCCTGGTTTAGTCCTGGTTTAGTTCCTGGTTTTCCTGGTCTAGTATTAGTCCTGGTTTAGTCCTGGTTTAGTCCTGGTTTAGCTCTAGTATAGACCTGGTTTAATTTTTGTCAATGAGTGGAATTACCAAAAAAAAAAAAAAAAAAAAGGGGGGGTATAGCCCAAAATGTGAAAACAGGAAAATACCGCCATGCAATCCATTTATTTCAACAAGTAACTGTAATCCAATTACCACTCACTGAAACAGTAACTGTAACTGAATACAGTTACTCATACTTTGTACTCTGATTACGTAACTCCAGTACATGTAATCTGTTACTCCCCAACACTGTCAATAATGAGCATAATGTGGTCACCTCAAATGTTTTAGGGAGAGGTAACGTTAGGTTGGACACTCCTGCTTAAAAACAATGTTTAAGGGTTGTTAAAAGTATCAAAAATCGGACACTAATCGATACAAAAACTTTTTTTGAGCAGGTATCGATACTAAAAAAAGTTACATTCACATTACAGAAATTAATCTTTCCTGAATAGCTTTAGAATGATCTTGGTGTATCAGAATAAGTATAAGAGCACATAAATGAGTTTATCTACATGAACGAGAAATATAAGAAGACCAGATGGTAATTTAAAAGAAAATACTATGGGCCCGGTCAAGCAGAAGTAAACAACAAGGCCAAAAATTCAATGCATCTGATATAAAAATGTATTCAACAGATACATATGTACTCTAGTTTATGAAGCTGTTTACCTTTTTTCTGTACCATTTTTGGTTCTAAAGTTACATATGTTTTAAACAGACCATGTATGAAACATGGAACAAAAATTATTTCCCAAATTTCAAAGACCTGAAAATCATGTAAATAAACTGATGTATTTCATCATATCTTGTGTTATTCCATCTTTGAACTGTTGATGAAGGTACATGATTTTTTTTTTTTTAATGTATTTAAAATGATAAAAAATTTGCTTGGAAGGACTGACATTTTTTATAGAAATAGTTTCCTTTCATTTTGAAGTAATATTAAAGTATTCGGAAGAAAAAAGTTGACAAATTATGTAAAATCCTGCACCTTCTACTTGCTGCACAATTTTCCCTCTGATACTACTTTCCCTCCGTTACCATGACCTTTCTTAATAAAAAATCTCATTACTGAAAAAGTATGAGGTTTTTCAACCTAATCTTGTACCATATGGTAGAAAACTATATGAAGCAAATATTCAAACCAGTTTGTTAAGGATATGTAAGTGAGAACCAAGAGTTATCACTGTTTGGATTTATCGCCCAAAAAGTGCTGCATATTTCATTCCCTCCGTTACCGACATGAGTTTTAAAATTTTTTGTCAACAACTTGAAAGAATATCACAGGTTTAACTTTACCCTGTTGGAGTGTAACTCTTTCCTACATTTTGATACTTTACTTATTTCAATAGTCCCTCTAGTTTCTGAATAAGAGACATTTGAATGTAAAAAAAATCTGTCCCTGTTTCCCTCCGTTACCACTTGACTGGACCCTATGATTTAATGCTGAAAATGACATGACAAGTGTTTTTTGTTTTCATTATCAGTATCGGTATCAAGTACAGAGTCTATTCCTTAGTATCGAAATCAATTTTGAAATTTTAGTATTGTGACACTACTAACTTCATATTAGAAATGTCAAACTAAATAATCAAATATTTTTTTTATAAGTAGAGCATTTTTTGTGAGTTTTTGTATATCATTGGATAATCAAACGCTAATATATTTCTTCAGCTGTTTTCTTTGTCGACTTCACCAACAGAAAAGTTTGAGACATTTGGGCTGAAAAATGTACATATCTAATTGCAATTTTTCCTGACAAGCATCATGATAGTGATTACTTTTGGGATTTGTTTTAATAGGATTCTGTTCAAACTTCACCGTTTAAAAGTTCTATATTACACAAAATAGTTTCTCATGATGTTGTTTCCTCATCACAAACACGTCTGGACTTGTGTTTTGTTTCATTCACAAGTTTGTGTGACGCTGCTTTATTATGAAGTGGTAGTTTTTAAGTTAACGACGACCTTTTTCCTTTGTTTGGTCATTCCAGGGCTTTAATGATCCAAACCATTCTAGTGAAGGTGTATGGAGTTTAAAAACACAGTGGAGCGTTTTCTGTATAACCACATGACATCATAAGGTGGAACTGAGTGTTTTCTGTTTGAGAGAAGAACTCAGTCTAAATTTGCAGAGTTTTGGGATAAATAGTGTTGTAGTATTCGAGACTGGTCTTGGTCTTGAGACTGGCCTCAAGACTCGGACTCAAACAAACTGGGATCTTGTCTTGAGGGTGCTTGGACTTGGTCTTGTTACAGACTCAAGGTCTCACACTCGACAAGTGCGATCATATTTCATTCCAGCTGCTGTTGTTGTAATAAACGTGTACTGGTGTGCAGGACCACGCGGGGCTCCTCACTGCAGCCTGGGCACTCGTCTGGAGCCCACGGACGCTGCGCACATGTGGTATGAAGATAGATTCATAAAAACATTGAGATAAATACAATACCAGTCAAAAGTTTTAAGAACATCCTCATTTTTCCAGTTATTTATTGCAATTCAAGCTCTGCCACAACTACCTCAGGAACACAGAACAAGATGGTAAAGCTTGAAAACCTGGAGTGTCCAGCAGCACAGTCTCCAGACTTAAACCCATCGAGCTGGTTTGGGATGAACTGGACAGAAGAGTGAAGCAACCTACAAGTGCCACACATTTATGGGAACTTCTGCAACAGACTTGGGAAGAACTTTCTGAAGAATATTTGATTTCTGTGTGTGTTCAGCTGTTACATCTGCCAAAGGTGGACACTTTCATGAATCAAAAGTTTAAAATATGTTTTGGTCAACAGTAAAAAAACAGTTAAAAAAAATGGAAAAAGTGTGGTGTCTAAAGCTTTTGACCAGTAGTGTATGTGCCAAAATAACTCTAAAATACAAATAAATGTCTAACATTACAAGGATTTTGAATGTGGTCTCGATGTGGCCTCGATCTGACCTCGATCTGACCTCGATCTGACCTCAATCTGACCTCGATGTCTCCTCATCTGACCTGGCCAATCTTGGTCTCCATTGGTCTCTCGATGTGGTCTCGATGTGGTCTCGATTTGGTCTCGATGTCTCGATGTGGTCTCGATGTGGCCTCGATGTGGTCTCGATGTGGTCTCCATGTGGTCTCGATTTGGTCTCGATTTGGTCTCGATTTGGTCTCAATTTGGTCTCAATTTGGTCTCGATGTGGGTCTCGATGTGGTCTCGATGTGGTCTCGATGTGGCCTCGATGTGGTCTCCATTTAGGCACAATTTGGTCTCGATTTAGTCTCAATTTAGTCTCGATCTGACCTCTATGTGGCCTGTATGTGGCCTCGATTTGATCTCAATCTGGTCTCGATTTAGTCTTGATTCGGCCTCGGTCTGGCCTCGATCTGGTCTCAATCTGGCCTCGATTTGGTCTCAGTTTAGTCTCGATTTAGTCTTGACTTGGTTTGTGATGAGGAAACAACATTATCGTCACATCTCCCTTAAAAACGGGCCCTTTAAGAAAACTTATATACATATAGACGACTTAAAAACAAAAAACCTGAAACATGAACTGACAATATAAAAGTACAGAATAATCACTCTTCAAAACATGCTTGTAAAAACCGAACAGAGACTAAACTTCCAGCCTCGTGGAACGCTCATGGGGGGGGGGGGAGCTAAATTTATCAAGAAAAATAAACCTCCAGCGTGTCCGTCTGTTTCCACGGCAGCGGTGTTCGTGTTTACCTCCGCATATTGAGGCGCATTAAGGAGGAGGAGCTTATGTACGGGGACAGTTGTAATCCACAAAATTGCTTCTCCCTTTCTCCGCGCTGGTCCCCGTAAGCCTGTTATCATGCCCTGTTGACACACACAGATTTATCACAAACGAAATGAGACGAAGGGAGCGGGCAGGAAATGAGTCGGAGGGAAAAAAAAATAAAAAAATCCCGGAGCGATCTGTCCGCGGAGTGAGCGATGGCTGACAGGAGACACATAGGGCACTTCATAACGCGATCAATTAATCTATAAATGTAATCAGCGACAATCAATGGCTGCCGTTTCACTTCAGCCCACATCTTTAGTCATCCTCGAGTGTTTCAGAAGACGGATGAAACAAACTCCAGACCAGACGGGCAGTATTTCAAAAATCAAGGAACCTTTAATAGCAACGGAATACAAATAAAAAGACATGACAAATGGTGATAACAATTACCATTCTTTCTTTTTTTTTTTTTTTCTTTTTCTTTTTCCAATAAGACAAAATTAAAAAGTACAAAAAAATACAGCTTTTACACGGAGCAGTCGATAAAAAAGCACATTTGGGGGTTTCGTGTTGTGTACAGTTTCGTTTTACAGAGAAAACACGGTAACACTTTAGTTTAGTGATCACATATGAATTGCTAACGTAGTAAAATGTATACAGTAAATTTTGGTAGTATTTGTGAAGTACTTACAAGTATTTTTTTGCTGTATGTACAAGTATTTTTAGCCAATACACTCATTTTCCCCTTTTAAATGTTATTCATTTGCATCATTACCAATGTGTTACATAACCGTCCCCTTAAAGTTAAACTATGTAACATTCTAGTTGAGGGTCCACCAAAAGCTTGTTGCCGTGAACATATTCTAACTTGGCTCTGAGTGTTCCTTAGTGTTGCATTTATCATCTCCATGGAGACAAGCAAGCAAGGTCAGATCTGCGGAAAGGTGATCCTGCTTATAGTAAGAATTCATGTTTTTCCAGGCATTTTTTGCATTTTTAGCAACTACAACATTTGCGATCTGATAAATGCAAGATGGATATGTTTAATGCCATACTGTGGAACATTCTTGGCAATATAATTTCCATGGAGACAAGCCGGTAACACCACCAAGGCCAAGTTACAAGTCAGATCTGTGGAAATATTCAGTTTTTCCAGGCATTTTTTTTGCAACTAAAACACTAGAAATTCGATAAATTCAAGACGAATATGTTTAATGCCATACTGTGGAACATTCTTGGTTGTATAATTTCCATGGAGACAAGCTGGTAACGCCACCAGGCCAAGTTACAAGTCAGGTCTGTGGAAAGGTGACCGTGCTCACAATAAGAATGCATGTTTTTCTAGGCATTTTTTTGCAACAAAAACACTAACAACTGGATAAACACAAGATAGATAAAGTTTAATGCCATACTGTGGAACATTCTTGGCAATATAATTCCCATGGAGACAAGCAGGTAATGCCACCAGACCAAGTTACGAGTCAGATCTGTGGAAACCCTGCTCACGGTAAGAATGCATGTTTTCAAGGTATTTTTTGCAAGGCATTTTTTTTTTTTTTTTTTTGCAACTAAAACACTAATGATTGGATAAATGGAAGATAGTTCAAGTTTAATGCCATACTGTGGAACATTCTTGGCCGTATAATTTCCATGGAGAGAAGTAGGTAACGCCACTGAGTCAAGTTATAGGTCAGATCTGTGGAAAGGTGACCCTGCTCGCAGTAAGAACGCACGTTTTTCCAGGCATTTTTTGCAACTAAAACACTAGTAATCGGATAAATTCAAGATGGATCCGTTTAATGCCATGCTGTGGAACATTTTTAGCTATATAGTTTCCATGGAGACAAGCTGGTAACGCCACCAGACCAAGTCACAAGTCAGATCTGTGGAAAGGTGACCCTGTTCCCAGTAAAAAATACATGTTTTTCAGGCATTTTAGCAACTACATTTGCAATTGAATACATACAAAATACGTTTAATGCCATACTGTGGAACATTCTTGGCTGTACAATTCCCACGCAGACAAGCAGGTAGTGAACCCCGCACCAGAAAAGCAACATTTAACACCCATTATAAACACTAAATACTAACGAATAACCAGTCCATCAATTGTCTCTTAGTTAGCGATTCATTTGTTGTCTCTAAACTAAAGTGTTACAAAAAATAAAAAAAAAAAAAAATCTTGGCATCAGTCACAGCGCGGCAGTCGAGAATAAAGCACTCGGAAAAACATAAATTATAAAGCACTGCAAAAAGAACAGAGGAGGAGAATCCTGAAAAGAAAAACCAAACGAAATCCTTCATGCGGTATTTGCTGTCACTGAGAAATACACAAACGTGACGCCATAAATTAGTAAGTCTTTTCTCGGCTACATATTTATATATTTATACTATGTACACAGAAAAGGGGTGGTCTTTGAATGCTGTGAGATGTTAAGGCTTCGTTTGAACCACAATTCAGAAAAAGTTGGGACACTTTTAAATGCAAATGGCGATAGAACGCGTTGGTTTATAAATGTTTTTAGGTGTTGAAGCCGATATTAATCTTTTATGACAAATCGTTTTGAATTCGGGAAGTAGGACAGGCAACAAAGAGCGAGCTGTGATTGTTTTTGAATAAAAGGAAAGTCAAAATTTGTATTATTACGGACAACTAATATGTCAAATTTAACGGGCCCAAGTTAAACTATTTTCTAATTTGTGTTATAAAGTTGTTTCTTCGTCAAAAACAAACCTGGAGTTGGGTTTTGTTTCGTTTCGTTCACACGTTTAACGCACAAACTCTGCATATTTAGAGTTTTTCCTCTCAAATGGAAAACACTGCTCCACCTTATGATGTCACGTGGTAATACAGGAAGTGCTCCATTGTGTTTTTAAACTCCATACACCTTCACTAGAATCATTTGGAGAATTTTAGCCAATCTCTACTGAATTAAAAGGTTAAAGAAATGCAAAAAAATGTAAAAAGAAATGCAAAACCTTTGGACGCACCTCCAAATCTTGGACTAGACCTTATATTTGGATGAATTTCCTCGACTAAAATCTTCCTAAAAATGTAAACATGCAATAAATGTCTGTAAATAAATGTAAATGTGCAATAAAAACATCTGCAAATTACCGTTTCTCTGTCCTAACCTTTACCGATTTGTCGCCGCTGTCGCCTTCCCATTTGACAATTTTATTTTCGCTTGTCTGGCTTGAAAATCACAGCATTCTGTTCTACAAGTGTCCCAACTTCTCCTAAATTGGGGTTGCGTTTGTGGCCAGTGTGTGTGCGAGACTCAGAGGAAGAAAAATGAAACGAAAACATCAAGATATTGTTTGTTTAACCTTGCGCTAGACCTAGTACTTTGATCCTGTGAATTGCTATAAAAGCTATTTGTCTGGATTCAGGGGGAGGACTTGTGACGGCGTCTGTGTCTCACGGGGGAGTCGACGTTTAGAAGGAGAGAAACAAGGGGGGGGCTACCAAAGTTAAAAACAACATATTTTGGTAGGCGTGTAAGAAATCCAAGTCGGTAAAAGCTTTTAACGCCGACCTGAGGGTGGGAGGAGGTCGGCGCTGTGGCATTTTCATGAAACGACTGGAAATCTTTTAAAAACTGAGTCTGAACAGATTGTGTACTGTACGTGTCGGTGTGTGGCACTTTGATTTTCGGGTATGAGGAGGAAAAGAAAAAAAAAAAAAAAAAAAAAAAATGAGAAGCTGTGTTACATCACTTCGGTATTGACCAAAAACGGTTGAATACGATTTTTTTGCGCAGTGCCTGTTTTGCCACGTGCTATGCCAATGCAACTGTGTGGGTTTATGTCAGAAGATGGCAAAGTTGTCAGGTATGAGGTGTCTTGTGCGCAGTTTGGCTGTGGGAGTGAGCATAATGAGAGAGTGAAGCGCGTGGGAGACGGAGGAGAAAAAAAAAAAGATTTCTCTGCATTCTCCTGTATATATGCTGCAGTGTACACTTTGTCTCTTTGGAAAATACACTAGAAAGTCCAGCATCTTCAACTCGCTCTCATCACGGACAAATTGCTCGGTTTATACGGATGCTACGACCCTCGATAGGAGTCAGGGGAGTCGAGAAATCGCAAGTTTAAAAGGTGCAAACTTTTCCGGTGGAGGGTCCGCCACCTGCTTTAGTCCACGGAAATGTCATTGCTTCGTCTGGACCAAACGAAATCAAGTGACATGTCAGAAAGCCGATTTTTCTAGGTATTTCTGAGCAATAAAACTACCCGCACTTGATTAAATGCAAAGTAGATCTGTTTACACTGTGGAACAATCAAAGCAGAGCAATGAAATATCCATAGAAACAAGCAGGTGATGGACCCCTGACTCAAAAGTTGTGTACTGCACCTTTAAAGTGGAACTAAATCTACTAAATCAACCTTTTTTTTTGCGACTAAACTGTGCGTCTGGTGTTTTTTGAGTAAGGTAATCTAGATATGTTTGCATGTTTCTGGTCAAAAAGCCGTCAAGAACTGCAATTTCAAGTACTACGTGACATCACACAGAGTTTGATAGGAGTCAGAGGAGTCTAGAAATCAGAAGTTTAAAGGTGCAAACTTTTCTGGTGGAGGGTCCGCCACCTGCTTTAGTCCATGGAGATGTTATTGCTTCATCTGGAATGTTTCACAGTATGGCGTTAAATCTTTTTAACATGGAGACCAAATGAGACTTGTGAAGGTATTTGAGCAATAAAACTACCTGCAATTGAATAAATGCAAGGTAGATCTGTTTATACTGTGGAACAATCAAAGCAGAGCAATGAAATATCCATAGAAACAAGCAGGTGATGGACCTCTGACTGAAAAGTTGCGTAGTGCACCTTTAAAGTGGAACTTTTTGCTATTAAACTGTGTGTATGGTGTTTTTTTTTTGAGTACTGCAATCTAGATGTTTGCACGTTTCTGGTCAAAAGCCGTCAAGAACTGCAATTTCAAGTACTACGTGACATCACACAGAACTTGATCAGAATCAGATAAGTCTAGAAACCACACGTTGCGAGGTGCATTGTGAAACTTTTCCGGTGGAGGATCCGCCACCTGCTTTAGTGTCTGGAATGTGAAACATGGTCTTAAATCTTTTTATCATCATGGAGACCAAACAAAACCAAGTTACAGTCTGTTTTAAAGTCTGTTTTTGTACGTATTTTTGAGCAATAAAACTACCTGCAATTGATTAAATGCAAGGTAGATCCTTCACATTAAGCCATACTGTGGAATATTTGAAGAAGAGCAATGACATATCCATAGAAAACCAGCAGATGAAGGTCCCCCAATTGAAAAGTTACGTGGTGCACCTTTAAAGTGGAACTAAATCAACTTTTTTTTGCTACTAAATTGAGTGTGTGGTGTTTTTGAGTACGGGCATTAGTCCTTTTTTTTCAGTGCAATCTTGATATGTTCGCAAGTTTCTGGTCAAAAACCGTCAAGAACTGCAATTTCAAGTACTACGTGACATCGCACAGAACTGCCCCGATTAAAGCTGGGCGTTTCTGATCACAAATACTTGGCTGTAAGGTAAGAGTTTGACCAATCGCACAATTTTTTTTTTTTCTTCATTTATGTCCAGACTCCGCCCCTTTTCTCCACCCTCACTCTTTCGTCCAGATGCCGCACACTTTGGCAACTCTATTTGAAATGTGGTCGTGGGAGGAGTTTCGGTGTTAGTATTTTGTGGATTTTGTAGAAGTGGGCGATATGCTTAAAAAAAAAGATAACAAAACAAAAGTCACATGGTTTTCTTAAAGCCTAGATCACTATTTCAGTTTTGATAAGAGGTAACTAAAACCAAAATTCCTCTTCTGACCGTTCACCCTTCGCTGATTGGTTAAATCCACCTGTCAATCACTCAGAACTTCAAAAACTAACCAATAGGAGGAGAGGATGGTGAAAGTATAGAAGTCCATATATACCAAAAGCCACATTTTCATCACATCGCCCAGCTCTTGTTTTTTTTTTTTTGTATCCATGGTTTAATTCGTGAACTAGAAGAGTTTTACAGATATATCAGAGGAAGGCATCCAAAATAAGATGTGCTTTTGTGAAAAAAAAAACTTAAAACAATTGTAATTTTACATTGTCATAACATAAAGTCCGTTGAAACACCTGATTCTCACGTGTAAGATCAGTATGTCATGTTCAAACCGACAAAAAAAACAAAAATACAATGGATCAAATTACATTCTCAAGACAGTCTACTTCACCCTTTCCCCCCGCCTAAGTCCGTAAATTTCACCAACCCCGTTTTTGTTATTTACATTGGTCATAAATATCCACATTTCCACAAGAAAAATAAAGATGCTTACATATATAGTACACGGATACCTCACACCAAAATGTACACACAACACTTGTCCCGTTCGGCAGTTTCAAATTCACAAGTGCAAAAATAATACATTTGTGAGATCTACTGTGTCTGTCCGGTACGCCGTTTTTTTTACCCACACGTCCCCAGGAGTTACATTGTGTACAAGCTAAGGCCATTAAAACGACAATCCCTTTAAAAACACCGGCGTTCTACACGACAAGTTACATCCCGTCTCCCTCCGGTTCTTCTGCATCTGCTTCTTTCTGTAGGTCCGCAGTCCTCGCAACGGCAAAGCAATTCTATAAGCTCCGGTCGACTTGCGTTACGTCAAGTTACGGAGAACTGGAAATGTACTCCGGGTAACAATTTCGACCTTTTCAACTCTGACCCTTTAAAAGTGCACACGACAGCTTAGATTACTCGTGAAACTGAAACGGAGTTAAAGACGCATTGTGTAGGTTTTCTGGTGGAGGATGTACGTCAAATGCTTGTTGTTGTTTTGTCTGGAATGTTCCGCAGTATGGCTTTAAACCTTTCTATCTTCACGGAGACCAGACCAGACCAAGTTACAGGTCAGATCTGTCGAAAGGCGAGTCAGAATACCTCTTTTTTTAAAGTATTTTTGGGCTATAAAACCACCTGTAACTGAATAAATGTAATGTCGAGTTGTTTAATGCCATACTGTGGGACATTCCAGGCAGAGCAATGACATATCTATAGAAACACAGTGACACAGGTCAGATCTGTGGAACGGTGACCCTGCTCACAGTCAGAATGCTGTTTTTTTATTTTCTTTTGGTATTTTTGAGCTATAAAACCACCTGTAATTGAATAAATGTAATTGCGAGCGGCTTAATGCCATACTGTGGGACATTCTAGGCAGAACAATGACGTAGCTATAGAAACAGGCAAGTGACACAGGTCAGATCTGTGGAAAGGTGATCCCCTCAGAGTCCGAACGGCTTTTTTTTTTTTTTTTAAGTATTTCTGAGCTACAAAACCACTTGTAATTGAATAAATGTAATTGGGAGCTGTTTAAAGTCATACTGTGGGACATTCCAAGCAAAGCAACGACATATCCATAGAAACAAGCAAGTGACAAACCCCTAACCAAAAAGTTACACAGTGCAGCTTTAACATAATACTTACAATTTTACTACAAATCATTATAAAAGTGCATCATTTTACTTCTTGGTAGGACACTGGTATCACCTATGACATATGTATAGATAATAATCGTTTCCTAGCAACCAGTGCCGTTTACATGGGCCAAACTCGTCTAAATTGCACAATAGATTAGACTAACACAAATAAAACGCCAAAATGTTTATCCTGTTAGTTTAAGAGCTTAAACTGCCAGAAAAACAACGCCTTACTTGCGTGCAAATTGTTCCAGCAATTTGAATGGAATTTTCTGCGAAATGACATTGAGAAA
Source organism: Boleophthalmus pectinirostris (assembly GCF_026225935.1). Classification (NCBI taxonomy): domain Eukaryota; kingdom Metazoa; phylum Chordata; class Actinopteri; order Gobiiformes; family Gobiidae; genus Boleophthalmus; species Boleophthalmus pectinirostris. Next base: position 32,613,454 of record NW_026571447.1, on the reverse strand, counting down.
TCAAGTTTTGGACTCAGCTTTTTTCCCACAAACTGCCGCTACTTAAAGCTGCACTGTGTAATATTTTGAGTGGAGGGTCCAACACCTGATATCGCCAGAAAATGTTATTGCTTTGTCTAGAACGGGGTTGGGAAAACTTTTTGACGAAGGGTTCTAAAATTTGCAGATGGTAGTGGATTTTTTTGGTAACCCACCTCATAAGAGACAAAAATAACGTGGGATATGTAGAAAAAATATCGCACATTATCAAAATATCGCGTAATTATTATCATTACGACGCATTACAACAAAATATCTGTCTTTCAAGTCCCATGGTATTTGTTTATTTTATTATTATTATTATTATTATTCATTATTCCCCGGGCCTAGAATGTTCCACAGTCTAAAGTGAACACAAAGATCATCATCCTTAATCACTGAAGGAATGTTTTTGAGCGATAGAAACACCAGGAATGACAAAACCGCTAGTGTGGAATGTTTAAAGTCATACTATGGAACATTCAAGGCAAAGCAATGACATCTGCGCAGAGACGAGCACCTTTAACTGCTGCAAAACCGGTCGTGTGCACTTTAAAACGGAGCCGCCTCCTTTCTCTGTGACCTGAATTCTGCTCGGTAGAGTCTCCAAGTGGGTCGAAAGGTGGACTTAGGTAAATGCCAGGAAATATATTATTAGAAATGCTTCCACTAATGCATTTGGGAGAGCCAGCTTCCTCCTCGGCGGATTCCCGGTAATACACACCATACATAAACGTCGACAGCGTACAGTGTAGTGGCCACGGAGGAGGAGCCATTTGCTAGAGTGGCTCTCCGGTGACTCGTTAGCAGGATAAATTAACAGTCAAGAGACAATCGGGCCTTAAAGCTGCACCGTAAAGAGCCTGAGCTGGCCTGTTAAGTCAATACGGCTTCCATCGCTTCCAACATGGCTGCAACTTTAGACGTCTTCCAGATCAATTTACTACCTTTAATAACATCCGCTAATGGAAAGAAATGTTAACGCGCGGCCATTGAAAATCTATCTCGCTCGTACGCGGTCAAGGTGGGGTGTCGGGGGGCGTTATATCGGGACGATTTCCGACGAGGAGGCGGCGGAGGCGGCATTTTTCAAGTGACAGAGTTGGATTGTGCGCTGCAGGCGGATGGGAACGGAGTAAGTGGGGTTTTTGACACGTGGACGGCAGTAAAATACTCTCTCGATCTCGGTAGCCGTGACCCCGGCGTTGGCGCGGATAAATCACAACCCGCACATAAACGATCGCGAATAGGGGAGGAATCGCCGGCGGGAGAGAGGGGTACGCGGAGAGCGACGGGGGGAGAGAGAGAGAGAGGGATGGAAATATGACGGAGCGACGGGAGGAGGGGGGGGAAAGCCGCGTCATAAACGATAAGTGGTGGCAATCTGTTGGTGCGGGCTAAGAGAGCGACTTCACGGCTCATTACCAATCAGGCTCCTCCTGTCAGCGCCACTCTGAATAGACAGGCCTGAGTGGGAGAGGATGTATCTTTTCCTAGCTCCTAACTCCTAGCTCCTAGCTCCCTCCATTGGTTCGTCCCGTGACCCTGCGATGTCCGCCACACCTCACTCGCGTCGTCTGATCGTAAAACTTGTCCGTCCTAAAGTTATTAGACTGTTTTAAGTGTGTTCTTAAAGCTACCATGTGTAAATTTGTTTGATTATTTTTACAGATTGTATCTTTTAAGTGTAGATATTGACAGAAGAGCTGCGAGGACGGTAGTTTAGGCCATGTCCTTTCCTTTTCTCTCTCTTTTCTCTCTTTTGACCCTGTAAGGCCGCCACACTTCACTCCCTTAAGCCCGTAAAACTTCTCTACGCAATTTTTAGTGTGTTCTTAAAGCTGTTAAAGCCCATGTGTAAATTTATTTGATTTTTTTTTTTACCAGTGCCAGATGTAAAACCTGTTCCCCCTCCTCAGTTGCCTCGCGTTTGTTCAGGTTACTTTCAGACAGCAGTAACGTAGACAACAAATAGTGGTGACATATGGGAACAGAACAAGGGCGGGTCACCCAAAACTAATTACAGATGGTAGCTTTAAAGCGAAGATATTGACTGTAGAGTCGTAAGCAGGAGACAATAAGCCACATCCTTTCCTAGCGCCTTCCTCTTTTGACCCTGTGATGTCCGCTACACTTCACTCGCGTATGATCATAAAAGTTGTCCGTGCCAAAGTTATTGGGCCATTTTAAGTGTGTTCTTAAAGCTACCATGTGTAAATTTGTTTGATTATTTTTACAGATTGCATCTTTAAAGTGCAGATATTTACTTTAGAGCTGTGAGGAAGGTAGGTTAGGCCACGTCCTTTCCTTTTTGACCCTGTAACGCCAACACACTTCACTCTCTTAAGCCCGTAAAACTTCTCTACACCATTTTTAGTGTGTTCTTAAAGCTGTTAAAGCCCATCTGTCAATTTATTTGATTTTTTTTAAACCAGTGCCAGATGTAAAACCTGTCTCCCTCCTTCTTTACACAACCTTTGTTCGGGCTCACTTTCAAACAGTAGTAACATAGACAAAAAATAGTGGTGACAAATGAGAATACAACAAGGGCGGGTCACGCAAACTAGTTACAGATGGTAGCTTTAAAGCGAAGATATTGACTGAGCAGGAGACAATAGGCCACATCCTTTCCTAGCTCCTACTTCCTAGCTCCTTCCTCTTTTGACCCTGCGACGTCCGCTACACTTCACTCGCGTATGATCGTAAAACTTGTCCGTGCCAAAGTTATTCATCTGCTTTAAGTGTGTTCTTAAAGCTACCATGTGTAAATCTGTTTGATTATTTTTACAGATTGCATCTTTAAAGTGTAGATATTTACTTTAGAGCTGTGAGGAAGGTAGGTTAGGCCATGTCCTTTCCTTTTTGACCCTGTAACGCCGACACACTTCACTCCCTTAAGCCCGTAAAACTTCTCTACGCCATTTTTAGTGTGTTCTTAAAGCTGTTAAATCCCATCTGTCAATTTATTTGATTTTTTAAACCAGCAACAGATGTAAAACCTGTTCCTCCTCCCCCTTCACATAACCTTTGTTCGGGCTCACTTTCAGACAATAGCAACGTAGATAACAGATAGTGGTAACAAATGACAATACAACAAGGGCGGGTCACGCAAACTAATTACACATGGTAGCTTTAAAGTGAAGATACTGGCTGTAGAGTTGCGAGCAGGAGAGAAAAGGCCACATCTTTTCCTAGCTCCTCCCTCTTTTGACCTTGCGATGTCCGCCACATCTCACTTCCATATGATCGTAAAGCTTCTCTGCACCAAAGTTGTTATTTTTTTGTTTTAATAGTAGCAAATGTGCGGATTTTCATTGTAGAGCCGTGAACAGAATACGAAAAGCCACGTCCTTTCCTACCTCCTACCTCCTAATTCCTACCTCCTAGTTTCCGCACTTGGTTCATCTCATGACCCTGCGAAATTTGCCACCTCACGCTCATGAAAACAATAATAACTTTGACGCAGATAAGTTATTTTTTTAGTTTGAATATTAGCAAAATGGGTTTTTAAAGTGTAAATATTGCCATGGAGGAGAGTAGGATAGGCCACATCCTTTCCTAGCTCCTACTTCCTAGCTCCTTTTGACCTTGTGATGTCCGCCACACCTCACTTTCCTATGATCGTAAAACTTCTCTGCATCCAAGTTGTTATTTTTTTAGATTTAATCGTAGCAAATGTGTGTTTTCCCAGTGTGGATATTAATTGTAGAGCCCTGAACTGAATAAGAGGACAAGCCGCATCCTTTCCTAGCTCCTATCTCCTAGTTCCTACCTCCTAACTCACCTCACACTCACGAAAACTTAACTAAGCCAAAGTTTTTATGTTATTTTTTTAGTTTGATTATTAAAAAAATGGGTTCTTAAAGTGCGGATCTTGCCATGAGGAGGAGAGCAGGATAGGCCACAATCTTTCCTAGCTCCTATCTCCTAGTTCCTATCTCCTAGCTCACTTCACACTCATGAAAACTTATCTGCATCAAAGTTATTGTTATTTTTTTAGTTTGAATATTAACAAAATCGGTTCGTAAAGTGCGGATCTTGCCATGAGGAGGAGAGCAGGATAGGCCACATCCTTTCCTAGCTCCTAACTCCTAGTTCCTACCTCCTAGCTCACCTCACACTCATGAAAACAATAACTTTGGCTTAGTAAAGTTTTTTTTTTTTGCCAAAATAGTTGAAAAATTGGTTCTTAAAGTGCGGATCTTGCCCTGAAGAGGAGAGCGGGATAGGCCACATCCTTTCCTAGCTCCTAACTCCTAGCTCCTGCCTCCTTGCTTCTTCACTCGGCTCCTCTCGTGACCCTGTGAAGCCCGCCAACTTCACTCGCACGCTTGTAAAAAAAAAAAAAAAAAAAAAAAAGTTGTTATTTTTTTTATTTTTGTGAAACTACTGTTAGCTCCCCGAGTCCTCGCTCCTAAATCCTAACTCCTCGCTTCCTCGCTTGGCTCATCCCGTGACCCTGTGATATCAGCCACACCTCATTTCTGTCTGATCGTAAAAACCGCACCAAAGTTTTTCCAGCGCGCTCCCTAAATCAGCTCGGTTTATGCCGCCGTTGTCAACCCAGTTTTTATGTCATTCCAGGTACGCGCTGACAGCTTGCAAAGTGATTCTTAAGCTCGAGACGGCACCACCTGAATTTGTACTTTTAAGCGAAGACAAGTTGAAATTTAGTGTCCTCATTTTGAATTTCTTGATGTTGAAGACTCTTTTTTTTCCTGTATCAAACTACCGATCTTCTTTGACAGCGCCTACAGAAAAGGTTTCCCATTGGAAGACTGCTTTCCCACCAACACAAATATATCCATTGTTTATGCGCAGATGCAGAAGTGACATAATCCTTCACCCTCCTACACTACAGTTCCTCTTTTAGTACGCCAGTCAAGTCCGTGTGAAGGCCCCAGTCATTGCAATAGGGTGAGCAGAAGCAGTGGGAGACGAGTTCATCTCTATTTCGGTGAGAGTTCTTTTTCTTTTCTCTTTAAGGGACAAGATTTGAGCCGAGATCCAATGATAAAACTTCCTCCGGTTCCTTCAGTCCATAATCAGGCTGCACTGTGGTGATTAATAACAATAGACTATTTGAAATCAATCGTAAAAAATAAAAGTGGATACATTTCTCTTCTCTTTTCAGACAAATCCTTACAAGGACTCTCCCCTCCTCCGCGCGATCGCTTTATACGTACACCGCAGTCCGTGAGATCACCGAGCCATCCCGCTGCGACTCCATATCGTCGTCGAGGTAGTCGCCGATGATGTGATCCTGGTCGTGGGGGCGCAGCTGCAGGATCGGGGCCCCTCCTCCGAAATGATCGTACCGCTCGTCTTCCTCCAGCTCGTCGAACTTTCTCCTCTCGGCGTCGTCCAGATCATTGCTGAGCAGGATGTCTTGGGCCGTGGGGGTGGTGCCGACACCTTCGGGGCGCCCCCCGATGGTGAGGGGCTGGTGGTGGTTGTTTTTCTCGCCGACGCCTTGGTGCCCGGTGCTCTCATTGTAAACGTAGATGGGCCCGTTGTTGTTGGCCCCGCCCACGCCGCCGGTCCCCGCCCCGCCGTTGGTGCCGTTTTTGCTGGACTTCTTCCCGCCCCCGAATATGCGCGTCTTCATGTCGCTGCCCCCGTTGGCGCGGTAACCCTGCTGCTGCCGGCGGCTACGGGTCACCAGCACGGCGATCAGAGCGGCGACCAGCAGGAGGGCGAGCAGGGAGCCGATCACAGCGCCCGCCACCACACCCGCGTTGGAGGGGTCCACGACGGGTTCTAAGGGAGCGGGAGACAAGGAGGAGGAGAGAAAAAACTGGTTTAGAAAAAAAGAAAAGAGACAGAATAAAAGAAGCTAAGGATAGTGCAGAAGTGTGAAATGTGAAAGTAAACCAAAACCTTTATGCAAAAGAAGCAAAAAAGAACCTTTGTTTTGTTTTGTTTTTTTCAGCTGGGGCTAGTTGACTAATAAAAATTCGTCACAGTAATTTACGTTGAAATTTAAATGAAATCTGAAAGCGAACTAATTGAAAAAAACAACATTTATCAATTACTATTAATGTTTTCCGATAGTGTTTTAAATGCCGGTACATTAGATTAGAAGTAGATTGTTCCAGATTGTGTGGGCCAGTACGAGCGCCCATATCATTCAAACGTAAATGAGTTTTTTTTTTAATTACATTTTCTTAATTGGCTGAAGCAATGATTGAAATCACTGTTCAAATCAATTCATTACACGGCCTTTGTAAGCCCGTATCAGTATTCTATTAATGCGAAAATTTGGACAAGTATCATTTTTATCAGATGGTAAAAGCTATTGACAAAACTCCAATGCCGTTTTTACCTGGAATAATAAATTTTGTTGAGGAATTGTACTTTAATTCAAGCCAAAAAAGGTCAGACAAAAGTTAAAAGATGAATATTACGCTATTTTCTGATCTGTTATAATGTTTTGTTTTTAGAGTTTTGTTTTCTTTCATTCACACAACACAGAACTCCTGCATTTCTTCTCTCAAACAGAAAACACTCTGCTCCACCTTGTGATGTCATGGTAGTGCTCCACTGTGGTTTTAAACTCCATACACCTTATTCAGTATAAACATTTGGATCATTTACAAAAAATAACTTAAAGGGACAGTCTAGAACTTTGGACATAGGGTCTCATTTCCTAGTGAGCCAGAGTGTTGGAGACGTGTGGAGACACTTTTTTAAATATTCCATCCAGTCCTTGTGTTTGCAGAGGTCGCTGGTGCTAGGCTAGTGCAAGTCAATGGCCATAGTTAGCCTGACACTAAAAACAGTCTTACCCACTCCACAAAACACCCAAAATAAATCTATTATTACACCAAATTATCAATAGAATCATAGTAAAACGCATTTGAAAGATTTATGTCTGAGCAGCAGCAGTGAGTTGTACTTCCTTATAGAAAGCTGGGCAACGGCGGACTGATATATGAGAAAATAGTCCCTCCTCAACATGCAACAATTCACGCGATACAAGGTTAGTTTTACTTCAAACATTATTCTATCGACACAGACATTTACATCGATAGTCTGGTGTAATAATAGTTTTGTTTCGGGTGTTTTGTGGAGTGGGTAAGACTGTTTTTAGTGGCAGGCTAACTATGGCCATTGACATGCACTAGCCTAGCACCAGCGACCTCTGCAAATACAAGGACTGGATGGAATATTTTAAAAAGCGTCTCCACACTTCTCCAACACTCTGGCTCAATAGGAAATTATGTCTGTTTAACTTGAAAACTACCACTTCATGACTTCACAAGGTGGAACGGAGCATTTTGAGGTTTGGAGATGTAGACAGAATGAAGCAAAACACAACTCCAGTTATGTTTTTGATAAGTAAACAACATTATAACATGTCTTAAAGCTCAGAAGAGTCAATTTTGTGTAATATAGAACCTTTTAAGAGATGCAATTACGCTTCTGTTGAGTATATTGTGAGTGTGTTCGTGTGTGTAATTGTGTTTATGACATTTCTTCTACCCCTCAGAGCTGCTCGTGTCCTCAATCCCACAGTTATAAAAAAAAAAAAAAGTAGACTTGGTTTTGCTGTCTTTTCTAAGCCAGGATCTAGCTTTCTTTCAGTCTTTCTTTCTCTCTCTCTTTCCACACCACAAATCACAGACCAGCCGGTGTAGTGGGGGGTAAATGGTCGAAGCAAGGTGCACTTTGAAGAGGAGAGCCGTGTGCAGAAGGTGGAGGCCATGCAAGCGAGATAAATGATAGATAGATGGGCAGTGAGCGGAGAATGAGATGGAGGAGAGGAGATGGAGAGATGGGGTTGAAGATGGAAGATGGAGGAGGGGTTTCGGTTGACAGGGTGACGCAGCGGACTGACAATTCCTCCTGGAAGCGTCGCGTACGGACCAGAGAGGACGAGAGGGCAAAAGTTTGAGACTCCAATCAGCTCCTGTTAGCCGCAAACACGACTCAAGTGAATTCCGGTGCGATATAGCTGTCACTGTATCACACACAAGAGGCTCAAAGCGAAAAACAGCGATCGCACATGCAAGAAAATAAGACAACAGACTTCAGCTGACACAGGTAAAGCATTTTCAGTATTCAAAATGGGAAAAAAAATAGTGCAAGGATCCATTTTTCACCATTTTCTGATCTGTTACAGCGTTGTTTCCTCAACAAAATCAGATCCGAAGTTGTGTTTTGTTTCATTCGCACATGTTTAAGACTCAAACTCTGCATATTTAGCGAGTTCTCTCAAACAGAAAAGACTTGTGATGTCATGTGGTAATACAGGAAGTGCTCTAGTGCAACTTCACTGGAATCATTTGGATGAGATAAGCCCTGGAATCGCGGTCCGTGTACTATTCGTTCTTTTGAATTTCAATTAAAAACGAAAAACAATACGATGTGAAAACTGTTTATTTCATTATTCCGTTTTAGTGTCAAAAAAAATAAATGATTTTGACCTTTATTTACAATATTTGATTCAAAGTTTATTTCAAATAACACCAATCAAAAAACAGTCTTGGCGCCGTTTTCAATTTTGATATTTCATTGGATTACGATGACTTTGATTGGTCGAAATCTGTTTTTTGTTTGACATTATAACGGAATAATGAAATAAACTGTTTTCCATTTTATTTATTTATTTATTTTTTTCTTCGTTCTTAATTAAAATCCAAAATAACAAATGGTATGCAGACCAATTGCCAGTGGCGGAGTTAGCAATTTGGGCCCTCACTATCATGCACCATTTTTCTGTTTTTTTGTTTGTTTGTTTGTTTTTATTGTCTGTTTTTCATTGTTCTTAAGAAATGGCACATCTCTATTTATTTAAATTATGGTGGATTGGAAACTTGTCTTATTAGTTTAGTAGCCTACTTGTTAACCAGAACTGAAAATAGTTTTTTTCGCTACAATAACATTTTTGTTTACATCCATTACATATGATGATGATTATTATTTTTCTTATGATTATTGTTTAAAAGTACACTACTCTCATTTAATGTCATACTGAGAGAAAATCAAATTGCTCCGAGGTCTTGGTTGGGGGTCCTAGGGCAGCCGCCTACTTTGGCCTAATGATAGCGCCGCCGCTGCCAACTGCCAATCTTTATTGAATTAAAAGAAAAAATTTGTCTGTTAGCGGTGTGCAAAAATATCAAAATATCGATATATCGTACCGTTTAATGTGCTGATACAGTATCGATATTGTGGGCTGCTGTATCGATATATCGTCAAGAGTATTTTAGGTATATTTTCACTAAATTAGTTTGTGTAAGAGCTGCAGTTGTGTTGACATTTTCACTGTTTTGAGTAAAATGGATGTTTTTCACATTCACGTTTCACAAACTTAGTGGACTTTTAGTATTGGAGCCATCATTTATTCTTTTTTACACTGTACAGTATCGAATCGTATTGAATCGAAAGCTCACTGTATAGAAAAGCGTATCATATCGTGGCCTATGTATCGAGATATGTATCGTATCGGTAACTTCTTAACGATACCCAGCCCTAGTGTCTGTTAACATGAAAACTACAGCTTCATGACATCACAAGGCGCAAGAGAGAATTTTGAGGTTCGGAGATGTAGACGGACTAATAACGAGAGTAATAAAGAGTTACTCAAACGTGTGTGAATGAAACAAACACAACTCCAGGTCTGTTTCTAGGGAGGTGACAGCGTAGAAACATGGCTAAAAGCTCATAAAAATCCATACTGTGCAAAATAGGACTTTTAAAAGCGAATCAGTTTTGCATGTAATGAAAGTAGACTAGCATGCAAACATAATACACCATTGCTTTCAACAAACGATAAGCCTAGTTGTTGATTTAAAGTACATTATAAGAAGGTGAGGTCAAAGGATGAAGGTCAAACATCATCAGGTCTGCTTATAAAACAACCAAATTGCAAAAGTAAATTAAAAAAGAGTAAGCAATTAAAGGTTAATCAGTTTTGCATGCAATAAAAGTCGCCAAGCATGTGAAGATAACACACTACTGCCTTCTATAAAATCATTAGGTTTTATGAGCCTCGCTGTTGAGTTTAAACACATTTTCAGAAGGCGAGGTCAAAGGATGTCGTTCAAATGGATTAAGGTATTTATCTAAAATAAATACCTTAACCTAAACAGATCTAAACAAATGAAGACTGCAAGGTTTAAAAAAAAAAAAAAAAAAAAGTGGAAGTGGAAATTATCTGACAAAATGTGCAATTTAAAAAGCAAAAAGTGAAAAATAAATGTTATAAAATGATTACGCGTGGTGTTGATTTGCAGTAGGAGTAGAAGTTGGGGTCAGAGGATGCAGTTTCAGTGGATTGATACTAACTAAAATATGAAGTAAAAACAACCAAATAAAAATGAATTAACATGGTTATTTAAAAAGATTAGCAAATAAAAGATGCAAATTAAAAGGAAAAAAATTGTTAAAAGTTAATAATAATTAGTTTTGCAAAGGCCCTGTACCTGATTTTCCGCATATATTTAAGCAAAATTTGTCTCGCCTCGTCTTGTATAGATCTTTTGTTGGCAGCTCAAGGTCAAAATATGTTTAACGCCGCGTACTTTCTGCATCTAATTATAGAACGTTTCATTGTCCGATAATCCAGGAGTGCACCGTCAGCATGATAGTTGTTGTTAGTTTTACTGCGAAAGTAAACTCCACTCATGGTTTCTGAAAGTTTTAAGTGAACTCGATCTGTTTTTCGGTACCAAATCAGGTATAGAAAATCAACCCACGCAAAATAAATTAAGACGGACAAAAAATGATTATGTATTTTTACAAAGGTCACCTATTTTCGGACAACCACTTATATTATAATTGCTCTGGGAGTGGCTCAGGACCTCAATCACGAGTGGGTGGACAAGAAAATAAAAGGTTTTTGGCCCATTTTCTATGTTGTGTTTCAAATTTTTTCCCAAAAGTTTGACATCAACATCAGGTCACTCAAAGTACAATTTCCCGGAATACAGACCGACTACAAGTAGTACGTGAACATCTCAGCTTCCAACTACATTCCTCTGTATTCTGGTTGAGGATTTATAATTAAAAACAATATATAAGAGCGATAATTGGGTAAAAAAGACGAGGGATTTTCAAGAAACTGGTTCGTGGAAGCTTCGACCTCAACACAGAACTACAATAAAAGGTCTTATATTACTCTATTTTCTGTTTCAATGCCGTTTCCTGGTCAAAAACAGACCTGGAGATGAGCTGAAATTCATTTCATTCTCACATTTAACACACAAAAACCTGGATATATGGGCTGAATTCTTCTCTCAAACTGAAAACGCACCATTCTACCTTACATTTTCGCCCAAAGTTTGACATCAACATCAGGTCACTCGAAGTAGAATTTCCCAGAACACAGACCCACTAAAAGAAGTATGTGCACATCTCAGCTTCCAACTACTTTCCTCTGTATTCTGGTTGATTATTTATAATTAAAAACATCGTATAAAAGTGATAATTTGGTAAAAAAGACGAGGGATTTTCAAGAAACTGGTTCGTCGAAGCTTTGACCTCAACACAGAACTACAATAAAAGGTCTTATATTACTCTATTTTCTGTTTCAATGCCGTTTCCTCGTCACAAACAGACCTAGAGTTGAGCTGAAATTCATTTCATTCTCACATTTAACACACAAAAACCTGGATATATGGGCTGAATTCTTCTCTCAAACTGAAAACGCACCATTCTACCTTACATTTTCGCCCAAAGTTTGACATCAACATCAGGTCACTCGAAGTAGAATTTCCCGGAACACAGACCCACTACAAGAAGTATGTGCACATCTCAGCTTCCAACTACTTTCCTCTGTATTCTGGTTGATTATTTATAATTAAAAACATCGTATAAAAGTGATAATTTGGCAAAAAGAGGAAAGATTTTCAAGAAATTGGGTTGTGCAATCTTCGACCTCAAAGCGGAACTACAAAAAAAGCTCACATACTGCGCTATTTTCTGTTTCCTCATCACAAACATGCCTGGAGTTTCGTTTCATTCTCACACGTTTAACACAAAAACCTGCATATTTAGGCTGAATTCTTATCTCAAACTGAAATAACTCAATTCCACCTTACATCAGGATGTGGCAATACAGGAAGTGCTCCGCTTAAAGGGTTTTTGATCCATTTTCCATGTTTTCTTTTTCACATTTTTCCCCAAAGTTTGACATCAACATTAGGTCACTTAAAGTAGAATTTCCTGGAATACAGACCCACTACAAGAAGTACGTGCACATCTCAGCTTCCAACTATGTTCCTCTGTATTCTGGTTGAGGATTTATAATTAAAAACAACATTTAAGAGCAATAATTTGGAGGAATTTTCAAGAAACTGGGTCGTGGAAGTTTCGACATCAACACAGAACTACAATAAAAGGTCTTATATTACTCTATTTTCTGTTTCAATGCTGTTTCCTCGTCACAAACAGACCTAGAGTTGAGCTGAAATTCATTTCATTCTCACATTTAACACACAAAAACCTGGATATATGGGCTGAATTCTTCTCTCAAATTGAAAACGCACTTTTCTACCTTACATATTCGCCAAAAGTTTGACATCAACATCAGGTCACTCGAAGTAGAATTTCCCAGAACACAGATCGACTACAAGAAGTACGTGCACATCTCAGCTTCCAACTATGTTCCTCTGTATTCTGGTTGAGGATTTATAATTAAAAACAACGTACAAGAGCGATAATTTGGTAAAAAGAGAAGGAATTTTCAAGAAACTGGTTTGTGGAAGCTTCAGCCTCAACGCAGAACGACAACTGAAGGTCACATATTGGACTTGTGTTTCATTTCATTCACACGTTTAACACACAAACCTCATATTTAGGCTGAATTCTCTCAAACTGAAAACACTTTTTTTTGGAAGTGCTCCACTGTGTTTGAATAATAAAAGGTTTTTGATCCTTTTTCACATTTTCCCCTACGGTCCGTGGGCTAAATGCGGCCCTGACACAAATTTTTCTTGGCCCTCAGGCTTCCAGGTGAATTGGTCCAAATGAATAAAGATTTACTTTCTACTGCAAGTTTTTTGAAAATCTACCTAGATAAAGCTCATATTTAATATTTAGTGTGTGGATTCAAGGATATTAGCGTGAATAAAGGACTGATGGCTCATTCTAAAGTGCTAAACATGCACATATTTCAATTATTCACTGTACTAAGCACCAGTCTACGGCCCTCAACTGGCCTTCTGCTACGTCTGTGTTTAGATATGTGGCCCTTGATGAAGAATGTTTGGACACCCCTGCACTACAGGAAGAACGTGCACATCTCAGCTAACAACTATGCTCCTCTGTGTTCTTGTTGAGGATTTATAATTAAAAACAACGTATAAGAGTGATCATTTGGTAAAAAGAGAAGGAATTTTCAAGAAACTGGTTCACGGAAGCTTCTCAACTACGATAAAAGGTCACATATTACGCTATTTTCTGTTTCAATGCCGTTTCTTAGTCACAAACAGACCTGGAGTTGAGCTGGATTTCGTTTCATTCTCACATGTTTAACACAAAAAACCTGCATATTTAGGCTGAATTCTTCTCTCAAACTGAAATAACTCAATTCCACCTTACGTCGGGATGTGGTAATACAGGAAGTGCTCCACTTAAAGTTGTTTTTTCCATGTTTTCCCCAAAGTTTGACATCAACATTAGGTCACTTAAAGTAGAATTTCCTGGAATACAGACCCACTACAAGAAGTATGTGCACATCTCAGCTTCCAGCCATGTTCCTCTGTATTCTGGTTGAGGATTTATAATTAAAAACAACGTTTAAGAGCATTAATTTGGAGGAATTTTCAAGAAACTGGGTCGTGGAAGCTTCGACCTCAACACAGAACTACAATAAAAGGTCTTATATTACTCTATTTTCTGTTTCAATGCTGTTTCCTCGTCACAAACAGACCTAGAGTTGAGCTGAAATTCATTTCATTCTCACATTTAACACACAAAAACCTGGATATATGGGCTGAATTCTTCTCTCAAACTGAAAACGCACCATTCTACCTTATATTTTCGCCCAAAGTTTGGCATCAACATCAGGTCACTCGTAGTAGAATTTCCCGGAACACAGACCGATTAAAAGAAGTACGTGCAAATCTCAGCTTCCAAACTAAGTTCTTCTATATTCTTGTTGAGGATTTATAATTAAAAACAAGGTATAAGAGCGATAATTTGTCCAAAAGAGAGGAGGAATTTTCAAGAAACTGGCTTGTGAAAGCTTCGACCTCAACGCAGAACTACAATAAAAGGTCTTATATTACTCTATTTTCCATTTCGATGCTGTTCCCTCGTCACAAACAGACCTTGAGTTGGGTTTCGTTTCATTCTCACACGATATATTTAGGCTGAATTTTTCTCTCAGACTGAAAAAACTCAATTCCGCCTTAACGTCGTGATGTGATAATCCAGCAATGTTTTTGATACATTTTCCATTTTTCGCCAAAGTTTGACACAAACATCAGGTCACTTGAAGTCGTTTTTCCTGAGGTACACATCCACTACAGGAAGTACAAGCACACCTCAGCTTACACCGATGTTCCTCTGTATTCTGCTTGTTAGAAAAGTCCAGCGAGGCCTCGGCGTATCTGAAAGAGCGTTGTAAAAGCGTCCCTTATGATTTGTCAGCTATACAATGTTCACACTCTGGACTCTCACTTCCCTCCCCTGGTATCCCGCTGCACAGGCCTATATTTGAACAGTACTTTCTGCAAACACCGCGAGGCTGCATTGGATCGCATACTCCAGTAGCTACGGCAGAAACATGGCACTTCTAACACTACAGACGACTGTATTCTACGGCTCGAATCACACGGTCTCTCTGGATTCGGTACAATACAAGACTCGCACACTGCCAATGTTACGTCAACGCGGTCATCAAAATACACACACATACAGTACTGTACAGGGTGTTCTGCAATACAACACTGTTATTACCCAACAAATGCATTTTCATAATAACATTTCTATCAATTCTGAACTACTACGTCCACAAAATGCACAGTTTACAGTGTAATTATAGTTATTTTTCCTGGAAAAGGGATTGGCACCTTGTTGTTTCCATACAGCTGTTATAGCTTTGCATAGAATGTTCCACAGTGTGACATTAAAATGCTCTACGTCCATAGAAAAAGCCACAAGGTCAGGGCCAATCTGTGGAGAGGCAAGCCTGCTCGTATTAGTATTGTAGTAGTAGTAGTAGTAGTAGTAGTAGTAGTAGTAGTAGTAGTAGTAGTAGTAGTAGTAGTAGTAGTAGTAGTAGTAGTAGTAGTAGTAGTAGTAGTAGTAGTAGTAGTAGTAGTAGTAGTAGTAGTAGTAGTAGTAGTAGTAGTAGTAGTAGTAGTAGTAGTAGTAGTAGTAGTAGTAGTAGCAGTAGTAGTAGTAGTAGTAGTAGTAGTAGTAGTAGTAGTAGTAGTAGTAGTAATAGTAATAGTAATAGTAATAGTAGTAGTAATAGTAATAGTTGTTGTAGTAGTTGTTGTAGTAGCAGCAGTAGTAGTAGCAGTAGCAGCAGTACTACCATTAGTATTACTATTACTATTATAGTAGTAGTAGCAGTAGCAGCAGTAATAGTAGTAGCAGCAGTAGTAGTAGTAGTAGTAGTAATAGTAGTAGTAATAGTAGTAGTAATAGTAGTAGTTGTTGTAGTAGCAGCAGTAGTAGTAGCAGTAGCAGCAGTAGCAACAGTAGCAGCAGTAGTAGTAGTACCACTATTAGTATTACTATTACTATTATAGTAGTAGTAGCAGTAGCAGCAGTAATAGTAGTGGCAGCAGTAGTAGTAGTAGTAGTAATAGTAGTAGTAGTAATAATAGTAGTAGTAGCAGTAGCAGGAGTAATAGTAGTAGTAGCAATAGTAGTGGCAGCAGCAGTAGTAGTAGTAGTAGTAGTAGTAGTAGTAGTAGTAGTAGTAGTAGTAGTAGTAGTAGTAGTAGTAGTAGTAGTAGTAGTAGCAATACTAGTAGCAGTACTAGTAGTAGTAGCTGCGCGGTCTGCTCCGTGTGTCGTTTTTTGATGGGGTTGGAGGTTTATGAGTGCTCCCTATAGTGTAGAAAATACGGTACAAGTCGCATTTAATTGGAAATGTGAACAACCTCACAAAAAGCTGAACTGCGCATTAAACCCTGCAGCCTGAATGTGGATAAGCTCGATCAAAAAGTGTTTTATCCAGCTGACAGAACTGAATTTCTCCTTTTTGACGGATACTACCTGAATGACTGAAGGATTAGAAGAATTTTTCCAAATATGCAATAAAATGATTCCACTGTTGCAACTTAGTATTAAGAAATATACCAAAGAAATAGTCAAGCTCGTGTATCAATATAACAGTAAGTAGCAAATAAAAAAATCATTATCAGTACTTAAATTTGATCACACAGCTGAGGTATTCTTTGCTTTTTACTGCTCTAAAGCCCGACTATCCACCCCGCTGCATAA
The DNA here is from genome assembly GCF_026225935.1 of Boleophthalmus pectinirostris. NCBI lineage: Eukaryota > Metazoa > Chordata > Actinopteri > Gobiiformes > Gobiidae > Boleophthalmus > Boleophthalmus pectinirostris. The sequence goes on along the minus strand of NW_026571447.1, from coordinate 32,597,026 downwards.
TCAAATGTAAATGCTTATATCCATAGACCAAAGGCAGCGTTAGCATTTTAAAGATCTGAGGCTTTTTCACTATAATCCCAAACGCGTTACTAAACAATCATGAGCGCTACAGTGGCCAAGGTACATTCTGGACGCCTCTTTACTGCACAAATATTGGATTCTCCCATCGTCACCTCCACTTTCAGCAGAGCAACTAGCTGATCCCCTTTTAAGTGAGGATTTAGGATTAAAAAAAACAATGTAAACGAGCGACAATTTGGCAAAAACGTCAAATTTTCTAGGAGGTTTGTGCAAGATACGGATACAACACAAATAAAAGGCCCATATTACACTATTTTCTGATCCGTTATAATGTTGTTTTCTCAGCACAAACATGCCCGGAGTTGTGTTTTGTTTCATTCACACATATTTAAAACACAAATCCGGCATATTGAGGCTGAGTTCTGGTGGAAAGGAGCATTTTGAGCTTTGGAAATGCAGACAGACTAATAATAAAAAGGTTTCTCAAACATGTGTGAATGAAACAAAACAACTCCAGGTCTGTTTTTGAAGAGGAAACAAAATTCTAACATGGCTTAAATATGGAAGATAATTTGTTTAATCAGACTTTGAATTTTAAATGGCGGTGAATTTCTCACTTTGAATGTTTTAATTGTAAAATAACATGTTTGAATTATTTTTGTTCTGAATTTTAGTTGCTGAAATTTTAAGTATATATTTACACAGTGTTTGAAATTCAAATTAAAAATAAAATCACCTTTTAAATATTCAGCACAAATATATTTAAGGGTTGAACCACATTAAAGATGCTGTGATTTTTACTTAAAAACTTAAACATGAAAAATAACTAGTTCATTTTAAACAGTTCAAAACCTTTCCACACTTTTCCACATAACGCATGCCCTCAAATTCAACAGTCAAAATTCAGAGTGGAAAATTCGCAGTGAAAGATCTAAGATGCCAAAAGCAAAGCAATCGATCTAAAGTGATCCGATCTAACTTAGTAACAAGCAGGAAATGGTGCAGTGAAGTGATCTGATTGGTCAGAATTAGGCCCCGTCCACACTAGTGCGTATTTGAGTCGTTTTCGTTGTAGATGCAGAGTTCGTCCACACTAATCTGATGGAAAACTGCTCCAGAGATGGAACGATCTGGTGCCACCAGCTCCCACGAGTACGAATCTGATCCAGCACTGTGTCTGAAAACACGATACACTGATGTTGGTCTGTGCGCCGCGAAAGTAATTCACCATCAAAACACTAAGAGGCTAGAATATTTGTCCATTCATATATACGTCTATGTGCATGACCTGCAGAAAAGTTTAATATGAACCATCTCCAACATGATAGAAGACAGGTGTCAAACATAAGGCCCGGGGGCCAGATCCGGCCCTCCAAGACCTTTAATGTGGCCCTTGGATGATTTTCTACTAAAATATTTGAATTACATTTTCTATTAAAGTCTTGTTAATTTTCTGTCGTGTTTATCACAGCAGCGTCTCCAGCGTCTCTGTACGTGGCCCCTCCCACCAGAGCAGCACAAATGAAGACTTGTCTCTTTCCAAACGCTCTTAAAGGACGATCGTTTTGACTGTTGACCGTGACACCCTCATCAGAAAAATGTCCAACATGAGAAAAGTGGAGCCGAGTGCAGGATTTTACAACAAAAATTGACTTATTCCTGTTTACATACAAGTTCATGTTAAAACATTGTGCTGAAATTGAATTTTTCTTAAAGTTTCAGGTTGTTCATAATATTATAAAATTATAATAAGAAAGAGTTCATCAATTAAAAAAGATTTCTGTAATACATTTGCATTTCTCTGCACAAATATTTGAACTTATGTCATATAAACCCCAAAAATAATAATGAGTTTTCTGATCCGGCCCCTTTGGGATCAAAGTAGGTTGGATACGGCCCCCAGACCAAAATGAGTTTGACGCCCCTGTGATAGAAGTACAGAACAGACTCACCATCAGCAAAACATCCCTCTGACACAGAAAGAACACTCATAATCCACCGAATCGTGTCCTTTAATCCGACAGAAGCTGAACCGTATCAGCGCACAAAAGCGAGCTGTGTTTTGAGCGTTCAGTTTATGCAAATGAGCCATGTGGTTTTAAGTTTCCTTTCTGTAAAACGTAAACAAATATGCTCAAAGCTGTGTGGATAGGGAAGGCTTGCGGACACAGAAACGACGTGTCTGGGCGCAAACTGTTTCCAGTACGATGATACGTTTCAGTGTAAACGTAATCTTAGCTTCATCAAAACCTCATCTCTTATTTGTTAAGTGTAAACCCCGCCCACAAATGAGAACGACCAATAGGAAACACCCTCCGTCCTCCTCACGCAAACAGAATCGATTGTTTCTGCCTTGGCATTTTGGATCTTTGTTGTGCAATTTTTCACAGCAAATTTTACAATATGAATTTTGACTGTTTTCACTTTGAATGTTTTAACTCTTAAAAAAAACATGTTTGAATTATTTTTATTCTGAATTTTAGTTGCTGGAATTGTAGCTGTACATTTTCCAAGTGTTTAAAATTCTAAATAAAAAATTCACCTTTTAAATATTCAGCACAAATATATTCATGCCCTCAAATTCAACAGTCAAAATTCGCAGTGAAAATAATTTGCAGGAAAGATCCAAGATGCCAAGACCGAAGCAATCAAACCAAAGTGATCTAACTTAGTAACAAGCAGGAAATGGTGCATTGAAGCGATCTGATTGGTCAGTGTAAACCCCGCCCACAAATGAGAACGACCAATAGGAAACACCCTCCCTCCTCCTCACTCAAACAGGATCGATTGCTTCTGCCTTGGCATCTTGGATCTTTGTTGTGCAATTTTTCACTGCAAATTTTACACTCTGAATTTTGACTTTTGAATATTGAGGTCTTGAAAATATTAACAATGAATATTTAAAAGGTGATTTTTAAAATTTATTTTTTTAGTTTGAAATATATTGAAAATGTACACAAATTGTGAGAAATTCAGCAGTATTTAAAATTCTAAATCTGATGGAATAAATTATCTTAGATCTTGATGAACTTAGACCAGAGCAACATGTGTAACTTTGCATATGGAATATACAGTTCATCTGCAAGTCTCCATGGATTGTTCCAGAGTATGACACTTCTGACACTTCTTTATCTCCATGGGAACAAGCAGGTGGGTTATAGGTCAGCTCTGTGGAGGCGTGCTCATACAAAGAAATAGCATGTGGTTTTCAAGACAGTTTTCCATCAATAAAAACACCAGCGATTGAAGAAGTGCGAGATAAATGCAAGGATTGTTCCACGGTATGACACGAACCTTCTTTATCCCCATGGGGACAACCAGGTGGGTTATAAGTCAGCTCTGCGGAGGCGTGCTCGTAGAAAGAAAGAGCAGGAGATAGTGTCTAGCAATAAAAACACCGGTAATTGAATAAATGCAAAATAGCTTGGTTCATTGTCATACTGTATAACATTCAAGGCAATGCAAGAACATCTCCATGGAGACAAGCAGTATAACCATCACCAGAGAAGTGTGCACATCTGTAGGTGCATTGTGTAACTTTTCTAGTGGGGGGTCCATCAGATGTGAAGGCAGCCTCGCTCACAGTCAGAATGACAGTTTTCTTCATTATTTGTCTCTAAAACCTAAATGAAAAAAGATAATTCATTTTTCAGTTTTCGATTTTGTGTTTAAATGAAAAATGCAAAAAATCTGCGTGACTTAAACTGCGATGCTGGACTTTTGCACCACATATGGACTGAACCAGGACTAAAACAGGACTAAACCAGGAATAAACCAGGTCTAAATGAGGACTAAACTGGTCTCAGTTTTGGTCATAGTCCCGGTCTCAGTCCTGGTCTGGTTCCGGTCTCAGTCCTGGTCTAGTTCCGGTCTCAGTCCTGGTCTAGTTCCGGTCTCAGTCCTGGTCTAGTTCCGGTCTCAGTCCTGGTCTAGTTCCGGTCTCAGTCCTGGTCTGGTCCCGGTCTCAGTCCTGGTCTGGTCCCGGTCTCATTCCCGGTCTGTTCTTGGTTTGGTCCCATCTCAGTCCTGGTCTAGTCCTGGTTTCAGTCCTGGTCTCAATCAGTCCTGATCACTTGACTCCTCGTTCAGTCCTGGATCAGTCCTGGATCAGTCCTGGATCAGTCCTGGATCAGTCCTGGATCAGTCCTGGATCAGACCTGGATCAGACCTGGATCAGACCTGGATCAGACCTGGATCAGACCTGATTTAGACCCGATTTAGACCCGATTTAGACCCGATTTAGACCCGGTTTAGACCCGATTTAGACCCGATTTAGACTTGGTTTAGACTTGGTTTAGACCTGATTTAGACCTGGTTTAGACCCGATTTAGACCCGATTTAGACCTGGTTTAGACCCGATTTAGACTTGGTTTAGACCTGGTTTAGACCTGATTTAGACCTGATTTAGACCTGGTTTAGACCTGATTTAGACCTGATTTAGACCCGGTTCAGTCCTGGGATCAGTTCGTAAGTGGCGCAAAAGTCCAACATAGCAGTTCAAATAGATGTTTTATGTTTTCTTATTTTTGGTTTTATTTTGAAACACCGAAAGAACGAATAATACACAGAGTTTTAATAAATGTAAGGTAGAGCCGTTTAATGTCATACTGTGGAACATTCCAGGCAAAGAAATAAAACACCCATATAGAAACAAATAGTTGACAGCCGCGCGACTAAAATGTAACACAGTGAACCTTTAACAATTTTCAACAACAAACCCAGATGTAGTTTCAGATTCAAGTATGTTTTCACTTGGGGTACAGTAGTTCTTCTTTAGTTCCTCCCTGACAGAGAAGGGAGCAGTGCAGAGCCAGAGGTAAGTGCTGCGCTGGGGCTTTTGGGGTCGGGGTGAGGGGCTCTAAGTGCTCGGTGACGCCATGATCGCTCCCAGAAGACGAGACCACCTCCACGTGAGCTCACCCCGGTAATGTCCAGGCCAGAAACCTCGGCTCACATACACCACCGGCCTCTCACCGAGCGGCTAATAAGACTCCAGGGTCGGGATTAAAGCCGCACTGTGTCACTTTTCTGGTGGAGGGTTTACTACTACTACTTCTACAACAACTACAACAATAACTGAGGCAACTATTACGACAATGAGGACTACTACAACAACAATTACAACTACTATTATTACTGCTACTACAACAACAACAACTACTACAATTACTACAACAACTACAACTACTATTTTACTGCTAACTACAACAAACTACTACAAACAACAACTACAACAACAACAGCTACTACAACAACTACAACTACAACTACTACACAACTACTATTATTAATGCTACTACAACAACTACTACTACTACAACTACTATTATTACTGCTACTACAACTACAACAACAACAACAGCTACTACAATTACTACAACAACTACAACTACTATTATTACTGCTACTACAACAACAACAGCTACTACAATTACTACAACAACTACAACTACTATTATTACTGCTACTACAACAACAACAACAACAGCTACTACAACTACTACAACAACTACTACAACTACTACAACTACTACAACAACAGCTACTACAACAACTACAACTACAACTACTACAACTACTATTATTACTGCTACTACAACAACTACTACAACAACAACAGCTACTACAATTACTACAACAACTACAACTACTATTATTACTGCTACTACAACAACTACAACAACAACAACAGCTACTACAATTACTACAACAACTACAACAACTACTATTATTACTGCTACTACAACAACTACTACTACTACAACAACAGCTACTACAATTACTACAACAACTACAACAACTACTATTATTACTGCTACTACAACAACTACTACAACAACAACAGCTACTACAATTACTACAACAACTACTACTACAACTACTATTATTACTGCTACTACAACAACAGCTACTACAATTACTACAACTACTACTACAACTACTATTATTACTGCTACTACTACAACAACTACAACAGCTACTACAACTACTACAACTACTACAACTACTACAACAACAACTACTACAATTACTACTACAACAACAACAACTAACAACTACTAAAACTACTAATATTACTGCTACTACAACAGCTACTCCTACTACAACTACTCCTACTACAGCTACTACAACAACTACTATTACAACTACAACAACTACTACTACAACTACTAAACAACTACTACAACTACTACTACTACTACTACTACTACTCCTACTCCTACTCCTACTACAACTACAACAAACAACAACTATAACTACTACGACTACAACTACTATTACTATTACAGCTACTACAACAACAGCTACTACAACAACTACTACAACTACTACTCCTACTACTACAACAACTACTATGACTACTACAGCTACTACAACTACAATAACAACCACTACTACTACCACTACTACCACTACTACAACTGCTGAGAATGTTTATCCTTTGTCGACTTGTTGGATGAAGATTTGATGATGGGGCAGATTTATGAAGCTGGAGGAAAATACGCGAGACATTTCCACAGATATTTAGCCGTAGAAAATCATTAACATAAGTGACGTTTACCCCACATCGCCGCACTTCCAGTCGTTGTGAAAAAGGTCTAAGGGGTCGACTCTGGCGGCGTTCTTTGTTTGACCCCACGGAGATGATCGAGCTTAACGCCGCACTGTGGAATTTTACACAAAGCACATAACATCCCTCTGTCCGTTTTCTCCATGGGGTTTAGTCAATTCATTTCCCACAAACTCAAACTCTAATTGAAGATCGAGTCAAATGCAGAAGCCCCGTTATGTTTATGTTCATCTTAAAACTTCGCCGAAATAACACGCGTTCCTATCAGGTTACAAATGGCAACACAATTATTATGATTACGCCATAATCTGATCAGCTGTACGGGATTTTAGTCAGTGGAGCTGGCAACCCAAAAATAAGGAGCTCATTCTGTTTTCTGATTGGATTATTGGACACAAAATGTAAACATAAGCAACCTCAATCAATATTTGCTTATTTCATACAAGGACACAGATGGGAATATAGTTTAGATAATGTAAACCCCCTTTTAAAATGCAAGGGGATGGGTCAAGATCTTGTGCCAAATCTTGAGAAATTGTAACTCAGAAAAGCGTTACTACAATTACAGCAAAAATACAGTCAAACATTTGAACCAGGCCATTAATGTTTTTTTATGTTTATTTATTTATTTCGGACAGTAATACATAGAACATAAATTAAAAAACAAAAACAAAAAACTAAATAATAAAAAAAAAGACAAAAACGTAAATACATAGATATAACAGAAAAAGTAACTACTTCTATTCTATAATAACAGGCAAAATAAATGTTACGCAGAATTTTAATGTGTCCGAAAAAGGAGTGGGAGGAAGTAAATACTTATTTAACCCCACCCCTTTTTTCTACAATCCCAAATTAACGAAGAACAAATAGACTTCTCATTTCCTGATTTCCTGAATTAATTTATTATAAAATATTTCCAAATCTCATCCCGACTTATGAAAATTCCCTCTCATCGTCTGAACTTACGAGCCACACTTTCCTACTTCAAACTTCGTAGAGCACCTTAAAAAAAAACAAAAAACAGACCGAATTTCAAATGTTCTCATACATCAAAACCGCAATTACTGTTAACGAGTGGATTTACAAAGCACGGCTAAACTTCTCCCCCGTTACATTTGTCGCTTAAATTGTCGTCCTCCTCCTCCTCCTCGCCCTCTCCCTTCTCGACAGGTGAGCAAATGACTTTTTAATTTGAACCAGCGCTGAAAGTGATCAAGCAGCCCGGGCTAAGCTCCGCGCACACACCCCCCTCCCTCCTCTCCCCGAACAGGATTAGTGGCTCCAGTCGGCAGCTCAAATCCCCGTCTATATTGAAAGTGTGGAATCAGCCTTATTCTTATTGTCGTTTCCCATTCTAAACCCCGCGCTGGCCGTCCCCTCTTGTTAACCGCGCACACAAGTGACAGAATTACTCTTTTAACAGGATTCTTGTCAGGCGGAGGAGAGGAAGTAGTCGGGGCTGTCTACACCAGTGCACATTCACACTCTCTCTGTTCTTCCTGCTCTGTCTCCTGTAGCAAAAACACTCTTCCCCGATCTGTCCATACTCGTCCCCATCCATTGTCTGACTTTTTTTTTGTGCTTTTACCGCTTTAATTTCCATGTAAGAACCGTGTATGATAATAAAGTCTGTAAAAACGGGAATAAATCTCATGAATAGTGACGCACGGATCCAGCTTCTTCAGTTCTGATACTAATTTCAAGAGTATAGCTTTAATTATCTGCCCAACAGAGACTGAAAACGACTTTTACTAAACTAAAATCAGACAAAAGTGATCCAAATGTGTTATGTAGATGTAACGATATCCAAATCTTTGAGTACAATATGTTCACAATGCATCTCCTGGTACTATACGATATTTTTTACGATATTTTCTGAAGGCCAAAATTGTCAAAATACGTTCTTTTACCTTTTGAAATTCCTTGACAAGACTTTGGTACCATCATAACCCAAAAAAACTAAGATTTAAAAGTGCAAAACTGTGCTAAAACAAGGGATCATGGTCTATGCAGTTCCATTTTTTTTAGCTATGACTTGAGATTCGATATATTGTGATGGTCCGTGGTATTATTGTGATGTAACAATAACCAAAATATCGTGATATCGTATCGTCAATGTTCTCACAATAATATCGTGGACCATCACAATATATCGAATTACAAGTCTCTTTGCTTAAATTAAGAGTTATGGTGCAGCAATGACTAAAAAAGACAGAGGGAACTACATAGACCATGATCCTTTGCTCCATTTCAGTGCAAACTACAAGAAGAAATAACAGTTCTAAGCACTTTTAAGTCTTAGTTCTTTGGATTAAGTCTTGTCGAGGCATTTTAAGAGGAAAAGTTTTGTAAGCTTCTACAAAATATCAATGCCATGACGATATTGTATCGTGAGACTTATAACTTTATATCGTAGGGGTGCAACGATATCGTAATATCGGATATACATCACAATATTTCGGTTATTGTTACGTCCCTAGTAAATATTATTTATCTTTCAAGACACTACAGAAAAAACTTTGTATAAATAAAAACATTCAAACATTGAGACTTTCTGTGCCTACTATGACCAGTCTTACTACATTAATTTGATGAACCGATATTTGGAAGCCAATATCCGATCCAGGTAATTTCTCAATAGCAGTGCCGATATCCAATACTAATATTGGATCGATGCATCTCTACTCATGAGATAAAACTGTGACAAGATTGCGCACACATGAGGAAAATGATCTGCTGAGAATTTTTCATAATTTTTTGATAATTTTTCATCCATTTTATGTAAGATTGGGCAAAAAATTTGTTAATTTTATTGAGTTACACCACTGAAATAGAAGATGTAGTTCCAGCAAAACAAAACAAAAAAAAAATTTTTTTTTAAAAGATATAAAAATTGTGACTGAAAGGCAAATTTTACAGGACATGACCATCTTTTGTTGGCTTATTTAAGAAGTCATTTGAATTTCAGTCTGACTTATGCCATGGTCTTTGTGAAATACATCTTTCCAACTTGTACATTCTTATTTTCTTTCAACATTCATACATTTTTACTTTTTCATTTTATTTGGTAAACAATTACAATGGTCCTGTATGAAATTATATAACCTATTATAATTATAGTTATGTACTGACTGTCTCTGTACCAAAAAACAGAGTGTAAAAATAAATAAAATTGTGATGATTTAATTACTTGAACTGAAGTGATCTGAGTTGTTTTGTGTCACAATCTCGTGTCTCGTCTCGTGGACATGTTGTGATGGTCCGTTGTATCGTTTTACACTTTGTTCGCTTTAAAACGTAATATTGATCTGAAAGTGTTTATGTTTGTCGTCAGTGCAACCTGCTGCAGCGATATTGTATTTCTATGGGAGCTTCCTGCGTAAATACAGTATAAATAAATAGAAAAATGCCGTTTGAATTCTCTTTTCTTAACTTATTCAGCCCTGTCCACCGCTGCTTTGTAGCTTTGTCGTCTCTCTAGAACTTATTTTCCAGATTGTCAGCTCTATGCAAAATAACAAAATAACGTGAATAATGACGGCGGCGCCCATGCGACTTCCGGGATAAGGTGAATAAACAGAAATACTCAAATGAATCGGTCAAAAATACAGTTCAGAGGAAGCGTACGAAGAAGAAAAGCCTTGTGTTTGCCATCAAGTCTAGTCTAGTGTTTATTTGAAGGGACAATGTACAAAGACATTAAGCTCATAAAACCAGATGTTCCACACTAGATTAGAGCTAAAGAGCTACTCTCCATCTGCAGACACTGACAAGCATGACACGTTTTAAAGCTTTTTAAAGTCCATTTAGCAGAATATACTGGATCTCCTGTTGGGATATCGTGTCTGCGAATTTAAATTTCACAAACCGCAAATGACAAAAGTTATTTACATGTGGCCTTTTCCTAACCCTGCAGTTGAGATCGCTGCAAACATGTCCTGAAATGAATCCGATTCTCAGATTTCGGTGTTTTTCGCAAATGTTAAAGACTTTTTTGAGGTTTAAGCCATGTTATAATGTTGTTACCTCCTCGAAAACAAACCCGGAGTTGTGTTTTGTTTCATTCACACGTGTTTGGAGGTTTAGACAGACTAGAAATAAAATAGTAAATACTCAAAAAAGCTCAAAATAGGACTGCTCGATTATGGAAAAAATCATTATCACGATTATTTTGATCAATACTGAAATCACGATTATTTTTTAGTTACACGGTGCATTTATTCAGCATTTCTCTTTCAAAAAAAACCACTTTGTTATTGATAATTTTTGCAAAACTTCCAAATTGAAAATAAATTCAGGCTACAAATATGAACCTTAGAGCAGTTTTGCAATGTATAAAAACACGAACATGAATAAAATACACTTTGAACATGAAATAAAGCATAGTAAAACATAAATGTATCCAAAATAAACTTTATATCCAGCTGTTCTACAATCTCTCCATTTAAAAATACAATAAATATACTAATTTATATAAAGAATATCCCAAAATAAACTTTGTTAAACTTTAAATCGTTTCAACTTGATTATAGTTTGGAAATCGTTTGACACACAAATCAAAATGGCGATCAAAATTCGATTAATTGCACCAGCCTCGGCTCAAAATGCTCTGTTCCACCTTGTGATGTCATGTAGTTGTGATTACCTTTATCCATTTCTACTCTAGGTAAGTTTAGATGAGGAAACAACATTATAACAGATTAGAAAATATCGTAATATGGGCTCTTTTAAAAGATGAATAGTGTAACTTTTCTGGTGGAGGGTCAAATACTTTTCTTTTTTTTTCATGGAGATGTTATTGCCTTGTCTGAAATGTTTCACAGTGCGGCATTAAACCTTTCTATCATCATGGAGACCAAACCAGACCAAGTTACAGGTCAGATCTGTGGAGATACAACCCCACAGAGACAGAATATTTGTTTTTCTAGGTATTTTTGAGCTATAAAACCACCTGTAATTGAGTAAATATATAATATCCATACTGTGTAACATTCCAGACAAAGCAATGAGATATCCATAGAAACAAGCATTTGAAAGACCAGCACATAAAAAGTTACACAGTGCAACTTTAATCCTCCAAGTTTAAAATGTGAAGTGAATCTTGCTCACAATTACAAAACGCCCAAAACACCACAAAAAAAAAATGGCTAAAAGTGTTATTAAAAGTTCTATTCATTCCAAAATCCAGCTTTTTCGCATGCCCCTCTTGGGAAGAAAATTCACTTTGCACAATTTATTCATTTCACTTCCTTTTCAATTTTTCCCACCCGTCTCCCAAAGTGCGCGGACCTCTCTCAGGCTCATTTTTTAACAGCAAAGCGCTCTTAAACATGGCCGTTCACACACAAGGAGGAGAGAGCTGTCCTCCGCTAGTAACAAGAACACGAGAAATGCATTATCACTTCGAGATCCGAGGCGCCGGGACACGTCACGAAGGCAATCTGCGCGCACAAAGTCAGAAACAGCAACGCCATTGTCCTCGCACCAAGAGAAACCCTGCAAAAAAAAAAAAAAAACCAACTCCGAGTATCTCTTATCTAAGTATTTCTAATGCTTTAGTTGGAATTGTTCTTGTTTGAAGTCTGCGAGGTGCTTTTAGGTACGCTTTTATCTTCTCATCTTTTCCCCTTTTTTGTCTGGCGCTGTAGCGGTAAAAGATTCAGGAATGCAAAAGTTGAAGCCGGCTGCCGAGAAACCCCCAGGCCAGCGGTGGATACACAAAGTAGGTGAAAGCAGGACAGCGACGGAGGAGCCAGTGGGGAAATGTAATATGCATGTCGGGTATAACTGGAGTAACGCAATACAACAACAAACATGAAACCGAGAAGGACTTCGGGCGATGGGGCGGTTTGGGATAATGTCATAACTGCGACGCCGACGGAATTCCAGCTTCCTTCGCTCATTATAATGGAGTTTTAAGCAGATTGTAAAAGGTGCACTGCGTAACTTTTCTGGTCGAGCGTCCATCAAATGCTTTCTAGAAATGTTATTGGTTTGTTTCGGAACAGGGCCGGGCATCATTAAGAAGTTGCAGAAACGATACATACCTCGATACGTAGGCCACGATACGATACATATCTCGATACAGTGCACGTTTGGGTTGATATATTTCAAATCGATTCGATACGGTTCAATAAAAAATAAAGGCTAAATCATGGGTGTGATACTAAAAGTCTTTGTTAAACCACTTCTTGTGCAAAGTGAACATGAAACACAAACATTTTAATCAACAAAACAGTGAAAATGTGTCGGATAAATGAGTTTCCTTCCTCTAAACAAGTGACAAAACTCTAGCTGTAACAAAATAACTGAGAAAAATAAACCAAAAAATACTCTTGGCGATATATTGATACAGCAGCCCATGATATCGATACTGTATCAACACATGAAACGATACAATAGATCGATATTTTGATATTTTTGCACACTCCTAGTCTGGAATGTATCACAGTATGGTACTAAACCTTTCTATCTTCATGGAGACCAATTCGGACCAGGTCAGATCAGAATGCCTGTTTTTAAGGGTATTTTTGAGCTATAAAAACACCTGTAATTTGATACTGTATTTATAAGGTGCACTTAAAATCCTTGAATTATCGATCGTGGATACCTGGACTAAGGGACCAGTCTCAAGTGTCATCCAAGCTTTCACAAAGGCTGGAATCATCACTGAACAGCGAAGTAAGAGCAACGAGACTGACTCAGATAATGATGAGAGGTATACAGGCTTGATGCTGAAATTGCTGTTAAACTCAGACACTGAGGATGAAGAATTTGATTTTCAACTGAACAATGTTGAGCGTTATTGTGAATGAGTTGAATAAAGTTTGACTATATGACCGCCTTATGTATGAAAATAGACGAGAGAATTCAACATTATAGCCTTATAGTCCAAAAAATATGGTAAATGTTTCATGTTATACTGTGGAACATTCCAGACAGATCGATGACGGTGATGGACCCCCAACCAAAAAGTTACACAATGCACTTTTAAAACACTACAGGGTTTTGAGCAATGGTGAATTTAAACGTTTGACTGTACAAAAAAAGAAGGAGATGCTTTTTTTTTTGCTTTTTTTTTTTCTAGAGCGGCAAGCTGTGCTGGCATACCGGATTTTCCAGCTGAAGAGGGAAGTGGGTATTAAGTAAATCTATCCAACTTAGTTCTTAGTATTACCATTCTCAGGTACGGTATTTTGAACAATGTCAAAGTTATCTGAAAAAGCTGTTCTAAAACTGTACAAAACACTTAAAAGAGAGAAAAATATATGTATGCATTTAAAAGAGAAATGTTGGGCGATGCAGCTTTAACTATTTGTACAATTTTCAATCCAGGCCAAAAAATGCAACCCATTTTATAAGCAACTAGAAAAGCACTCAGAGAGCGCAGACCTCCGCCAAGGACTACAGTCCCCCTCATATTAATTGTGTTTTCCATAAATATTTGTCTCGTATCTTTCAATTTGGAATATGAAAGAGGATCCCATTGTCCATCCCTGAGTCAAATTTCATGGGGTTTGGTCAATAATTAACCGAGATATTGAGAAACTAAATTTTTTGCCCCATTTACCACAATGTTAACTAAAATTTCAAAGTGATCCAGAATCCAGGATTTCTTCCGGATCACCCCCAAAATGAAATCAGTTCTTCCTTTTCACATTTCCAACAAATCCTGAAAATTTCATCAAAATCGGTCCATAACTTTTTGAGTTATGTTGCTAACAGACAAACAAACAAACGCCGGCAAAAACATAATTATTTTGAATTTTATCCAGATTTCTGCCATTTGTGTTGATGGAACTCAGAACAGTCCCAAATAACGGGGGTCCCCAACCAAAACCAGACCATGGGTAATCTTTTTTTTTTTATAGCCTACCACAATATCTATGCGTTTTACTCTGAAAATATACTGCAATACTTAACCTGGTGAACCGTGAACATGAGTATTTAGTCATTTCTTTCAAAGTATGAGAGTTTTGTTTTTGTGCTATTGTTACTTGCCTCATCCCTCTTCACCGGACCCAGAAAAATTGTATTACTAGTGTTTATTTTGCTACTAAAGAAGTAGAGCGAAGAAAAAATGTAGAAAATGTACGAGCTTAAATTAGACAAAGACAACAGCTCTTCACTAAAACCATTATAAACCGAATTGTTCTCCATATGAGACACTTAGAGCTTTTACAGTGAGCTACAGATGGGCTTCTGAAACTGGGACGAAATTGAAATTCAGGCAAAGAAATCAGTTTTTAAAAAGCCGAAACAAGATATAATTTCTGTTAACGAGTGCAAGACACAACTACAGGCGATCACTAATTACTGTTGCGTGACTAAACAACCACAATTTCCAATGGTTAAAAGAAGAAATAGTTTGAGTTTGGTTGATGAATATTGGGATTAGACCAATGTCATCTGCAACTTTCTAGTTTTTATTTTAGACAATAGCAAAATAAACGTTACATAAAAGTCTTAAAAGTTTTCAAATTCTATGATACTGCGATTATGTCTAAGATTATGTCTATGATTAAGAGCCAGTTTCACCCTTTGATTACATAGTATTTTTGTAACAACTACCCAAAAGAAAATATGACAACTGTTGAGCCTGATTATTTCTATTAGTCTGGTCACGGTTTATAGAGTGTGGGTCATAATATTAGAACAATACTTCCTTCTGTAGTGCTGGTTTATGCTTGTGTTTCCTTTTTTTTTGCTGTTTAATGCAAAATGTTTAATGCAAAACTGTGTTTAAAGCTCATTGTGTACGATCAGAAGAGCGAGGGTGGGATTAAATACCGTATTTTCCGGGCTATTAGTCGCTCTGGATTATAAGGCGCACTGTCATTAAATGGTCCATTTTCGAACTTTTTTCACAAATAAACCGCACCAGAATTTAACCGAAACACAACAGTTGGATGGGTCAGTGGGACTTTGTTTGTGTCGTTCACGGTGACTCTGGGCTTTGTTCAGTTGTGGCGTGTAGGGAGGGTGCTGTCTGGGACCAACGGATTGTCGGCGTGTTCGCAGTGACTCAGTTGTTCAGTTGTGTCTAGAAGTGGCACATTGCGCTCACTTTTTCGGTTCGTTCCTCCGTTTCGTTCCTCGTCCACGTGGACTGATGAGTGCGGCTGCGGGTGTTTTTCGCTGTGCTGTCGCTCCGTGTGTGTTTGTGGTTTTGTAGTTTACTGAAGTCGTGCTGGGACACCCGAGAGGATTTGTGTATGGGGCGCTCTGGATTGTGGGGCACGCGGTCGTTTTTTGATGGGGTTGGAGGCTTAAGAGCGCGTCTAATAGCCCGGAAAATACAGTAAATGTACGCCGTCTATGGCTTGCCATGGCTCTTATACTTTCTCAGTTTCTTAGTTCTTAATTAGTAGCTCTCGTTTCATAAAAGGTAGTTAACCAAAGGAAAAAAGTTTGAGACCTCTGCTATAGGACATGGAGAATAAGAAATCATTTAAAATATGATTTCATAATAAACTTCTGCCAGCAAATGAGGATTATATTTATATTACATCCTGAAAAAATGTGTATGTGTACCGCTTCAGGATATAAAATACTGATTTTCTAACAATACGTCACAGTGCATGGATGTACGAGAACGTCCCCCGAGAGAATGGGACGCTCGAGCTGGGACTTTCAAGCCAGTATTCAACAACTACCAAAAAGAAAATACGACAATTGTTGACGCTGATTATTTCTATTAGTAACTTGCCCTTGATCTAGAATAATAATAAATAAATAATAATAATAATAAAATGTTGAACAATAACTATAACAGTAGTAGTTTTACCTGCCCCACATACATCACCATCTCCATTAAAGTCTCTTGTGCACTTTATAACATATTATAATGCTGTTACTTCATCAAAAACAAACCTGAAGTTGTGTTTTGTTTCATTCACATGTTTGAATAACCCTTTATTATTAGTCCGTCTACATCTCTAAAGCTTAAAACGCTCTGTTCAACCTTTTGTTCGGTAGAGATCGGCAATTCCAGAGAGGCAAAAACGATTCCAGTGAAGGTGTATGGAGTTTAAAAGCACAGTGGAGCACTTCCTGTATTACCACCTGACATCGCGAGGGGGAGTCTTTACCATTTGCAGCCTGAGTACGAACGAGGGAACGACATTATAACCCATGACGGCCCTTTAAACATCGCAGACCTACGGAATGTCGTGACGTCGTTTCAAACACGGCAATGCAGATGATCCTCTGCCACAGGAATACTGCGATTTCCTTCGTCCCGTTCGCTCTGCAGCATAACGAACCCACCGACCGACCGACTCTTGCCCTCACTTGCCATTGTCTGGACCAAAAGCGCTGCAGTGTGCCTCTTCTAAAACCCCGTCCAGCCTGACCGCCCGCTCCAAGTGACCGCGAGTAATGAGAGAGATGGAGTGGAAGTAACATGCACTGTAGCCTGCCTCCAAAAAACTCACCACAACACCACATATACACACACTCACACAGCACATACACGCACAAACACAAGCTGAAGCGCAGTTGAATCAAAATTTGCAAATCGCAAAAGCTGCAGTTTTTTAAAGCGTCGATACTGCGCGATTTTCTGATCTATGTTATAATCTCGTTTCCTCGTCACAAACAGACCTGGAGTTGTGTTTTGTTTCATTCACACATGTTTAACGCACAAACCCTGCGTATGTAAGCTTCTCTCAAACAGAAAACACTCCGTTCCACCTTGTGATGTCATGCTTTACGGCATGAATTGCTTCATTGTGTTTTAAACTCCACACACTTTCGCTAGAATCATTTGGAGAATTGCAGCTCTGGAAATGATGACCTCCACTGAAATAAACGTAAATTCAATTCAGTTCAAGTTTATTTCCAAAGTGCTTCACGTACAAGTCAACAAAATAGAAGAAACTGTTACAAATACATATATACACTAAAGCATAACTACAATAAAAATACTGACGAGCTCGTACTAAATACCAGGGAGAAGAGGTGAGTTTTTCGGTCTCGTCTTAAACTGCGTTACAGACTGAGAGTAAAACATAGCTGTTAACTTAGGGCCTGTTTACACGTCAAAATATTTTAGCAGACGTGCCTTTCGTTTAGACAGTGACGGCGATTTTGGGGCTTAAAAATGTAAAAATCTGAAACCACCCTCCACATTGGAAAAGTTGAATACGCTCCGCTGTAGTGGTTCCGTCTACACTGCCCAAGATGCAAAACTCTAGTCATATCTACTCAGGTCGCGTACACGTTTATGTCACATACATACAGTGCACAGAAACGAACATGTTGGATGGCATGCAAACGATCAAATTCCACACACTTTTGCGTCACTGTATGCACGCAGATTTCCCCCCAGAAACGCTCATCTAAATGCGAAATAAAAAGTGAAGACACGACGCCACTTTTGCGTCTTCTGTTCAGACCGTCATTTCATAAACCAGAGGTGTCCAAACATTTTTTCATCAAGGGCCTCATATCTAAACACAGACGAAGCAGAGGGCCAAAGACTGGTGCTCAATACAGTGAAGAATTAAAATATGTGCACGTTTAATATATTAGAATGAGCCATCAGTATTTATTCATGCCAAGATCCTTAAAATCACACACTTTATCAAGGCAAAAAAAAAAAAAAAAAAAAACTTGCATTAAAAAGGTAAATTTTTAATTGATGCAAGGTCATTTGGGCCAATTCACCTGGAAGCCTGAGGGCCAAGAAAAATGTGTCTGAGGGCCACATTTGGCCCATGGGCCATAGTTTGGACATGCCTGGCTTAAACATAGCCTTAAAAAACTACAACTTCATGACATCACAAGGTGGAAGAGAGCATTTTGAGCTTTGAAGACAAATAAAGCAGGATTCTCAAACATGTGTGAATGAAACAAAACAACTCCAGGTCTGTTTTTGAGAATGTAACAACTTTATAACATGACTTAAAGCTCACATGAGTCAATTTTGCATAATATAGGACCTTTAAGTTTGATTTTCTTCCACAAAAAACAAAATCTCCTGTCTTATTCTTCTTCAAAACTGCGAACCGTGTAGTTTAGACCTGCCCAAACATGCTCAGAAATGTGATTCTTGTATTAGTTTGTCAGTTCATTTGTGAGTCTTTTTGTCAGCTCATCTGGATGCGTTTAAAATTGGAATTTCAAACAGAATCCTATTACTAAAACATAAATTGCAAATGTTATCACACTTGCAATGCTTGTCAGAAAAATCAGAATTCAATTTTTTTTTTTTACCCCAAAGTTAGAAGCCAGTGATGGAGCTGGCGACGCAGGGACAGGAGAGAAGCTAAAGGAGTGAAGCCGCAGTGAGTTTGTGGAGCGTGCATATGATGAGTGTGCACTGTGTTAATGAGGAGGGGGGGGACGGGGCAGTACCGAGGCTGGAGGGGGCTGGAGGAGGGTTGGACGAGGGCAGTACCAGGCTGGAGGGGGGAGCTGGCTCTGCACTCGGCCAAAGACACACTGACAAGCACAGACCAGCTCACACACACTGCAAAAAGTAACACCTACACGAGTTGAAATGAATTAACTTTAAAATATTTTCAAACTCAAAAATACAAAGTGAAAAGTTTGATCTTTTCTGTCAAGGTGTATTAAAAGGCGCATTGCAAAAAATTTCTGGTGAAGGGTCCGTCGCCTGCTTGTCTCCATGTAGATAATGTTGCTTTATCTAGAACAGGAGTCTCCAACCTTTTGCCTCCTGTCAGCTACTTTTTGTAAAACGAAAACACCAGAGAGCTAAAGTAAAAACTAGTAAATATAAGGACCGGTTTACACAAGAGCGCTTGAGGGTAAAAATGATAAAATATTTTATTAGAAGTGCCTTTCATTTAGACAGTGACGGCATTTTTGGGCTTAAAAATGCAAAAATCTGAAACCACCCTCCAGAGTGGAAAAGTTCAATGTGCCCTGCCGTAGAGTTTCCCTCTACACTGCCCAAGACGCAAAACTCTGGTCAGATCCACTCACGTCGCGTACGTGTTTACGTCACATACACACAGTACACAGAAACAAACAGGTTAGATCATTTCCACGCGTCGGACCTTCAAGCTGCTCTGGCAGATCTACTGAACTTACAAGAGGCTCCCAACAAATGTACAGAAAGTACAGAGATACAATTAGTGAACAGAGAAGTATGGAGTAAGAAAGCTGTCAAAAATATTCGTGCGCGTAAAATAGAAATCCGTGCGTATTTGGGAAATCCGTGCATATTTGGCTGTAGTTGCGCATAAAATAAATATTTGTAAACTCTCAAATGACTCCAGTCGTACATAAAATATATTGTGTGTATTTTATCCATCAGAATACGAATTGAAAAATTACGACGTCATGAATTACAATCACGAAATGAAAATTTACGATTACGCTTTCATCAGTACGAATACGAATTCACAGACGGAACTTTACTGTCAAAAATACGTCATCACTTCACAGACATTATCCATCGAGCAGAAGAAACATCGATCAAGATCAAGACTGCGCAGCTCAAGTTTGTAGCAGAGGGTAAACACAGAGTGGCTGTAGCCGTGAATGTTTTAATCTAAACATACAGAGAACCTGATATTTGTTAATTAGCCCTGGGATAACGTTACGTCGGATGTTCACCAACTGGCTCCACTATGTTTTCTAACATATAGGTGCAATTTCCCGTTCAAAGGAGGTGTTTCTACACAATATTATACAGCAGCGTTCGGTTCCCGAATTCAAGACATTTTTACAATAGATTTTAATTAACCCACTTGTTGGTCGCTGTTGTAGCTTCTTGTGTTATTACTCTGTTTTTACTCTGATACAAACTTGAGCTGCACAGTCTTGATCTTGATCGATGTTTCTTCTGCTCGATGAATAATGTCTGTGAAGTGATGACGTATTTTTGACAGTAAAGTTCCGTCTGTGAATTCGTATTCGTACTGATGAAAGCGTAATCGTAAATTTTCATTTCGTGATTGTAATTCATGACGTCGTAATTTTTCAATTCGTATTCTGATGGATAAAATACACACAATATATTTTATGTACGACTGGACTCATTTGAGAGTTTACAAATATTTATTTTATGCGCAACTACAGCCAAATATGCACGGATTTCTATTTTACGCGCACGAATATTTTTGACAGCTTTCTTACTCCATAGAGAAGGACAAGACCTGGGGAAGCAGGTGATGGTGGGACAACTTTGTGGAAAGAGTAGCTGATGAAAATACGTGGCGTGAAAACTTCCATATGTCCAAAGGCGCCATTGTTACTTTAAGTACAAGTAAACCCAATCAAATTCCACATTTCGTCACCGTATGAATGCAGATTTCCTCCCGAAAACACTCCTCTAAACGCAGAATAAAAAGTGAAGACGCGACGCCACTTTTGCGTCTTCTGTTCAGACCGTCATCATATAAGCGTAGCCTAAGAGTCATGGCCGTAGTGCAGTTAGATGCTTATAAAACGTAACCCATGATCCAATAATTAATGCACAAAATTAGGCAACAAAATTAAACATTTACAATGGAAATCGGTATTAAAATATTCAAATTTGAGTTACTCTGTGCAATACGTATAATTCAGAGATCCCTTGGCGAGCTGCAGGTTGGAGACCCCTGATCCAGAATGTTCCACGGTAGAGATTAAACCCCTCTATCTCAAGGGAGGCAACTATAAACTACATTACAGGTCAGATCTGTGGAGAGGCGACCCTACTCACAAAGAGAATTAAAGTATTAACATTTTTTGAGCAATAAAAACACCCGCAATGAATAAATACTAGTAAATAAATAGTAAATAAATGCAGGTAAAGCAACGACAAAACATAGACAGAGCCAACACTAGAAAAGTTCCGCAATGCGCCTTTAAATATATGGACTTCCCCTCAATTCAAAGCAAAATAAGATGGATTTTTACAACAGGTATTGAAATAATATTATTAAATTAGCGGAAAATGTCATCAAACAGGCCATTTAAGACGCCGTTTAAAGGTATTTATTCGTTTTATTCCCCTCAAATCCACTAAATCGGTAAATAAAATTCCACTCTCAGAACGACTCAATCAAAAAATATACTGTAATACCACTTCTGGCTGATCTTGATTCACATTTTTGCAGTGCAGTGAACCCAAGAAAAGAAAAGAAAAGGGAAAAAAAAGCAGCAGCCTTTGCCCTTGAAGTGTCCCTGGGATGAAAATAGCTGTAGTTTAGATTCAAATGGAGTTTTTCAGTAGATGAGCTGCATTTAACATGGGGAGGTTCAGGGGAGAAGGAGAAAATAAATCTGGGTTAGCCACACAAGCGCTACCCGCAGAGAGGAGCCGGGGATGGAGGGAGGGAGGGATGGAGGGAGGGATGGAGGGATGGATGGAGGGGTGCAGAGTCCTAAGCTGTGATTAAGGAAGAGCTCCTGGTATTTAAGAGTTAAGCCAGAGGAGAGAGAGAGAGTGGAGGAGGAGGAAGAGGAAGGAAGAGAGAGAGACAGAAAAGGAAGATACTGGAGGAGGAAGGAGACGAGAGAGAGAAAGAGGAGGAGGTAGGGGGAGAGAGGATTGGGGGATGAAGGAAAGGAAATGAAGAGAGAGAGGGAGAGAGAAAGTACAATTACGGGAAGAGAGAGATGGATGAGAAGAAAGGAAGGAAGAGAGAGAGAAAGGAGGTAGCGGAGGAGGAAGGAGACAAAGGAGAGAAAGAGGGAGAGGGGAGAGACAGGAGGAGGTAGGGGATGAGAGAGAAAGGAGGGAGAAAGATGGAGGATTAAAGAAAAAGAGGCGAGAGAGGGAGAGAGAGAAAGTACGGGTATAGGGAGAAGAGAAAATGAGAGAGGGAGGGACAGAGAAAGGAAGAGAGACAGAAAAAGAAGGTAGCGGAGGAGGAAGGAGACGAGAGAGACGGGGGGAGAGAGGTAGGTAGGGGATGATAGAGAGGAAGGAGGGAGAGAGATGGGTGATGAAAGAAAAGGAAGAGAGACAGCGATAGAGAGAAAGTAGAGGTTTAGGAGAGAAGAGATATGAGAGAGGGAGGGGAAAAGGAAGGAAGAGAGAGAGAGATAAAGAGGGTAGGTAGAAACAGAGAGAGGGGGAAGTGGAGAGAGAGGTAGGTAGGAGATGAGAGAGGAAAGAGGGAGAAAAATGAGGGATGAAAAAAAGGAAATGAAGAGGGAGAGAGAAAGTACAGAAGAGGTATAGAAGACGAGAGATGAAAGAAGGTGAAAAGAAAGGACGAGAGAGATAAAGAAGGTAACGGAGGAGGCAGGGGACAAGGGAGAGAGAGAAGGGGGGGGGAAGCGAGAGACAGAGGGGGAGAGGGGAGAGACAGAAAAGGAAGCAAGAGAAAGTACAGGTATAGAGAGAAGAGAGAGGAAGAGAGACAGAAAAAGAAGGTATTGGAGGAGGAAGGAGACAGAGCGGAGGAGGTAGGGGATGAGAGAGGAAAGAGGGAGAAAGACGAGGGATGAAAGAAAAGGAAGAGAGAGAGGGAGAGAGAAAGTACGGGTATTGGAGAAGAGAGAGATGAGAGATGGAGGAGAATAGGAACAAAGACAGAGAGAGAAATAAAGAAGGTAGCAGAGGAGGAAAGAGACATGAGAGAGGAGAGAGAGGAGAGAGAGGTAGGTAGGGGATGAGAGAAAAAGGAGGGAGAAATGAAAGAAACGGAAGCGAGAGAGAGAGAGAAAGTACAAGTATAGGAGAAGAGAGCAATGAGAGAGGGAAGAGGAAGGAAGAGAGAAACAGAAAAAGAAGGTAGTGGAGGAGGAAGGAGACAAGAGAAGAGAGATGAAGAAAGAGAGAAAGGGGGGAGAGAAAGGTGATGAAAGAATGGATGAAAGAAAACGAAGTGAGAGAGAGAGAAAGAGAAAGTACAGGTATAGGGAGAAGAGAAAATGAGAGAGGGAGGGGAAGAGGAAGAAAGACAGAAAAAGAAGGTAGTAGAAGAGGAAGGAGACAAGAGACAGAAAGAGGGGGAGAGGGGAGAGAGAGGAGGAGGAAGAAGGGAGAGAGATGAGGGATGAAAGAAAAGGAAGCGAGAAAGGGAGGAGAGAAGAGGAACAAAGAGAGAGACAAGAAAGGAGAGATAAGAGAGGGAGAGTAGAGGAGCAAGACGAGTGAAAGAGAGGCAGAAAAAGAAGATGAAGAAGAAGTGAAGGAAGCAGGGGACAAGAGAAAGAGAAAAGGGAGGTGGGGAGAGAGATGATGAGGCAGAGGAAGACAGAAGAGAGAAGGGGATGAGAGAAGAGGAAGAAAGAGGGAGAGAGACAAAGTGGAGGAGGAAGAGAAAGAAGAGAAGGGATAGAAAGAGTGAAGCAGAAGCATACGACAGGAATGAAGAAACAGAAGGAAAAATAGGAGGGTGGACGAGGTAGGAGAAAGAAAAAAATGAGCCGAAGAGGAGAAAGAGAGAGAGAGAGAGAAAGGAAAGAAAGAAAGGAGGAGAGAGGGAGGGAGGTATGGCTCAGGGCTGCAGCTTCTTCCGAGCAGAGAGAGATCAGCGGCGGACTCACGTTGGCTGAAAGACAACCTGGAGCAGATAAAGAGGATGAGGAGGATGAGGAGAGAGCATATGCGAGCGGAGAGGAAGAGAGACGAGGGAGAAAGAGCTGAGCCAGAGATGGGGAGGGAGAGATAAAGGGATGAGGGAGGAGAAAGAAAGAAAGAGAAAGAGAGAAACAGATGAAAAGTACGAGAGGGAGGTAAGAGAAGAACGGAAACAGAGAGACAGAGCGACGAAGAGAAAAGCCGGGGATGGAGATGGACAGATAAAAATTAGGAGAAAGAGGGAAAGAGAGAGGCCGGAAGAAAGAAAGGGAAGAGAGCTGAGAGCCAGAGATGGAGAGATAAAAGGATGAAAGAGTAAAGCGAGCGAAAGGGGAAAGGAGCAGAGATGGAGACGGAGAGGAAGAGATGAAAAGAACAAGAGATCGGAGAGAGAAAGAGACAAACTACGAGACGAAGAGAGAGGGGAAGGAGGACGGAGAGGGGGCGTGGAGAGAGAGGAGGAGTGCGGTAAAGAGGGATGAAATGAGAAAGAGGGAGCTAGAGGGTATTTGAGAGTGACTCAGCGAGGGATCGAAGAAGAGAGAGGGAAAGAGAAAGAGAGAGAAAGCGGGAAGGAGACATGAGGACATTCGTATGAGTGTGTGCGCCTCTGGTGCAAGGACGAACGAAAGAATGAAAGAGCGAAAGAGAGACAAAGCGACGAAAACAAACCAGATTTAGACCTGGACTCTGCGTGGACTGTCTGGAGAGGGATACAAAGAAGTAGAAGTACTGCGTTCGCAAAAAGTACGGGAACTTTTAGCAGTGTTGGGAGTAACGCGTTATAAAAGTAACAAATTACAGTAATGCATTGCTTTTTGCTGTAACGCAGTAATGTAAGGCATTACAGGGGAAAAAATAGTAATATTTTACTCGGTACAAATGTGAGTAACGCGCGTTACAATGCTTTTTTAACCTGGATCGAAGTGGTGTGTTTTTCTTCATACAAATTCGCTAAAATCACCGCGATATCAGCAGCGGTGAAACGCCGGAGACGTGGCCGCGTAGACCTTCAGGTAACCGCGGGGAAAGGACCGACACAGAACTCTACGCTGTTTAGACCTGGTTTAGACCTGGGTCAGTTCTGGTTTAGACCTGGTTTACAGTCGTCCGAAGTGCTGTATGTTTGCAAGTTTTCTCCCCGACAAAACCCACAACGTCGACAAAACGTTCTGCACTGACAAAGGCTCCTGCGCTCGCACCCAAAAGGCAGAGGAAGATGCTCACTATCGCACAAAAAGTTGGACTTCTGGACACGCTGAAGGAAGGTAGAAGTTACGTGCTGTAGCAGAGTCTTACACCGGCTCGGGTCCCTGCAAATAGTTGCTGAAATCAGGGCCGCGAGCCCGAGCAGCAGGGTCCATAAAGCCTCGGGCAGCCGCTCTTACCTCCATGAGGTGCAGAGCAGAGCCGCTCCTTTCTCCTGCGTCACCTTCGAGCCCGTCCCCACAGTGAGTCCTGTTTTAGTCCTAGTTCAGTTCTGGTTTAGTCCTGGTTTTGTTCTGGTTTAGTTCTGGTTTAGTCCTGTTTTAGTCCTAGTTCAGTCCTGGTTTAGTTCTCCTCTTCAGTCCTGGAATCAGTCCGAGGTTAGTCCTGTTATAGTCCTGGTTCAGTCCTGGTTCAGCTCTGGTTTAGACCTGGTTTAGACCTGGTTTAGACCTGGTTTAGACCTGGTTTAGACCTGGTTTAGACCTGGTTTAGTCCTGGTTCAGTCCATATACGGCGCAAAAGTTCAGCATCTTCGCAGTTATTTTGGTGAGAGTAACTTAAAGTAATGCAATAGTAATGTAATGCCTTACATTTTAAATGCAGTAATATTGTAATGTAACGAATTACTTTGAAATGACAGTAATAAGTAATAAATAACGCATTACGTTTTTAAAGTAACTTGCCCAACAGTGACTTTTAGGTGGTAGACTTTTGAAGAGAGAAAAGAGAGAAGAAGAGAGATGGAGAGAAATCACAGAGAGCACATAAGACCTGGACTTTACATGGACTGTTTGTAGAAGGATATAAAGAAGTAAAAGTACTGCGTTCACAAAAAGTGGGAAAGTTTTGTGGTGTCGATATTTGACGAGAAAGACAAGAGAAGAGAGAAGGGAAAAGAGAGAAAGGAGAAGGGAGAGAAATCACAGAGAGCACGGTAAAACCAGGACTTTATATCCTTCAACAGACAGTCCACGTCAAGAAGTAAAAGTACTGCGTTCACAAAAAGTAGTCCACTTTTGAAGAGAGAGAAGAGAGAAAGGAGAAGAGAGAGACAGGGAGAAATTACAGAGTCACAGGAGAGCTCGGTCATACCTGGAATTTTCATGGACTGTCTGAAGACGGGTACAAAGAAGTAAAAGTACTGCGTTCGCAAAAAGTATGGGAACTTTCAGGGTGTTCGCTTTTGAAGAGAGAGAAGAGAGAAAGGAGAAGAGAGAGAAAGGGAGACATCAAAGCAAGATCGGTCAGACCTGGACTTTACATGGACTGTCCGCAGAAGGATATAAAGAAGTAAAAGTACTGCGTTCACAAAAAGTACAAGAAAGTTTACGGTGTCCACTTGAGAAAAGAGCGGAGAGAAGAAAGAAAGTAGGAGAGAAAGAGAGAGAGAGAGAGAAATCACAGAGTCAGAGCATGGTCAGACTTGGACTTTATATCCTTCTACAAACAGTCCACGTAAAGAAGTAAAAGTACTGCGCTCACAAAAAGTATGGGAACTTTTAGGAGGTCCACTTTTGAAGAGAGAGAAGAGAGAAAGGAGAAGAAAGCGACAGAGAGAAATCACAGTGAGCACAATCAGTCCTGGGCTTCACATGGACGGTCTGTAGATGGATATAAAGAAATAAAAGTACTGCGTTCACCAAAAAAAAAATTGGTAAGTTTTAGGGAGTCTACATTTGAAGAGAAAGAAGAGAGAAAAGAGACGAGAGACGGCGAGAAATCACAGAGAGACACCGCGAGACCTGGACTTTACATAGACTGTCTGTATCCAATCCAATTCACTTTATTTCTATAGCACATTTCACAAACAAACTGTTTCCAAAGTGCTGCACAAATACATAAAAAATAACAACAATAAGATGATAAAGTAAATTACTAAAACAATACTAGTCTTAAAGTAATAAAACTAGTAAAATAATATAAAACCAGTAAAATAAAAATAAAACTATATCATAGAATAGAAATAAATAAACCAATAAATAAATTAAATCAGTAAAACCAATAAAAACACATAAAAAATAAATAAAAGACACAGAGGACCACACGACTCACGCGGTGTTAAAAGCCAGAGAATAAAAGTGGGTCTTCAGACGAGATTTAAAACTCTCCACTGTGGAGCTGCTCGAACGTGAAGCGGCAGATCGTTCCAGAGTTTAGGGTCGACCACAGAGAAGCTCCTGTCCTCCTGGTTTTAAGTCTCGTCTTAGGCCCTGAGCTGGAGCCGGACCTCGGACCTCAGAGCGCAGCAGGGATATAAATTTGGATGAGGTCCGAGACGTACTGTGGAGCCAGTCCATTCAAAGCTTTAAAAACAAACAATAAAATCTTAAAATCAATTCTAAAATTAACAGGGAGCCAGTGCAAAGACGCGAGGATTGGGGTGATGTGCTCTTCTCTCCTTTTTGTTCCTGTTAAAAGTCGCGCTGCAGAATTTTGGACGAACTGTAGTCGGTAAAGTGCGTTTTGCGAAATGCCGGAATAAAGTGCATTACAGTCGTCCAGGCGCGATGAAATAAAAGCGTGCATAACTTGTTCAAATAGTTTAAAAGATAAAAAAGGTTTAACTTTAGGTAAAAGCCGCAAATGATAAAAACTTGATTTTAAAACATTGTTAATCTGTTTATCAAATTTAAAATCACTGTCTAAGATGACGCCGAGGTTGGTGACCGTGGGACGAACATAAATTTTGAGGAATCCCACATTAGTGAGGGAACTGTTGGCCCCAAACAGTATCACCTCAGTCTTATTTTCATTGAGTTTCAAAAAGTTTTGGGCCAACCACGCCTTGACGTCCGATAGACAGTCGAGCAGGGGTGTCTGTAGAAGGATATAAAGAAGTAAAATTACTGCATTCACAAAAAAATAGGGGAACATTTAGGGAGTCGACTTTTGAAGAGAGAGAAGAGAGAAAGGAAGAGAGAAAGAAATCACAGAGAGACCTGGGCTTTACGTGGACTTTACATGGACTGTCTGGAGACGGATACAAAGAAGTAAAAGTACTGCGTTCACAAAAAGTATGGGGAGTTTTACGGGGTCCACGTTTGAAGAGAAAGAAGAAAAGAGAGAAAGAAGGAGAGAGAGATAAAGAGAAATCACAGAGTCACAAAGCACGGTCAGACCTGGACTTTATATCCTTCTACAGACAGTCCACGTAAAGAAGTAAAAGTACTGCGTTCACAAAAAGTACGGGACTTTTTTTGGAGCTCCACTTCTGAAAAGAGAGAAGAGAGGGAAGAGAGAAAGGAGAAGAGAGAGATGAAGAGGAATCACAGCGAGCACGATCACACCTGGACTTTATATCCTTCTACAGACCGTCCACGTGAAGAAGTAAAAGTACTGCGTTCACAAAAGGTACGGGAACTTTCAGGAGGTCCAGTTTTGAAGAGAGAGAAGAGAAAAAGGAGGAGAAAGAGAGGATGAGAGAGAGAGAGAAGGAAGGAAGAGGACAGGCCTGGTTAAACGTGGCCTTTACATGTTCTATCTGTCCAACGCCACGAGGAAGTAAAAAATATTTCCCACTCACAAAAATGTAATAACTGTGAAAACTTTTACAGAGTCACTTTTGGCTCAGAAAACTGGTGACCACTTGTGAATGCAAAGTGTGTATACGGCCTGTGGGTGAGATGCAGCTGTGAAGGGAGCGAGGGAGAGAGAAAGCTATGAAAAGAGAGATGGAGAGGAGGAGGAGAGAGAGACAGAGACAGAAAAATCCGTGTATCATTCGTTCATTCGTTTTTCAATATAAAACCAAAAATAAGAAAACGAAAAAACAACAGTTTTCTTCGTTATTTGTCTCCAAAACCAAAATGAAAAAACGGATAACGATTCGTTTTTTCAGTTTTCGATTTTGTGTTTAAATGAAGAATGGAAAAAACGGATAACGGCCGTTTCCCGTTTACGTGACTTCCGTGACTGCGATGCCGGACTTTTGCACCGAATACGGACTGAATCAGGACTGATCCAGGTCCGAGACCAGAGCAGGACTGAGACCGGGACCAGACCGGGACCAGACCGGGACCAGGGCGGACTCCGAGCTTTGACTCCGAGCCTTCACGGGTCCGAGCCTCTGGTCTTCTGGTCCGGCCTGGTCCATTGAAAAAAGCTCTAGTTCGGTTCGTTTTCATTGGTGTGAAAGCGTCAGTGGATCTTTGCACCACTCGGAACCAGCCGCGGTTCTTAAGCGCGGAAACCAGAGCAGCTCTGTCCCGGTCTAGTCCTGCTCTGGTCTCCGGTCTGGTCTCGGACCTGGATCCGTCCTGATTCAGTCCGTATGCGGTGAAGACTGGGGACCAGACCGGGACCAGAGCGGAGAGACCGAGACAAGACCAGGCCAGACCGGGAAGACCGGAGGCTCAGAGCCCACGGCAGGGCCGGAGCTCGAAGCTGAGGCTCGGACCCCAAGCCTCGGGTCCACCCTGGTCCCGGTCTGGTCTCGGTCTGGTCTCGGACCTGGATCAGCCTGGTTCAGTCCGTATTCGGTGCAAAAGTCCGGCATCGCAGTCACGGAAGTCAGTAAACGGGAAACGGCCGTTATCCGTTTTTTTCCATTCTTCATTTAAACACAAAATCGAAAACTGAAAAAACGAATCGTTATCTGTTTTTTCATTTTGGTTTTGGAGACAAATAACGAAGAAAACTGTTGTTTTTTCGTTTTCTTATTTTTGGTTTTATATTGAAAAACGAATGAACGAATGATACACGGATTCAGAAAGATGGGATGAGAAGGAAAGAGAGAGAGAGAGAGAGAGGGGGTGGGAGAAAGGTAGACTGACACAGAGAGAGAATCTGTTTGACGGGAGGGGAGGAGAGAGACAGAAAAGGGGAGGGAGAAGGAGAAAGGGCAAAAAGAGATAGATGAAGAGAGAGAAAGGGAGAAAGAGACAGTGAGGAGGGAGGAAGAGAGGGAGAAAGAAAGAGACGGGGGATAGAGAGAGACAGGGAGGAGCAGAGATAGGGACAAAGAGAAGAGAGAGTGGGACAGAGAGAGAGGGATAGCAAGAGACAGACGGAGAGACAGAGAGAGAGAGAAAAAAGAGAGGGAAAGAGAAAGAGAGACAGAGGGAGGGAAAGATGGGAACAGAGAGAGAGTGAGAGGAAGGGAGAGTGGGACAAAGAGAGGGAGAAAGAGAGAAGGAGAGAGAGAGGGAGGGACAGGGAGAGAGAAAAAGAGGGATCTAGAGATGGAGAGAGAGAGAGAGAGAGAGAAGGAGGGAAAGAGTGATAAATAGGAACAGAGAGAGCAAGAGAGGAAGGGTGGAGGGAATGTGAGAGAGAGGGAGAGACAGCAGAGAGAGAAAGAGTGAGGGGGGGAAAGGCAGAGAGAGCAGGAGGGAAAGAGAAAGGGACAAAGAGAGAGAGAGGAAGGGAGAGTGAGAAAAAGAGATAGAGGGAGGGACAGAGATAGAGGGCTGAGAGAGAGAGAAGAGAGAGAAGAGAGAGAGAGAGATGTACTCAGAGACAGGGACAGAGAGGTAGAGACAGTCAATCACAGAGAAAGAGATAGAGAGAGAGAGACAGGGACAAATTAGAAGGAAAGAGACAGAGCTAGAGACAGAGAGACAGGGACAGAGAAAGAGGTAGAGAGAGACAGGGACAGAGAGAAAGAGAGAAAGAGACAGTGACAGCAAAAGAGAGACAGCGACAGGAAAACAGAGATAGAGAGAGACAATGACAGAGAAAGAGAGGTAGAGAGAGACAGGAACAGAAAGGTAGAGAGAGACAATGACAGGGAAAGAGGTAGAGAGAGAGACAGGAACAGCAAAATAGAGGTAGAGAGAGAGAGACAGTCACAGAGAAAGAGAGATAGAGAGAGAGACAGGGACAGAGGAAAAGAGACAGACAGGAATAGAGAGGTAGAGACAGTCAATCACAGAGAAAGAGATAGAGAGAGAGACAGGGACAAATTAGAAGGAAAGAGACAGAGCTAGAGACAGAGAGGTAGAGGTAGAGAGAGACAGGGACAGAGAGAGAAGAGAAAAAGCCCAGGCCACGGTGTGGAGCAGGTGCTGTCCATTTCACGCCTGTCGTCCTCTCTTAGCCCCTGCGCTCCACTCTGGGCTCCACTCTGGGCTCCAACTCTCTGCTCCCGTCTGAACACGACCAATCACACAAACCTCCTCCGTCAGCACTCGGCCCAAACTCCACCTAATACACAGTAAACACTTCAACACTTCACTAATTCACTTACACGCACAAAGTTTCTGATTTCTTTCAAGTCTTGTTTTACTCATCGGGCCAACGTTATTTATTCATTCGGCGTGTTCAAAGTATTTCCAACTTGTTTTGATGGTTTTCAATATAGGTTTTAATATCGAGCCAAATCTTCTGCCAGTGGAAAAAGAAATGATACAAAAATAACACGAGAGCAACTGATAAAAAAAATAAATAAAACTAGTAAAAGTGTACATCAACATTTCTGGCAGAAGGTTCAAATGCGTTTAAGCAATAAAAACAACTGTAATTTATGTAATGAATGCGAGAAATATGAGTTTAATGCCATACTGTGGAACTTCTTAACCCAAATATCGGGATATCGTATCGTCAACGTTCTCACAGTAATATCGTGGGCCATCACAATATATCGAATTACAAGTCTCTTTGCTTAAATGAAAAGTTATGGTGCAGCAATAGCTTAAAAAAAACAAGAGGGAACTACATAGACCATGATCCTTTGCTCCATTTCAGAATGGGCAATTCCAGGGCTGAAATGATCTTTCCAGTACAGATGTATAAGAGTGTGTTCAGTTTAGAGAGAAGAATATGAAAATAAATCTGAAAATATGAAACAAAACAGGTCTGTTTGTGATGACGAAACATTAGAACTACAGACTACAACGATATCCAGTTCTCTTGATACGATATTTATTGCGATATTGTATGCAGACTAAGGATGGGCATTCGATGAAATTTTCTTAATCGATCGTCGGAAGAATTAACGATCGATTATCGATTAATCATTAACGTTTTTATATTAAAATAATCATCATTATTACTATCTGCACTCAACTTTACGACATATAAACCGTAACGACTCTAGAGCCACATCAGCCCGTTTGACATATAATGTGTTTAATTCAGTTTTGCGCAACTCTCACAGAAACAAAACTTAAAACCGCATGGCTAATTTGCATAAACTAAGCGAAGATAAAACTACAGCTCTTGTGTCGCTGATGCGGTCAGTTTCTGTCAGATTAAAAGACATGACTCAGGTGAATACAGGTTAGTGTGACCAGATTTGCGTTTGTCAAAACCAGGACACCGTACGGGAGGTGGGAGGTGGGGACTCGTCATTGACATTGAGCGACTCTCAACTGGTAAAGCTTTTTCCCACTGGACACCGGAACATATGTGCTGCTTTGTTCACTGTGCACATGACCTCACACTTGTCCCGAACGCAACGGAAAGCGTGGAATTTCTTGTACAATTCATCATTAAATACACATTTGTGCTTCGGTACGTCGCATATTAACCGACTGTTTGTGTCTCGCTCCTTCTGAGTGCAGAGAGACACATGTACAGACCGATGTTTGGTCACGCTACACACAGCAACCTACATTCGGTTTGTCGATTAAAATTAACGTAATCGATGAAATTCTTAATGATCAATTATCAATTAATCATGCCCATCCCTAATGCAGACTAATAAAACTGTGAATACTCTACTTTTCTCTCGTCATAATCCAAATAATTAAGATTTAAAAGTGCTTAATAACCGTTATTTCAGCGTGTAGATTGGACTGAAACAGCGCAAAGGATCATGGTCTATGTAGTTCTCTTTGTTTTTTAGCTTTTGCTGCATCATAACAATAAATTTAGGCAAATAAACTTGCCATTCGACATGTTGTGAGACTTTTGACGATACGATATCACAAAATTTCGATTCTCGTTACATCTTTAAATAGAAAAGATCAGAAAATAGCGTAAATATGGGCCCTTAAAACTATTATTATTATTCCGAATGACCTGATTAGAAGTGCACAGTCACCTCATTATTTTTACCGTCGAATTTAACTTTCATTTCATTTCGTGACTAAGATTTTTGAGTCAGAAGTTTGAAAACGGCGTGGGCGGTTTCAGCTGCGAGAAAAAGCGTGGGGCCGAGTGGGAACGGGAATACAGGAGGAACACGGAGAGAGCGGGGGGGAAGAGGAAGAGGAGAAGAGAGGATGGAGGAGGAAAGCGGGCAGCAGCTGAACCAGCAAACGGTGACTGATCCACGGAGGAGAGGATGCACATGCACAGATAAGTCCAGGCGCCGTGGAAATAGTGCGACGCACCGATCCAGAGGGACTTTAAATGGCATTCTCCTCCTCTCCTCTCTCCTCCTTTTCCTCTCCTCCTCTACCTTACATCTGTTCCTCTCCCTTTTCTCTCTGTCTGTCGCTTATCTTCTCTTTCCTAATTTGTTTCCTTCCTCCTCTCCTCTCTCTTACCTTAAACTCCCCTCTCTGTTTTCCCGCCGCCTCTACCTCCCTCCTCCTCTTCTCTTTTCTTTCTTCTTCTTCTCCTTTTCTCTCTCTAACCCAGCTCGTTTTCTCTCCTCTTTCTCTCTCGAACTCGCATTAATGTTCCTTTCCTTCTCTATCCCTCCTCCTCCTCCTCTCTCTCCTCAATTATCTCAGTTTATTTTCTGACCCCTGTCTCTCTTCTCTCTTCTCCTCCGTTTCCATAGGGGTGTTATTCTCCCACTCTCATCTGCCTCTCCCACCTCTTCCTCTTTTTTTCCTTACCCCTCCCTCTATAACCCCTCTGTGTCTATTCTCCCTCTCTCTCTAGCCCTCCCCTCTTTCCATCCTTTCTCTCTCTCTTTCCCCTCCCTCTCTACCCCCTCCCTCTTTCTATCTCTCTCTCTCTCTCTCTCCTCTCTCTCTCTCTACCCCCTAGCTCTTTCTATCCTCTTCCTCTCTACCCCTCCTTCTTTACATCTTCTCTCTCTCTCTCTTCACCTCTCTTTCTATACTCTCTCCCTCTTTCTCTACCCTTCCTCTTTCTATCCTCTCTCCCTCTCTTTCCCCTCTCTCTCTCTCTACCCCCTCCTCCTTTCTATTCTCTCCGTCTCTCTCTTCTCTCTCTCTCTCTCTCCCTATTCCCCTCTCTACTCCTATCCTCTCTACCCCCCTCCCTCTTTCTCTCTTCTCTTTCACTTGCTCTCTTCTCTCTAGCCCTCCCCTCTTTCCATCCTTTTCCCTCTCTTTCCCCCTCCCGGCTCTACCCCTCCTCTTTCTATCCTCTTCCTCTCTTCCCTCCTTCTTTACATCTTCTCTCTCTCTCTCTTTCTCTTCCTATACTTTCTCCCTCTTTCTCTACTCCTTCCTCTTTCTATCCTCTCTCTTTCCCCTCCCTCTATCTCTACCCCCTTCTCCTTTCTATCCTCTCTACCCCCTCCTTCCTTCTATTCTCTCCATCTCTCTCTCCTCTCTCTCTATCCCCCCCTACTTCTATCCTCTCTCTACCCCTCCCTCACTCCCTCCCTCTTTCTATCCTCTTTCTCTCTACCCCTCCTTCTTTCTCTCTTCTCTCACTTGCTCTCTCTCTCTACACCCTCCCTCTTTCTATACTCTCTCCCTCTCTCTCTCATTCTCTCTATCCCCTCCCTCCCTCTCTCTCTCTAACCTCTCTCTTCCTTTTCTGCTTTTTTCTCTCTCCCTCTCTACTCCTCCCTCTCTCTACCCTCTTTCTTTCTATCCTCCCGCTCTGTATCTCTCTTGCTCTCTCTCTCTCTACCCCTTCCCTCTTTCCATCTCTCTCCTCTCTTCTCTCCACCTCCCCATCCTCTTTCTCTATCCCCCCTTCTCTAATTCTTTCTCCCCTCTAGCCCCTCAATCTTTCCATCCCTTCCCTCTCTCTGTCTATCTCTCTCTCTCTTCTCCCCTCTATCTATCCCTCTTCTATCCTCTCCCTCTCCTCTCTCTATCCCTCTTCCTCCCTCCTCCTCTCTCTCCCCCCTTCCTCTATCCTCTCTCCCTTCCCTCCCCTTCTCTATCTCTCCTCTCTCTCTCTCCCTCTCTCTCTCTCCCTCTCTCCACCTCTTTCCTCCCCTCTCTTTCTACCCCTTCTTCTCCTCTATCTCTCCCCTCCTCTCTCTACCATTCTCTCTCCTCCCCTCCCCTTCCACCCTCTCTCTCCTCTCTATACCCCTCCTCCTTATTCTCTCCTCTCTCTCTCCCTACCCTCCTTCTCTCTCCCTCCTCTACCCCTCCTACCCCTCCCTCTTTCTATCCTCTTTCTCTTCTCCTTCTTTCTCTATCTCTCTCCTCTCTTCTTCTACCCCTCCCTCTTTCTATACTCTCTCCCTCTTCTCTCTCATTCTCTCTATCCCCTCCCTCCCTCTCTCTCTCTAACCTCTCTCTTCCTTTTCTGTTTTTTCTCTCTCCCTCTCTACTCCTCCCTCTCTCTCTCTCTACCCTCTTTCTTTCTATCCTCCCGCTCTGTATCTCTCTTCTCTCTCTCTCTCCCCTTCCTCTTTCCATCCTCTCCCTCTCTCTCTCTCTCCCCCCTCCTCTTTCTCTACCCCTCCTTCTTTCTATTCTCTCCCCTTCCCCCAATCTTCCATCCTCTCCCTCTCTCTGTCTATCTCCTCTGTCTCTCTACCCCCTCCCTATTTTCTATCCTCTCCCTCTCTCTCTACCCCTCCCTCCCTCTCTCTCTCCACCCCCGCTCTTTCAATCCTCTTTCCCTCTCTCTCTCCTAACCTCTTTCTTCCTTTTCTGTTTCTCCCCCTCTCTCTACCCTCTTTCTTTCTATCCTCTCTCCCTCTCTTTCCCCTCCCTCTATCTCTACCCCCTCCTCCTTTCTATTCTCTCTCCCTCTACCCCCTCCTCTCTCTCTCTCTACCCCCTCGCTCTCTTCTATTCTCTCCGTCTCCTCTCTCTCTCTCTCTCCTCTATCCCCCCTACTTCTATCCCTCTCTACCCCTCCCTTACTCCCTCCCTCTTTCTATCCTCTTTCTCTCTACCCCTCCTTCTTTCTATACTCTCTCCCTCTCTCTCTCATTCTCTCTATCCCCTCCCTCCCTCTCTCTCTCTAACCTCTCTCTTCCTTTTCTGTTTTTTCTCTCTCCCTCTCTACTCCTCCCTCTCTCTCTCTACCCTCTTTCTTTCTATCCTCCCGCTCTGTATCTCTCTTGCTCTCTCTCTCTCTCTACCCCTTCCCTCTTTCCATCCTCTCCCTCTCTCTCTCTCTCACCCCCCTCCTCTTTCTCTACCCCCTCCTTCTTTCTATTCTCTCCCCTTCTAGCCCCTCAATCTTTCCATCCTCTCCCTCTCTCTGTCTATCTCCTCTCTCTCTCTACCCCTCCCTCCCTCTCTCTCTCCACCCCCGCTCTTTCTATCCTCTTTCCCTCTCTCTCTCTAACCTCTCTCTTCCTTTTCTGTTTTCTCCCCCTCTCTCTACCCTCTTTCTTTCTATCCTCTCTCCCTCTCTTTCCCCTCCCTCTATCTCTACCCCCTCCTCCTTTCTATTCTCTCTCCCTCTAGCCCCCCCCCTCTCTCTCTCTACCCCCTCCTCTTTCTATCCTCTCTCTACCCCTCCTTCCTCTCTCTTCTCTCCATCTCTCTCTCTATCCCCCCTACTTCTATCCTCTCTCTACCCCTCCCTCACTCCCTCCCTCTTTCTATCCTCTTTCTCTCTACCCCCTCCTTCTTTCTATACTCTCACTTGCTCTCTCTCTACACTCCCTCTTTCTATACTCTCTCCCTCTCTCTCTCATTCTCTCTATCCCCTCCCTCCCTCTCTCTCTCTAACCTCTCTCTTCCTTTTCTCTTTTTTCTCTCTCCCTCTCTACTCCTCCTCTCTTCTCTCTCTACCCTCTTTCTTTCTATCCTCCCCTCTCTTATCTCTTCCTCTCTCTCTCTCTCTCTCTGTCTCTAACCCCCTCCTCTTTCTCTACCCCCTCCTTCTTTCTATTCTCTCCCCTTCTAGCCCCTCAATCTTTCTATCCTCTCTCTCTCTCTCTCTGTCTATCTCCTCTCTCTTTCTACCCCCTCCCTCCCTCTCTCTCTCCACCCCCGCTCTTTCTATCCTCTTTCCCTCTCTCTCTCTAACCTCTTTCTTCCTTTTCTGTTTTCTCTCTACCCTCTTTCTTTCTATCCTCTCTGTCTCTCTCTCTACCCCCTCCCTCTTTCTATCCTCCCTCCCCCTCTCTCTCTCTCTTTCCCTCTTTCTCTCTCTACCCATTTCCTTTGTCTTTCCCCTCTCCTTCTCTACCCCTTCCCTATTTCTATCCTCTCCTTCTCTTTCTTCCCCCCTCCCTCTGTCTTTCTCCTCTCTCTCTAACCTCTCTATTCCTTTTCTTTTCTTCTCTCTGCCGCTCTCTTTCTCTCCATCCTTCCCTCCCTCTTCTCCTCCTTTAGCTGCGAGTGACACGCTGCAGATTTACAGCACAGAGAGACTCTAAAGCAGGTTTAAGAACACATTTGGAAAATAACAGGTGTATCCGAGCAGAGAAACACGCTGCACTTCTCCTGCCCACAGATTGAACGGCCGAGTTTAAAATATAGTGGACTGAAACTAAAAAGATAAAGTACATTTAAGTTCACGGGGGAAAAAAAGCAAATGGAATACTGCAACATTGTGATCGCAGCGGTTTTAAAAATAGTAAAAATGTGTTAATTAGAGTTTAAATACTGGAGTGGGGCTAAAGCACTAATCACATTTGTTTGTAATTAAAACAGGCATGTGATAAATAGAGCCCAAAATTCATATCTGAGGCTGTAACTGCTAATTTCCTTTGATTTCAGTTTACAACACAAAAACATTTTAGCGTTTGTTCATATAAAACAATGACTGAACCAGGTCTGAACCAGATCTGGACCAGGTCTGAACCAGGTCTGGACCAGGTCTGAACAAGGTCTGGACCAGGTCTGAAAAAGGTCTGGACCAGGTCTGAACCAGGTCTGAACCAGGTCTGGACCAGACCTAAAACTGTGTCTAAACCAGGTCTATACCAGGTCCAAACCAGGTCCAAACCAGGTTCAAACCAGGTCCAAACCAGGTCCAAACCAGGTCCAAACCAGGTTCAAACCAAGTCTAAAACCAAGGTCCAAACCAGGTCCAAACCAGGTCCAAACCAGGTCCAAACCAAGTCTAAACCAGGTCCAAACCAGGTCCAAACCAGGTCCAAACCAAGTCCAAACCAAGTCCAAACCAGGTCCAAACCAGGTCCAAACCAAGTCTAAACCAGGTCCAAACCAGGTCCAAAACCAGGTCCAAACCAGGTCAAAAACCAGGTCCAAAACCAGGTCCAAACCAGGTCCAAAACCAGGTCCAAAACAGGTCTAAACCAGGTCCAAACCAGGTCCAAACCAAGTCCAAACCAAGTCCAAACCAGGTCCAAACCAGGTCCAAACCAGGTCCAAAACAGGTCTAAACCAGGTCCAAACCAGGTCCAAACCAAGTCCAAACCAGTCCAAACCAGGTCCAAACCAGGTCCAAACCAGGTCCAAACCAGGTCCAAACCAAAACCAAGTCCAAACCAGGTCCAAACCAGGTCCAAAACAGGTCTAAACCAGGTCCAAACCAGGTCCAAACCAAGTCCAAACCAAGTCTAAACCAGGTCCAAACCAAGTCCAAACCAAGTCTAAACCAGGTCCAAAACAGGTCTAAACCAGGCTTAAAACTGTGTCTGAACCACGTCTGAACCAGGCTCAAAAACTTTATAAATCAGGTTCAAACCAGGTCCAAACCAGGTCTAAACAAGGCTGATAACTGTGTCTGAGCCAGGTCTAAAGCAGGTCTAAAGCAGGTCTAAAGCAGGTGTAAAACTGTACCTGAACCAGGTCAAAACCAGATCGAAACCAGGTCGAAAGCAGGTCTAAAGCAGGTCTAAAGCAGGTCTAAAGCAGGTCTAAAGCAGGTGTAAAACTGTACCTGAACCAGGTCAAAACCAGATCGAAACCAGGTCGAAAGCAGGTCAAAACCAAATTGAACCCAAATCGAAACCTGTCTAAACCAGATCTAAACCAGGTCTAAACCACAAACCAGGAGTCCCTACAAAAACAGACATTATTAAAAAACGAAACCTTCACATGGAAAAAGACGAGAGCAAACCCGCGCCAAGACCCTCACAATCTGGATCCATAAAAATTATTCATTCTGTGGCCTTTCCTTGACCTTTCTAACTCTCTATTAGATGATCTTTTCCACACCTGCCGACAACACCATTTCATATCGATTCCACTTTTACTCAAAAATATTTTCATTGTCTCCTTGTCTTTCGCGCTTGTTGCCAGTTCCGAGACGGCGAAATAGCCACACATTTGAGACATTTCGCCCCATTATCCGTACCATAGAAGGATCCCAAGGGAGAGTGACGCATGCTCGGGCTCCACTCGGGATTTGGAGGAGGATGGTGCAGAGACAGAAGGAGGAAAATGGAAGAAAATCGGGGCGGGTTGGAGATACACGGCTCTTAAGAACGAAGCTATCTTGGAAATACTTTTGTTGTTTTTTTCGTATCCATATGCAGGTTTTTAAGCAAGTCAGCAAAAAATAACTTCCGGTTAAGTGCCCAGGCTGGAGTACACGCCGAATGTATTTTGTATGAGGTTAAAATCGGCTTTGAGTTATCACTATTCTGAGAGGTTCACTGCGGGGAAATGTGCCAGACAGGTCTTTGAAATGCACTGAAAGGACAATACAGCTGCCAGTATTGACTTTATTCCTTTATAGATTTTTATACTCTATCTATCTTTGAAAAGTTCGCTGATAATTAGCAGGGATATTTTGCTCTCAGCGGCCTCGATCATTCCCGGTTAAGTTTGTTTACTCAGTTTGCAATTAGAAAACATTTGATCAGTTGTAATTCCACCTCATGTCATTATTTTTTACAAAAGCGAAAAGCAGATTACTTAAATGTACGTCAATTTGTGGGGTTTGCAATTAGAAATGCAATGATCCATCTTTCTTAGTTCCGATACTGATACTTTGGTTTTAAGTACTGTATTTTTCAGACTATAAGTCGCACTTTTTTCATGGTTTTGGTGGTCGTGCATTTTATACTCCGGTGCGACTTATGTTAAAATTTTCACACTGACAACAGCGAGAGTGCGCTCTAGGCTTGTGTACCAGTATCTGCTACTACTATAACTCCTGTACCACTGTCACTTCACCCTCTACTGCGCATGTCTCCTGCAGAAAGAGACACAAATGCTCCCAAAAAGAAAATCATATTTTGCACATTACAAGTTACAAAAGACGAAGTATGCAGCCGAAAACGGTAATCGAGCAGCAAAAAGAAAGTTTCAAGTGAGCGACAACCGGGAGGATGCACCATGAAACTTTCCTGGATGTCACTGAATGAATCGACAAAGCCTGGACTTCAGTGACACCGAAATCATCCTGTCGGGATTCAGAAAGGCCGGAATAATTCTAACTGGAACTGATGCTGAGTCTGACGACAGCGACACAGAAGAGGAAGTGACGCTCCGTTTACCTCTGGAGGTCACGGAGTTCCTCAGAAGTGACACCGAGAATGAAGAATTCAATAGATTTTGTGATTTGGAGTGAGATGGAGAGTTTGGTAAACTTGTTCTGTTCTGAAAATGGTATTCTTTATTCCGGAAATTATTACAAAATGAATCCACATT
Source organism: Boleophthalmus pectinirostris (assembly GCF_026225935.1). Classification (NCBI taxonomy): domain Eukaryota; kingdom Metazoa; phylum Chordata; class Actinopteri; order Gobiiformes; family Gobiidae; genus Boleophthalmus; species Boleophthalmus pectinirostris. The sequence goes on along the minus strand of NW_026571447.1, from coordinate 32,556,144 downwards.
TGAATCAAAGTTTAAACATTATAAGACATTCCAGTTTCAGTCCAATGAGGTTCTGATCATTTATGTTACTAGGTTATTTTTTCAGAACAAGGGTTTGCAAAGAGCACAGGCATGGTAACATTATCATACATCAGGGGCATTACATTAAAGTGCAGACGGCATTGAGAAAACACAACATCAACACACCAGTGAAACCGTACAGAAAACTCAAGTAACTACTCGTCCACCCAAAAGATCAAATAGAACCAGAGCATAAATGTAATGTCAAATACGAAATACCCTTCATGTCCTTCAATAAAACATACATCGGGGAAACAGGGAGGGCTTCAGTACACGAAAAAAGGAACATAGGACAGAATGCGAGAAGGAAACAGCGAAGGCGAAACATGAGCAATAAGACACAAAGCAGAACAGGAACAACTCAAATTGGCAACTGTAAGAGAGAAACACATTCTGGACTGGGACAGAGGAAAACAAACACCGTCATTGGATTAAAGAGGCCATCGAAATACAGAAACGTGATTACAGGACGATAAACCGGGACGAGGAGGCCTTTTTTACTCTCACACACCTTGGATACTGTCCTGAGGAAGTCGGACTGCAGATGGCGCCGTCGTCCTGACCCCACTTGTAGGAAGACGGCGCCAAAATCTGTTTATATCAGCTGACCGGACACGTCACAGCAACATCACGTGACTCTGAGGAAGACCGCAGTGAGCAATCGAAACCGTCAGGTATAAAAACAAACTCTTGGTCTAAAGCCTCATTACATCCAATTAAAGGTTGTATGGAGGATTTTTTTTTTGTTTCAAATTGTCATTGAAAGTTTAAAATACCATTACAGAGACACAGCAGCCTTGTAATTATGATGACCGAAAAAAAAAAGAATGAAAATTTATCAGTTGTGGACGCAGTGAGGCCAGATAAACATCAGCTAATAGAAAACGAGGCTCCCTCTTTTTCCATTGGCTGTTAGGTTGTCAATCAAACTCCCTAGTGTAACTGAGTCGTCGGCGCTCGGGGATTATGTGGTTTATGCGGCGGTTCTTAGAGGCTTTTTCAAACTGTAGCTTCCTCGCAATTCACACAAAGTTTGTTGCGATGGCAGACGAGAATCCACGACCAGTTCGCAGCAAAAGAAAGTCCGAAGGGTCTAAAAACTGACGCGTCGGTCGCTAAAATACTTCTAGACAGGTCACTTCAACAGTAATTCTGAACATGCACTGGATGTAAACAAATGTGATTTCTAGAGACAACATTTGAAAAACGATGGTCGCTGTATTTCACTTCCCTTAAAAAATCCTCTATACAACCTTTAAAGCCCAACCAAAATCACGGAATCAATACTCGATTCAGCTAATTTTCTTGGTTCGGCGCCAATATTCAACACCATTATCGGTATCGGCGCATCCCTAAAAGATTTAAAAGTCTTAATAAGGACATTAATAAGGAAAATAGCAGTAATCAAACACAACAACCAGATAATTGTACTTCAGTTTGTGGTGTTGCAATAGATTTTTAAGTCTGAAAAACCCCCTATTTAAAAGATGTAGCAGCGTTCCTATTACTCACATATTACTCAGACGGAGAGAGAGAGTTTTTAGTAACAAGACATAAAATTCGGTTACTGTTTTTACAAGCAATAACAGGAACACGCAGTTTTGCTTTCCTAAAATAAAGGGGAGATTTTGGCTGAGTGCTGTTCCCTGGTGAAAGCTCCGTGCGTAACATAAGGACACAAATCCTCAATCAGATGGTGCAAAAGAACACATGCTTTATTTTATGTTTAATTAATTTCGGAGCCACTGAAAAGAGAGTCGTTGAAATAGAATGTGTTTTTAAGGTTATTCAAGTAAGAGTTAAAGCCAAGGATTCTGTCTAAATATTTGCAGTCATGTGTTGATTGCAGTTTAACTACTGAAGTGGGGCTGAACCATTTCTCGCATCTGCAAAGAAGTTAAATGTATTTTTGAATTTGAGACCAAAATTTGAGTCTGTAATTACGTATTTCTACGTTCTCAAATGACAAAACTGAAAAAATAGTATTCATACATATAAAAAAATAGCCGACTTCACAGGATTTTCATTGACATTATCCACAAACGCAAAGTCTGAATAATTAAAAACCTTGAGTTCAATCATTTACACGTATGTAATGTCTGAGCTGTTTAACATTATTATATCATATTATACAGTGAAAAGTTACACAATAATAATAATAATTCATCAGGCTGTGGTCCTGGTTTGACAGTTTAGTCATATATAGTTTTTATTTAGAGTCTAGATTCTTTTTCACACATTCTAAGACTAGATTCTAGCCCCAATTTTGGCCCTAGTCTAGTCCCAATTTTGGTCCTAGTCTGGTCTTGGTTTTGGTCCTGGTCTAGTCCCAGTCTAGCCCCGGTCTAGCCCCGGTCTAGCCCCGGTCTAGCCCCGGTCTAGCCCCGGTCTAGCCCCGGTCCAGCCCCGGTCCAGCCCCGGTCTAGCCCCGGTCCAGCCCCAGTCCAGCCCCAGTCCAGCCCCAATCCAGTCCAAGTCCAGCCCAAGTCCAGCCCCGGTCCATCCGCAGTCCAGCCGCAGTCCAGCCCCAGTCCAGCCCCAGTCCAGCCCCAGTCCAGCCGCAGTCCAGCCGCCACCAGTCCAGCCCCAGTCCAGCCCAGTCCAGCCCCAGTCCAGCCCCAGTCCAGCCGCAGTCCAGCCGCAGTCCAGCCCCAGTCCAGCCCCAGTCCAGCCCCAGTCCAGCCGCAGTCCAGCCGCAGTCCAGCCGCAGTCCAGCCGCAGTCTAGCCCCAGTCTAGCCCCAGTCTAGCCCCAGTCTAGCCCCAGTCTAGCCCCAGTCTAGCCCCAGTCTAGTTCCATTCCTCGCTCTAATCCAAATCCTGCTTCCTGAGTCCTTAGTTTAGTCATATATAGATTCTATTTAGATAGATTCTAGTCCTAGAGTCTAGTCCTAGAGTCTAGTCCCAGTATGGGCCTTGGTTTTGGGTCTTGGTTTTGGGCCTGATCTAGCCCAAGTCTAGCTCCAGTCTAGTCCCAGTCTAGCCCGAATTTAGCCCCCCTCTAGCCCCAGTCTAGCCCCAGTCTAGCCCCAGTTTGGTCCCAGTTTGGTCCCAGTTTAGTCCCAGTTTAGTCCCAGTCTATCCCTAATCCTGGCTCTAATCCTAGTTCTAGTTCCAGAGTTTTAATCCAAATTCTGGTCCTAGTTTTGGTATCGTTCTGTTCGATCGTTCAGTCTGTTTCCAGCCCTGAATTTAATGATTGGCGCTGGTCTAGTCCCCAGTCTAATCCCCTGGTCCACGGACTAGCCCACGGTCTAGTCCCCGCTCAAATCCATGGTTGAGTCCACGGTCTAACCCACGGTCTAGTGCATCGGTCTAGTCCAAGGTCTAGTCCAAGGTCTAGTCTATAGTCTAGTCAATGATCTAGTCCATGGTCAAGTCCACGGTCAAGTCCACGGTCGAGTTATAGTCCTGGGTCTAGCATTGATTTACTCCCCATTAAGTTCCCATCTAGTATTGGTCTAATCCAAGTCTGGTTCTAGTCTTGTTTCTGGTCCTGCATTAAATTATTGGTCCTGTCCTTGTCCTGCTCTAGTCTCAGTCCATTTCCAGTCTTCAGTCCCACTTTCACTTTTGTAGCTCCGTGTTCGGAAGTTTAAAACCCGCCTTCGCAACCAGATTTGACCCTCACCGAAAATCAAACGCTTTTGGTGCAAAAAATAAAACAGAAAATGGTACAACTGAACACTTTCAACTTTACCCACCATTAAAACCGTCCTCTTTAAATTGGAAAGAGTCATCACTCGGATTTCTTATTTCTCAACTTCACGGTCATCAAAGGAGGAACCCAAATCCAAAGATAGCAACGGAGCGTCGACGCCAGCGTAGCGCGTCAGTCATGTCCGGGCTAATTACACGGCGCAGACAAGATCCTCCACATTTCAAAGTCTACGGTGTCACTTGAGTGTATCATTATTAGCCTCAGCTCTTTATCTTTTGGCTAATGAACACTGCTCATTTCGCCTTCGCCGGCGTCGTATCTCGAGCGGAGGATAGCCTTAAAAATTTGTCTTTGTGCGAGCGTGACTTCGGCGATGAGCGGTTTTCTCTTATTCCGGTAAAAAGGGTGGAAAGAGGACAGATATTACAGCGAAAAGGTTGTCTCCGTGCGTTCGCAATATGAGTGAAAACCTTGTATAAGCAGTGAGCGCTGTAAAAGCCATTCGGGTACAATGCAGATGGAGAGGCCTTGGCCACTCGCTCAGGCAAATGAGAACTTTTATGACATTGTATTTGTGATGGCACACAGAGGGAATGGGAAAAATCACATGCTATAGAAAGAAAGAGAGACAAAGAGACTAGAACAAAAAAAAAAGAAATAAAAATGCACCCAAATCCCAAATCTATTTCAGAGGTGGGTAGTGTCGCCAGCTTTGTATGCAATTCTACCTGAATCTAGTATCTGCTGATGTCAGATATTAACCAATACCAGTGTCGGGACTGACGATTTCACTTTGTGGAAACCGTCTGACCTTGCAGCATTAGGCGGGTACTTTTTTCATTTAACCAATCGCTGCTATTTGGTCGAGATGTATGTAATTCGCCGCTAACCGAAGTACTAACTGGTATATTATGCTTTTCCCAAATCCCGTAGGAAGAAGGGCAAAAACGTCTTTCCCTTTGATAAAATTCACCAAACGTTCTCTTTGTTCCAGCTTTAAATCCTCGATCTCGGGTATCGTTGCCAACACAGAATGTATGGCTCTTGGCTGATTGACTGGTGCCCGAACTCACACTTCGGGGGTTCTTGCAAACCGTCTCGGGTCTATTCCTGATCTACTCGTTTTTGTCAAAATGGATCCACTATTGAACAGCTTCATATGAATCAAAGTTTAGACATTATGAGGCATTTCAGACCGAAACCAGTCTCATTACGTTAATTAAAGCCCAATCAGTGTGTCAGCTCAAGCAATATCATGTAAATCAATACTCGATTCAGCTAATTTTCCTGGTTCTGCGCCAATATTCAACACCACTATCGGTATCGGTGCATCCCTAATCGATTTACAAGTCTTGATAAGGACATTGATGAGGGAAATTGCAGTTATGAGCCACAACGACTACATAATTGTACTGCAGTTTGTGGTTTTGCCATAGATTTTAAAGGTAGTGTTACTTTATTTATAAGATAATTTCAAGAGTAGCACCACAGATTGTATAAAGAATCAGCGTCGCCCATAGCGTTTGGAACCAGTCAAATGAAGCTAATTGAGGCCGGTCATTATAGGGGTGAATTTGTAGTCGAGTTCCATATTAATGGACAAAGTAGTGAAATAAAAACACCAGAATCAATTAAAATGAGTTTTTATGAACATTTTAAGACCAAAATGATGAGGCTCACTGCAGCAGTTACAAAGACTGGGGTGAAAACTGTTCAATATAAAGTCAATTGGAGCCAGAATCGAAGGAGCTGGAAGCGTACCCATGCTCACTTCCTATTTGGAACAAGGCGGCTACTGGATTAAATAAGGTCAGTTATAGTAATTTTGACTGATACTTTTTCTGCGACTCATAAAAGGTTTCACGATGAAGCTTTTCTGGTGTTTTCTGGGAGTTCAGCCGCATCCTTGCCTCCACGGAGACGTCCTTGCTTCGGAATATTCCACAGTAATGCATTCAGGGTTCCCACTTTTTTCACTGACAGAATTTCAAAACTTTCCCATGACTTTTTCATGAACTAAACAGAATTTTCCATGAATTTACAGCACCCTGCATGTGTAGAATTGATCAAACTTTTAGGGCTAAATATGAAATGTTAACCTTTTCCACTCACCTTATGGTTTGGTGATATAGTTTTTTGAATTTATTTTAATTTATTTAACAACAGAAGACAGATACAGTGGGGCAGACAGCAGGCTACAGAAACTCAAATAAACATCAAAACAACAAAATCAACACAACATTTTTAACATTCAAAATACTGTCAGCGCATTTATTGTCGTCTTTTTTAAACAAAAGGTGCAAAAGTTCGGAAATAATCATAACAGCTTAATGTTATCTTAAAAGAATGCTGTAGTTGCATGAAAGAGATGCTAAAATTGCATGACTTTTCCAAAACTTTCAATTGAATTAACAAAATGCCATGACTTTTCTAGGCCTGGAAAATGTTCAATTTCGATAACTTTTCCAGGATTTCCATGACCTTGGGGAACCCTGTGCATTAATGATATTCCAAACTGCTACAAGCAAGGGGCAAGATATAGATTTTTAGTTATAAAAATAGTACAACCAATCATTTTTTCCAATGGACTAAAAATTTGAAAAAAACGCAAATGTAAAAATGGTGCAACACTGATCTGATTTTTGGCAATTTTGGACACTCGTAGCTAAATAAAAATGTAAACTAAGAGTGCAGATACTTCAAAAATATATCTGAAAGTACAATTTGTTTAAAAAATGAAATAGGCTAATTACTACCCACCTCTGAGCAACACACCCACACACTGATCAAGGACAGAGCAGCTCTAACCTGTGACACTAGCCCCATAGACGCCACCGTAATGTGCGTGTGTGTGTGTGTGTTGAATGGTAAAGTACGTGCATCTCCAGGGACGACGCCGGAGAAGCACAGAGCAGCAGTGAAACATGTGTGACAGTCAGTCGTGTGTTTAATAATCCATACACGAGAACGGCCCTGGTCTGCGGGGAGTGCGAGTTTGACTGCAGAAACATTGATAGACGTGTTTACAGTGAGCCGTTAGCCAATTATGCTGCGTTAGTTATTTATGAAGGAGCTGAGACGGGGAATTTTTGATCATTTAAAAAGGGCTGAACGTTTGTGAGTAAGTGAGCCGAGGAGAGGCCGGTATTGAGAAAATGTGTCCGTATTTATATTTAATTTGGCGCGAATGAGTTGATTTCATTCACAGAGTAAATGCTGATGCTGTATCGATTTAATATTATGCTGAATTTTATGCCTGCTATAGATTTAAACATATTTTTTTTATTTGATTTGAAATCTAAAAAGCATTTTGTACCAATACTGACATTTTTCCTCAAATTTTAACACATAATTTGGCAACATTACGATTACTAGTCTAATGAAATGTTTTTAAACTTTGTAATTTGCTCACCTAAAACTATCCGAATGTAAACAAAATTGACAAAGTATTGATACTTTGCAGTGACATCAAGCTTGGGGGTGTCCTACATGTATCTCTAATGGAGAAATGTTAAGGTGTTACCATGGTGACACAATGTGCACGGTCAAAAAATGTTTTAAGATTGTGTGTGGAAGATAATTTGTTCTTTTAGATTATGAATTTTGAATACAGCTGAATTTCTCACTTTGAATTTTAGTTTTTTTTAAAACTCTGACCAAAAAAAAAAGGATAATTTGTTTCATCAGATTTTGAATTTTAAATACAATTGAATTTATTATTTTAAATACTGTTGAATTTCTCATTTAACTCTGAAAAAACGTGTGAATTGTTTTTATTCTGAATTTGAGTTGCTGACATTTTAAGTGTACTTTCCAATTTGTTTCAAATTGAAAATAAAAAAAATTCGCCTTTTAAATATTCTGCACATATATTTTCAAGCCCTCAAATTCAACAGTCAAAATTCAAAGTGAACACTTTGAAAATGTGAACTTAAAATTTCAGCAACTAAAATTCAGAAAAAATAAATAAAAATATACATGTTTTTCCAGAGTTAAATGAGAAATTCAATGGTATTTAAAATTCTAAATCTGATAAAACAAATTATCTTCCATAACTGCCTGAAAACTCAAGACTTTTGTATTTCGAAATCTACTTTGTTTTTGTTTTGTTTTTTTCCCCAAAATGGATTTAAAAGTAAATTTTCATGAGTCTGTGATGCATTCATGGTACTGTTCAGGAGTTGGATTTTCAACAAGAAAGTGGGAGTGAGTGAAAAACTGTTGACTAATGCTTGCTTCCTCGTGACTAATGTTACTTGAGACTTGTTTATCAGCACAGATCAGCTCTTCTGTTGTAAAGCCTGAAATATCAGCTCTTTATGGTCAGACTGTGGTCAAGTCTTTTAACAGAGCGTCAGACAGAGCAGAGCCTACAGTTAGCGTCACACCCACAGATAATATTGACAACATCATCTGCAAAGTATCAATACAATTTTAGTTGTACTTTTGGTTTTCACTTACTGTAAAAACTTAGTCACCAAGTACACGCCTCACTTTCTATAATAAGTAAAATATTGAGCTGTAACAAGCTGTAAAAGTTTTATTTTAAGTCAAATTATCATATTTGTTTTTGTATTTGTGAGTCATAATGGTCAGTGTTGGGGAGTAACAGATTACATGTACCGGAGTTACGTAATCAGAGTACAAATTATGAGGAACTGTATTCAGTTACAGTTACTGTTTCAGTGAGTGGTGATTGGATTACAGTTACTTTGTCGAAATAAATGGATTACATGGCGGTATTTTTCCTGTTTTCACATTTCGGGCTATATCCCCAGGTCTAAACTAGATCTAAACCAGTTCTAATCCAGGACTAAACCAGTTCTAAACCAGGACTAAACCAGAACTAAACCAGAACTAAACCAGGTCTAAACCAGGACTAAAATCAGGTTTAAACTAGATCTAAACCAGTTCTAAACCAGGACTAAACCAGTTCTAAACCAGGACTAAACCAGTTCTAAACCAGGACTAAACCAGTTCTAAACCAGGACTAAACCAGGACTAAACCAGGACTAAAATCAGGTTTAAACTAGATCTAAACCAGATCTAAACCAGGACTAAACCAGGACTAAAATCAGGTTTAAACTAGATCTAAACTAGATATAAACCAGATCTAAACCAGGACTAAACCAGGTCTAAACCAGGACTAAACCAGGACTAAACCAGGACTAAACCAGGACTAAAACCAGGACTAAAACCAGGACTAAACCAGGACTAAAACCAGGACTAAAACCAGGACTAAACCAGGACTAAATTCAGGTTTAAACTAGATCTCAACCAGGTCTAAACCAGGACTAAACTAGGTCTAAACCAGGACTAAACCAGGTCTAAACCAGGACTAAAACCAGGTCTAAACCAGGTCCAAACCAGGACTAAACCAGAACTAAACCAGGTGTAAAACAGGACTAAACCAGGTGTAAAACAGGACTAAACCAGGATTTAACAGGACTAAACCATACTGTGTGACCATGTCTCCTCCTCTTCTATCAATAATATTTTTAATTTGGTTAACTAAAGTCTGGGCTTTTTATTTTCTTTTAGCAGACAAAACATCTTATGTTACAATATTCTAGCCTTTGCTGCTCTACCACAAACCAAGTAATCCAAAGTATTCAGATTACGTTACTCACTTTAAGTAATTTAATGAATTACGTTACAAACTACATTCTGGGGCATGTAATCTGTAATCTGTAGGGGAATACATTTTAAAAGTCACCTTCCCAACACTGATAATGGTGCATAATAAACTATTGTATTTCTAATTTTCATTTTCACTTACAATTAAACCTTAGTCATCAGTTCTGCACTCACTGAAATAACAATTCTATTTGCTTTTCTTCTTCCCTTAAACGTCCCTGCTGGAAGTTATGTAATCCTATAATAAACTATTGCATTTTTAGATTTCACTTTCATTCGCAGTTCGCTTTAGTCATCCCTTACAGTAAGACTTCTACAGTAACCTTCAGTGCCAGAAGTTGTCCGGTCATTGTTGTGTCTGGATCCCTTCACCCGTTATTTCCGCAGCTTGACCTCGGGAGCGTTTTCGTGATTGTGTGGAGGTCGTAACATTTGATGAGATTTGTATGGAGCGTGTTTTTCTGTGTGTGTTTTTTTTTTCCCCCCCAGATGCTTCACTCACCCCTCACGAACACGGTGACCTGGTCCTTGCCGAGGCCGATGCGATTCTTCACCTCGCAAACAAAAGTGGTGTTCACGGCGTCGTCCACTTTAAGAACCTTCAGCTGATTGTCCTGGACCTGCACGGTGTCCGGCATCTCTCCAGACATCCTGACACAAAGAGATTAGAACAAAGGAACGGGTGAGGGTTGGGGGTTTTCGAAGTTGGTGAGACAAATGTGGTTCAGAAAGTTCAGAAAGATAGAAGATTTGGATTTCTTTTTGGAAGTTGTGATGGTAACAGTTCAATAATAAAAGAAAAAATGTGAACGCGCCACTATTTCCCAGTGCGTGTGTCATTCGTTCATTCGTTTTTCAAATTAAAACCAAAAATAAGAAAATGAAAAAACAACTATTTTCTTCATTATTTGTTTTCAAAATCAAAATCAAAATGAAAAAAAAAAAAAAAAAAAAAAAAACAGATAATGATTAGTTTTTTAGTTTTTGATTTTGTGTTTAAATGAAGAATGAAAAAAAAAGGATAACGGCCGTTTCCCGTTTCCGTGACTTAAACTGTGATGCCGGACTGAACCAGGACTGAACCAGGACTGAACCAGGACTGAACCAGGACTGAACCAGGACTGAACCAGGACTGAACCAGGTCTAGAACCAGACAGGAACCAGACAGGGACTGAGGCCAGGACTTAGACCAGGATCAGACCAGGACTGAGGCTGAGACCAAACCGGGACTTGAGACCGGGACTTGAGACCGGGACTTGAGACCGGGACTTGAGACCGGGACTTGAGACCGGACTTGAGACCGGGACTTGAGACCGGGACTTGAGACCGGGACTTGAGACCGGGACTTGAGACCGGGACTTGAGACTCAGACCGGGACTTGAGACCGGGACTTGAGACTCAGACCAGGACTTGAGACTAGACGAGACTCAGGACTCAGACCAGGACTCAGACCAGGACTCAGACCAGGACTCAGACCAGGACTCAGACCAGGACTCAGACCAGGACTCAGACCAGGACTGAAACTATGACCAGACCGGGACTCAGACCGGGACTCAGACCGGGACTCAGACCGGGACTCAGACCGGGACTCAGACCGGGACTCAGACCGGGACTCAGACCAGGGACTCAGACCGGGACTCAGACCGGGACTCAGACCGGGACTCAGACCGGGACTCAGACCGGGACTCAGACCGGGACTCAGACCGGGACTCAGACCAGAATTGAAACTATAACCGGACCGGGACTGAGAGACCGGAGACTGAGACTGGGACCAGACCAGGAACCAGATGATTTAGTCCTGGTTTAGTCTTGTTTTAGTCCTGATTCAGTCCTGGTTCAATCCGTATGCAGTGCAAAAGTTCAGTTTTTTCCATTATTCATTTAAACACAAAATCAAAAACTGAAAAAACAAATCATTATCTGTTTTTTTTTTTTTTTTTTCATTTTGGTTTTGGAGACAAATAATGAAGAAAATAGTTGCTTTTTTCATTTTCTTATTTTTGGTTTTATATTGAAAAACAAACGAATGATACACAGATTCTTCCCAACTTACATATCTATATTTTTAAACAAATTCAAGTGATTGTTTCTCTCGGACTTCCGCTGTGTCCGGCAGCTCTCCTCACATCCTGACACGGAAATATGAAAAGAGGAATGGGTGACAATTGGGGTTTTCAAAGCTGGCAAGACAAATCCGGTTAGTTCCCTTTTTTTTTTTTTTTTGTTTACTCAAATAACTTTTCTATAGGCAGCTTTTTGTGGACTTTGGACAGTTTCAGTTGTTATTTTTGGAGGTAATATCCCATTTTCAATTCAAGTTTTCCTCTATAGCACATTTAAAACAACTTGAGCCGATTGTCTGGGACCTCCGCTGTGTCCGACATCTCTCCCCACATCCTGACACAGAAATATGAAAAGATATTGGTGAAAATTGGGGTTTTCAAAGTTGGCAAGACAAATCTGGCTTTTTAGGTTATTTTTAAGCGTTGGTTCAAATATTCTTTCTTCGCTGGACAACATTTTGGACGGTTCGAAAAAGATAAAGGCTAATATTTTCATTTCCGCAATTTAACCTGAACTTGAAGAAGCTGCTTGGATGAGCTGTGAAGTGTCTTCCTCTCTTCAAAGTGTCACTCAAAAAACCTTTGTCCACAATTTTTATTTTGCCATCAATTCTACCTGAGACGACGGAGGGATTACACAGACATGTATTATCAAGAGTTTACTCCAATTACTTTTCTGTTTGGAACAAATTCTGTGAACTTTGGGCAGCTCAAAGAGATAAAGGTTAATATTTTCATTTCAGTTGTTATTTGTAATGTTGTAAAGTTTACCAATTTAAATGATCAAATGTCTTTTGTGGAGAACATTTTGGACAGTTTTCGGTAAAGTGTTCAATGTTTATTAACATATATGGCACATTTAAAACCATTTCAACAGATTGTTTGGGACCTTCACTGTGTCCAACATCTTTCCTGACATCCTGACACAAAAATATGAAAAGATATTGGTGAAATTTTAAAGAGTTTTGATTTCCTCAACTTGACCTGAACTTGAAGGAGCTGCTTGGATGAACTGTGAAGTGTCTTCATACAAAAACCCTTTGTCCAGTTGATAGAATATAATTTTTCTTTTGCTATGGATCCTACCTGGACAACACAGACATGTATTATGAACAGTTTACTCCAGTTACTTTCCTGTTTGGAACAAATTCTGTGAACTTTGGACAGTTCAAAAAGATAAAGGTTAATATTTTGATTTCAGTAGTTATTTGTAATGTTGTAAAGTTTAGCAATTTTTTTGTTCAAATTACTTTTCTGGACAACATTTTGGACAGTTTTCAGTAAAATGTTCAATTATTATTAACTTATATAGCACATTTAAAACCATTTCAACTGATTGTTTGGGACCTTCACTGTGTCCGACATCTCTCCAAACATCCTGACACAGAAATACTCTTTTAACTCTTTCCCCCATGAAGACGACATTTGACGACCCCCCCCGTTCCCTTAATGACGACTTTTGACACCTCCGCTGTTTCACTAAAGACGTGATTTGACCTTTAGAAATGGCTTGGTTTTTCACATTTAAACAGAGACTGTGATAGGTGGAGGCCACTACAACCCACACTAGACTGACCAATAGGATTCAAGGATATGTTTTCGCCGATTTTTTCCGAAGTTAATCGAAATAGTGACGATTGTAGCTTCCGGAAAAAAACACAACACGAAACACGTGCAATGGAAAGATCGCGATGCTGCGGCGCACAGTTTTAGAAATAATGAGGAGCGGACGTATTTTATGGATAAGTTTAGAGAAAGTGACTTTTATAGATTTCAAAGTGATGATGAGGGTGATTATAAAGTGGAAAACAGCGACAGCAACGGACTTACAGAGAGTGAATCTTACGCAGATGAGAATGCCGCTGATGCGTCTGTGTGGAGTCCTGCGATATCCCAACAAACTATCCGGGCTTTATACTCGATTATGAACCAAAATTGCCCTGAAATCACTCGTGGAAGTCTGTTTTCTTTTATGCAGTTATGCTCTATGGGTGTAGCCCTAGTAACATATGTATGGGTTGTTCCTAGTAGCGTCCAGGGGGAAAGAGTTAAAGGGTTTGTTCAAATGTTTTTCTTCTTGGCTTGGACAGTTCAAAAAAGATAAAGGTTAATATTTTGATTTCCTGAATTTGACCTGAACTGAATAAGCTGCTTGGATGAACTGTGAAGTGTCTTTATTCAAAAAACTTTGTCCATTTTTTTTAAATTTATTTTGCTATAGAACCTACCTGGACGCCTGAGGGATTACACAGACATATTCTGAAGAGTTTACTCCAATTACTTTTCTGTTTGGAACCAAATTTTGTGAACTTCAGACAGTTCAAAAAGATAAAGGCTAATATTTCAGTAAAATGTTCAGTTATTGTTTACTTATATAGCACATTTAAAACCATTTCAACTGATTGTTTGGGACTGATTGTTTCCTGACATCCTGACACTGAAATATGAAAAGATATTTCGTGAAAATTGTGGTTTTCAAAGTTGGCAAGACAAATCCGACATTTAGGTTAGCTCAGTTCTATTTTAAAGAGTTTGTTCAAATGTTTTTTTTTTCGTTGCTTGGACAGTTCAAAAAAGATAAAGGCTAATATTTTGATTTTCGCAATTTGACCTGAACTTGAAGGAGCTTTTTGGACGAACTGTGAAGTGGCGTCATTCAAAAAACCTTTGTCAAAGTCCGAATAGAAATTTTCTTTTGCTATGGACCGACCTGGATGACGGAGGGATTACACAGACATGTATTCTGAAGAGTTTACTCCAATTACTTTTCTGTTTGGAAGAAATTCTGTGAACTTTGGGCAGCTCAAAAAGATAAAGGTTAATATTTTGATTTCAGTAGTTATTTGTAATGTTGTAAAGTTTACCAATTCTTTGTTCAAATGTCTTTTCTGGACAACATTTGGACAGTTTTAAGTAAAATGTTCAATTACTGTTTACTCATACACAGAGGTGGGGACTTGGACTTGAGTCAGACTTGAGTCACTATTCTTAGGACTTGAGATTTGACTTGATAAAACAGACAAAGAATTGGGACTCGACTTGGACTTGAAGGTCAGTGACTTGGGACTTGACTTGGACTTGAGCCTTGTGACTTGAGAAGACTTGATGCTTAGACTAGTTGACAAAATAACTGTTTTTAAGCACTTTTAAATCTTAACTCTTTCTGTTCTGACCGTAATAATTCACATTCTTTCCAAAACATTTAAAAAGGAAAAATTCACATTCACATTTCTACAACTTTTAAACAAATACTTATAAATACCATGATTTTTAAGAACAATTTAGTTTAAAAATGCTATAAATTGCAAAAATCTAAGTTGTATTTGTTGTTTAAAGGCTTGAAATGACTTAAAGCTCAAAGCAGACGACTTGGACTCGACTTGGACTTATGGGCCAGTGACTCAAGACTCGACTTGGACTTGCCTGTATTTGACTTGGGACTGGACTCGGACTTGAGGTCAAAGACTTGAGACTTACTTGAGACTCGCAAAACAAAGACTTGGTCCTACCTCTGCTTATATCGCACATTTAAAACAATTTCAAGTGATTGTCTGGGACCTTCACTGTGTCCGACATCTTTCCCGACATCCTGACATAGAAATGTGAAAAGATTTGGTGAGAAATCTGCTTAGTTCTATTTCTGACCTGTAACTTGGTCTGATTTGGTCTCCATGAAGATAGAAAGGTTTAATACCGCACTGTAAAACATTCCAGACAAAGCAATAACATCTCCGTGGAGAAAAACATTTGACCGACTCCACCAGAAAAGATAAACAAAGCACCTTTAAGTAGCTCGTTTAAAACAATTTCAAGTGACTCTCTGGGACCTTCACTGTGTCTGAACATCCTGATGTGACCAAATATGAAATAACACGGATGTGAGTTGGGGTTTTCAGAGCTGGCAAGGTTCATTCAGCTCTATTTTAACAGTTTATTCAAATGACTTTTCTTTTAAGGACAACATTTTGTGTACACTGGACAGAAAGATAAAGGCTAATATTTTTATTTCAATAGTTATTTGTGATGGCAACAGTCCAATTTTGAATTCAAGTTTATTTATAGAGCACTTTAAAGCAACTCCAGCTGATTAAAGTGCTTCACGTGAAATTAACGAACCACTACGCAACTTTTATGGTGGTCGGACTGCTACCTGCTTGACTCATGGAGGTATAACTGCTCAGCTTGGAATGTTACAAAGTAGGGCATTTCACTTATCTGTCGTCACAGAGACAAAGGCAGCCGCACCAGAAAAATTTACAAGTCAGGTCTGAGGAGAGGTGAGCTCACTTACTAAGAATGCATGTTTATCAAGGAGTTTCTTTTTAACAGCTTTTGATCATTGCCATTTAAAGGACCTATATTACACAAACTTTGCTTTAAACTATGTTCAAATGTTGTTAACTCCTTAAAAAACAGACCTGGAGTTGTGTTTTCTTTCATTCACACATGTCTGAGTAACCCTGTGAGTAACCCTGCAGTACATCCAGAACGCTGCAGCTCGGGTCCTGACTCGAGGCAGGAAGTACGAGCACATGCGTCCTGTGGCTCAGGTCTCTGCACTGGCTCCTGTGGCTCAGAGAATAGACTTTAAAGTGGATCTGTCTGTGTACAAGTCTCTCCATGGGCGAGCACCAAAGTTCATCTGTGACATGTTAGTTCCTTATGAACCATCTCGCACTCTGAGGAGCTCAGGGACCGACCTCCTGCTGGTGCCCAGAGTCAGGACTAAACAAGGGGAGTCAGAGTTTCAGATTCACACAGCTAAAACCTGGAACAGTCTTCCTGAACATGTCAGACAGACTCTACTTTGACTGTTTAAATCCAGGCTCAAAACAGTTCAGTTTAGCTGAGTATGACTGAAAAGTAAACATTTTTTCATTCCACATTCTTCTCCCTCATTTAATGTCTCTCTCTCTTTTTTATTTTAGTTTATTTTATTTATTTACTTTAGTTTATTTTAGTGTGTGTCTGTGTGTGTCTGTGTGTGTGTGTGTCTGTGTGTGTGTGTGTGTGTCTGTGTGTGTGTGTGTGTCTGTGTGTGTGTCTGTGTGTGTGTGTGTGTCTGTGTGTGTGTGTGTGTGTGTCTGTGTGTGTGTGTGTGTGTGTGTGTGTCTGTGTGTCTGTGTGTGTGTCTGTGTGTGTGTGTGTCTGTGTGTGTGTGTGTGTGTGTCTGTGTGTGTCTGTGTGTGTGTGTGTGTGTGTCTGTGTGTGTGTGTCTGTGTGTCTGTGTGTGTGTCTGTGTGTGTCCGTGTGTGTCCGTGTGTCTGTGTGTCCGTGTGTGTGTCTGTGTGTGTCCTGTGTGTCTGTGTGTGTGTCTGTGTGTGTGTGTCTGTGTGTGTGTGTCTGTGTGTGTGTGTGTGTGTGTGTGTGTGTCTGTGTGTGTCTGTGTGTGTCCGTGTGTGTCCGTGTGTGTGTCTGTGTGTGTCCGTGTGTGTCCGTGTGTGTGTGTGTGTCTGTGTGTGTCCGTGTGTGTCTGTGTGTGTGTGTGTGTCCGTGTGTGTCCGTGTGTGTGTCCTGTGTGTGTGTCTGTGTGTGTCTGTGTGTGTGTTTGTGTGTGTGTCCGTGTGTGTGTGTGTCCGTGTGTGTCCGTGTGTGTCCGTGTGTGTGTGTCTGTGTGTGTCCGTGTGTGTGTCCGTGTGTGTCTGTGTGTGTCCTGTGTGTGTGTGTGTGTGTGTGTGTGTGTGTGTCTGTGTGTGTGTGTCTGTGTGTGTCTGTGTGTGTCTGTGTGTGTCTGTGTGTGTGTGTGTCTGTGTGTGTCTGTGTGTGTCTGTGTGTCTGTGTGTGTGTCTGTGTGTGTGTGTCTGTGTGTGTGTCTGTGTGTGTCTGTGTGTGTCTGTGTGTGTCTGTGTGTGTGTCTGTGTGTGTGTGTGTCTGTGTGTGTCTGTGTGTGTCTGTGCTGTGTGTGTCTGTGTGTGTGTCTGTGTGTCTGTGTGTCTGTCCACCCGTGCTAATTCCTCCACTTATGAACGATTGTCACCAAATTTGGTACGTGGGTCAAGCCCCCGTTGCCGCTGCCACAAAAAAAAAGTTTGGTGACAATCCGAGGTCAATTGAAAGGTCACGCCATTATAAATGATCGGCAATTTCAGCAATTTCTGAACCCTCTGCGGGCTAAAATATTCACCCAATCATCACACGAGTTGGTACACTGGATGTTACAGGTTCAAACCGGTCATGGTCAACAAGGTCAAATATGCGTTTTTGGTCCTAACTCTAAAGGATCAAGCTAGAACAACGGGAGTGGTCTCAAAATCTCAGAAAAAGTAAACACAGACGTTCTCATGAGTGACCAAAATCACACAAATGTCATGTAATATGGGCTGGGCTCCTCATCATCTGCTTCTGTGGTGATGAACTGGACCAGGTTGTTATCTCTGATTGCTCTTGTTTGTATTGTGATTTTAATGTATTTCTTATTCTGTAAAGCACTTTGGATTACTTTGTGTAAGAATTGTGCTATACAAATAAACTTGCCTTGCCCTTTATTATTAGTCGGTCTACATCTCCAAAACTTAAAAAAATACTCTGTTCCAACTTGTGATGTCATGAAGCATCAGTTTCAATGTTTACAGCCACTTTTAACCTTCAGTTTAAAAGAGACTGACAATTCTAAGGCTGAAATGATCCAAATGATTCTACTGAAAGTGTATGGAATAGGGATGCGCATGATTAGTCGAATAATCGATAATTGATCATTAAGAATTTCATCGATTACGTTCATTTTCATCGACAAACCGAATGTAGGTTGCTGTGTGTAGCGTGACCAAACAGGTCTGTACATGTGTCTCTCTGCACTCAGAAGGAGCGAGACACAAACAGTCGGTCAGTCTGCAACGTGCCGCAAATGCGTATTTAACGATGATTTGTACAAGAAATTCCACGCTTTCTGTTCCGGTCGGGACAAGTGTGAGTCCATGTGCACAGTGTACAAAGCAGCACATATGTTTTTGTGTCCAGTGGGAAAAAGTTTTGCCAGGTGAGAGTCGCGCAATGTCGATGACGAGTCTCCACCACCCTCCCCCCGTACGGTGTCCTGGTTTTGACAAACGCAAATCTGGTCACATTAACCTGTATTCACCTGAGTCATGTCCTTTAATCCGACAGAAGTTGAACCGCATCAGCGACACAAGAGCTGTATTTTTTTTCTTTTCTTAGTTTATGCAAATTAGCGATGCGGTTTTAAGTTTTGTTTCTGTGAGATTTGCGCAAAACTGCAATTAAACACATTATAATGTCAAACGGGCTGATGTGGCTCTAGAGTCGTTACGGTTTATATGTCGTAAAGTTGAATTTATTTATGCAGATTAGTAGTGCAGATAGTAATAATAATGATGATCATTTTAATATAAAAACGTTAATGATTAATAGATAATCGATCGTTAATTCTCCTGACAATCGATTTAAAAAATGTAATCGAATGCCCATCCCTAGTACGGAGTTTAAAAACATCACTTCCTGTAAGACCACATGACATCACAAAGTGGAACAGTGTGTTTTCGGTTTGAGAGGAAACAAATTATGCAAAGTAGAGTCCATTTTATTGCTCCAAAGTCCAAACTCTGTTGTGGATGACATGCTTTTACTGACAGAGCCGGATTACCATTTGAAACGATTGGTCCTCAGTTTTATTTATATCCGTTTAATTGCACAGATTGGCATTTTCAAATTCTAAAAAGCGACGTTACTCACTTTGATAGACAGCGCAGAATCATTCAAGTTTCTAAAAGACAATCTATTATCTACGAGAAAAATACACCACGGGGATTTGCAGAAAATCTCCAAACACCAGACCCCAAAATCTCATCTCCAGCAATATAAAAGTACGAGTTTCATTTTTCTGAATTTTGTCACAGTTATGTTAATAAGTGATAATGCAGGAAAAATGGAGCGTAGGGAGTCGAATTGTGTTTCTCATTATGCGAGGGTTAAATCTCAAGTCACAGAGTCCATTATGGGAAATTATGCGGCTATCTCCATAATCAGAGCAGAGACGCTGTAGTGGCAATAATAAAAGCGCTGATTGCAGCTCTGTGAGGATTGGGGACCTAGGAGCGAGAGGTGAAGAAGTGAAAGAGAAAACAAAGTGATAGAGAGATAGAGGAGTGCAGAGGTCAGACTGGAGGGTGCTAGAGTTTGTGATAACATTACACTGAATCGTGATATGGCCTCGTGATTAGAAATTGTTGGGTTGTTTTCTGATGAAAGGTGAAATATGTGACTTTTCTGAAGACCTGCTCATCTCCATGGATATGTTACTACTTTGTATTTACCACTTTTGTTCCACAGTGCGGCATTTATCCTGCAATTATTCGGTTAAAGTGTTTGATTGCCAAAAGAATAATATCGTTCTGTTGTCTTACAGAGAGACAGAACTCGCCGCTCCACAGATCTGACCCTGTAACTTGGCATTTTGGAGTCACCTTCTTCTCTGGACGGAGATTTTTAATGTCGTACCGTTGGAACATTCTAGGCAAAACTATAACATCGCCATGGAAACAAGCCGGTGACAGTCTCTGCACCAGAAATGTTACGTATTGCGACATAAACTCAGCTCTGTGCTCAGACATGGAATGATGCCAGCAACATTTCCACACCCACTAATTTTATTGGTCAGTTTTTGTCAGGTTTGAGTGATTGACAGGTGGATTTAACCAATCACAGCAAAGTACTACCTCCCAAAATATACATATTGCTTTAGTTACCCCTTAAAAGACAACATGGAGTGATAGGGGAACAATGGATGGTTAAACAATTACCGTATATTTCGGACTATAGAGCACACCGGATTATATATCATTAATGTTGAATTTTCTCGTCTGTTTTCATACATAAGGTGCACCGGATTATAAGGAGTATTAAGCGAAACAAAACAGTCAGATAAGTCAAACTGTATTCAGCTCATTCACAATAACTCTGAGCATTGTTCAGTCGTAACACAGAGTTCATTCCTCTTCCACAAATCCATCTAAGGCTACGTTCAGACTGCAGGGCTTAACGCTCAATTCGGATTTTTTTGTGAAATTCGATGTTTTCGCGAGGTCATTCACATTTCCAATTAAATGCGACTTGTATGTGACTCCAGTGTGAACATTAAACGGCCCGAAAGTGTCCCACATGTGCACTGGAAACACGATGACGTCAACCGCAGCGAGTGTGCTCTGTGTTTACGGAACTTGTCCAAACATGGACGCAGCATTGAGCACCTGGAGATTTTAAAGTTCCTCTCGTACCGGAGCCAGAACATGAACAACTTACTTGTTTTAAAGAGGAGATTGAGAAGAAGGACGAGGTTTTTGGCCGTGGCGTTTTGTGGGGCAGCGGCAGCGACGTCCGTTGAAAGGAACGTGTAGATGTGGAGACGTAGCCAAGAGTGGTGAGTGGTGATGTGCTTCACTTCAGTGACACGGAGTTCGTTAACAATTTTTGCCTACTTCAGCGCAGAATAGTGACATTTGTGGCTTGTTGATAATGTGTAGGTCGAATGAATGCACTTTGGCCGTTCAGACTGAAGTCACATGTCAAAAGATCGGATATGTATCGGTTTTAGGACCACATATCGAAGTATCCTGGGTCACATTTGAAAAAATCTGATCTGTGTCGTTCAGACTGTCATTAAAAGATCAGATACAGGTGACATAGGGGCCAAAAAATCGGATTTGGGTCACTTCAGGCTGCAGTCTGAACGCAGCCAAAGTCTGCATCTTCAGTGTCTGAGTTTAACAGTTTGGTCAATTTCAGCATCAAGCCAGGATCCCTCTCGTCATTATCAGAGTCATTCTCTTTGCTGTTACTTCGCTGTTCGGTGATGATTCCGGCCTTTGTGAAAACTCGGACGACACTTGAGACTGATCCCTTAGCCCAGGTATCCATGATCCATTGGCAGATCAGTGGCATAACTCACCCGGCGTTGCCTCCCTGTTTTGGTGAACGTGTATTACCCCACAAGGCTCCTGACTACAGTAGCCGTAATGCTCCAACAATGCTCCAACATCGTCAAGCGGTGCGGTTTCGTAGCTTACCAAAGTCGTACTAAACATTTTGACAGATTTTTGAGCGCCGTGTACCACATAAAATTGGTTCAAGGTCAGTAAGCACAACCAGAATTAATACATAAGGCACACTGTCGATTTTTGAGAAAATTAAAGGATTTAAGTGCACCTTATAGTCCGAAAAATACGGTATAATCTTGACCCAGTTTCTAAACAAACTGTGATATCAATCATTTTGCCCCATTGTTCATTTTCTGGTGATACTTACGCTCTCCACAGGACGGTGGTGGGCATGGGGTTTCCGTTGGCGTTGCAGGTCAGGATCACGTTGGTGCGTCCCACGTACCAGTTGTTGTCGTAGCCGGTTATAGTCACTTGGGGACGAACTGAAGAGGAGGCAGACGGGAGGTTAGGGCAGTGAAGATTTTGTGAGACTTAAAAAAAAACAACTTGTACCAAATGTACCATAAAATTCAATATTTGTTCAACACAGATTAAGGAACAAGAACATGGGTGTTTACAATGACACTCAATGACATACACTGGTCTAGACTATTTCAGTATAAGTCTGAAACGTAAAAATGGTCAACAAATAAAAAACAATGAATGAGAGTCCAAACTTTTCATCAGTACTGTATGCATACATTATTTTTGCTGAGTTGATGCCCTGTTTTAATCACTGTGGTGCTATCTAAACCATTAATCACATTTTTATGTCAAAATAGATAGTGTATTTATTAGAATAATGTTACTAAGTGCTTTAATCAAGTAGTAGTAGTCATCTTGATTCGAGTAATTTTGACTCTCTTTAAAAAATTTGCAGATTTGCAGATAGAACAAGCATTTTTAATCTTATTTCAAGAGCAGTAACATTTTTCTCCTCATTTCAAGTGAGAAAATACTTGTAATTTTATGCTTGTTCCGATGGCAAATCTTATTTTAAGACAGTCAAAATGTACTAAAATCAAGAGAACTACTACTTCATTCAAGCACTTCTTAACTTGTTAAATTAAATCATGTTATTTTTCCAGTGAATTTTAATTCTGGGTGGTTTAGTGGGTCCACCTTCTGGCAAAGCATCTGATCAGCACATATCTGACACTATTTTATTGTCCAATTTTTCAGATAAACCTTGATTCCAGTTGATTGTGTCTGTGCCTCCTCACAAAAGCAGTAGGCAGAGTTCAGAGGAGCTCCCTCCTGCTTCAGCCACTGTTCTAAACACTCATCTAAATTTAATGAGGTTTGTAGACGTGTAGCTCCTGGTTAAAATGTGTGTTAATCACCTGGTTTTGGCCTGGTTTTAGACCTGGTTTTAAAACTGGTTTTAGACCTGTTTAGACCTGGTTTTAGACCTGGTTTTAAACCTGGTTTTAAAACTGGTTTTAGACCTGTTTAGATCTAGTTTAGACCTGGTTTAATCCTGGTTTAATCCTGGTTTTAATCCTGGTTTTAGACCTGGTTTTAGACCTGGTTTTAGACCTGGTTTTAGACCTGGTTTTAGTCCTGGTTTAGTCCTGGTTTAGTCCTGGTTTAGACCTGGTTTAGACCTGGTTTAGTCCTGGTTTAGACCTGGTTTAGTCCTGATTTAGACCTGGTTTTAGACCTGGTTTAGTCCTGGTTTAGTCCTGGTTTAGTCCTGGTTTAGTCCTGATTTAGACCTGGTTTAGACCTGGTTTAGTCCTGGTTTAGTCCTGGTTTAGTCCTGTTTTAGACCTGGTTTAGACCTGGTTTAGTCCTGGTTTAGACCTGGTTTAGTCCTGGTTTAGACCTGGTTTAGACCTGTTTAGTCCTGGTTTAGTCCTGGTTTAGTCCTGATTTAGACCTGGTTTAGACCTGGTTTAGTCCTGGTTTAGTCCTGGTTTAGTCCTGTTTTAGACCTGGTTTTAGACCTGGTTTAGTCCTGGTTTAGTCCTGGTTTAGACCTGGTTTAGTCCTGGTTTAGTCCTGGTTTAGTCCTGATTTAGACCTGGTTTAGACCAGATTTTAGTCCTGTTTTAGACCTGGTTTTAGACCTGGTTTTAGACCTGGTTTTAGACCTGGTTTAGTCCTGGTTTAGTCCTGGTTTAGTCCTGGTTTAGTCCTGGTTTTAGACCTGGTTTTAGACCTGGTTTTAGACCTGGATTTGGACCTGGTTTTGGACCTGGTTTTGGACCTGGTTTTAGACCTGGTTTTAGTCCTGGTTTTAGTCCTGGTTTTAGTCCTGGCTTAGTCCTGGCTTAGTCCTGGCTTAGTCCTGGCTTAGACCTGGTTTAGACCTGGTTTTAGACCAGTTTAGTCCTGATTTAGACCTGATTTTAGACCTGATTTTAGACCTGGTTTAGACCTGGTTTTAGTCCTGGTTTTAGTCCTGGCTTAGTCCTGGCTTAGTCCTGGCTTAGTCCTGGTTTAGTCCTGGTTTAGTCCTGGCTTAGTCCTGGTTTTAGACCTGGTTTTAGACCTGGTTTTAGACCAGTTTAGTCCTGATTTAGACCTGGTTTTAGACCTGGTTTAGTCCCGTTTAGTCCCGGTTTAGACCTGGTTTAGACCTGGTTTAGCCCAAAATGTGAAAACAGGAAAATACCGCAGTGTAATCCATTTATTTCAAGAAAGTAACTGTAATCCAATCACCTCTCATTGAAACAGTAACTGTAACCGAATACAGTTACTCATACTCTGATTACATAACTTCAGTACATGTAATCTGTTACTCCCCAACACTGCGTATGAGTATATAATAATGTTCCTACTGCTAGTATCTTGTGGTATTTCGTATTACTAGTATTTTTTTTTTTTTCTGTTATGATTAAATGTTGTATTCCTGTCATGCACCAGAGAACAGTGACCCTTACACTGAACGGCCAGTTTCATGGGGAAGCTCTCGGGTTTGGTCTGTGTGCGGTGATCCACCACGCAGCTGATGTCCTTTCCGTTGTCGGCGGCGGTGGGGATGAGTTTGTATTCGCTGGTGATGGATACGGTGTTATCGGCCCCGGACTTGGACACGGACGTAGCGTTCCCGTTTGCCGTGGTCACCCAGCTGATCTTGGCCGCCGGACGTCCGTTCAGAGACTCACAGCGAGCCACCACCACGTTCTTGGTCCCGGCTTCTACGGTGACGGTGGAGGCGGCGTTCTGGGGTTTAGCTGGAGGAGAGAGAAAAGAGAGAAGTTAAGAATGGATAGAGAAAAAGGAAATAAGGCAGCCGAGAGGAGAGATACAGTGTGCCATTATTGACAAGTAATTTATGTTGAGATAAATTACGTCTAGAAGCTGTATCTTAAAATGTACACTAGTGAAAATATGTGAACCTTGAATCCCTGTTATTTAAAAGACGCATAATATAACTTTTTTTCATGAAAGGTATGCCACATTCTGGTCTCCACTGAGATTGTCATTAAACTTATCATGTACCGTATTTTTCTGAAGTTTTTTCATAGTTTGGGTGTTTCCTGCGACTTATATAATAACATTTTCACAC
The DNA here is from genome assembly GCF_026225935.1 of Boleophthalmus pectinirostris. Lineage (NCBI taxonomy): Eukaryota > Metazoa > Chordata > Actinopteri > Gobiiformes > Gobiidae > Boleophthalmus > Boleophthalmus pectinirostris. Next base: position 32,531,276 of record NW_026571447.1, on the reverse strand, counting down.
TGACAGCTGTGAGAGGCTCTAGTCTTGTGTGTCAGTATCTGCTGCTCCTTTTACTCCTGTGCCACTGTCACTTGGCTCTACTGCGCATGTCCCCTGCAGAAAGAGCCTCTGTCCTGTTTGTATCATGTCAGTCGATCGCACCATTACTTCTGTACCATTGAAAATTTAAATGAATTATAAAGACAACTGAGAAAAATGAACGCGAATGCCCCCAAAAAGAAAATCGTATTTTGCAGTTTACAAGGTGCAAGTAGTGAAATCTGCAGCTGAAAACGGTAATCGAGCAGCAGAAAGAAAGTTTGGAGTGAGCGAGAAACTTGTGACAACAGGAGGATGCAACCATGAAACTTTCCTGAAGTCACTGGACGGATGGACAAAGCCTGGACTTCAGTGACACCGAAACCATCCTGTCGGGATTTAGAAAGGCCAGAATAATTCTAACTGGAACTGATGCTGAGTCTGACAACAGCTACTCAGAAGTTACCTACATTTACCTCTGGAGGTTGCGGAGTTGCTCAGAAGTGACACCGAGGATGAAGAATTCAGTGGATTTAGTGATTTGGAGTGAGATGGAGAGTTTGGTAAACTTGTTCTGTTCTGTTGTTTGTTATATTTATCTGAAGAACTGTTCATATGTGACGTTAACAGTCTGTTCTCTGTTCTTCCGTTATTGCCTTTCAAGATGAAATGTCGGTTCCTGGTCTCTTGATTTTGATTGATTGACTCATTTCCCCCCAAAAATACAACTTATAGTCCAGTGCGAGTTATATATGTTTTTTTCTTCTTCATTACACATTTTTTGGCTGGTGCGACTTATACTCCGGGGCAACTTATAGCCCAAAAAATACGGTATTTATTCAATTTCAGCTGCTCATACTGTTAAACAAAATATACAAACGGGATCACCTCTCCAAAGATCTGACCAGTAATTTGGCCTGTTGACATCACTTGCTTGTCTCTGAAGATAATCTATGCTTTTCCATACAATATTTCTGATTGGTCATTGCTTTGTCGAGCATCAAAACAACATTATGAATATCCACATGTATTTCATATCCAGATCGCAGTAATGTGTTGTCTAAAATGTTATATTTGATTGATTGATTTATTTCGGTCACAGGTTTATATTCTGACATTATTCCACCGACATATTCCAGAGTTACATACACATACTAAAAAGGTGTAGACTGAAACTTGGTCTTATTCTGCTTTTACTCTTTATTCCTTTGTCAGAGCGTCATCTTGACACCAGTTCATCTTCATAAATACAGCGAGACAAAAAAAAACAAATCAGAAACAGTACAACAAAGTCCTACAGCACAAACTAAGCATCATATTTCATGTATCTGCCCAGAGTTAAACATTTAAACTTCTTTTTAAAATGGAAGAGACTGGTGCGCAATTTTTGTTTTTCCGTACAGTTGTTCCAGCGCTCCACCCTTTAACAGATGAACACAATTTCTTCTGATTTTCTTTCTGATAAACATGTTCCTCTGAGCTCATACCGGCTATTTCGGATGTTGAACATGTTCTGTAACGATTTTGAGAAGAGATTGCTGTTTACTTTGAACATGATTTGCAAACTGTAAAGGTCGACTAAACCGTAAAATTTTTGAGTTTGAAGGTTTATAAATAACGCACTGGTTGGTTCATTTTAAGCTGATAATGTGATTGCTCTTATTGCCTTTTTTTGCGAGGTACAGATTGGATTTGTATTAGTTTTATACAGTGTTGGGAAGGTGACTTTTAAAATGTATTCCCCTACAGATTACAGATTACACACCTCAAAATGTAGTTTGTAACGTAATCCATTAAATTACTTAAAGTGAGTAACGTAATCTGAATACTTTGGATTACTTGATTTGCTGTAGAGAAGCAAAGACGAGGAAATCGTAACATAAGAAGTTTTGTCTGATAAAAGAAAATAAAAAGCCCAGACTTTACTGAACCAAATTAAAAAATATTATTGATAGAAGAAGAGGAGACACGTCCACGCAGCATGGTTTAGTCCTGGTTTAGTCCTGGTTTAGTCCTGGTTTAGTCCTGGTTTAGTCCTGGTTTAGTCCTGGTTTAGTCCTGGTTTAGACTTGGTTTAGACCTGGTTTAGACCTGGTTTAGACCTGGTTTAGTCCTGGTTTAGTCCTGGTTTAGACCTGGTTTAGACCTGGCTTTAGACCTGGTTTAGACCTGGCTTAGTCCTGGTTTAAGTCCTGGTTTAGGACCTGGTTTTAGGACCTGGTTTAGGACCCTGGTTTAGTCCTGGTTTAGTCCTGGTTTAGTCCTGGTTTAGTCCTGGTTTAGACTGGTTTAGACCTGGTTTAGACCTGGTTTAGACCTGGTTTAGTCCTGGTTTAGTCCTGGTTTAGACCTGGTTTAGACCTGGCTTAGACCTGGCTTAGTCCTGGCTTAGTCCTGGCTTAGTCCTGGTTTAGGACCTGGTTTAGGACCTGGTTTAGGACCTGGTTTAGTCCTGGTTTAGACCTGGTTTAGACCTGGTTTAGTCCTGGTTTAGTCCTGGTTTAGTCCTGGTTTAGTCCTGGTTTAGACCTGGTTTAGACCTGGTTTAGACCTGGCTTTAGTCCTGGCTTAGTCCTGGCTTAGTCCTGGCTTAGTCCTGGTTTAGGACCTGGTTTAGGACCTGGTTTAGTCCTAGATTAGATCTGGTTTAGTCCTGATTTAGTCCTGGTTTAGTCCTGGTTTAGGACCTGGTTTAGGACCTGGTTTAGGACCTGGTTTAGGACCTGGTTTAGTCCTGGTTTAGTCCTGGTTTAGACCAGTTTAGACCTGGTTTTAGTCCTGGTTTAGACCTGGTTTTAGTCCTGGTTTAGACCTGGTTTAGACCTGGTTTAGTCCTGGTTTAGTCCTGGTTTAGTCCTGGTTTAGTCCTGGTTTTAGTCCTGGTTTAGTCCTGGTTTAGACCTGGTTTAGACCTGGTTTAGACCTGGTTTAGTCCTGGTTTAGTCCTGGTTTAGACCTGGTTTTTAGTCCTGGTTTAGACCTGGTTTAGACCTGGTTTAGACCTGGTTTAGTCCTGGTTTAGTCCTGGTTTAGTTTAGACCTGGTTTTAGTCCTGGTTTAGACCTGGTTTTAGTCCTGGTTTAGACCTGGTTTAGACCTGGTTTAGACCTGGTTTAGTCCTGGTTTAGTCCTGGTTTAGACCTGGTTTAGCCCAAAATGTGAAAACAGGAAAATACCTCTGTGTAATCCATTTAGTTCGACGAAGTAACTGTAATCCAGTTACCACTCACTGAAACAGTAACTGTAACTGAACACAGTCACTCAATATTTGTACTCTGATTACATAACTCTGGTACATGTAATCTGTTACTCCCCGACACTGGTCTTATATGTATTTCCAGTGAGTTGTATATAATAATTATCTTTACTCTCTCCTCCTTTTCCGACTCTGCTGTTCAACACAAAAAGCCAGTAAGTCCCTCTTTATAAAAAACTAAAGGGATCACATTGGACTTTTCGCCTAAACCGTTCAATCTCATTTCAATCGTGTTTATAGCCCCACAAAGCTCTGCTGTCACTTCGTCCGTTTGACCACAGATAATTATGGGCTTCCTGATCACACTGTTTCTCTTTCACAGCTGGAGTCCGCTTCCTGCTCCCCTCCGTGATACCCGAGCGAGATCAGAGCCAAAGCAGGACCACAGCAGCAGACAGCGGGCATGACAAGCAGCTCGATCGATACTGCGCACGAGTGGGGGCAAGGGGGCAAGGAGGCGAGGGGGGAGGGGAGGAGGGGAAGAGGCAAGGAGAGAAAAGCAGGAGACAAGGGAGCAAGGAGGCAAGAGGGAGAGGAGGAGAGGAGCGCAGAAGAGCAAAAGAGCAGGAGACCAGGGAGCAAGAAGGCAAGTAGAGTATGACACAAGGGAGTAAGGAGGAAAAGAAGTATAGAGAGTAGGATGCAAGGGAGCAAGGAGGCGAGGAGAAGAGGAGGCGAGGGGGAGAGGAGAGCAAGGAGGCAAAGAGTATGACACAAGGGAGTAAGGAGGAAAAGAAGTATAGAGAGTAGGATGCAAGGGAGCAAGGAGGCGAGGAGAAGAGGAGGCGAGGAGGCGAGGGGGAGAGGAGAGCAAGGAGGCAAAGAGAGTATGACACAAGGGAGTAAGGAGGAAAAGAAGTATAGAGAGTAGGATGCAAGGGAGCAAGGAGGTGAGGAGAAGAGGAGGCGAGGGGGAGAGGAGAGCAAGGAGGCAAAGAGAGTATGACACAAGGGAGCGAGGAGGCAAAGAAGTATAGAGAGTAGGATGCAAGGGAGCAAGGAGGCAAGGAGAAGAGGAGGCGAGGAGGCAAGGGGGAGAGGAGAGCAAGGAGGCAAAGAGAGTATGACACAAGGGAGTAAGGAGGAAAAGAAGTATAGAGAGTAGGATGCAAGGGAGCAAGGAGGTGAGGAGAAGAGGAGGCGAGGGGGAGAGGAGAGCAAGGAGGCAAAGAGAGTATGACACAAGGGAGCGAGGAGGCAAAGAGGTATAGAGAGTAGGGTGCAAGGGAGCAAGGAGGCAAGGGGCCCAGGAGAGCAGGAGACAAGGGAGAAAGAAGGCAAGAAGAGTAGGAGACAAGAGAACAAGGAGGCAAGGAGAGTAAGAGACAAGGGAGCAAGGAGGTACAGAGAGTAGGATGCGAGGGTGCAAGGAGGCAAGCGGCCAAGGAGAGTAGGAGACAAGGGGGCAAAGAGGTATAGAGAGTAAGATGCAAGGGAGCAAGGAAGCAAGGGGCCAAGGAGAGTAGGAGACAAGGGAGCAAGGAGGTATAGAGAGTAGGATGGAAGGGAGCAAGGAGTCAAGGGGCCAAGGAGAGTAGGAGACAAGGGACTAAGGAGGTGAGGAGGCAAGGAGAGTAAGAGACAAGGGAGCAAGGAGGCAAGGAGGTATAGAGAGTAGGATGCAAGGGAGCAAGGAGGCAAGAAGGCAAGGAGAGCAGGAGAAATGGGAGCAAAGGAGGAAGGAGGCAAGGAGAGTAGGAGACAAGGGAGCAATGAGGCAAAGAGAGTAGGATGCAGGGGAGCAAGGAGGCAAGGGGCCAAAGAGAGTAGGAGATAAGGGAGCAAGGAGGCAAGGAGAATAGGAGACAAGGGAGGAAGGAGGCACGGAAGGGGAAGGAGGTAAGGAGAGTAGGACACAAGGGGGAAAAAACACAAGGAGGCATGGAGAGTAGGAGACAGAGTAGGAGACAGGGAGCAAGGAGGTAAGGAGAGTAGGAGAAAAGGGACGAAGAAGGTAAGGGAAGTAGGACACAAGGGAGCAAGGAGATAAGGAGAAGCGAAAATAGACGAGTGAGGAGGCATGGTCGACAGGAGAGAATTGAGAAGGAGGAGAGAAGGCAGCTTGACGACATAAGGCTAGGAATCAAGGAGACAAGGAAGCAAATGAGCGAGGGGAAAAGGAGGCTAGGAGACGGAAGGAAGCAAAGGAGCAAGGAGGCTAGGAAACAAGGGAGCACGGGGTTAGGAGAGAGGAGACGAGAGAGACGTGTGCAAGTGCAAACAAGCAAGGAGCCAAAAGAGAAGAGGAGACAAGAGACCGGCGCATGAAAGCAGGAAAGTGAAGAGGCATGGGGGGGAAAGGAGACGAGAGGGAGAAGGGGAGAGGGAGTCTTGACAGCGTAGGACTAGGAATCAAGGAGTCAAGGAAGCAAGATGGCATGAGGGAGGAAAGGAGAGAGGCATGAAGGTGAACAAGCACTAGTGGTAGAGCGAGAGGGAAGAGAGAGTTAGGAAAAAAAGAGACGGAGCGAAGGCAAACAAACCCTGGTGGTTTTAAGAACGTGAAGGAGGAGGAGAGTGGAGAGGAGAGAAGGAAGACACGAAGGCCTAGGGCTAGGAGTCAAGGAGGCAAGGAAACGAGAAGCCACGCGGGAGAGGAGAGAGAAGGAAGAGAGAGAGGAGAAGGAGGAGTAGGAGAGAAACATTAAGGCAAACTAAAAACGAGCACGAGCGGTGGATGCGAGGAAGCAAAGCGGTAAGGGGGCTGAGGCCGTAGGAGCAGAAATCAAGGAGACGAGGAAGCATGGGGGAGAGGAACGGAGAGGAACGGAGTGAAGGAGGAGAGGAAGGGAGGTAAACAAGCCCTAGTGCGACTGGGAGAAAGCAAGGGTCCGTGGAGGAAGAGGAAAGGAGGAGAGAGGAGAAGAGGGAGATATGAAGGCGTAGGGCTAGGAATCGAGGAGACATGGAAGCAAGGAGGCATAGGGAAAGAGCGAGGAAAGAGCGAGGGATGAGAGGAGAGAGGGATGAAGTCATACGCGCACTGGTGGTCGTAAGTAGGGCTGAACGATTTGGGGAAAATTGCAATTTTTATTCGGAAATGCGGCAAATATGAACAGACAAAATAACGTTCTGAAATCCATGTGATTCTTGTACGTTTGCACAGATTTAACCTACAATTTTGGGCTTTTTATTCAGAATAAAACCAGATATTTTGTTATTTATGTAGGAAATTGCAGCGCTTCGAGAACTGCAGCTTTTGCGATTCGCTTACTTCGCTTACTTTATCCGTTCAAATTGCAGTTTTGATTCGCGATTAATCTTGCAGAATTAGTCGTAAGAAAGAAAGCTACGGGGGCAAACGGGGAAAGGAGAGATAAAAGAGGAGAGGAAGGGGGGGCGAAGGCGTAGAGATAAGAATCGAGGAGAGTGGGAAGGCACGAGAGCGTACAGGAACGAGCAGCACAGCCAAGGTTAGACCAGTGCTTCCATAGCTTTAACAAGAGCAAAATTGATCTGACCATGCCACTTAAAATAGCAATTAAAGCCCGCTGGACATGCTTTTAACCTGCGGGCTTCCTTAGGGGGCGGAAGTGAGCCGGAGGAGAGTGGTTTGCATATAGATGATGGCTTCAAAAATGCTCCACCGGTGGGTAAAAGCATGAACATCCACAACAATAATGGACTTCCTCCCCATCGAGGCTTCGGCGACGAGCAACGTGATTCATTTTTACCACAGCATATCGGGACAAATGCATAAAATAAAGACTTCCTCAAAAACAAACGAGTCTTTCGGGGGGAAAACAGACGCAATTCTGAGTAATTTTAATAACAAAGTTCTTCAAACAAAAGTTCTAATAAACACTAAAGCTGGCTGGGAGTGTAATTTGAGGTTAAATAAAACTCCATTGGCTGCGACTGAACAAAGTGTGCAAACAGCAGAAATGATTTTCGCAGGATTCGTGAAGCAAGTGACGCACTGTTTACAAACGGCTTCAAATCTGATTAACTATTTTATTAGACAGCTTCCCCTCACATATTTATTTGAAAATTAGCACCGTTTGACTTCATAATCAAAGCACACAAGGGTAATAAGAAAGGTTACTAGAATGTCAGGTTGGGACAGACAGGCTGCTGTGATTGGTCATTCAACGTGATGAAGTTTAATTCTTTTTTTAGGATAAGATTTGATTAGGGTTTGGTTAAATTTAGGAACAGAATTAAATTAACTCTTTCCCCTTGGACGCCTCCTTGGAACAACCCATACATATATTAGTATCTACCACAGCCTCTGTTTACATGTGAAAAACCGAGCCATTTGTAATGGTCGTCAAATCACGTCTTTAGTGATACAGCGGAGGTGTCAAAAGACGTCATTAAAGGTTGTATGGAGGATTTTTTTTTGGTTTCAAATTGTCAATGAAAGTTTAAAATACCATTACAGAGACGCAGCAGCCTTGTAATTATGATGACCAAAAAAAAAAAAAAAAGAATGAAAATCCATCAACTGTGGACGTGTTGAGGCCAGATAAACATTAGCCAATACATAACGAGGCTCCCTCTTTATCTATTGGCTGTTAGGTTGTCAGTCAAACTCCCTAGTGTAATTGACTCGCCAGCACGCAGGGATTACGTGGTTTATGCAGTGGTTCGTAGAGGATTTTTCAAACTGTAGCTTCCTCACATTTCGCACAAAGTTTGTTGCGATGGCGGACGAGAATCCACGACCAGTTCGCCGCAAAAGAAAGTCCGTTTTTGAGGTCGTTGAAAGAAGAGAAGGAGAAAAGGAGCAAAGCCGATCTGAGGTGATTCTTGGAGATTCCTTCCAGCGATGGCGTGACTGAAGCAGACGGAGGGTCTAAAAACTGATGCATCGGTCCCTAAATTATTTCTAGACAGGTCACTTCAACAGTAATTCTGAACGAGCTCTGGATGTAAACAAGCCTGATTTCTAGAGTCAGGAGGCGGGAGGTGTTTCTACTGAGGGAGCGGTGAAGGAGGAAGGTGGTGTCACGCATGCACAACATTTGAAAAAGGACTGTCGCTGTATTTCTCTTCCCTTAAAAAAATCCTCTATACAACCTTTAAGGAAACAAGGGAGGGTCGTCAAATGTAGTCTTCATAGGAGAAAGAGTTAAGGTGAGGACAATGGTTAAAAGTCCAGTAAAACGCAAAATAGATTCTTGTGAGCTTTAAGTCATGTTATAATTCTTTTATATTCTTAAAAACAGACCTGGAGTTGTGTTTTGTTTCATTGACACGTGTTTGAGTAACCCTCGTTTATACGTCTGTGACCTTGTGATGTCATGAAGCGTTAACTTTTGAAGTTAACTTAGGGCTGTTCGATTACGGAAAAAATCATTATCACGATTATTTTGGTCAATATTGAAATCACGATGAGTCAAACGATTATTTTTTAGTTACACAATGCATTTATTCTTTCTCTTAAAAAAAACAAACAAACCACACTTTGTTATTGATAATTTAAGCAAAACTGAAAACTTTCAAACTGAAAATATAGAAAATATATAAATATAGGCTACAAATCTGTACCTTAGAGCAGTTTTGTGAAGTATAAAACATAAAATAAATAAAATATACTTTGACCATGAAATAAGGCAAAACATAAATGTATCCAAAATAAATTACATCCAGCTGTTCTACAATAGATATATTTAAGAAATAAAATAAATATACTTATTTATATAAAAAAAAATATCCCAAAATAAACTCTGTTAAGCTTAAATCGTTTCAACTTATATGAGTTCGGAGATTTCGACACACAAATCGAAATCGCGATGAAAATTCGATTAATTGCACAGCCTTAATTTACCTTTAACCTTTAGTTCAGAGAATCTAGGTCACCTCCAGGGCTGAAATCATCCGAATAATTCTAGTGAAGGTGTATGGAGTTTAAAAACACAGTGGAACAAGACATCACAAGGAGGAACAGTGTTTTCCGTTCGAGAGAAGTGTGCAGGATTTGTGTTTTAAACAGTTGTGAAGGAAACAAAACACAACTCCAGGTCTGTTTTTGATGAGGAAAAATCATAACACAGATCAGAAAACAGCATAATATTGGCCCTTTAAAAAAAAAGAAAAAAGAAAAAAAAGTCACCTATTGGCCTTGAACCGAACAAATAAAACATAAAACACAGCAACAGAAGCGAACATGTAACCGTGACAACCAGAAGCACGGACCCGACTATCTAGTATCCAATAAGAAATGGACTTACCGAGCATAACCAGGTACGTGATCCCTTGCTCGTTCCCGCTGGGGTACGTGGCGTATTCGCAGATGTACTTCCCCTCGTCGGTCATTCGGACGTCTTGGATCTGGATGGAGGGGCTGGCCAGGTTCGGGGGGCTGGGGGAGAAGCTGACTCGACCTTTCATGGGGGATTCCGGGTAATTCGGGTCAAAGTTTGGGTGAAAGACGGCGATGTTGATCCTCTCCCCGTCCTTGGGTTCGTAAATCCACGTCACCTGAAAGACGCAATTTGAGAATACGAAATTAAAATCAAAATCAACTCGTGCCGTCTTTCAAAACTGAAGATAAACAATAAAACTCCAATAGTACGTTTTCTGAAAAGTGATCAAACTGTCTGTGCAAAATTATACTTAAGTTTTACCGGACAACCTTGAAAAATTACCCATAAAAAAACTTTAAAAATCTGCTAAAATAACAAAAATCTATCAAAACAAAAACTAAATATCAAAGTAATATTTCTGCCTTTTGTGGTTAAATTATTAATCAATCTCTAAATATTACTTTTAAATGGACTTTATTATGCTCATTTGAGTATTTGAAAATTATTATTTCCCGTCTAGTCCTTGGTTTAGTTGATAGTTTTAGTCCAGCTGCAGGGCTTATTCATCAGAGCAGAGCTAAGAGATATTTGTAAGAATATTTGGACATTATATTGTTCACTTTGAGCTGGTGTACATGTCAACCAAAAGGAGAAAATATCGAGTACTTTGTCTATTAAAAAAAATTCCAAAAGGATGAAGTGCGATCCTTCAAAGTGATACTTCGGTAATATGTGATTAATTTTACGAACAATGTAAAATAATGCAATTCAACCCAACCTTGAGCATTGAGGTTTGAGTGCAAGACAAAAGCAAAGCGCCCAAATGAACGAATCCAAATATGCCGACGCCAAAAGATGTACTTCAACCTTTTTGAACGAAAATATGAACGGTTTTGTTTGTGAAAAACGTGCAGAAGGTAAGCGCTTGGTGCGTTTGTGGACAGGAGAGAGGACTTTTCTCTCAATAGAATGTTTTAAAAGTTTGATTTTTTCAGCTTTTTCAGCTGTTATGCCACTTTGACCAGTCAGATTCAAAGAGTCACCAAGCTCTGCCTTTTTCTGATCGTTTTTAGAGATCCTGTCACCAACTCAGACTTGTTTCTATGGAGATTAGAGGTGGGTGATATTTTGATTACTGTATTTTCCGGGCTATTAGGTGCTCTGGATTATAAGACGCACTGTCATTAAATGGTCTATTTTCGAACTTTTTTCACAAATAAACCGCACTGGACTTTAAACGAAACACAACAGTTGGATGGGTCAGTGGGACTTTGTTTGTGGCGTTCACGGTGACTCTGGGCTTTGTTCAGTTGTGGCGTGTAGGGAGGGTGCTGTCTGGGACCGCTGGATTGTCGGCGTGTTCGCAGTGACTCAGTTGTTCAGTTGTGTCCAGAAGTGGCACATTGCACTCGCTTTTTCGGTTCGTTCCTCCGTTCCGTTCCTCGTCGGCGTGGACTGATGAGTGTGGCTGCGGGTGTGTTTCGTCGCTCGGTCGCTGTCTGCTCCGTGCGTGTTTGCGTGCGCTGCGGGTGGTGCGGCTTTGTAGTTTACTGAAGTCGTGTTGGGACACCCGAGTGGATTCGTGTATGGGGTGCTCTGGATTGCGGGGCGTGCGGTCGTTTTTTGATGGGGTTAGAGGCTTGAGAGCGCGCCTAATACCCCAGAAAACACTGTATTTAAAATATAGCAAGATCATTTTTAAACATGAAATGGATTCTGGCATGTCATATATATCAATATAATGTTTATATTTACTTCTGATTTTGCCATTTGCCTTCTCTGTCCTGTGCTCGCTCCCGCCTCCTTGCTTTTGTTACTCCTCCCCTCATGCGTTGTCTCTTTCAACACTGCGCCGCCTCAACCAGGCCAAGAATGCTGAAAGTTAGTGCCAAAAAAGCTTCTAAAACCATGAACCTTTTCCACCATTTACAGACTCAGCATCAGCAGCACATCCACTGACACAGAGAGAACACACATAATCCACTGAGTTGTGTCCTTTAGTCCGACAGAAAACACATTATAATCTTAAAATAGGCTGATGTGGCTCTATAGTAGTTATGGTTTATATGTTGTAAAGTTTAGTAATGCAAAGTTTATGCAGAAGATTTGAATTAATAATCTGCTGCAGCATAAAACTTGTACAATGCTGTTTAGTAGATGTACTACTAAATGGTGCAGTACAGTGGTGCAGTGGATTGTGGGATAGATACCTCAGAGCTCTTTACCGCTGTTAGGAACATGGATCTGTTAAAATAAAGAACCTCCCGAGCTTCCTCTGCTAAAGGAGCTCATGGTTATTGTTATCGTACGGTGAACAGAGTTAATGTAAAGATGAGCTTGAGTTGAACTGGTGGAATTTGGCAGAATTTGGCATATTTGGGTTTGCGATAGATTGAGGGATTATTTTTCTTGCACAGATATCGAGATACAGCAAAATATATTGAGATATACAGTATTTTTTGCTTCATATCGCCCAGCCCTAATGGAGATGTTATTGCTTTACTTTGAGTGTTCCACAATATGACATTAACAACAGCTCTACTTTACATTTATTCAGTTAGAGATGGTTTTATTGCTCAAAAATGCCTAGAAAAACAGACATTCTGACTGAGCTGTATCTTCTCGGGTCGTCCCGATCTGATCACATGATTGGAAATTGGTGCAGATCACATGACTGCGGACTCGGTCTGGACTCAGACGTCATGTTCCAATCAGGTATCGGATAAATAATATACATGTATAACACACAGTGCACACAGGACACAACAGTTGTTTGTTTTCATGTCACACAGTTACAAGCTGGTGCTTTTGGCAGAGAGGGTGGGAACAGCGGCATGAAGTGTCTATTGAGCAGTGGGAACGATGTTGCGGTGCGCGGTGCTGTTTGTGGTGCGTGCTTTGTGGTGGGTTTGTGGATGTTGTGATGGTGCGGGGGAGAGAGGCTGTGGGGCTTTTGTCATCTCATTTTTATTTGGTAGGATCTTGTATTATTTGGAGATCATAGACAAGCCTAAATGTTTCAAATATAATGCACATGCAAACATATAATATCAAATATACAAACTCTAGATTCTGATTCTGGTCTGGTTCCTGTTTTGTCCAGTCCATTAAGTTTACCATGTTACACATTCCAAGACCAGACTGCGGTAAAAGTAGGGGTGTGCAAAAATATCGGAAATCGATATATCGTATCGTTTAATGTGATCATACAGTATCCATATTTCACCAAGAGTATTTTTAGGTGTGTTTTACTAAATTATTTTGTTACAGTGCTATAGTTTTGTTGCTTGTGGAGTGAAAGGAAGCTCATTTGTGCGACACATTTGACATTTTTACTGTTTTGAGGATTAAAATATTTGTGTTTCATATGAACTTTGCACAAGAAGTAATTTAACAAAGCCTTTTAGTATCACAGCCACGATTACCCTTAATTTTTTTATTGAACCGTATCGAATCGATTTGAAATATATCATATCGAATTGAAAGTGCACTGTATCGAGGTATGTATCGTATCCGCAACTCTAATGATACCCAGCCCTAGGTAAAAGTAAAGATTTTCATGGTTCATGGTGCACGGTTAGAAAAGTTAATAAAACTTTTGGACATTTGTTTTTTCACAAGTTTACAAGTTCAGCCCAAATACTACACATTGAAATCAATGCAATTTGATCCTCCCACACATCCTGGATCGAATTCTTTGCTCTCAATTCATTTCATAATGTTTTATATAAGTATTGGATAGGGACTCGGTTTCGGCAGATACTCAAAATCAAATGACAAAACAGTGTGATCATTGTTCGGTCTCCATGAAGATAGAACGGTTTAATACCACACTGTAAAACATTCCAGACAATCGCTTTGTTCCATGGAAATCTTATCGCGATTACACGGTGCACCTTTAAACATACAAGAGGCAGGACCGTGACCAGCAGTTTACAATTTTCCATGAAGACAGAAAGGTTTAATAGCATAACGTGACACATTTCGGACAAAGCCATAACACGTCCATGGAGAAAATCATTCGACGGACGCTCCTTTAGAAAAGTTCCACAGTGCACCGTTAATTATAGCTATTCGAGTACTTTAAAACTGCGACTTCCGGCTCTATTCTTCGGTTACTGGACAGATTTGGCCTAGCAGCAGGGCCCATTCATCGCCGCGCAGCTAAGTGACACTAGAGAGAGTATTTGAACATTATATTGTGCACTTTGGGCTGGTGTACACGGCATCATAATCACCCACGGAGACGGTATGAATATGGATCAGGCGTTTTAGGACTCCTATCTCTGGGGCTCTTAGTGGAACCAGGAGAGACGCGCGGGGCCCTACTTCATTGAGATGCAGCTAAGAAGTGCGCAGGCCATTACCATATTCAATCCCCTACAGCAAAGTAAAGCAGCTTAGTATTGTTTGTTTGTAGTAATAAAACATTAAGCGAGACGTGATAAAACACATTACTGGCCTTAGGAATATTTCTCTGGGCTGTAATTTGCTCAAGTTCAATTTGGAAGGTAAATAAAGAGCAAAAGTCAATTAAATAAAGTTTTAATGCTTTGTACTACCAATATGTAAAACAATTAAGGCCTTTGGATGTTTTAAATGCAGTTATTGGTGATTATGATACAAATACAATCATTTAAAGATGCTGTAAATTATTTTGAACAGCGGAAGTTTATTTTGCATTCGTAGCATCGTCATCGCAACTTTCAGAGGACAGAGCGTTGTTTTGATGTCGTGATAATGCGGTCGACAATAAGCATGCTAAAAGTGCACTTCTTGGTTTACGGATGATAAAAAAGCTTTATGATTAGATGCAGACAACACACAGCCGTCTCAGTTTGATTCTCAGAGCTGATTTTAAAATATATCTGGACTGTACATGAGGTTATGACCAAAACTGCGATCTCTACTTTGGTCAATCTCGGCGATAAATCATTTGCATTTTAATTGACAGGTCAACAGCCAATCATGTGGCAGTAAGAGGGCATGGTGCTGGCGATTATTTACATTCTTGTTTAGGAAAAAACAGCCTGAGCCACAGCGCGTCTCTTTATGTCATGTTTATATCCTCATGTGTTCATAACTTTTGACTTAAATCCATTCAATTTGAGTAAAAAATTCAGCTCCTCAACTTTTCTCCTCTTTCTTCTCTCTGATGCTTCTTATCAGTATAATTCAAGTTACGGAAAGTGAATGACTTATCTCTTTATGAGCGCAACTTTTGACCTAATTTAGAGCACAGACATCGCACGTGTTTCTTTTGATAGCGGCACATGCATGTGTGTCATTTCATGTTTTCCTAATATATTAATAGCCTGATTCATCAGTCGGTTTCACTTCGTGGAAACCGTCTGACCTCGCAGCATTAAGATTCGTTCGCTCGACGGTAGGTGGGTACTTTTGTCATTTAACCAATTGCTGCTATTTGGTCATGACGTATGTAATGCGCCGCTAACGGAGCTAACTGGTATATTAAGCTTTTCCCAAATCCCGTAGGAAGAAGGACAATAACGTCTTTCCCCTTGATAAAATTCACCAAACATTCTTTTTGTTCCGGCTTTAAATCCTCGATATTGGGAATCGTTGCCAGTACAGAATGTATGGCTCTTCGCTAATTGTCTGGTGCCCGGATTTGCACTTCCGGGCTTTTGCGACTGTCTAGTGTATCCCGATTCTTGACCTAGTCGCTGGAGAAAAATGAAATTGAGTAGAGACACTATGTGGCACCAGCCTGGCTACTTCTTTTCAGTATAATTCAAGTTACAGAAAGTGAACGAATATTTTCTCTTTATGAGCACAACTTCTGACCTGACGTTGAGCACGGACATTGCACGTGTTTCTTTTGACAGCAGTGTGTCATTTCATGTTTTCATAGTATTTATACAGTTTTTAAAGGTCCTGTATTACACTAAATTGACTCTTGTGAGCTTTAAGCCATATTAAAATCTTGTTACCTCATCGCAAACAGACCTGGAGTTGTGTTTTGTTTCATTCACACATGTTAGAGTAACCCGGGATCTTTAGGCTGTCAACAATTCCAAAGCTCAGAATGCACTGTTTGACGTTGTGATGTCATGTAGTGGTAGTTTAAGTTAACAGCTCCTTTTACCCCAATCAGGTTCATTTGGTCTTCTGATAATTTATTTTATTAGGTTCTTTTTTCAGACCAAGAGTTTTGTTTTCATACCTGACAGTTTGGACTGCTCACTGGCGGTCTTCCTCACTTTAAACCAGGACGAGGGGGCTTTTTTACTCTCACACACCTGGGATACTGTCCTGAAGAAGTGGGACTGCAGGTGGCGCTGTCGTCCTGCCTCCACCGGTAGGAAGACGGCGCCAAAACCTGTTTAAATCAGCCGACCGGACACGTCACAGCAACATCACGTGACTCTGAGTAAGACCGCTAGTGAGCAGTCGAAACTGTCAGGTATGAAAACAAACTTTTGGTCTGAAAAAAGAACCTAATAACATAGCTCCTTTTACCTTTTGTTTAGTTGAGATAAAATAATTATCCAAATGATTCTAGTGAAGGTGCATGGCATTTAAAAGCACAGTAGAGCACTGACTACAATTACCACATGACTTCACAAGTTGGAACAGTGTGTGTTTTCTGTTTTAGAGAAGAACTCAGCCTAAATATTCAGGATTTGTGTGTTTAACATGTGTGAATGAAACAAAACACAACTGCAGGTCTGTTTTTCATGAGGAAAATACATTATAACAGATCAGAAAAGGGCATAATACAGACCGTTTAAGAGGTAACTAAAGCTATTTGCCATTTCTGAAAGTTTACTCCTCTCTGTGCCGAGTGAGTGACAGGTGGAGATAACCAGAACTTGATGGAGTCTGACCAGCAGGTGGAGCGTCTGCTTTTGGACACAGAGCTCACAATTTCATTTTTAAAGCCATATTGCCCATCCCTAGACACAACCCTTTTAACTGCTTAAAAAAAAAAAAAAAAAAAAGCAAGCAGAATCCTCGCTCTCTTTATGTAGGGTTGGGATCAGCATGACTTGAAAATCAAAAACAAAAGCACAATACGGCTGGCATCATTATAATTAAATGTTCCCAAATATAATGAAGGACGATAATTCTTTGCAATTACCTCCCAGCAATGTATGTCACTCACACAGTTAAATGGTGCAAGCTTTTCTGTCGGAGGCCGCTCGTCTCCGTGGAGATGTTATTGCCTCGCCTGGGATGCTCCACAGTGCGGCGTTAAGTTTATCTGTCTCCACACTGACAAGCAGGTGACGCCACATATGATAAGTTACAGGTCAGATCTGTGGAAGGGGTGGCCCCACTCACAGTAAGAATGCAAGGTTTTCTAGTTTTCAGTAAAAGACCTGGCATTTTTAAAAGGTGCATTGTGTAACTTTTCTGGTGGAGGGTCCGCCACATACAGACGTGTTCAGAATTGTTGGTACCCCTCTGGTAATGAAAGAAAAATCAACAGTGGTTGCTGAAATTAGCCAGATTCAGCAGCCGGTTTTACTTTGTTTCACTTCATACAAACCGTCTGACTTAGATTTGGCTCGACAATAGGCAGGTACTTTTTATCATTTAATCGCTGCTATTTGGTCATGACGCATGTAATGTGCCGCTAACGGGCTAACTGGTATATTAAGCTTTTCCCAAACCCCGTGGGAAGAAGAACAATAACATCTTTCCCCTTGATGAAATTCACCAAACATTCTCTTTATTCCAGCTTTAAATCCTCGATATCGAGAATCGTTGACTACACAGAATGTATCTCTCTTCGCTGATTGATTTGGTGTTCAAACTTGCTTTTCCGGGGTTTTTGTGAACTATCTAATGTATTCCGATTCCTGACCTAGTTGCTGGAGAGAAACGAAATTGAGCAGAGGCACTAGGTGGCGCCTGGCTACACTGAAATAACTTGAAACTGATAAAAGCAATAATAAACTAGAAAAGAGAGCGCAAACCTCCGCCAAGGACTACAGTCCCCTCATATTAATTGTGTTTTCCATAAATATTTGTCTCGTATCTTTCAATTTGGAATATGAAAGAGGATCCCATTGTCCATCCCCGAGTCAAATTTCATGGTGTTTGGTCAATAATTAACCGAGATATTGAGAAACAAAATTTTTTGGCCCCATTTACCACAATGTTAACTAAAAAATTTCAAAAGTGATCCAGAATCCAGGATTTCTTCCGGATCACCCCCAAAATGAAATCAGTTCTTCCTTTTCACATTTCCAACAAATCCTGAAAATTTCATCAAAATCGTTCCATAACTTTTTGAGTTATGTTGCTAACAGACAAACAAACAAACAAACAAACAAACAGACAAATGCCGGCAAAAACATAACCTCCTTGGCGGAGGTAATAAAAATTTTGTGAAAATTAACCAATGAAAATCAGACACTGTTTTTGAATTGTTGATCAATTAAAATAAATAAATAATGAAACTGGCCTGGACAAAAATGATGGTACCGCTAGAAAAGATTGTAAGTAATGTAAAAAAGCGAGACTGGAATTTGCCACAATGCATACTGATACACCATAAAGCTTCTGGGTAAATGTCTTTTGAACATATGAGACAAAACTGGAGCTCTTTGGCAAGACACATCAGCTCTATGTTCACAGACAGAACAATGAAGCAGACCAAGAAAAGAACATTGTCCCTACTGTGAAGCACAGAGGAGGCTTGGTTTTGTTCTGGGGCTGTTTTGCTGCATCTGGCTCAGGGTGTCCTGAATCTGTGCAAGGTACAACGAAATCTCAAGACTATCAAGATGTTTTAGAATGAAATGTGTTGCCTAGTGTTAGAAAGCTTGGTCTCAGTCGTAGGTCATGGGTCTTCCAACAGGACAATGACCCAAAACGTACAGCTAAAAACACACAAGAATCTCTAAGAACAAAACTTTTGACTGTTCTGGTGTGTTCTTGTGTGAGCCCAGATGTCAATCCTACTAAACATCTGTGAACGGAGCTGAAACATACGTCTGGAGAAGAAACCCTTCAAACCTGACACAACAAGAACAGTTTCCTTACGAGAAATGGGTCAAAATACCTGTTGAGCAGTACAAAAGTCTCATCGACAGTTACAGAAATTGTTCGTTTGCAGAGTTTGCCTCAAAAGGTTGTGCAACAAAATATTAAATCAAGAGTACCATCATTTTTGTCCATTTTTGTTCATTATTTTGTTTTTTTCAAATTATTCAGTTTAACCACAGGTGAAAAGCAATGTTTGATTTCCGTTGGACAATTTCCAGTAAATTTTTATTTATTATTGCTTTTACCAGTTTCAAGTTATTTCAGTGATGATTGTTGATTTTTCTTTCATTGCCAGAGAGGCTCCAACAATTCTGAACACATCTGCATGTTATCGTTTTGTCTGGTACGTTTCACAGTATGTTAATTAACCTTTCTATCTCCATGGAAACCAAACTAGGTCAAAGTTACAGGTCAGATCTGTGGAGAGGCAACCCCGCTCACAGTCAGAATCCGTGTTTTTCTAGAGATTTTTGAGCTATAAAACCAGCTGTAATTGAATAAACGTACGGTTTAGCTGCTGGGTCATACTGCGGAACATTCCAGGCAGAGCAATGACATATCCGTAGCAACAAACAAGTGACAGATCCGCAACCCAAAAGTTACCTAGTGCACATTTAAAGAAGCAATAACCTCTCCATTGAGACGAGCAAGTGGGGGGGGGGCTGGAAAATTACACGGCGTTATAACGACTCATTATACAACAATAGTTTGGTTACCATGGTGAGCTGGACCCCAGTGGCGTCGGTAAATGCACAGCGCAGGTTGACGGTCTGTCCCGGGTAGGAGAGGACCTCTGCCTCCACCTTCACCTTCTGCCCCGAGGCTCCTACAAGAGAAACAGAGAAAGACAGGGTCAGTGCAAACTCTTTCATTCTTCTGGACAAACGGACGATATTTCAGGGCCAACATCTTTATCCGAAATATTGGGGGATAAAAAAAGAACTGGACAGAGGTGGAAGGTACAAAAAGTACAATATTTAAGAACAAATTTAAGGTATCTGTATGTTACTTAAATTTTACGGTGCATACTTTTACGTCAATACATTTGACAGCAGGAATCTTTACAATCTACTCCACTACATTCTTGAACTGGACTGAAAAGTAACAAGTACTTTTCTTGGTTTGAGAATGTTTTTAGCAGCTTTAATTAGAGTTTCCCTCCCAACTTTGAGCAGTAAAATACACAAAACCACAAAAACAGCTACAAAAAATAAGAACTGAATCACTTAAAATGCGCTGAATGAAAAAAAATCACTAAATTTCATCGTTTAATTAATAATTCGAAAAATCTCTGCAAAACACTTTTAGTTTTAAGAACATTTTTAAGCTTAAATCGATTTTTTCATGTGATACTTTTACTTTTACTTGAGTAACTTCTTGCCCCTGTATCTGTACTTTTACTTAACAAAACTGAGTATTTCATCCACGACTGGAACTGGATGTGAATGATGTTACAGAATTTTTAAGATGGTTTGTTCATTATAACAACATTTTCTTTGTATATTTGATTTTATGAGCCTGCCCAGGGACTAAAAGCAGAAATTAGAGCTAGTGCTTCTACTGAGCACAATGTATCTCTCCTGTTAAGGTCAATGTAAGCTGTGCAATGTCCCCGTCTCGTTAAATAAATGAATTAACCTAAAATACCATAGTCACATTTTTATACAGCGCTTTTTCACCTTCAACGCATTCAAAAAGCTTTACATCAACGAAACACTCAACCACTCACACACACATTCATACACCAGAGTACAGAGACACCGGGGACGAGGTGGGTTAAGAGTCTTGCCCAAGGACACAACAACAATCATCAGAGGGAGCTGGAATCGCAGCCCCAACCTGTGGGTCAGCGGATCAGGATTTGATCTTGAGGGTCAGATATTTGTATATTTGCAGCATAAATATCTTACCTTTCAGTTCTCTCCAATTATACTATTGTTGGTCCTCTATTATTTTATTTTTTCGTATAGATAGTTATTGAAATTTTGCTGAAAAATGTTTAGAATCAGTATATAGGTCGGCAGTAGCAATATATTTTTGAAAACCATACAGACTAGTTAATGACATAGGCAAATAGTTGTTTGCGCTAGACAAATATCATGTATAAGGCTGAAAAAAAAACATCCATATAGGACCTTTACTATTCCTCTGTTAAGGACACACAGAGACACACACACACACACACACACAGACACACACACACACACACACACACACACACACACAGGATGCGTATAAAGAGGAGCAGAGTAAGAGTTTAAGAGCCAAGTCTACGGTGATAAATGAGGACGGAGAGGTTGTGTCCGCTACAACACTGGAACACATTAGAGAAGTGAAGTAGGCCAACAGACCGGTCCAGGAGTGTGTGTGTCTCTCTGTGTGTATGCGCGCTTGTGTGTGTGTGTCTCTGTGTGTGTATCTGTATGTGTGTGTGTGTCCATGCGTTTGTCCAAACTAGTATTTATCAAATAGTGGAGACTAAAATCTGTGCACACACTCGAATCATGGGGACCTGACGCCTTTATGGGAACTAGGGGTGTGGAAAAATATCTAAATATCGATATATCGTATCCTTTAATGTGATGATACAGTATCGATATCGTGGGCTGCTATATTAATATATCGGCAACAGTATCTTTTGGTATATTTACTAAATTATTTTGTTACAGTGCTACAGTTTTGTTGCTTGTTTAGAGGAAGGAAATTTGTTTATTTGACATTTTCACTGTTTTGGTGATTAAAATGTTTGCGTTTCATATTCACGTTGCACAAGAAGTGGTTTAATAAAGACGTTTAGTATCACAGCCATGATTTAGCCTTTATTTTTTATTGAACCACACTGAATCGAATTTGAACTATATCTTATTGAATCGAAAGTTCACTGTATCGAGATATGTATCGAGGTGTGTATTGCATCGGCAACTTCTTAATGATACTCAGCCCTAATAGGAACGTAAAACAGATTGGACACAAATCATTCATTATTGGATCAACAACACGATTTAATGTTCAGATACGGGTTAAGATGAGCCTGATTCATTCACGGTTTCCACGAATTGAAATTGTGTGACCTCGCAATTTGTTCGCTCGACGGTAGGTGGGTACTTTTTTTAATTTAACCAATCCCTGCTATTTGGCTGTGACGTATGTAATTCACCGTTAACGGGACTAACTAGTATACTACGCTTTTCCCAAATCCCATAGGAAGAAGGGCAATAACGTCTTTCCCCGTGATAAAATTCACCAAACATTCTTTCGGCTTCAAATCCTCGATCTCAGGAATTGTTGCCAACACAGAATGTATGGCTCTTCGCTGATTATTCTGGTGCCTGGACTCGCATTTCGAGCGCTTGCAAATCATCTAGTGTATTCCGATTCCTGACCTAGTTTCTGGAGAGAAATGAAATTGAGCGGAGGCACTAGGTGGCGCCAGGCTAAGTTAAGACAAGTTAAGGTTCGAATTGAGGTTAAGGTTAGGCGAGTATTGTTGTGGGTGTGATCAGTCTCCAGGAAATGAATGGAAGCCAATGTGATGTCTCCAAAATCCTGGAAACCCTCTGTCTGCGTGTGTCTGTGTGTTCGTGCATGTGTGCGTGCACGAGCGGACAGTCATAGGGGATAAGAGCAGGAGAGTCTGTGAGCACATAACGTCATAAATCACGAGGAGGCCTTTCCTTTCTGCACTCTGTCATTTGCAGAGCAGACACATTCCTGTAGCGCTGCTAAGAGTCTAAATAAATAGAGTGTTTTTGGGTCTGTTGTGTGAGTGGGTGTGTGGAAAACAGTCGGAGCTACACAACCACAAACTGCCCTTAAACTCAAGTGTGCGTAATCCATGGCTATTTACTTGTATGAATAAGCATGCATTAGTGTGCATGGCATGGCACCTGCTTTAAGTACAACCTGTGGACACAAAACTTGGGCAACACTGTTTTTGACACACTTTACAGGGCTCATATTACGCCATTTTTTAAATTTCCTAGTCAAAAGCATACCTAGAGTTCTGCTTTTGGTTAATTCACACACATTTAAACACACAAACCCTGCATATTTAGACAATTTTTTTCTCTAAAACACAAAAAAAACCATGGCATGTGGTAATACAGGAAGTGTTTTTAAACTTGACACAAATTCAACAGAATTCGACGATTGCAGCTCTGGAAATTCCCCTGTTTACTAAAATAAAAGCAAAAGGCAGTGACCTTGAAAACTACCACTACATGACAAGTTGAAACAGAGCATTTTGAGTTTTGGAGATGTAAACAAATACTGCAAGATTGCTTAAACGTGTGAATAAGGCGAAGTTTATATGATGACACAAAAGCCGCATCTTCACTTTTTATTCCGCATTTAGACGAGTGTTTTTGGGAGGAAATCTACACGCATATGGTGACGCAAAAGTGTGTGGAATGTGCTTGGGTATGCATGTACTTAAAGCAACAAGGGCGTCTTTGGACATACGCAAGTTTTCACTCCATGCATTTTCATCAGCTACTCCTTCCACAAAGTTGTCCCACCATCGGCTGGTTCTCCAGGTCTCGTCTATAACCGTCTGGCTCACCTGCGACAAACTGGTGCATCCAGAATTTGACAGAGGTGATTGCAGATCCTTCTCTGTTCACTAATAGTATCTCTGTACATTCTGTACATTTGTTGGGAGCCTCTTGTAAGTTTCTGACTTCTGTAGATGTGAAAACACTTGCAGATAGATTCAGCCAGTGTTAGAAGTTTGTTTTTCGCTCGATGGTAGGTCTTTCCCCTTGATAAAACATTCTCTTTATTCTGGCTTTAAATCCTCGATCTCGGGAATCGTTGACAACACTGAATATATGGTAAATGGCACATTTTCTATAGCGCTTTTCCACCTTCAAGACTCAAAGCACTTTACAACAAGAACCACTCACCCATTCACACACACATTCATACACCAGCTCTGGGCAAGGTGGTTAAGTGTCTTGCCCAAGAACTCATCTGTGGGACTGGACTTGGGTCAGTGGATCTGACCGCTCAACTGTGATGTTTGTAGAGAGCCGCCAACTTCAGATCAGTGGGCGAATTTTACTGCATATGGCTCTTCGCTGACTGGCTGGTGCCCGAACTCGCACTTCCGGGGTTTTTGCAAACCGTCTATTTATTCGTCTATTTAGTGTATTTTCATTCTTGACCTAGTTGCTGGAGAGAAATTAAACTGAGTGGAGGCACTAGGTGGCACCAGCCTGGCTAGGTTTCAGATTTTTAAGCCCCAAAAACACGGGCTCCATCTCAACGAAAGACACTTCCTATAAAACATTTTGTCATTTTTATTCGCAAGTGTTCTCATGTAAACAGGCCCTGAAACAAAACACAACTCCAAGTATGTTTTTGATGAGATAACAGCATTTTAAAAGAGGCTTAAAGCTCATAAGAATCAATTTTGCGCAATATAGGACCTTTAGTAAGTGTAAATAAATAGCAATTACTATCTGAATAACCTTTAACCAGCACAGACATTCCCACTTAGTTAAGGATTAATACGTGGTCTAACTAATACTGTAACTTTTAATGGGTGAAGCTAAAAGGTGCGCTCATCACTTGTTTTCCAAAGAAACGCAATTACCCGCAGAACTAGTTCCACTGGTTTGTGCTGAGCCTGGGCCCTTGTGTAACTTCAAACTAATATAAAGGGGCGAGCTGATGGAACGGAGCGCCCATCGGCCCCTAGATCATAGCAGAGGTGTTCCGTGTTGTGTTCTGACGATTCATAAATGGCTCTCTGCAGACGGTATCAAAGCAGAGGGGCTCCAGCTACACAAGGAGAACGTAAAGAAAAGCGTTTCCGAGAATAACAGCGGTTCTCCGAGGACCGGCCCAATTTACAACCACAAAACAACCCCCTGGAATCCACAGAGGAGTCCACAGAGGAACCTGGAGCCGGCCGCTAACAGCCCGTGGGAGCAGCGCCGTGTTTCCTCTTCTGACACACATACAGACAGGGTTAGGGAGAAGAGGGAGAAGAGGGAGAAGAGCGAGAGAATAGTAGTGGTACTGCAGTAAATTGTGTTGTGTGATGTATGCTTTCACATGAAACCAGAGTACTGTATTCTGACTATTTAGAATACTTTAAAGAGCTTATATTACTCTATTTTACACTACTTTCTGGTATGTTATAATGTTGATTCCTCATTGAAAACATACCTGGAGTCTTGTTTCATTCACACATGTTTAACAGTGTTCTCTTAAACTGAAAACACGCCGTTCCACCTTGTGATGTCGTGGTAATACAGTAAGTGCTTGTGCTCTATGTTGCAATGTTTGTTTCTTCCTCTTAAAAAACATACCTAGAGTTGCGTTTTGTTTCATTCACACATGTTTAAACACACATCCTGAATCCTGAATTCTTCTCTCAAACAGAAAACACTCCGTTCCACCTTGTGATGTCATGTGGTAACTGTAGGAAGCGCTCCACAGTGTTTTTAAACTCCATGCGCCTTCACTAGAATCATTTTGATCATTTTAGCACTGGATTTGACCATCTCTACTAAACAAAAAGTGAAAGATAGCTGCTAACTTGAAAACTACCACTACATGATGTCATAAGGTGGGACAGAGCATTTTGAGATGTACAGATGTAGACTAATAACAAAGAGTTCATCAAATTAAACTAACTTTAAATGAAACAAAACACAGCAAAACAACATTATAATATGGCTTAAAGCTCAAAACTTAGGTTACGTCCACACGACAACACTCCTGGATTTGTTTTTGGTTTTTTTGCGGGTTGAAAAAAATTTGCATCCACACACGTGTCGGATCAATAAATATTCATGTCCAGACGACAACAGGAGCACTGAGTGAAAACGATGTAATACATATGCCACACCTGTATGTGGCGCTGTAAACAGAATACAGCCAGAGCCACTGGACACACAATACTACAAAGACCGAATGCACATTAAGTTCGATGACGGGGTTGCGACGTCATCGTTTTCTAAAAGCTGTGGTTTACTTGTCCACACGACAACGCAATGCCAGCTTTCTCAGACTTATTCACTCTGGGACCCATTTTCAAAAAACACTGTTTTCGCCCACCCCAAACGCCGGCTGGACAAAGGGCCAAAACAAATAAAAATCTTCACCATTTCGACCAAAAAATATTGTTGTGTGAACACCACCTTAAACTTGCATTATACAGAATCTTTAATAGAAGCATCACAGCTGCTTTATCTGGGTCAAATACTTCAAGAGCCATTCGCAAACTACAAAAAACAACTAAACAACAACTCGATTAATTGAAATAATAACTGCAAGATTAATCAGTTTGCAAAATAATGGTTAGTTACAGCTCT
Source organism: Boleophthalmus pectinirostris (assembly GCF_026225935.1). Taxonomy (NCBI): domain Eukaryota; kingdom Metazoa; phylum Chordata; class Actinopteri; order Gobiiformes; family Gobiidae; genus Boleophthalmus; species Boleophthalmus pectinirostris. Next base: position 32,505,405 of record NW_026571447.1, on the reverse strand, counting down.
ATTCCAACACAAATTAATGCAGGGATGGTCTAATAACCGATATTTGCCAATACAAGGCCCACAAATTGTTAGGATTATTTTACAGCCTCGATTAACACGCATCTTTATACTTGTTGTACCATCTGCTATACATTTATTTATCAATGATTAGAGAAGCTAAAAATCACACTAATGACTGGATTGAAGTAATTGTATTCTCATTATCACCAAATGAAACACTGTTGGATTATATCTACTCAAAATGTACATTCTGAATATGTCTTTTTGGTTTATTTGATGCATTAAAAGGACTATATTATGCAATTTTCTGATCTGTGTTGTAATGTTTCCTCATCTAAAACATACCTACAATCTCTTCCACCCTGTGATGTAATGTGGTAATGCAGGAAGTGTTTTAAAAATGAAACCAAACAACTCCAGGTATGTTCTTGAGGAATTTGAGGAAACGGCATGTCTTAAAGCTCACCAGAGTCCATTCCGCGTAATATAGGACCTTAAAGTTAATTCCCAACTCTACAAACAGCAGCCTGCAGCAGCTCTGCTTCGGCTCACTCATCTATGACATCCCCCATTATGAAAGCTCCCGACCAGTGAGCCTTAAATTGTCCAGAGCATTTAATAAACCACGAGCTACAGACCTTGTCAATCCTACGAACTGTCTGATTAGGCAGAGATTAGGTGTGGGACGGGATCTCTGCTCGTGTTACTGACTGATGGGAGGAGGAGGAGGAGGAGGAGGAAGAGGAGAAAGGGGAGGTGCAGGTGGAAAACCTTGATTACTTGATTTACCGAAGAATGAGAACACTTCACGCACTGGACTTAATTACACAAGGCGGCGCAGGAGACATTTGGTTACATGTCGTCATATGTTTGTCTGTGTGTTTGGAAAGGAGCAGGCGAGTCGGAGCACACACTGTGGTTTTTTTGTGCGCGCGTTTGTGCCTGCGTGCGTGCGAGTGTCTAAAAATCAAGCGTACACTCTCACATAATAGAATCCTGCTTCCTTTAGGGAGAAAAAACCCACTCCCTGTGAGGTAAATCCTTTATTATTAGATCAACAACCTGGTTTAAAGTTCAGATCTGGGTTAAAACAGGTTATAGTTTTATGTTAATGTTAGATAAGTAGTTACACAATGGCTGAGGTTAGGATGACTCTGAAGGAAATGACAGGACGGGTGCGTTCACACTCGCACAAGCACCATATTAAAATTGGCTAAGTAACTATTAAAGGGTTTCCTTCCCTCCTAATGACAGTTCAACAATATTACAATAGCACGCTGACAATAGCAGGGTTTCCTCTGGCCACACAGGCTTGGGGTGAGGATTTGAACGACTTTATCCCATACAGATTATATATATTAATTCATACATTTTGCTATTATTAATATTCAGGGTTGACACTCTTTTTCACTGACAACTGAAACTTTTCCATGACTTTTACAAGCCTGTTTCATCAGCCGGTTTCACTTCGTAGAAACCGTCTGACCTTGCAGCATTAGGATTCGTTCGCTCGACGGTAGGCAGGTACTTTTTTTTATTTAACCAATCGCTGCTATTTGGTCGTGATGTTTGTAATGTGTAAAGTGGTAATACTAAGCTTTTCCCAAATCCCATAGGAAGAAGGGCAATAACGTCTACCACCAAAATTAAAATATTCTCTTTGTTCTGGCTTTAAATCCTTGATCTTGGGAATCGTTACTAATCTCGGGAATGTATGGCTCTTCGCTGATTGGCTGGTGCCCGAACTCGCACTTCTGAGTTTCTTACAAATCGTCTAGTGTATTCTGATTCCTGACCTAGTCGCTGGAGAGAAATGAAATTGAGCAAAGGCACTAGGTGGCACCAGCCTGGCCAGACTTTTTCATGACATAAAGTGAATTTTCCATGACTTTGTGTAGAATTGATGATACTTTTAGGACTAAATCTGAAATGTTAACTCTTTCCAGTCACCTTATGGTTTGGTATTATAGTTTTTAACATTTCAAAATACTGTTAGTGCGTTTATTGTCGTCAACAAAAGGCGCATACGTTCGAAAATAATCATAATGGCCTAATGATAACTTAACGCTGAAATTACGTGAAAGAGATACTAAAATTCCATGACTTTTCTGGGATTTCCATCACCGTGGGAACTCTGAAGTCATTATCTAGGCCCAATGAACGCCACATTGCACTGATTAATGTTACATACTGTATATATTTGTCAAAGTTCGAATTTCTAAATATTTCCAAATTAATGTAAGAGACAATTTACGGTGAATGGGTTTCTGGCTAAACTGGGCGAAGCGAACCAATAAGCAAAGGTGATTAAAAGTAGCTCTGATGTTAATTTTGAAACAACTTTATGACTCTGACACAATGACAATGATGCAAGGTAATCCCAGTAAACCCTTTTTAAACAGGCAGAATCATTAAGAGTTCTGAGCTTCAACCGATACAGGGCAAAATGGTGCAATAATTAGCCATAGAAGTCACTTACTCAACCCTCAAATAACAAAAAATCTCACCGTGATTGCAAAGAAGCGGTACACATGATAACTTCTTGAGTTCTTTTTAAAGACATGCAGCAAAGTGTATTTACCTTCTTGACATGTTTCTGCTGCTGCATCTGTCACGGTGTTGGTGGTGACGTGTCGTATATCAGCTGTTGTTACTTCCTGTAGGCGTGGTCAGCCTGATGGACCTGGCAGGTCGCTCAGACTGACCACGCCTCCCGTCGCCAGGTGTTCTCTGGAGGAGGGTGTCCCAGGTGTGTGAAACCGGTTTGTATTGGATCGGAAAACAACAAGTTCAAACGCTGGATCAAGGAGGCCATTGAAATCAGGAAACGAGGCACGGACAGCATTAACCGTGATGACGGAGCGTTCCTCCTTTCACACACCTGAGTCACCCTCCTCCAGAGACACCGGGCGATGGGAGGCGTGGTCAGTCTGAGCGACCTGCCAGGTCCATCAGGCTGACCACGCCTACAGGAAGTAACAACAGCTGATATACGACACGTCACCACCAACGAAGATGCAGCAGCCGAAACATGTCAACAAGGTAAATACACTTTACTGCATTGTCTTTAAAAAGAACCCAAGAAGTTAAAGTATATATAAGAGGACAAAATGAACATCATTGGCTTGGTACACACGATAAATATTGATGCTCAAAATATACTGTCCTGGCTTTTACGTATTGAACGGTAAGTCCATATAGTAATTATCATGACAGGCGTAGTATTGACCAAACATGGGCTTGAGTGAACGCACCCGTAGTCACTGTTATGTCCGCAGGAAGCGCGTAAACTCGACGTGTGTGTGTGTGTTTGAGCGCGGTGAGGGGTGCGGATGTGGGGGGGAGGAGCGGGTGCAGGGGAAGGAGGAGGAGAAGGGGGGGGTCTGCTGTCTGTCACTCAAAAGCAATAAGGCGAAACACTCCACAGGTCACTTCAGCCCGGCTCAGATGAGAGACAGGCAGCCTTATGAGACAAGCCCCGCCACAGGGAAATGAATATTGCGCTCTCCAAAGATGGACACACCGGCTCCCACCAGCACCCACCCGCACCCACCCTTTTTCCCCTTTTAGACCCCTGTATGAAGAAACCCAGGCTCATTTACTCGGCAGAAACTTCACCGGGGAGTTACAACGGAAACCTCTGCGCTGTAACATCTATTTAGAGATCGTGCGTCTCGCAGTTCGGATGTGAGGTTGTGTGTTAACGTTCACTGGCAAGGGCACCGTGAGGCAAATATGGATTTCACAACAGCTATAAAAGAATGAAAAGGGGACATGTTATGATGAAAAGTTGGTATTTTTGAGATTGAAACATGTTATAATGGCTTCCCCTCATCGTGAACTTGTTATTTTAAAGTGCCCATGTTACTCTATTTTTGGATCTGTGTCAAAATGTCATTTCCTCATCACAAACCTACCCAGTGTCGTGTTTTGTTTCATTCACACATGTTTAACACGCAAACCCTGCATATTTAGACTGAGTTCTGAGCTCAAACTGAAAACATTGTTCCACCTTTTGTCGTGGTAATACAGAAAGTACTTCCCTGTGTTTTAAACTCTATACACATTCACCAGAATCACTGTCAATCTCTACTAAACAAATGGTAAAAGGTAGCTGTTAACTTGCAAACTACCTCTTGATGATATCACAAGGGGGAATGGAGCATTTTGAGCTTTGGAGATGTAGACAGAGTTAAGACTGAACAATCTATCACTTTGGACCGAAAATTGCGATCTCAGACAACATGATTTTAGGAGCATCGAAGTGACGTTGCTTTTTTCCAGTGCTCCTAAAGCCCAATTTAAGGGTGAAGTTTTCAAGTTTGAAGTTCTGTCCTGACTTAACGCACACTGCCGCCATCGCCTGGTCGATGTCATTTTTGATGTATCGTTTTGAACCGAAAATCTCGATTTTTGGGAGAGTCAAAGCCATGTTTTTTTGTTTTTTTTCTTTTTTTTCTTCAGTGCTTCTAAAGTCCAATTTAAGGGTGAAGTTTAGTTCTGCGTCAACTCAGTCCACACTGCCGCCATCGCCTTGTCGACGTCATATTTGATTTATGGATCTGCGTCAAGGTCGGTACGCTGCGAAATAACTCTCCACCACAACGCGAGAAGGCTACAATTTAAACCTGTCGTTCGTGTAAAGTTTAACATGAACCATCTCCAACGCGACAGAAGCACAGAACAGACTCACCATCAGCAGAACACCCCTCTGTCACAGAAAGAACACTCATATTCCACTGAGTCATGTCCTTTGGTCCAACAAAAGCTGAACCGCATCAGCGCACAAGGAAAGAGCCGTTTTTTTTCAGCGTTAATAGTTTATGCAAATTGGCCATGTGGTTATAAGTTTCATTTCTGTAAAACGTAAACAAATGTGCGCAAAGCTGCATTAAACACATTATTACTCAATGTATATTAAAAGAAAAGAAAGCGGAGAACAGGAAATATGTAGAGCGTTGGTGGAGACGACCAATCACCCCTTACCAACCCTTATTATCTGCGTAAATTGGGCTTTACGGTTTAGCGTCAAATCATTGGTGCTGGACTCTGATATGATGTAACTTTCTGTGATGTTTGCAAATGTTCACGTCCACTGAAACTTGATTTGAAAATAATTGTGGATGAAAACGAAATTGCAATATCTTCTTAAAATCCTTCAGCCCTAGACAGAGTAATAAATCAGGATTATTCAAACAAACGAATGTGAACGAAACAAAACACAACTCCAGGTAAGTTTTTGATCAGGTTTCTTCATTCTAACATGTTTGAAAGCTCACAAGAGTAAAATGTGCGTCCTTTTAAGTTATATTTTGAGCGATTCATGTATATATTTGTATTGTTATTGTCATAAATATTCCTACTATTTACTGTAAATTATAGAGATGAATAAGCGTGTTGTAATAATCAGAAGTCACCTGATCCTTTTCATTTGTTTTGTAACATAAAAATGTAAAAAAAACAATACTTATGAATGGGTGTCATGTTATACCAAATGAAAGCATAATGTGTCTCTGTAACAAAAAGACGGGGAGTTATACAAGAGCAAACTTTTCTTTTCAGTTGTGGTTTGACGTTTATTTAACATCCTCCATGCAGCAAGAGTCCCGGCTGAAATAGCTCTTGTTAGCATACATATTTACAAAGCCGTGGTCATATCGGACGCCAGAGCGGCAGGAAGGAGGAGAGACAGAGACAGGAACTCGGGGAATTTGAGAGTAAAAGGCATTTCAAGGATACGTCCACCAAGAGACAAAGGGAAGAATGTCCTCATTAAAGCCGGGGGTGGGGTTAGATGTGTGTCAGCACTGCTCCACTTTACAACAAAACTCCACCCGTCTGCAGCCGACACGAAGTGAAATCAAAATCAAACGCACGCCGACTATCATCCAGTTGTCTAGAAATCACAAACTGAATCATCGCAATTATCAAAACCAAAAGACTGCAATTATTTTAGTGACATAATTTCCTTTACAAACACAATATCCTGGTTCATTATGTGTAAAACCTGCTAAGCCACTCGCTCAAATGTTTACAAATGTCTTCTGATAGGATTTCATTCATGGTGTAGTTTAGCAGTTCATATTCCTATACTTCTTATTTTCTTCTCATATGTTACTGGCATTGTTTAAAGGTACAGTGTGTAACATTCTGGCTGTGTATGTCACCGCATGAGTCCACAGAAATAGTTGCTTGGGATCCAAAATACACATTGACAGATGGATTAGCCAATCAGACACACACATGGTCCATCGGTGGAAAAAAGGAAACAATAAATCACAAATGACTGAAAAACACTTCAGATTTCTGTAGATTTACTGTGCAAAACACTAAACTCTATTAATCTGAGGCGAGTAGAGATGTAAAGATATCCAAATCTCACAGTACAATGTTACCACGATATACATCTCACTGTACGATATTATGGAGATATTTTGGAGAAGCTGATATAATTGCAGATAGGACACTTTTTTGCTTTTAAAATACTTTGACAAGATTTTGGTGTGATTTATTACCGTCATAATCCCAAGAATTCAAGTAAAAAACATATTTCTGTATATTGTCTGTACTGAAATGAATCATGGGATATGTAGTTCCCAATGTTCATAAGCTGTTGCTACTATAAAACCATGTATTTAATCCAGGGGTGGGCAAACTACGGCCCGGCTGAACTTGGCAAGGCAAGTTTATTTGTACAGCACAATTTATACACAAAGTAATTCAAAGTGCTTTACAGAATAAGAAACGCATTCAAATCATAATAAAAACAAATCAAAACATAAAGATTAATCATTAACTTTAATAATAATGACTTTTAAAACACTGAAAATCATGTAAATAAATAGTAAATATCGTGGGACTTGAAAGACAGATCATTTGTTGTAATGCTTTGTATTGATTTTCTATTATTGGATATTTCAGTAATGTAATATTGTAACATGTTTTTTGGGGTTTTTTTTCGCTTATGTGATGGATTACCAAAAAACTCCATCCATCTGCTCCTGGTCCGGCCCTTTTGTCAAACTGTAGAACCCTTTGTGGCCCACGAATCAAAAAGTTTGCCCAGCCCTGATTTAAGCAAAGGAACTTGTGATTCAATATATTGTGACAGCCCAGGATATTATTGTGAGACTTTTGAAGATAGTTTGGTTATTGTTACATCTGTAGAGGTGACTTGATTTTATCTGTAAATGATCAATGACCAATGAGCTCCTTCACTTCACATGCATGACTGAAAAAATCTGAGTCCATGGTCACGTTCACCGGGCTTCAGACACAACAGAGGGTGTGTGAACCAGACTGATACCCATCTGTATAAAATCACAGAGATATATCAGTGTGAATTTGCCAGGCATCAGAAATGGGAAGCTAAGATACATGAAGTTTGGAGCCAAAGGAACCACATTACTAGGCCAAAACAGAGTCAGGTTTGTGGAGAAGTCCGCCCGCTCACAGCAAAAACGCATTTGATTTGACATTTTTCAATGAAACAAACACAACCAAATGATAAAACACGCTTTTCTTCATCTATTTTAGGTCTAAAAAGTCCCCCACTGACGCTTTCATCCCGATTTGAAACCATAAATTCTTAATGTAACCACAGTGTCAATGTGTCAATTGCAATTACATATTTTCTCCAAAACGTTCATCCCTCGTCGCCGCTGCTCCACCCGCTGCAGATAACGCGGCATCAAAATCAAGCGCGCCAAATCTCCTCCTATACGTCCTCCAGTCGTCAGATGCTGCCTCGCTAAGTACTGTCACCTAGAGTTACGTCTTTAACTCCCACACACATTTGCTTTAGAACCATGGAGCCATATTAAAGCAATCGGAGCCAACAGTGTGAACGTACTGACATTTCCAGGTTTACCGTTAGTGGACACACTGATTTCATAAAGGAAATTGTAATTAAAGTTTGTGATTGATTTACAAATACATAAAACATCAAAAATCGGTACATTAGAGCTGCACAAATACATACACACACAAAAAAAAATCATGTTTAAAATGTAAGATTCTGGTCAGAGTGTAAATCGTAAACTCCTCCAGGGGCAGTAAAGTGTGTATGATAGACTAATTAATTTGTTAAATTGTTAAATTGAGTTAATTTGGTGGGATTATAATATAAATTTTAGTTTTTACACAAATCAAAAAAAGTTGAAAAATATGTGGAAAACTAAGGAATGCTGACGACATCACACAGGGAACAGAATTCTATCCAAAAGTTCAGCACATTTTACACAATTTAGCGTTTTTTTCTGATACTTAAACAGGATTTCAATATAATAAAGGTGTTTACTTATATTTGCATTTGTCAGATAATCATTTCTGTGTAAATTAGAGGAGTTCTGTAAGGTAACAGTTGGCAAGGCAACCAGGAATTAAAATTGAAAACCTAAAAAAATGGCCAGATTAGGTAAATGATTGTGAATGTTTTGTATCTTAAATATAATGATCTTAATTGTGCTTTAGCCAAATGAATAATCTAACCTGTAAAACAACTTTATTTTTGTTTGTTTTTTTTGCAGAGTCTGTGATATATTTTGCACACAGTTTTAAGACATTTTAAAGCTGCACTATGTAACTTTTCGGTTAGGGGTCCGTCACGTGCTCGTTTCTGTGGATATGTCATTGCTCTGCTTGGAATGTTCCACAGTATGGCATTGTTATTGTGTCACTGTGTTCTATAGTCTTTGGAGAATGTGGGTTTCGTCTTAAAGAAGAAGAAAGAGGGTTCGCTACCTGCTCGTCTCCATGGAGATGTTATTGGTTTGCCTGGAATGTTCCACAGTATGGCATTAAACAGCTCTACAACTTTCAACATTAAATCGTAGTACTTTCTTTTATATTACCATGTGGTCTTTATGGCTACGTTCAGACTGCAGGGCTTAACGCTCAATTCGGATTTTTTTGTGAAATCGATGTTTTTGCGAGGTCGTTCACATTTCCAATTAAATGTGACTTGTATGTGACTCCAGTGTGAACATTAAACAGCCCGAAAGTGTCCCGCATGCGCAATGGAAACACGATGACGTCAACCGCAGCGAGCGTGCTCTGTGTTTACGGAAATTGTCCAAACATGGACGCAGCATTGAGCACCTGGAGATTTTAAAGTTCCTCTCGTACCGGAGCCAGAACATGAACAACTTACTTGTTTTAAGGAGGAGATTGAGAAGGAGAAGGACGAGGTTTTTGGTCGTGGTGTTTTGTGGGGCAGCGGCAGCGACGTCCGTAGAAAAGAACGTGTGGATGTGGAGACGTGGCCAACAGTGGTGAGTGGTGATGTGCTTCACTTCAGTGACACGGAGTTCATTAACAATTTTCGCCTACTTCAGCGCAGAATAGTGACGTTTGTGGCTTGTTGATAACGTGTAGGTCGGATGAATGCGCTTTGGCCGTTCACACTGAAGTCGCATGTCAAAAGATCAGATATGTATCAGTTTCAGGACCACATATCGAAGTGGCCTGGGTCACATTTGAAAAAATCGGATTTGTCTCGTTCAGACTGTCATTAAAAGATCAGATACAGGTCACATAGACTCCAAAAAATCTGATTTGGGTCACTTCAGGCTGCAGTCTGAACGTAGCCTTAGATTTATTCAATTACAGGTGGTTTTGAAGCTCAAAAATACCAAGAAAACAAGCATTCTGACTGTAAGTGGGGTCACCTCTCCTCAGATCAGACCTGTAACTTGGTCTGATTTGGTCTCCGGGATGATAGAAGGTTTAATGCCATACTGTGAAACATTCCAGACAAAGCAGTAACATCTCCATGGAGAAAAGCACCAGAAAAGTTACACAACGCACCTTTAAACAGTCCAACCTACTGACATCAGAAGTCCTAAATTTATCCAACAATCCCGTGCGTTTCAGAGCGTGTTTGTACAGGAATGCCTATGTAACACACAGAACAATGGCAGGCTAAAAAAAAAAAAAAAGAAAACGTGTGAAGAACAGAAAGTATCGGGTACAGGAAGTGTGAGAGGAGAGAGACAGAAAGAGAGAGAAAGAGGAGCAGTTACAGCAACACGCAAGGTTAATAAGAGGGACAAAAACAAGTGTACAGACGGAAGAGAGGAAGAAACTTGTGAGTGGGAGCGGGAGAGAGAAAGCGAGAGGGGCAAAGTGGCTCTAAAATGCAGGGTCTAGTAGAAGTGGGACACACTGTAAAATGGATGGTATTAAAATAAAAGCTTTTGGAAATTTGGAGGCTTCATATTTCAAATTCTGTAGAAAAAAAAAAACTGTACGGCTGGGTGAAAAAATACAAAGCTGAGTTCTTTTGCTATATTTTACGCTCAATTTACGTTGTGATACTTGAACCTAAGTTGACATTCAACAGCGATTTTTGCACTTTCCCCATAAGAACTATATCTTTTTATTGCGTACATAGTGAGCAACTTTGTTATTTTTTTACAGCACGTCAACGTTTCAGCTGCAGAAGGTCGACTAGCATATCAATGGCTCGGCGTTGTCACAATACTAAACTTACAAATATTGCTTGTCTTTTTTTTCCTGGCATCAAATCTATACCAATTTCAATACAATTTAAAAACAAAACAAACAAAAAAAACACCTGGGGCAACAGAATGTCATTTTCAAAACAGTGGTAGTTTCTTTGTATTACTAGGTAGTCTTCTGAAAGTTCTGATTTAGATCGATACTATTCTAAACTTTTGTTAGTGTGTACACGGTGAGGAACTTGTGGTCGTGTACGTGAAGATTTTAGCTGCAGAAGGTCGAATAACAATCGTCAATGACTCAGTGTTATCACAAAACAAAAAAAAATCCAACAGAGTGGAATTCTCAAAACAGTAGTACTATAATTTCCAGACTATTGAGCGCACCTGATGAAAGCCGCATCAACTAAATTTTAAACTTGTACATATATAGGCCGCACCTGAATATAAGCCGCAAGTGTCCGTGTCTTCAAGAACGTTTTCAAGTTTGCGTCGTCTGCTTTTACCGCCTCTGAAAGCTTTTGTCGTCTTTTTGCGTTAAGTCAGTTCGTCGCGCTGCCGTCGCCAAAGTCTCACTTTGACGCCGAGCTCACGTGCAGCAGCTTAATTTCCTTCTTCGACAGCCACATCAGTTCTCAAACTTTAACTTAAAAGCCGCATCATCTGCATTTCTTCGTGTGTTTTTCATGAGGAGGGTGTGTGCATGAAGCGTAAAATAACTGTTCGAAACACAATCAAATGAGCATCTTCCTCAGCGCATCACCCCAGTTTCCCTCCACTCTCTACTGCGCATGTCTCCTGCAGAAAGAGCCTCTGTCCTGTCTGTATCGTGTCAGTGTCTCATAGGATTTTAGCAGATTTCAGACTCTCTCGGGGACTAGGTTAGTTTTATCGATCAGGTAGGAGTGGATGTCCGGCTACTGAAGTTTGAGACGTTTCTTCTCGTCATTTACTTATACGGTAAGCAGTGTTGTGCATGAACGAGTTCAAAAGAATGCGTTCATTGAACACATTCATTTTTCAGTGAACTTTGAACTGAACGCAACACTTTTGTAAGTCAAGAACTTGAACGTGAATTTGAAAGTTCAGTCCATATACGGTGCAGAAGTTCAGCATCTTCAGAGTTATTTTGTGAGAGTAAATTAAAAGTGCTGCAGTAGTCGTGTGATGTTTTACATTTTAAATACAGTAATATTGTAATGTAACTAAATTGCTTTGAAATGACAGTAACAAGTCATAAATAACACATTACAGTTTTACAGTCACTTGCCCAACAGTGGATCTTGTAAAGTTGTTGTAAACTAGAAGTCAGTTTGAAAAATAAATGCAGCCTTTTCATTTACAGATCTCACCTAAAAATAAAATGAACTGAGCTTTGAACTAGTTCAAAATTAAAATTGTGAACTATGAACGTGAACTGTTCACTTTGAACAAGTGTGAACTGAACTTTGAACTAGTTCATGAAAAGTGTGAACTTGCACAACACTGCGGGTAAGACACATCCTCCTCACTAACGTTCATTTAGCATCAGAACTTATTTTAACACACGGCGATAAACTGTTTTGTGCCGACAACATCGCTATTTAACGCTGCACCTTCGTGTTAACCCTAGATCCATGTGTGAAACGCACAGACAGCATTCGCTTTCTGCACTCAGACTGCGGCGTATCCTGTGTTGCCAAACCATAGACCGTATATACGAATGGACAATGTGCCGAACAAATAATATATTTGCTGAATCGTTGTATAAGACGCAGGGTTCAAAGTGTGAGAAAAAAGTAGCGGCTTACAGTCCGGAAATTACAGTACTTTTTTTTACTAGGGCCTGGGTATCATTAAGAAGTTGCCGATACGAAACATACCTCAATACAGTGCACTTTCAATTTGATACAATATATTTCAAAACCATTCGATATGGTTCAATAAAAATAAAGGCTAAATCATGGCTGTGATACTAAAAGTCTTTGTTAAACCACTTCTTGTGCAAAGTTCATATGAAACACAAACATTTTAATCATCGAAACAGTAAAAATGTCAAATGTGTCGAATAAACGAGTTTCTTCCTCTAAACAAGCAAAAAAACTGTAGCTCTGTAACCAAATAATTCAGTAAAATTTTGTATAGTATACCAAAAAAATACTCTTGGTGATATATATCGATACAGCAGCCCGCAATATCGATACTGTATCATCACATTAAACAATACGATATATCGATCTGTCTATTACCAGTTTGTGTTCTGCTGGTTCGGAGTTAGATCAACAGTTCTAGTGTATTCCCAAAAGATCCTACTTTATCCTCTTTTAGTATCAATTCTAGTTTTAGTATCGCTCAATATCTGTGTAATATATTTTTATGTACTCATTATAGATACTGGTTAACAACTTACGGCTTCATTGTACCATTTATTGTAGCTTAAACCCTATTATAATGTATTAAAAACTGCTTGTTGGCATAATCAAGCTTATGTTAGTACCATTTGTCATTTTAATGTCACTGCAATATTTTCTGTAAACCTGAAACTGTTATGGTGACAGCTCTAGCGCTTGTATGTGTAAGAGTACAGCTCCTGGCCCTTGTATGTTTAAGTAACAGGAGGGTGAGTTGGTTCTTTGCTCAGAGGGAGGTAGAGGCGTGGGTCAGATGGTGCAGTGTAAACAGCTGCTCCAGTGGGCGTGTCGCTAATGGCCTAAAACAATATTAGCATGTCTAATTCATCTTGTGGGCCTTAATTAGGACTATAGATTTTTTGTAAATGAGTCACGTGGACTTAGGTTTCAATTTAACAAGCACCGCTCATGCCATTTATTCCATTAGCAGAGGCCTTGGCTGCCGTGTGATGGATCATGTATAATGAAGCCAATGCAAATGCAATACTATTTGTTCCACCGTAGTAAAGTTTGCCAAAGACACAAACAGCATAAATAAAAGTAGATGTTTAATGCTTAAAAGGACCCATTTTAACCCATGTATTTGACCCAGTACAGATGTGATGTGGAGGCTATGAGACTTTGAGCATTTGAGGACCCATTTAGTTTTTATTAAAAAAAAAAAAAAAATCTATTATTTTATTTTATTATTTATTATTTCAATTTTTTTATTATTTCAATTTTATTTTTTATTTATTTTATTTTATATTGTATTTATTATTTGATTTTTATTTAATTTCAATATAATTTAATTTTTTATTAGCTTATTTTTATTATTTATTTTTTATTTAGATTTTAATTTAATTTTTTAATTTTTTTAATTCTGTCTTTATCTTATGTATTTGTGTTTTGGTCATTTATTCTTTTTTGTTTTGTTTTATTATTGTTGTTTAATTTTTATTTGCTTATCATTATTTATTTTTATTTAGATTTTTATTTATTTATTTTTATTTATTTATTCTGTCTTTATCTTATGTATTTGTGTTTTGGCAATTTATTCATTTTTTTGTTTTGTTATTGTTGTTTATTTTTTATTATTTATTTTTATTCAGAATTAAAAAAAAAAATAAAAATATCTATCGTTATCTTATGTATTTGTGTTTTGGTCATTTATTTTTTGTTTAGTTTTGTTAAATATTTAAATAAAAAATATAAAAAGATAAAATGCTCGCTGAATACTGCAAAACTAGAAAGCATTGTATTGTTTGATAATCAGGAAGTGTGCGTTAGTATGCTAGTAGCTTTTACCGTTAAGGCAAATCTCTGCTCTGGTCACTGAGCGTTGAGAAAACCGTTTATAAACTCATCTTTGTGGATAATTACGACACTCAGGCTGCCTAAAGTAAGTCGAAATAACTTTGGACCGCGGCAAATAGAGTAAAAATGAACTAGTTGTGTTTTTCACATTTTTAATAGAGGTAAAAATCAGGTACAGAGTCTTCAATGAACCACGAACCATCTTGAACTGAACAAATAAATAGGCCCATCACCAAGGTCAATAAGAGGTCGAGAAACACATTTTGTTTTTGTGCTTTTCTGACATCAGTGGAAGACAGCTGGTAGCTATTAAGTGAAACCAGGTCAGACTGGGTTGAAAAATTAAATAAATAAGTTAGCATTAGTTTAATAATGCTAATGCAGTCATCCCAGCTGCCCCGTAACTGTATTATACTGCGTCGAACATAGTACAACTTCGACATGATTTTTGCGTCGTCCTAGTGGTGTCACGATGAAAAAATTAGCAGTTAGAATTTTTATTTTCAACATTAAATCGTAGTACTTTCTTTTATATTACCATGTGGTCTTTATGGCTATGTTCAGGCTGCAGGGCTTAATGCTCAATTTGGATTTTTTGGTGAAATCTGTTTTTTCTGCGAGGTCGTTCACACTTCCAATTAAAACGACTTGTGCGTGATCTCCAGTGTGAATTTTAAACGCCCCAGAAGTGTCCCGCATGAGCATCGGAGGACACGATGAGGTCACACACAGCGATTGCGCTCAGCGTTTACGGAAGTCGCCTAAACGCTGAGCTCGTCTCCCTAAATACGGTCCAGTTCTTCGTAGAATGGACGGGTTACACGACCATTCGCACGCCGCTATGTTTGTTTGAGTCTTTAGCCTTCTTGTATTTTGTTCGCATGCTCTTTATTTACTTTTTTTGGTTGACATTGGAGCCAGGATCTCGTGACCGCCCGGTTCCAATACGACCAGGGATGTAACGATATCCAAATCTCTCGTACGACATTATCACGATACGCATCTCACGGTACGATATTTATTGCGATACTTTGAAAAGGCTGATATGACTGTAGATAGGACGCTTTTTTTTTTTTGCTTTTAAAATACCCTGACAAGATGTTGGTGTGAATCATTACTGTCATAATCCCAAGAATTCAATAAAAAAACATATTTCTTCATGTTGTCTGCGCTGAAATGAATCATGGGATATGTAGTTCCCAGTGTTTATTAGTTATTGCAGCTGTAAAACGATCCATTTAAGCAAAGGAACTTGTGATTTGATGTACTGCGATGCCCGACGATACTACTGTGAGACATTGGACGATACGATATCACGATATTTCGGTTATTGTTACATCCCTAGATACGATCCCGCCAATTTGTCCGGAATACAGTAATCCCCCCAACTATTAATGAACTCGCTAACTTCGCTTTCCCTCCATTGACGAGACTCCGAGCTTGACGTGTAGGTGGGATGAATGCGACCTGACCGTTCAGACCGAAGTCGCATGTCAAAAAATCGGATGTGCATCAATTTTAGGAGCACATATCCAAGTGTCCTGGGTCGCATTTGAAAAAAAAAAAGATCTATGTTGCTCAGAATGTCATTAAAAGATCAGATACAGGTCGCACAGGGGTGAAAAATCAGATTTGGGTCACTTCGGGCTGCAGTCTGAACATAGTCCAAGTAGGTTCCATAGTGGTCCAAGGACGTTTACTATTCTCTGTGCTCTTGTCCTTGTTCTGATACAGCTCAAGATCATTCTAAAGCTTCAGGAAAGGTTCAGCTCTGTCCTTTGAATGTGACTTTTTAGTATCGATACCTGCTCAAATGAGTATCTCGTTTTGACACTAGCTTTTATATCAATTAGTATCCAATTTCCGATACTCGTGACAACCCTAATAGAACCTACTGCCGCTTCGTCATCATTTTTGCTTCAACCCCTCTACATTTTTCATAGTAAAGGCCACACGGGTTTTATTGATGACTCAAATTACCAGAGCACCTTTTACCATAAAACAAAAACGTGCCGTAAGGAGTTTTCATCTTCATTTCCCAGCAGCCCTTGCGCGTGTGCACTTATCTCGCGCGTGTGGCTAGCTGTGCGTCTAATGGCATGTCCTCACTGTGATCCCCCTCCCGCCCCGGTGCTGCATAAGGAGGACGGCACATCACCTCAAATATGTCACGGCCTTCGATGCCAAACGACTCCCGGACGCTTCGTCAAGCTAGCGACGCGGATCAGGCAGGCCTCCTCTGTTCCGTCAAGATTACATGTGTCCACACGATTGCAATGAGTGACTAGTGGAGTGGTTAACATTAGGGCTGTACTTAATTTAAAACTCGATATTCAATAATGATTTTTTTTAACATATATTGACAAGAACGTATTTTTTAACTGTACAATAAATTTACGTTAACGAAAAACGCTGATTTAATGACAACACTTAAAATGTATTGATGAACTGATATCACTGCAGGGCAATATTGATCCCTGTGAGTGTAGAAAAGGAAAATAACAGACAACCCTGTCCTTCTGTTGGTTGACTTCTGTTAGACTGAATGATTGACAGGTGAATTAAACCAATCAGAGTGGAGCGTGAACTCAGAAGCAGCAGAAGGCTTTAGCTTCTTGTATTCATAAAAATTTTAGACAATTTGATAAATACATTTCTTTAGTGTTATAGGACTCGAGACTGGTCTTAGTCTTAAGGCCGGCCTCAAGACCGTTTTTTCAGGTCTTGGTCTAGTCTCGGACTCCGTCACGTTTGGACTCGGTCACGTTTGGACTCGGTCACGTTTGGACTCGGTCACGTTTGGACTCGGCCATGTTTGGATTTGGTCTTGCCTCGGACTCAACTACGTTTGGACTCGGTCTTGTCTCGGACTCGACCACGTTTAGACTCTGTCTTGTCTGGGACTCGACCGTGTTTGGACTCGGTCTTGTCTCGAACTTGACCACATTTTGACGCTGTCTTTTCTTGGACTCGACTGTGTTTGAACTCGGTCTTGTCTTGGTCTTGAGGTCTGCCACTCGACACGTGATAAAATGGAGATAGATTTATAATAACATTAATATACATGTGCCAAAAAAAACACTGTAGAATACAAATAAATGTCGAAAATTACAAAGATGGCCTCAATTTGGTCTCGACGGGGCATGGTCTCTGTCTCGTCTTGGGTTCGACCCTCAGAGGTCTTGGTCTTGTCCTGGTCTCGGGACCCTGTGGTCTCGGACTGGTCTTGGTCTTGATTAATTCGGTCTTGACCACAACAACCAACCAACCATGATATCGCAACTGATATTCGGTATTAGGAGATCTACAAAAATTTAATAAAACAAAACTCTGCAGTGTAATCTTGCAAAAAAAAAAAAAGTTATTACTTTTGTAGTCTTTTTTTGTCTTTTTTTTTCCCGCAGTACCTGCACCTCAACAATGAAATGTACTAAACCTAACCAGAGACTGTATATATAACTGGACACAGCCACATCCCAAATAGGAAGTGAACATAGGTGCACTTTTGGCTCCATCAACTCCAGCTCCAATTCACTTTGTATAGAAAAAACACCACCCTTCTGTTCGTAACTGCTGCTGTCAGGCTGCTAATTTTGGTCTTAAAATGTTCGTATTAACCCGCTCTACATGATTTTGTCCATAAATAAGTTCATATTTCTCTAACACTTCCATAACTGCAAGCCTCCATGAGCTTTATTTGACTGGATGAGAAAGTCAGGGGTTAAGTTACACTCCTTTAGCCCACTTCTTTATGCAGTCTATGTATCCAGCAGAGTGTAGTAATAACAATAATCAGCAAAAGTACATACTATCTGTACTGGATGCTCATCTGTGTCACCGTAACCCACCGTATTTTCAGTTCCAGCCAGACTGCATGCGTCCGCGGCATTAGTCTGTGCGTTGTGGTTTTGTACGGTCCCCCCTTTCTCACAAGTCTCAATAAGCAGCCTGCCGTTCCATTATGGAGCCAGCAGCATCCCCCGTGCAAATTCTCCACTCCTGCCATTTCAAAAGTTATTGTTGAAGCCACTTTTTTCCGACTCTTGCAAAAAAAAAAATAATAGTTTGGATGCTAGCGGTGTGTGGAGAATGGCAGTGTGAGTGTAGAGGCCCGCTGCAGAAATCTCCTCGGGACCTTTTGTGTTTGAATATAATCATTTGGAGACAATTTCAGTGCAATTTGGCAAGCGGGACTGTAGCCATTCTGTCAGGTTTCAGCGAAAATATTTGAAGAGACAAAATAACTATAAGAAAAGAAATTCTTAAATAGAGAAATGAATTAAGACTTTTGTAAATATTAAATATGCAAGTGTGCCATCGCGTCTTATGAAGGCCCAGTGGTTTGTAACTGGTTTATAATTAATTTTGCTTTGGTAAAAATGATCTAAACAAGAAAATATCCATAAAAATGTCTGGCAAATAAGGGTGTATTGTCTAACTTTGGGTCCGTCAAATGATTTTCTCTATGCAGATGTTATTTATAAGAAGTTTCAGAGTGTGGTTTTAAACTTTCGATCATGGAGATCAAACCAACCAAGTGACAGGTCTGATCTCTGGAGAGGCGATCCCGCTCACAGTCAGGAAGCATGTTTTCTAGGTATTTTTGAGCCACCTGTAATTGAATAAATGTAAGGTAGATCTGTTTAATGTCATATTGTGGAACATTCGAAGCAGAGGAATGACATATCCATAGAAATAAGAAGGTGACGGACCCCAATCGTAAAGTTATATTATTAATTACACAAGCAGCTCTGCTTGTACAAGTTTCTCCATGGCCGAACACCAAAGTCCATCTTTAACATGTTAGTGTCATATGTACCATCTCACACTCTGAGGAGCTCAGGGACCGGCCTCCTGCTGGTGCCCAGAGTCACGACTAAACAAGGGGAGTCAGCGTTTCAGGTTCATGCAGCTAAAACCTGGAACAGTCTGAACATGTGAGACAGACTCTTCTGTGACGCTGTTTAAATCCAGGCTCAAAACATTTCTGTTTGACTGTGCAAATAACTGAAAGGTTTTCATTCTGCACTCTTCTCTCCAATTTATGTCTCTCTTTTTTATTTTAATCTTCATGATTATTTATGTTTTGATTTGTTTTTATTATTATTTTAATGTATTTCTTATTCTGTAAAGCACTTTGAATTACTTTGTGTACGAATTGTGCTGTACAAATAAACTTGCCTTGCCTTATGTACCTTTAACATTTGTTATCAAAGTACTGCAAAGTACTAGCCTGATTCATCAGCCGGTTTCACGTCGTGGAAACCGTCTAACCTCGCAGCATTAGGATTTGTTTGCTCGACAGTAGGCAGGTACTTTTTTTATTTAACCAGTTTGGTCGTGATGTATGTAACGCGCCAAATCCTGTAGGAAGAAGGACAATAACGTCTTTCCCCTTGATAAAATTCACACAATCTCTTTGTTCCGGCTTTAAATCCTCGAACTTGAGAATCGTTGCCAACACAGAATGTATGTCTTCGTCTACATCCATCTCGACCGCCTTGTTACTGTCGTGTTGTACCACAAAAGCGACCCAAACAGGCGCTTGAGTTTGACGTCACGGCTTCTCGGCTCTTCTCTGTTTGGTTGCTGCGTGGTCTACAACTTCTGAGGTTCTTGCAAATCCTCTAGTGTATTCCGATTCCTGACCTAGTCGCTGGAGAGAAGCGAAATTGAGCGGCTAGCGAAGTACGATCATAGTACAACTCAGTATTTATTTCTCAATACCACAGTGGGACATTTAATAAGTACTTAAAGGGCTTGTATCGGTTTTATTTTTTACGTATTTGAGCAAAATTTGTCTTACCCACAGCGCACATATTTCGACTTAGAAAGAGCTTATACAAAATAAGTCTTCTGTGCAATGTCTCCATCCATATATAAGTAAATTTACTGTACAAGAAGCAGGAAGCGCACTATTAGAATGCTAGTTGTCAAGCTCTAGTTGTGAAAAATGCTTTTAAACTCATTAACAGTGAATAATTAGAATGCTCAGAATGCATAAGGTAAGCGAGGAATAACTTTGGAGGACTGCAAACTGTTTAAAGCAAAGTAGATCTGTTTTTCCATGTTTTTTTAAGACTGCAAAAATCAAGTACAATGCCTTTAACATTTTTGGTCTGCTCTTTTAGTTCAAGTTCGCCATTATTTCCAATGAATACAAAAGCGTGAGAGTAAGTCGGCCTGGTTGCCTAGCGATTCCATAAACGACTCCGATTTCTCACTTATTCAATTGCATTCATTATCTACAGCCTTTTCTCTGTCGGACAAATTCTCCCTGACCCCAAATCACCCAAAAGAGTGTTAGTTTTGTGGAGTCGGGATGTGCAATTTGGAGGCCTTTTTTTTTGAAGCACAGTTGTAGCCGCGCCAAGCCAATTGCGCCTTTATTACTTGGGATAGTAGTTTCGGTTCAAGTGTGGGGACATTGACACATCTTGGGCTGTTTTGGCTCCGTGCTCCAGAAAATGGCTGTGAAATGAAACAATAACTTGAGAGTGCTGACTTCTGAGTTTGAAGAACAGTGTTTGCGGGCATCTCCCCCTCCTCGGAGTTTGGAAGACTTCCAGCTGGTGGCGGCGACGCAGATGCCCAAATGGAGGTTTAGTCACTCATCTGTTCTTATACATTGGCATATGGGTTACATTACAAACACCAAATTGTGCAGCGCGTATCCGAGTTTCTATTACAGAACTGAGCTGCAAGATGAATCGCAATTTAAACTCGACCGCAAATCGAAAGCTGAAATTAGGATGCGAATATGCGAGGCTGTCTCCAATGAGTCTAATCTGCTTTCATGTGGTTAGCCCAAAACGGATGTGACTCTTTTATCACTTCAATGTCCTATATTACGCAATTTTGACTCTTGTGAGCTTCAAGCCATGTTAGAAAGTTAGAATTCATTCACACATGTTTGAGTAAACCCTTCTGTTTTACATCGCCAAAGCTCAAAATGCTCTGCTCCACCTTGTGATGTCATGACGCGGTAGTTTTCAAGTTAACGGCTACAGTTTAGGTTTAATTTAATAAAGATTGGCAATTCTAGGGCTGAAATGATCCAAATGATTCTAATGAAGATGTATGGAGTTTGAAAACAGAGTGGAGTACATCCTGTATTACCAGAATTTGCAAGTTAAATGTGTGAATGAAATGAAACACAACTCTGGGTATGATTTCGACGGGGTTAAAACATTATAACATAGAAAAAAAACTGTGTAATATGGGCCCTTTAAAACATTGTTCACCAAAAACTGGGTCGCAAGAGATTTTTGGGTAATCAGGTAGGCTGAATCGTTACGACATGTTTTGTTTAATTTCTAATCTTTTTGTAATTATTTTATTGACTATTTTGTTCCAATATTGCTGGTTCAGTTGAATGTTGAAAAGAAAAAGAAATGGACTACATTTAATGTTCAAATAGGCGACTTATGGATCCTTTTGTTGCTGCTTCAATTATTGTTTTTCATCGTTTAAAACTTGAGTAATACTAATTGTTCAGAGAGACACGATCACTCAGTCAACAATAAAATATCCTCATTAATGTTCAATAATCCGCCTTTATTTTGTAATTTACAAATAATGTCTATTGACTTGGGTCGCGAAGGTTTGTGACTTTTAAAATATGGGTCCCCAGAAAAAAATTAAAATAAATTGTAAAAGGTTCTCTCTATAACATTTCAGGTGGAGAGTTCACCATCTGCTTGTTTCCATGGCTTGACGCAACCAGGCCAAGTTACAGGTCTAATCTGTGGAGAGGCAACCCCACTGACTCAGGTTTTTCTTTTTTTTTTAACAAACACAAAAAGGTTTACGGTCATACTGTGGAACATTGCAGAGAAATCTCCATAGAAAACCGACGGCAGACCCTACACCAAAAAATGTAAACAGTAAACCTATAAAGTGTTCATTTTTTTCAGTCTTTAATTATGAATGAGCTTAAAACTCATTGTAAATTTAACACCGATCATAATAATCATCATCACAAAAATGGCAATAATATAAAAACTAACAGATTGACCAACAACTACAAGCAATAATAAAGTATTTTCTATTGTGTCTCAGAATCCGCAAGGACTACAGCCATTTAGTGCTTTAGTTTGAGTGCAGTCAGAGTACAATCCCTTAAAACTGCGCCGTTTTAAAACAGTGATCTGGACCCACACCAAAATCCACATTTGGCCCATTACTGACCTCCTCTAAAAAGCTCCTCAAATCTAACCCTCATAGTTAAAAGCAGATTTTCTACAGCACTAAAACTTTGGCACTGAACGATCTGAAGTGTCCATATGTTCATGATTACTGTATGTTTATTTCTTTTACGATGTAGTTTCTTAGTGGAATAAAGACCATTAAACTCCCTCTATACATTACCGTAAAACAAAATAGTGGCGTATTTTCCGTCTCTTTCGCGAGCCGTCTGCGTTTTTAAGAGTTATTAACTGTCAAACATTCAGATTTAAAGTGGTACTATAAGTTTTCTGGCGGAAGGTCTGTCCCCTGCCTCATGAAAATGTTACTGCTTTTACGAAATTGTTCCATAGTAGAAACTAGAGATGCACCAATAAAATACTGGTGTCGGAAATCAGCGCTGATATTGACAATTTTGAAGAATTAGATATCGGTTTCAAGATATCGGTTCAGATGATATTCCATTAAAGTTTATAAATTGTGGTAATAAATTGATATACTGGATGATATAAGCCTAAAACACCTTGTAATATTTGTTTAAAGTTCTTTTGTAGTTACAATAAAGGATAAATAACAGCTACAAAACAGATTTTTAGATATATTTCTTTTTCCGAACGCCAGAGGTGGGACCGAGTTGTTGTTTTGCAAGTCCCAAGTCTTTGACACCAAGTCAGAGTCAAGCCTCAAGTCAAATACAGGCAAGTCCAAATCGAGTCTCGAGTCACTGGCCCATAAGTCCAAGTCAAGTTCAAGTCATTTGCTTTGAGCTTCAAGTCATTTCACATCTTTAAACCAAAAAGGGACCAAATATAGCTTAGATTTTTGCAATTTATATGACTTTAAACCCCAAATTGTACTTAGTCATGGAATATGAGAATTTGCAGCATATAAGAGTTGTAGAAATGCACATTTTTCCTTTTGAAATATCTTGACAAATCATAGGGTGAATTATTACAGTCGGAACAGAAAAAAAATCAGATTTAAAAGAGCTTAATAACAGTTATTTTGTCATGTTGTCTGCACTGAAATGGATGGATCATGTTCTATGTCGTTCCCTGTTTTACTGTATTGTACTGTGTATTACTGTAGTACATTTTGATGACAGTACTGTACTTCAGTTACATCTAGAGTAACAAATAGAGAAGTGGGAGTATCAAATGCAAAGAGAAAAGTATTTTTTAAAACCTTCCAAAACAAGGTCTAAAAAAAAGTATACAAACCAGAGGCCTCAAGTCCTTGTCGAGTCCCAAGTCATTGACCTTCTAGTCCAAGTCCAGTCCCAAGTTATTGTCTATTTTATCAAGTCAGGTCTCAAGTCCTAAAAATATTGACTCAAGTCTGACTCGAGTCCAAGTCACGACTTGCAAGTCCCCACCTCTGCCATTGTGTTTAAAGAAAATGAATTATGTTTTCAGTCTCTGCTCTGGTATCTGTTGATATCGAGGATCGGCAAATACTTAAAGCCAAAGTATCGACATCAGTATCGAAACAGAAAAGTTGGATCAGTGAAGTAGAAGCTTATCTTTCATTTATAAAGTGCTTTGAGTGCCTTGAAGGGAAAATATTTGATTATGATTTCAATAATAAGATTCTGTTCGAAGTTTCCATTTTAAACACGCGCAGAAGAACTCACACGAAGAATACGAATCGACAAACTAATACAACATTCACATTTCAGTTCGTGTTTGTGCACATCTAAACTACAGGGTTAGCAGGTTTTTATGTAAATAAGGAAAGATACTTGTCGCTTCATGTAGGAAATTACAGCACGTCAAAAACTGCAGCCTTTGCGATTTGCTAATTGCGCCCATTCAGATAGTGATTATGATTTGACTGTGATTAATCATGCAGCCCTGTCTTCAACCTCCTATATACGGCACATCACAGTCTCACAATATCAAAGTGCATGCGTGGATGTCAAAATGAACCGTTTGGTGTCAGTGTAGTAAAAAACCAGAGGGAACTACAAACTTTCCAGGCCAACATTAAGATATTTTGATCATGAAACACTTTTAAACATGAACCTTTTACAATATAAATATAGTAATGATGCCACTTAAAGCTTGTTAATAGCTGATAATAGATAATAAAACCTTATAGTTCATCTCAACAGCCAGAGAAATGTGTCTTTATCACAACTTAAGACACAGTCAAACATTCTTAGACCTTGCGTGAAGTTCCTGTGTCTTCAACAACGTCAACAAAACTTCGCAATACAAACACAGTATCTTAAAAAAAAACTGTCCAAAGTTATTCCACACTTCCTTATGAGTCCTATATTACGCAAAATTATCTCTTGATTGATTCACACGTGTCTGAGTAATCCTGTATTATTAGTCTGTCTATATCTCTAAAGCTCAAAATGCTCTGATCCACCTTGTGATGTCATGTAGAGGTAGTTTTCAAGGTTACAGCTCACCTTTTGTTCAATAGAGATTAGTGAATAAAGAGCTGAAATGATCCAAATGATTCTAGTGAAGGTGTCATGTGGTGATACACAAAGTGGAAGAGAGTGTTTTTTGTTTGAGAGAAGAGCTCAGCCTAAATATACATCAATCAAATCAATCAAACTTTATTTATAGAGCGCTTTTCATTCAAAAAAATGCAACACAAAGCGCTTGATATACATGACTGGTGTGTTTAAAATGTGTGAATAAAACAAAACAAAACACAACTCCAGGTCTGTTTGTGTTAAGGAAACATCATAACATAGATCAGAAAAAAATGTAATATTGGTCTTTTAACACATATCCTAATTATTCACAGCTATGAGTTTATGGATTTTCACAAGCCAGAGTGGAAGAACTAGCATGCTAACAAAGCACAAGTCGTACTTCCTAGTTTGTGGACAATAAAAGCTTCATGTGTCATTTGAAATCCAAGAGCTATTTTTACAATTTATCTGTACTGGGCCAAAACCTGCTTATATGAAAGATAAAAGTAAGTAGAGCAAAATTTCAAAACTTTTCCATGACTCGTTCATGACCTTAAAGGTTGTATGGAGGATTTTTTTTGTTTCAAATTGTCAATGATAGATTATAGAGGTGCAGTAGCCTTGTAATTATGATGACCAAAAAAAAGAGAATAAAAATTCATCAACTCTGGACGTGGTGGGGCTAAACATTTGCCAATAGATAACGACACTGCCTCGTTATCTGTGAGCTGACAGGCTGTCAATCAAACTCCCTACGTTTCTAGTGTAACTGACTTGCCTGCGCGCCGCCGGTACGTGGTTTACGTACGACTGTCACGCAGTCCACAGACGCACGACGCACAGACGCACGACGCACAGACGCTGTTTACTCCACCAACGCAACAGTTCTTAGCGGCTTTTTTTGATCCTATATCTTCCTCACAGTTTGCACAAAGTTTGTTGCAATGGCGACAAGAATCCAGGAGCAGTTCGCCGCAAAAGAAAGTCCGTTTTTTGAGGTCGCTGAAAGAAGAAGACAAGGGGAAAAGCAGCGAAGCCAAACTAAGGTGATTCTTGTAGATTCATTCCAGCGATGGCGCGACTGAAGCAGACGCAGGGTCTAAAGACTGACGCACTGGTCGCCAAATTACTCCTGGACAGGTCACTTCTGCTTATTATGAAAACTTACTTTATTTCCAAGAGCTAGACAAATGTTTTTCAGGACACGAAAGCGATATCCTATGTCTGAAAATTTTCAAGGCAAAGAAAGAGTCCGCTTGCTGCTGCGTGTTGTAGCTAGTTCATTCACACTGAATCTCCGCGCAACCTTCTCTGCACCCCTTTCCTGCTCCTCTCCCCACTGCCCGATCCGCTCTTCCCCCTGCTCCTCACTTCTCCGGGCACGGAATCTCCGCGCACCGCTCCCCTCTCTCCTCTCCTCTCCTCTCTCTCTCTCTCTCCTCTCTCCTCTCTCCTCTCTCCTCTCTCTCTCTCCTCTCTCCCTGCTCCGCTCTTCTCCCTGCTCCTCACTTCTCGTCTGTGCACGAAATGTCCGCGCACCCCCTCCCCCCGCTCCTCACTTCTCCGTCTTGCCTAACCAACACTGTAGTTAGTTGTTTACAAGTCATGTGCAGCTCACCGGCTGTAAACAAACCTGTTTCTGGCGTAAGGAGGAGGCGGGAGGAGGCGTTTCTACGTAGGAGCTGTGGGGGAGGGGGGGGGTTTCACGCATGCGCAACATTTGAAAAAGGACAAACAGTCGCTGGATTTCTCGTTCCTTGGAAAATCCTCTATACAACCTTTAAGTGAATTTTCCATGACTTTATTGCACCTACATGTGTAGAACTGATCAGACTTTTAAGGCTAAATATGAAATGTTAACTCTTTCCACTCACTTTATGGTTTGGTTTTATAGTTTTTTAACATTCAAAATAAGGCTGTGCAATTAATGGAATTTTGATCGTGATTTCGATTTGTGTGTGAAACAATCGATTGTGTGTTGAAACAATTTAAAGCGTAACAAAGTTTATTTTGGGTTATTTTTATATAAATAAGTATATTCATAATTTGTAGAACAGCTTGATATATAGTTTATTTTGGATACATTTATATTTTTCTCAATCTTATTTCATGGTCATGTTTTATGTATCGCAAAACTGCTCTAAGGTACATATTTGTAGCCTGATTTTTTTATTTTTTACAAAGTTTTCCATAAATTATCAATAAAAAGTGTTTTTATTTTTGGTTTATTTATTTATTTATTTATTTTTTGAGAGAGAGAGAGTGAAAGAAATGCTGAATAAATGCATTGTGTACCTAAAAAATAAACATATGAGTAATCGTAATTTCAATATTGACTAAATTAATCGTGATAATGACTTTTTCCATAATCGAGCAGCCCAAAATTCTATTCAAAATACTGCCGGTGCATTTACTGTCATTTCTTTTAAACAAAAAGACACAGACGTTTGGAAATAATCATAATAACCTAATGAAAATTTAACAGAACGCTGGAGCTGCACGAAAGAGATACTAAAATTCCATGACTTTTCCAGGATTTTAAATGACGGTGGGAACCTTGCCCTTTCAAAACGGCGAAAAAATTACAGCATACGACTCCAATGGTTCTGAACGTCACCTCACAACCTGCGGAACTCACTTGACGTAGGCAGCAATTACCGATTTAAAGTATACACTGAAAGCTTGTGCATATTTCAAAAGCCGAGAGCCGGGAGCATTACCACATCACCCGAGCGTCAAACCTTAATGATTCAAGCCACTGCAGGTCCAAGTATACATTTCAACATCTTCTATTTGAAACCCATTTAGACGCCTTATCCTACGTCTCCAAAGAGCAACTGAGTGGACATGCACCATCCATCACTCCACTCAACGCCGGCTGCTCGGGCCGTAATTCGTGGGCGATTTTTCACTCTTTTTCCACCCAAAAGCCGAGAGTGATAGTGGTGCTGTAAGCCGCCGCCGCTGCTCCGTGCTAATAGCTGTTATCTGCTCGGGTCTGGAGCTACACCGAGCTCACCTCTGCTGGCGTGTTGTGCTGTCTGCCCCGCGTGACTCGGTGCAGCCACAGCATCTCCTGACCCGTGAGAACATCAAAACACTTTGTGCAGGTTTCTCTGAGGGCTTTTGAGGATTTGTTGAAGTGAAATTTATAGCTTACCGTTTTGTTTTCATTTGTTTATTTCATTTGAAGGTGCATTGTGTAACTTTTCTGGAGTGTCTGGCTTTGTCTAGATTGTTTCACAGTATGATTAAAACCTTTCTAGCTTCATGGAGATCAGACCAGACCAATTTACAGGTCAGATCTGTGGAGAGGCGACCCCACTCACAGCCAGAATGCCCGTTTTTCTAGGTATTTTTGAGCTATAAAACCACCTGGTCACTTCTCCACTAGGGCTGGACATCATTTAGAAGTTGCCGATATGATACATAGGCCACGATTCGATACAGTGAGCTTCCGATTCGATACGATTCAATAAAAAATAATGGCTAAATCATGGCTGTGATACTAAAAGTGTTTGATAAACCACTTCTTGTGCAAAGTGAATATGAAACACAAGTCTGATTCATCATCCGGTTTGACTTCGTAGAAACCGTCTCACCTCGCATCGTTGGGATTCGTTTGCTCAACGGGAGGTGGGTACTTTTTTAATTTAACCAATCGCTGCTATTTGGTCGTGACGTATGTAATGCGCCACTAACGGGGATAACTGGTATATTAAGCTTTTCCCAAATCCCGTAGGAAGAAGGGCAATAACGTCTTCCCACTTGATAAAATTCACCAAACGTTCTCTTTGTTCCAGCTTTAAATCCTCGAACTCGGGAATCGTTGCCCAAACAGAATGTCTGTCTCTTCACTGATTGGCTGGTGCCTGAACTCTCACTTCTGGGGTTTTTGTGAACTGTTTAGTATATTCAGATTCCTGACCTTGTCGCTGGAGAGAAATGAAAATGTAAAATGTGTTTCATAAATAAGTTTCCTTCCTCTGCACAAAAGCGTGTAGTGTAGCACTATAATCTAGCAAAATATACCAAAAAAACACTTTCGATACAGGAGCCCACGATATCGATACTGTATCATCACATTAAATGATGCAATATAACGATATTTAAATATTTTTGCACACCCCTACTCTCCACAGACCTGACCTGTAACTTGGCCTGGTGGTGTCTTTTACTCGTCTCTATGGACATGTATAAATTTAATGATACACACGAACATTCAAAGCAATAACATCGTCAAAAATGTTGCAAAACCTGTCAATTATTCAGATTTTAATTTTGAAATTTTGATATTTTTTGCCATAAGCCTCAATTTCCACAGATCTGACCTGTAACTTGGCCTGGTGGTGTCTCTTACTCGTCTCTATGGACAATTATTCAGATTTTAAATTTTGTAATTCTGTTATTTTTTGCCTTAAGCCTTAATTTTATTTAAAAAAAAAAAAAACAACTCTACAAGATGAAATAACTTATAATACATGTCTTATATTGAAATACTCAGTGCTATAATCTGATTTATTTATTGATTTATTAACATTTTTATTGGTATGGATGTGAGAATGTGTCTATATTTATTCATTTTTACTGCTAAAGATTTGCTCTGTCGAAGTTTCGTTGTATTTTGAACAATGACAATAAATCTAAATCTAAATCTGCGCATTAGAGAAAGAGAAACGAAAGAAAGTACCTCTCTAAACTTTTTTTGTCTTCATTGTGCCATGCAAAAAATAGATATAAAAAGTCATAAGAGTGTTGTGAAGTAGTGAGGAAACTCCCTTTTGCTTTGACAAGGTTGACGAGATAAAAAAAAAAAATGAAGGAAAAGCTCAGAAATCAGGCCTTGAGATGCGTCTGCTCGTTGACCTTTCCTCTGGACTCTACACGGGCCCGATCAATAACACAAGGCGCATGTTACATTTCGACTGGTGTGTTATGAACTTCTCCAGTGACGGCGCGTTATGATCTATCCACATGAGGAGAGGGCCTATCTGATGGAAAAGATCTCACTCGGCAGAAATAAAAGGACTGAAAAATGAAGACTCGGTCCCATCGCTGAAGATCTAGGCTCCAAAACGTCTACAGATGTTCAATTTGTAATGAAATGAAACTCTCCGTGAGCTCGCGTATGAGGAAGTTAAAAACGTAGCAGCAGATGTAGCAGAGGTGAAAAATAGTACGAGTAGTAGTAGAATTAGCAGTTATAGCAAGTACAAGCAGTAGTAGTAATAATAGAAGCAGTCGTATTGAGTGTAGTTGTATTTTCACACAGTACTATAATGATATACGTGATACAAATACCACAATGATTATTTAAAACTTTTTTTTCTTTATCACAACTTCTTTAGTATCAGAACTTCTACTTTTGACAATCCTAAATAAGTAGGGTGCAGCAGTAGTAGTAGTAGTAGCAGTAGTAACCCTAGTAGTAGCAGTAGTAGCAGTAGCAGTAGAGGTAGTAGTAGCAGTAGCAGCAGCAGTAGCAAGAGCAGTAGTAGAAGTAGCAGTAGTAGTAGAAGTAGTAGTTGCAGCAGCAGCAATAATAGTAGTAGTAGCAGTAGCAGAACAGCAGTAAACCACCTCTCAAAAGTTTGGATACTGCTGCTGCTACTACTGCTACTACTTATACTACTGCTACTTCTGCTACTACTGCTACTACGAGTTCTTTATTTATGCTACTTTCTACATTTTATATACATACAGAAGATATCAAATATATGAAGTAAAATGTATGGAATTATGTAGTAGTATTTTATAGTCAAATCCTCAAAGTGTTTAAAGTATATTTGTCAAAAAAAATAGATTTTGAACTTTTTCTTTACTACGTAATTTCATATATCTTACTTCATATATTTGACACCTTCTGTATGGACACAAAATGAAGAGAGTAGTAAAAATAAAGAAAGAGAAACACTGATGGAGTGTCCAAAGTTTTGACTGGTGGTGTACTAGTAGTAGCCGCAGTAGTCGCAGTAATAGTAGCAGCAGTAGAAGCACAGTAGCAGTAGAAGCAGTAATAGTAGGAGTAGCAGTAGACACAGTAATAGTAGCAGCAAACAGAGTAAGAGTAGCAGCAGTAGTAGCAGTAGTAGTAGCAGCAGAAGGCAAGGCAAGGCAAGTTTATTTGTATAGCACAATTCGTACACAAAGTAATTCAAAGTGCAAAGTGCAGAAGCAGTAGTAGTAGCAGCAGAAGCAGAAGTAGTAGTAATAGTAGCAGTAGAAGCAGAAGTAGCAGTAGAAGCAATAGTAGTAGCAGCAGTAGTAGTATTATTAGTAGTAGCAGCAGCATCAGTAGAAGCAGTAGCAGCAGTAGTAGTAGTAGTAGTAGTAGTAGTAGTAGAAGCATCAGTAGTAGCAGTAGTAGTAGTAGTAGTAGTAGGAGAAGCAATAGTAGTAGCAGCAGTAGTAGTATTATTAGTAGTAGTAGTAGAAGCATCAGTAGTAGCAGTAGTAGTAGTAGTAGTAGTAGGAGAAGCAATAGTAGTAGCAGCAGTAGTAGTATTAGTAGTAGTAGGAGAAGCAATAGTAGTAGCAGCAGTAGTAGTATTATTAGTAGTAGCAGCAGCATCAGTAGAAGCAGTAGCAGCAGTAGTAGTAGTAGTAGTAGTAGAAGCATCAGTAGTAGCAGTAGTAGTAGTAGTAGTAGAGAAGCAATAGTAGTAGCAGCAGTAGTAGTATTATTAGTAGTAGTAGTAGAAGCATCAGTAGTAGCAGTAGTAGTAGTAGTAGTAGTAGGAGAAGCAATAGTAGTAGCAGCAGTAGTAGTATTAGTAGTAGTAGGAGAAGCAATAGTAGTAGCAGCAGTAGTAGTATTATTAGTAGTAGCAGCAGCATCAGTAGAAGCAGTAGCAGCAGTAGTAGTAGTAGTAGTAGTAGAAGCATCAGTAGTAGCAGTAGTAGTAGTAGTAGTAGTAGTAGGAGAAGCAATAGTAGTAGCAGCAGTAGTAGTATTATTATTAGTAGTAGTAGAAGCATCAGTAGTAGTAGCAGTAGTAGTAGTAGTAGTAGTAGTAGTAGCAGCAGCATCAGTAGAAGCAGTAGCAGTAGCAGTAGTAGTAGTAGTAAGCATCAGTAGTAAGCAGTAGTAGCAGTAGCAGTAGTAGAAGCATCAGTAGTAGCAGTAGCAGTAGCAGTAGTAGAAGCATCAGTAGTAGCAGTAGTAGTAGTAGTAGTAGTAGTAGGAGAAGCAATAGTAGTAGCAGTAGTAGTAGTATTATTAGTAGTAGCAGCAGCATCAGTAGAAGCAGTAGCAGTAGTAGTAGTAGTAGTAGAAGCATCAGTAGTAGCATCAGTAGTAGTAGTAGCAGTAGTAGTAGTAGAAGCATCAGTAGTAGCAGTAGTAGTAGTAGTAGTAGTAGTAGTAGTAGTAGAAGCAATAGTAGTAGCAGCAGTAGTAGTATTATTAGTAGTAGCAGCAGAATCAGTAGAAGCAGTAGCAGTAGCAGTAGTAGTAGTAGAAGCATCAGTAGTAGCAGTAGTAGTAGTAGTAGAAGCAATAGTAGTAGCAGCAGTAGTAGTATTATTAGTAGTAGCAGCAGAATCAGTAGAAGCAGTAGCAGTAGTAGTAGTAGAAGCATCAGTAGTAGCAGTAGTAGTAGTAAGCATCAGTAGTAGCAGTAGTAGTAGTAGAAGCAGCATCAGTAGAAGCAGTAGTAGTAGTAGAAGCATCAGTAGTAGCAGTAGTAGTATTATTAGTAGTAGCAGCAGAATCAGTAGAAGCAGTAGCAGTAGCTGTAGTAGTAGCAGCAGCATCAGTAGTAGTAGCAGCAGCATCAGTAGTAGTAGCAGTAGCACAGGTACCACAACACTAGCAGTATCTGTAGTAGTACGTTTCACGCAGAGAGCAACACAGACTTCAAAAGAGACTTCTGAGCCATCAGCTGTGATCCATGCTCCAAAACATCTACAGCTGCTCAATTGGTGAAGAAAGCCGAAATGAAAAGGTTTGGAGTTTCATGGAGGTTGCATGTGAGGAGACGGGAGGCCTTGAGAAAAAAAAAAAAAAAAAAAAAAAAAAAAAACGAAAAAAATAATCGTGATGCAACAAACGCCGAGCAAAGAGGAGCCAGGAGAGAGCAGCCACGGCGTTCACTTTGTTCACTGTGACATGATGAAATATTTGATAACTGGAGAAGATACTGAGGGGGAATCAAACAGGCCAGGCAAAACGAGACGAGCGGAGCAGGAAAAGAGGGTCTGAGGGAGGGACTGGGGCGCTCTTCAAAGTTCGAACATCTGGATGGAGGTGCGTGTGCGGTGTGGAGGGATGGAGATCATTATTTATTTGGCTGTTTTCATCAAATATGCTCAAGGCTGTGAGTAGAAATCGCAAATATTAGCTAACACTTGCCAATTTAATCAAGTGTGCAGACTTAATGAAAACAAACCACTGGGGAAGATCCAAACTTGATCAAAAATGTTCTTAGCGCGGAGCTGCTTTATAATATTACGAGATTATAACTATAGATTTTGTGATTACCGTCAAAAAGTTGAAATGAATGATCCTTTGGAGGTAACGTCACCAATATTCACTGGGGGTGTGACGCTAAATGTAAGCACTGCTCTGTCTGAGGCTTGTTCTGAGCTTTATTTTAACACAATCGGACCATAAAGAGCTGACTCATTTGGAAATAACGTTACAGTCACAACAGTTTCAGTTAGTCACCGTCCTCTTTTTGTTCACACGCTTGAGTTTTCAGGAAATCTTAAAAGCTTTTGCTAAATTACACATCAGATACGACATCAAAAACCTGCTGATTTTATTTTTCATTTTACATGTGGTCAAAAAATGGTAAACTAGATCATGTTATTTACCAAAACTGCAAATACAAGTTTTCGTTTCTGCTACAGCGGTGCACCAGTATTTATCTAATAGTACGAGATTTATTACAGTGTCAAAGAAATGCATTTTTCTCTAAAATGTCCCGGAGCGACTTTAGCCAACTGATTAAGATCTAGTGAGTATTTCGTATAAATATTTCTGCATGCTCGCTGTAGATTTGTGCATTGGATAATGGTTTATGCCAGTGGTGTCAAACTCAAATTCACAGAGGCCCAAATTAAAAACTGGGACTAAATCGTGGGCCAAACTAAATATTTATTGAAAAGTTTCAACAACATTTGAATGTTTTCTCTTCTTTCAAAATATGTAATGTTAAAACTTTTCTTATTAAAATACATGTTTCAATGTTTAATTAATGCTTTTTACTTAAACACTGAATCCAGAACAAGCATAATATAAAAAAAATAACAACATTTGAAATAAATAATGTCTCTATAGTCTATCTGTAGCCGGCGGGCATTATATCGTGGGTCAAATTTGGCTCCCGGGCCTGAGTTTGACATGTCTGGTCTATGCAGTTCCCTAACATCTCCATTTCAGTATAGCAATATTCAGAGTTCACTCTTTTTCACTGATAAAATTTCACAACTTTTCCATGACTTTTTCATGACCTAAAGTGAATTTTCCATGACTTTACAGCACCTACATGTGTAACTGAGCATACTTTGAGCACTAAATTTGAAATGTTAGCCCTTTCCACTCACCTTATGGTTTGGTATTATAGTTTTTTTTAATATTCATAATAATGTCAGTGCATTTATTGCCATCTCTTTAAACAAAAGGCTCATACATTTAGAAATAATGTTTTTGTTGTATGGATTTCTTTTTTTTGTGTGTGTGTGTACTGGTTCCAGATAATAAGTGTCCCAGATTCCAGACAGTTAGCATTAAAAAAAAAAAAAAAAAAAAAAAAAAAAGATAATTATGTCACAGATAGTAATCTCAATATCCAACTGTTTAGCTTAGCTTTGGGGGGAAGGCTGTGTGGAAGGAAAAGTGGGATTGTTTTTAATCACTGTAAAGCGCTTTGTGTTGCATTTTTTGTATAAAAAGCACTCTATAAATAAAGTTTGATCGATTGATTGATTGATTCATAATAGCCTAATGAGAACTTAACAGAACGCTGTAGTGAAAGAGATACAAAAATTCCATGACTTTTCCAAAATTTTCATTGAATTTACAAATTTCCACGACTTTTCCAGGATTTCCATGACCGTGGGAGCCCTGAACATTGGTCTAGCACTGCACAGCGAGCTTTCTGTGTGGAAGTTTGCATGTTCTCGCTGTGTCTGGGTGCAGTCAAGTCATCCCTCACCAACCCAAAACATGCAGAATAAGAAAAAATCCTCCATCCCTGCTCTTACCAAGCCTCAAGTTGCACAGATTCTAACGGCCTCCCTCTGCAGCGAGAACAGTGTAGCTGCAACATCACTGTCATCTGATATTTATAGTGCTCCACATATTGATTTAGTACAAGTTTAACATCATATGCCCTTCATTTCGCAACCTTCTACATAACAGGCGACGAGAGCAACAAGTCCACCTCGGCCTCATAGCGACCGGATTGTACTCTGAACATTTCACACTCTCAAATTGACTCCCGTACCTCCGCTGCATCCGGAGACGCGCCGCGACCTGAGCTGCGTCGCGCTTCTGTCTATACATTATGCATGCTTCAGAGAGTAAGCGGAAACTGGCAAAGCGAGAATTCACAATGGGATACGCGAGCCATTTAACTGCGGGGCCATCATATGAAATTACACACAGCCTCCACGGACCTTTTCTAGCCTCGCTCTCTCGCAACCGCAGGGCTTTCATTTATTTCACAATCCAGGTGTCGCTGGTCAGACTGGTCAGACCGGAGCTCAATAGAGACGTGCACAAAGAATGAGCCAAAGAGCTGGTTTCACTGTAGCATCCTGGTAGTAATAGTAGTAGTAGTGGTAGTAGGAGTAGGAGTAATAATGGTGGTAGTAGCAGTGGTACTAGTAGTAGCAGTAGTGGTGGTAGTAGTGGTGGTAGTGGTGGTAGTAGTAGTAGTAGTAGTAGTAGTCAAAGTCAGAGTCATGGTAGTAGTTGTAGCAGTAGTCGTAGTGGTAGTGGTGATAGTAGTCGTGATCGTAGTCTTACTCATAGTAGTTGTGATCGTAGTAGTCGCGAGAGTAGTAGTCGTAGTAGTAGCGGTAGTAGTCGTAGTAGTAGCGATAGTAGTCGTCGTAGTAGTAGCGGCAGTAGTCGTCGTAGTAGTAGCGGTAGTAGTCGTCGTAGTAGTAGCGGCAGTAGCGGCAGTAGTCGTTGTAGTAGTAGCGGCAGTAGTCGTCGTAGTAGTAATGGTAGTAGTAGTCGTAGTAGTAGCAGTAGTAGTCATCGTAGTAGTAGCGGCAGTAGTCTTCGTAGTAGTAGCGGCAGTAGCAGTCGTAGTAGTAGCGGCAGTAGCAGTCGTAGTAGTAGCGGCAGTAGCAGTCGTAGTAGTAGCGGCAGTAGCAGTCGTAGTAGTCTTAGTAGTAGCGGTAGTAGTCGTCGTAGTAGTAGCGGTAGTAGTCGTCGTAGTAGTAGCGGTAGTAGTCGTCGTAGTAGTAGCGGCAGTAGTCGTCGTAGTAGTAATGGTAGTAGTCTTCGTAGTAGTAGCGGCAGTAGCAGTCGTAGTAGTAGCGGCAGTAGCAGTCGTAGTAGTAGCGGTAGTAGCCGTCGTAGTAGTAGCGGTAGTAGTCGTCGTAGTAGTAGCGGTAGTAGTCGTCGTAGTAGTAGCGGTAGTAGTCGTCGTAGTAGTAATGGTAGTAGCAGTCGTAGTAGTAGCGGCAGTAGCAGTCGTAGTAGTAGCGGCAGTAGCAGTCGTAGTAGTCTTAGTAGTAGCAGTAGTAGTCATCGTAGTAGTAGCGGCAGTAGTCGTCGTAGTAGTAGCGGCAGTAGTCTTCGTAGTAGTAGCGGCAGTAGCAGTCGTAGTAGTAGCGGCAGTAGCAGTCGTAGTCGTCGTAGTAGTAGCGGTAGTAGTTGTCGTAGTAGTAGCGGCAGTAGTCGTCGTAGTAGTAGCGGCAGTAGCAGTTGTAGTAGTCGTAGTAGTAGGGGTAGTAGTTGTCGTAGTAGTAGCGGTAGTAGTCGTCGTAGTAGTAGCGGTAGTAGTTGTCGTAGTAGTAGCGGCAGTAGTCGTCGTAGTAGTAGTAGTAGTAGCGGTAGTAGTTGTCGTAGTAGTAGCGGCAGTAGTCGTCGTAGTAGTAGTAGTAGTAGCGGCAGTAGTCGTCGTAGTAGTAGCGGCAGTAGTCGTCGTAGTAGTAGCGGCAGTAGTCGTCGTAGTAGTAGCGGCAGTAGTCGTACTCGTAGTTGTAGTCGTAGTCATAGTAGTAGTCGTCGTAGTGGTAGTAGTGATAGTAGTCGTAGTTGTACTCGTAGTAGTCATCATAGTAGTAGTAGTAGTAGTCATTGTAGTAGTCGTAGTTAGTAGTAGTTGTAGTAGTCATTGTCGTAGTAGTAGTAGTTGTCATAGTAGTCGTAGTACTAGTCGTAGTAGTAGTCGTAGTCGTAGCAGTAGTTGTCATAGTAGTAGTATTCGTAGCAGTAGTTGTCATAGTAGTAGTATTCGTAGTAGTAGTCGTCGTAGTAGTTGTAGTAGTACGGCAGGTAGTTGTAATATTTAGGCCTGTCATGATAATTATGACTTATTGTTCAAGCTTTCATATAGTGAATGATATTTTTGGGGGGTCAGTATTTATCATGAGTACTTTTTCTTTGTACTACTGAAAAATGTGTGGTTATTTTTTGTTTATATGAGAAAATATAATCCAGAAAAGGTAAATAAATAAGTATTATATCTCACTACAGATGCAAACTAAGTATTAAAGTGTTTCATTCTGCTGTTTATTTGTTGCAGCTCATGATTTTCTAACAATATTGTACATTTAGAATTTCGTGGTTTAAATCTGCTTTAGTGTTAAGTGTGTTTAGTTTTAAGATTCAATATTATGGTTTATTTATATTTACTTCAGCAATATAAGCCATAATTTGTTATCGTGACAGGCGTAGTAATAGTAGTACTAATGTTAAAAGTCAGTCAGGGCTGGAGAACCTTTCATTTTTCTAACAAAACTTGAAAAAAATACAATTCTCTAAGTCACTTTTTTGTATCAAAGACTGTAGTTGTATTCTATATTTGTGGAAAGGAATTTTCGATAGCACAATTTCAAGACTCACCGGGCATCCACAAAGAAGAAATTGCTCTGTTTTTTTAAGAATAATCGAGTTTAAAGTATAAAATCTTTTTTCAAAATTCAACTTTTACATCAAGATTACAGCTTAAATTCAAGGTTTTGCTTTAAAATCGCATTCACGCTTCTTCAAAAATCTGAAACTAACGCAATTATGAATGTTTAAAATACTCCCAACATGTCCGAGTCGTAGTACTAGAAGTGGGGCGGAGGCAGTAGTTAGTAGTACGTCGTAGTCATTATTACTAGATGAAGTAGAAGCACTAGCAGCGGTATTAGCAGTAGTAGTACTCTGTTATCCCTGTTGTCAATCTTTTATCATCCACATGCAGCCGGAGCATCAGATATGGAGGAAAAGTCTTGTTATCTAGGCAAAATAACAGCACACCACAACCTCGCCACATCCTCACACAGAGAGGTACCATTCTCAACAGGCTAAATTATTCATTTCAAAGCCAACGACAGCAGTGTGCACGCTCCTCCTCCTGCTCTTATCTTTTCATTATTGATAAACACCAACATCCACACTGCACCTGACCCAGGAGAGGTGGAGAGGGGAAAAGAGGAGAGGAAGAAGAGGAGAGGAGAGGAGAGGAGAGGGGGAAGATGGCCGAACCGTGAAGCTCGACTGAAGAAAATAACTCTGAGGAGGAGGAGGAGGAGTATTCAACAGAAAGGCCATAATGTGAACGTGGAGTTGTATAATGCAGGTTTATTATACGGAGTATGAAGTAGTAGCGGCAGGAAATGGTAGTATTAATATTAGTAGTAGCCATGGCAATAATAGGTACTGGCACTAGCGTAGTAGTAGTAGTAGTAGTAGTAGCAGCAGCGGTAGTAGTAGCCACAGTAGAAGCCGTAGTAGTAGGTAAGAGGTAGTAGAAGTAGTATGTAGTAAGTAGTAGGTAGTAGTAGCCGGTAGTAGTAGATAATAGTAGTAGTAGGTAGTAGTAGCAGGTAGTAGGTGGTAGTAGAAGTAGTAGGTAATGGTAGTAGCTAAAAGTAGGAAGTAGTAGGTAGTAGTAAGTGGTAGGTAGTAGGTAGTAGTGAGTAATGGTAGTAGGTAGTAGTAGGAAGTAGTAGGTAGTATTGGGTAATGGTAGTGGTGGTAGTAGTAGTAGTAGCCGTAGTAGTAGGTAGGAGGTAGTAGAAGTAGTAGCAGGAGTAGCCGGTAGTAGTAGATAATAGTAGTAGTAGGTAGTAGTAGCAGGTAGTAGGTGGTAGTAGAAGTAGTAGGTAATGGTAGTAGCTAAAAGTAGGAAGTAGTAGGTAGTAGTAGTAAGTGGTAGGTAGTAGGTAGTAGTGAGTAATGGTAGTAGGTAGTAGTAGGAAGTAGTAGGTAGTATTGGGTAATGGTAGTGGTAGTGGTAGTAGTAGTAGCCGTAGTAGTAGGTAGGAGGTAGTAGAAGTAGTAGCAGGAGTAGCAGGTAGTAGTAGATAATAGTAATAAGTAGAAGTAGGTAGTAGTAGCAGGTAGTAGGTGGTAGTAGAAGTAGTAGGTAATGGTAGTAGGTAGTAGTAGGAAGTAGTAGGTAGTAGGAAGTAGTAGGTAGTAGTGAGTAATGGTAGTAGGTAGTAGCAGGTAGTAGTAGTAAGTAGTAGTAGGTAGTAGTAGTAAGTAGTATTTAGCATAGTAAATAGTAGGTAGCAGTACTAGTTATAAGTAGTACTAGTAAATAGTAGGTAGCAGTACTAGTAGTAAGTAGTAGTAGTAAATAGTAGATAGTAGTAGTAGTAGTAGTAATAGTAGTAGTAGTAGTAGTAGTAGTAGTAGTAGTAGTAGTAAGTAGTAGTAGGTAGTAGGTAGTAAGTAGAGTAGTAGGTAGTGTAGTAGGTAGTAGCAGGTAGTAGTAGTAAGTAGTAGTAGGTAGTAGAGTAGGTAGTAGGGTAGTAGCTGGTAGTAAGTAGTAAAGTAGTAGTAGGTAGTAGCAGTAAGTAATACTAGTAGTAAGTAGTAGGTAGCAATAGTAAATAGTAGGTAGCAGTACTAGTAGTAAGTAGTAGTAGTAAATAGTAGATAGCAGTACTAGTAGTAAGTAGTAGGTAGTATGGGTAATGGTAGTACTAGTAGTAAGTAGTAGGTAGTAGTAGGTAGTAGAGGCAGCAGTAACAGCAGTATTAGTACCAGCAGTGGCAGTAGCAGAAGCAGCAGTAGTAGTAGTAGTAAAAGCAGTAGCAGTAATAGCAGTAGCAGTAGTAGTTGTATCAGTCGCAGCAGTAGCAGTAGTAGCAGTAGTAGCAGAAGTAGCAGTAAGTAGCAGTAGTAGCAGTAGTAGTAGAAGTAGTAGCAGTAATAGCAGTAGCAGTAGTAGTTGTATCAGTAGCAGTAGTAGCAGTAGTAGCAGTAGTAGCAGTAGCAGTAGTAGTAGTAGCAGTAGCAGTAGCAGTAGTAGCAGTAGCAGTAGCAGTAGCAGTAGTAGCAGTAGCAGTAGCAGTAGCAGTAGTAGCAGTAATAGCAGTAGCAGTAGTAGCAGTAGTAGCAGTAATAGCAGTAGCAGTAGTAGCAGTAGCAGTAGCAGTAGTAGTAGCAGTAGTAGTAGTAGCAGTAATAGCAGTAGTAGTTGTATCAGTACAGCAGAAACATCTCCAGCAGAAAGGAGGATGAGGAGGCGTATTAAAGTGACAGGCCATAAGGTGCATGTATACTTTTATGATCCTGCATGTTTTTTATATGGAACAGGTCCATTTAAACGCAGCCTTGTAAGACGCCTTTATTGCAGACGGAGGGAGCAGCTCTCCGGAGTCGAGCAAACAACTTTACTGCTGCGTTAGAACAGACGAGGCAGAGGAGGAGAAGTGACTGGAGAAGATGGACCGATTTCAGCTGATGGGCGCCCGGTCTCTCTCCGGACTCGTGCTTATAGGTCATGTATAAGGCCGAGTCCGAAGTCTCCTCGAGGCAATTTCTTCCTCTCGACGTCCGTATAAAAAAAAAAAAAAAAAAAAAGGTAGAGACGGTGGAGAAGTACTGCATTTCAATTGGTGTTTTTCAGTGTGATTGTGTAATACTCTCAGATGCGGAGCAAGGGCCAGATCGATGAGGATATTGATCACATTATACTTGAAAAGAAGCATCCAAAAGGTAAAATAATAAATGCTCAAGCTGATCATTACTGGACCTATTGAGACTTCGCAGCTTATGTCATCAACGTTTCCTGGGGGTGTGATGCAAACTGCGGGCACTGCTCTGTCTGAGGGTTGTTTGAGTTTAATCTGAGTCGTATTTTAATAAAATCTGACCAGAAAGAGCTGGAACTACAACAGAAGAGCTGATTTGAGCCGTTAAACAAGTCTGGCAAACATAAAATTACAGTCACAAGTACGGACGCAATGATATCCAAATCTCAAGGTACAATATTAGCACGATATGCATCTCACGGTACGATATTTATTGCGATATTTTGGAAATAGGACACTTTTTTGCTTTTTAAATACCCTGACAAGATTTTAATGTGAATTATTTCCATCATAATCCCAAGAATTCAAGTAAAAACACATTTCTTCATGTTGTCTGCGCTGAAATGAATCATGGGATATGTAGTTCCCAGGGCTGTAACGATATCCAAGTCTCACGATAAGATATTGTCAAGACATGAACCTCACAGTAAGACATTTGTTGCGATATCATGGAAAGCTCACGATATTACGATATTATACATAATAACAAGACTGACATTATAAAATGCTTTGTCATATTCCAGGAATGTAACAATATCGAAATCTCTCGGTACAATATTGTGACGATATGCATCTCACGGTACGATATTTATTGCGATATTTTGGTGAGGCTGATATAATTGTAGATGGGATATGTTTTTTTTTGCGTTTAAAATACCCTGACAAGATTTTGATGTGAATTATTTGCATCATAATCCCAAGAATTCAAGTAAAAAACATGTTTCTTCATATTGTCTGCGCTGAAATGAATCATGGGATATGTAGTTCCTGGTGTTTATAAGCTGTCACTACTATAAAACCATGCATTTACGCAAAGGGTTTTATAATTCGATATATTCTGACAGGACACAATATTATTCTGAGATTTCTGACGACATGATATCACGATATATATTGAAAATCAGATTTGTCAGATCTGTGGAGAGGCGAGGCCCACAGTAAAGCTTGTTTTCAAAGTGTTTTTAGCTGTTAAATAAATGCGAGATCGATTTAAATCAAATTGTGCATTCAGATAAAAGGTTTGGTCAACTTGATGCGACAATGTGACTAAGAAATCCATAACGCTAAGGTTGCTCGATTATGGAAAAAAATTATTGCGATTATTCTGGTCAATACTGAAATCACAATTTTTTTTTTGTTACACGATTCAGCATTTATTCAGCATTTCTCTCAAAAAAAATCCCCACTTTGTTATTGATAATTTACGCTCAACTTTCACATTGAGAATAAATATAGGCTACAAATATGTACCTTAGAGCAGTTTTGCGATGTATAAAACATAAATTATAAATAAAATATACTTTGAACATGAAATAAGGCATAGAAATACATAAATATATCCAAAATAAACTATATACGCAGCTGTTCTACAATGTCTATATTTAAAAGTCTGGAGATCGTTCAACACACAAATCGAAATCGTGATCAGAATTGGATACATTTCACAGCCTTACATAACGCTATCCTGAAGTACCACCCTGTCTTTTTAATACAGAATAAACTATCTGCTAGTCGCCTATCTGTACTTATTGTATCAGACATTTTATTCTAACTCCCACCTGCGATTTTTCAGCCGCTGGGTGGAAAGTACAGCACACTCTGATCTATCTAATGTGTAAATGGCGGGCTTTGAAATACATTTTGCACACAGGTCCGGGGTCAGTACCTGGAGACTTCTTGATGGTTTTCTTTCATTATGCATGCTGAGACCATTCTCGGCCGCAGCTCTATGGGACTGTGCGGTGAAATCCTCGGTCTTCAGGCTGCAGTAGACTTCTGAGAGGAGAGGATCAGGATAAAGCCTCTTTCATACATGCTCCACAAAAGATGAAGGAGGGGGCTCCCCGGGACACGCTCCGACCTGTGTGTCCGGACATGTACCGCATCAATCTACATCACGGCTTCACGTGTGAGGAAATAGGCCAGATGGTTGCACTCAGAGGGGGAATAGGCCAACCATATCATATAGACAAAGTGATTTTTTGTCCTCATCTTCTATTATGCAAGATACACACGGCACGGGTGAAGGGTTGCCAAGTATATTTCGATTTTAATACTGGATACAAACTGAATCAACTTTCTGAATATTTCTGACTGAATATTTCACTCTGTATACTCAGTTGCTTATGAGGGATGTGCCAATACTGAAAAATTTGATGGATCGGAGCTTCCAAATATCGGTTCAGCCAATATTCTGATGTAATAAGACTCTTCACTGGTCATAGTCGGTCTTGAAAGTCTCACAAGGTTTGAATTTA
Source organism: Boleophthalmus pectinirostris (assembly GCF_026225935.1). Classification (NCBI taxonomy): domain Eukaryota; kingdom Metazoa; phylum Chordata; class Actinopteri; order Gobiiformes; family Gobiidae; genus Boleophthalmus; species Boleophthalmus pectinirostris. Next base: position 32,462,159 of record NW_026571447.1, on the reverse strand, counting down.
TCTATAGACCTGGGCTTTGTACAGCTTTGGTTGACTCTGACCATTCCGTTTAAGCTCATTTGGAATTACAAAATAAACATATTTTATCATTTTACCTCATGCATGGACTAAAGCTGCATTGCGTTTATTTTAGAAGTGTTTTTAGTGACATTTTTTGTAACGCAACCTCACCTTTTCATTGCTTAGTCATAAACTCTTACCAGCTTGTCAAAACAATGTTATTTACTGCTTTTTTATAAAGAAATATAATTAATATGATGCAGAATTGAGCTAAGCTTTGCGCCATGTCGTCCACAATATTTTCTTTTTCTCATGTGGCCCCATGGAAAAAATAATTGCGCACCCCTGATCTGTAAAAAGCAGTTCTGTATTTACTTCAGAGATAAAATAAAAAGAAAATAAGACAGAATGTTAAGGAAATTATGTTTTCAGTCTCTGCATGAGTATCGTTTGATATTGGGTGTCGGCAGGTAAAGTTACAGTATCGGAATCGATATCAGAACTGAAACAGCTGGATTGGTGCGTGCCTTTTGTGTACCAGCTCAAACCATTCATATATTAAAGGTTGTATAGAGGATTTTTTAAGGGAAGCGAAATACAGCGACCGTCCTTTTTCAAATGTTGTGCATGTGTGACGCCTCCTTCCTCAGTAGAAACATCTCCTCCTCCCGCCTCTTTACTCTAGAAATCACATTTGTTTACATCCAGTGCATGTTCAGAATTACTGTTGAAGTGACCTGCCTAGAAATATTTTAGCGACCGACGCGTCACTTTTTAGACCCTTCGGACTTTCTTTTGCGGCGAACTGGTCGTGGATTCTCGTCCGCCATCGCAACAAACTTTGTGCGAATTGCGAGGAAGCTACAGTTTGAAAAAGCCTCAAAGAACCGCTGCATAAACCACATAATCCCCGAGCGCCGCCGAGTCAGTTACACTAAAAATGTAGGGAGTTTGACTGACAACCTAACAGCCAATAGAAAAAGAGGGAGCCTCGTTTTCTATTGGCTGATGTTTATCTGGCCTCACTACGTCCACTACTGATAGATTTTCATTATTTTTTTTTTTCGGTCATCATAATTAAAAGGCTGCTGCATCTCTGTAATGGTATTTTAAACTTTCAATGACAATTTCAAACAAAAACAAAAAATCCTCCATACAACCTTTAAGACTACGTTTATATGATGACGGTCTGAACAGAAGATGCAAAAGTGGTGTCACGTCTTCACTTTTTATTCCACATTTAGACGAGCGTTTTAGGAGGAAATCTGCGTGCATACGGTGACGCAAAAGTGTGTGGAATTTGGGTACACAAGGCAGGTGGCTCAGTGGTGGTTGAAGGTCCAACGCGTGGAAATGATCCGGTATGTTTGTTTCTGTGTACTGTATGTATGTGAAGTAAACATGTACACGACATGAGCAGATCTGACCAGAGTTTTGCGTCCTGAGCAGTATAGATGGAAACGCTACGACGGAGCATATTCAACTTCAGATTTTTGCATTTTTAAGCCCCAAAAACGCCGTCACCGTCTAAACAAAAGGCACTTCCGATAAAATATTTTGTTGTTTTTACCCACAAGCGTTCTCACGTAAACAGGCCCTAAATGCCATCACCTGTGCATCTGCAAATTCAAGAGGTTTTTTTGTTTTTGTTGTTTTCTTTAAAGACATTCTGCAGCTTTTCTCGTGAGGTACGTCCGCCACCTGCTAATCTTCACTTCACAGAGATGTTTTTGCTTTAATTTAGCCAATATTCTTCTACATGGAATTAAACGTGTCTAATTTGCATGTATTAAATTACAGGTGTTCAGTTGCTTAATAAGACTTTGCTAAACATCCATCCAGATTACTGCGTCGGCTCTCCACAGATTTGACCTTTAACTCCGTCTGAAGGCGTCGCCTGGCCGTCTCCATGGAGATAAACATGTTTAATGCCATACAGGGGAACATTCGAAGCCAAACAATAACACCATGGAAACACCTTCTGAATTTGAGCTTGGAAAAAGTGTTTAATGAATGTACGACAGGATGTGATCAGGTTCCACTCTTTGTCAGTCCTGTAATCGATATCTAAAGCAAAATAAAACTAAAACGCCAAGTCATAAATCTAAAGTAAAACAAATCTCTTCGAACTTTGCCTCTTTCCTGCTCACGTTTCAGAAAGTGTGCGTATCCCTTGATGTGGCACTTGCTAACATAATGTGATTATGTGTCCTATTTCCACCTCCCTCACAACACTTGGCTGCGCGTTGAGCAGAGGTGTCAGAAAGCAGATATTTTTGGCCCTGGTGCGATCGCTTCCCTGAATTCAAACGCAAGCGCGAGGAAATCCATGTCACCTGACCCAAAAACAGCTGGGCTAACAGATTGATTTTTTTTGTTCACACCTCTGGGGAGCTTGATTTATCTACCTGCTAATCCCAGGCTGATTTTGGCATTTTTTTGTACTTTTTTTTTTTTTTTTTTTCAGATTTTGTGATGTGGAGTTTTGTCAGGGTTTTGTCAGATGATTTTAGTTTTCTGTTAGATTTGGCACAATGTCATGAACATTTTGTCCAGGACTTTGTCAACTTTTTTCAAATATTTCCAATCACATAGCAGTACTTCGTGAACTAAATAAAGTATTGTTTGTCCATTTTCAGTTTTTTTCAAGATTTTGTCAAATATTTTGTCGATTTGTTTTCTTACAGTGTTTTAGGACAAAATCACATTTTCACCAAATCTAGATCAAATTCTAATATTTTCAATCACAGCACTACTTCATGAACTAGATTTAAAAAAAAAAAAACATTTGTTGCACCATTTTCTTTTTGTATTTATGAGCTGACGAAAATATCCAGACAAGATTTCCATCACATTTTCATGAAATCTATGACAACTTTTTAAAATTTCAAATATTTTTAATCACATAGCACGACCTCATGAACTGGATAAAGTATTGTTTGTAGATTAAATCCTGCCCATCGTCTCAAAATTTTGTCAAATCCTTAAATATTCATTTTCTTACAGTGTTTTAGGACAAAGTTGACATCACATTTTCACCAAATCTAAGTCAAATTCAAATATTTTTAATCACCGCACTACTTCATGAACTAAATAAAACATTTGTTGCACCATTTTCTTTTTGTATTTATGAGTTGACGAAAATATCCAGACAAGATTTCCATCACATTTTCACGAAATCTAGGACAACTTTTTTAAAAATTGAAATATTTTTAGTCACATAGCACTACTTCATGAACTTGATTGTTTGTAGCTTGGATCCTGCCCATCTTCTGTTTCATCAAGATTTTGTTAAATTCTTATACATTTGTTTTCTTATAGTAGAACAAAATTTACATCACATTTTCACCAAATCTAGGTCAACTTTTTAAAAATTCTAATATTTTAACTGGATAAAGTATTGTTTGCAGCATTTGAGTCCCAAGATTTTGTCAAATTCTTATATATTCGTTTTCTTACAATGTTTTAGGACAAAATTTACATCATATTCTGACTAAATCTAGGTCAACTTTTAAAAAATTCTAATATTTTCAATCACAGCACTACTTCATGAACTAGATAAAAAAATATAAAATTTGTTGCACCATTTTCTTTTTGTATTTATGAGTTGACGAAAATATCCAGACAAGATTTCCATCACATTTTCACGAAATCTAGGACAACGTTTTAAAAATTCAAATACTTTAAATCTCATAGCACGACTTCACGAACCGGAAAAACCCATAACATTTGTAGCAACATCTTCTTCTTTCTTATATTTATGAGTTAACGAAAATCCAGACAAACTGAACACTGAACTTTCAGACACCAATCACTAAACGTATTAAGCTAATGGAACATTTCAGGCAAACCAGAAACTACTATAAAATATATTAGTTGTCAAAATGAACTGCTCCCCGCATCGCTCAGGGGTTACGATTACAGTACAAGGTTGCCATAGACCAGCCCATTCTCCGAGCCAGAGTGGAGTCCAGCCCCATTCCGAGTGTGCATTAAGGGATAATATGAGGAGACGGTCATTAGCTCAGTCAATCTGTCACAGGGGATGACACGCCGCGCACGCTAATCAGAGGCTGCCATAGAAGAGACAGGAGGCCCAGCGCTACATGCTAATAAACCAGGGCTTGTGCTAATGTTATGGTAAAGCCGCAGGTTTAAGCCAAAACAAACGCCTACACAAAAGCGGCTGGATCCAGTCTGGGAGCGAAAAAGCAGAAAGAAGCACATGTTAGTAGAGTATTAAAGGTCGCGTATTGCATGAAATGTGTACTCTTGTGAGCTTGGAGTCTTGTGATATTGTTATTTCAACACAAACATACTTAGAGTTGTGTTTTGTTTCATTCACACGCAACATCTCCAAGCTCAAAATGTTCTGTGCTAACCTACTGCCGCCACTCAATTTCGTTTCTCTCCAGCAACTAGGTCAGGAATCGGAATAGGCGAGTTTCAGCTGACGTCATTGTTATTAAAAGCCCGCGTTGCATGCTGGGAAATATTTTGGTCGGAGGCAAGAAGCACGATAGCGGTCAAACACAGTGCGTAACCTCGCGTATTTATCCCCGATAATGGTAAATTCCTGCTGCATTATCAGATGCACAAATAGAAGCACGGAAGAAGGAAAATGTCTTCCGTATTCCGAGTGAAAAGAACCGCTAACGGTGAATTAAACGGCTTTCAAACATTCGCAGAGCAAACGTAGAAGATCCTAGCAAACCGTGGACTCCAACAAGTTCAACAACACATCGAGACTCTTGGAGGTTTTCATCTTTTCTGCTGTGAATGGCCCAGGAGTTTCCACCAAGTCATTGTGGATATCGCCGAAGTGAATATTTGTCCAGGTAGTTGGTGATTCTGACCAGAAATCTGGTTTGGTCCAGGCTTTGTCGGGGTTAAAAAGGGTGATTTGGCTCCATCGATGCTTATGACCAATTTCTGGTCAAATGGTCTTGGGTCCTCTGCCGTTAGAGTGGATAAATAACCGGGATCAATACCCTTTACGTGCTTTCTCGCTCCGTCCGTCATGTTGAATTAGTGTTTATTGCCGCCGACCAAAATAATTCCCAGCATGCAACGCACTCTTTTGTCAACAATGAAACTCGCCTATACACTAAACGATTAGCAAAAACCCCGAAAGTGTGAGTTCGGGCACCAGCCAATCAACAAAGAGCCATACATTCTGTTTGGGCAACGATTCTCGAGATCGACGATTTAAAGCCAGAATAAAGAGAATGTTTGGTGAAGGGGAAAGACGTTATTGCGAGGAGTGTAACAATAACCGAAATATTGTGATATCGTATTGTCAAAGTTCTTACAATAATATCGTGGACCATCACAATATATCGAATTACAAGTCTCTTTGCTTAAATTAAGGGTTATGGAGCAGCATAAGTAAAAAAAAACGAACTGAATTGCTGTTTGGGATTAATAAAGTTGTCGATTGGTTGATTGATTGAAAAAAAGACAGAGGGAACTACATAGACCATGATCCTTTGCTCCATTTCAGTGCAGACTACAAGAAGAAATAATTCAAAGAACTAAGACTTAAAAGTGCTTGGAACTGTTAAGTCGTGCCAAGGCATTTTAAGAGGAAAAAGAAGCATATTAACAGTTTTGTTTGTAAACCTCCACAAAATATCGCAATAAATATCGTACAGTGAGGTGTATATCGTGAAAATATCGTACAGAGAGATTTGGATATTGTTACATCCCTAATCGTGAGACTCCCCACCATATTGTGAGCTTTCCCACGATATCGCAATAAATATCGTGCCGTGAGGTTCATACCGTGACGATATCGTATCGTGAGACTTGGATATCGTTAGTTATTGTCCTTCTTCCTACGGGATTTGGGAAAAGCTTAATATACCAGTTACCCCCGTTAGTGGCACATTACATATGTCACGACCAAATAGCAGTGATTAATTAAATAAAAAAGTACCCGCCTACCGTCGAGTGAACGAATCCTAATGCTGTGAGATCAGACGGTTTCCACGAAGTGAAACCGGCTGATGAACCAGGCTAGTTCTGTGACACCTTGTGATGTCTTTTAGTTGTAGTTTTGAAGTTAACAGCTACATTTTACCTTTTGTTTAGTCGAAATTGGCAATTCCAGGGCTGAAATTCTCCAGATGACTCAAGTGAAGGTGTATGAAGTTTAAAAACACAGTGGCGTGATTTTAACTTTATCTGCCATGTGATATTAAAGGCTTTTGATTATTTTGTACTTTTTGAGTGCCTCAGTTTTTTCTACTTTGTATTTGAGACTGGTCCCAACACTGAAGAGCACCAAAAGGACAATTCTGCATAATATTTGTATATTCAAGTAGCACTCCTGCCTCCAAAGTTTTGCACAGTGGAGCACTTCCTGTATTACCACATGACCTCACAAGGTGAAACGGTTATTTGTTTGACAGAAAAACTCAGGATTTGCATTTTAAACATGTGTGAATGAAACTAAACAAGTCCAGGTGTGTTTGTGGTCAGGAAACATTATAACATGGATCAGAAAATGGTGTAATATGGACCCTTTAAAAATGTGTTTTCTCTTAAAAATCAGAGCAACAACACTGATTAACTACAGGGAAACTACCTAAGGCTGCAAGAATAATCACAATTTGAATAGTTATAGTTAGTAAATCACAACGACTGCCATTTGGTATGTTCTTTGCAATCAAAATATTCCATCTGCACGAAATCTGCCAACCCTGCAGTTTGGAGAAATTAACATAATCTAAAATGTATTCTGATTTAAATGCTGCAACTTTCCCACCATCTGCTTTGCTGGATAGAGATTTTATTTTGTCTTTTGAATGTTCCGCAGTATGGCATTAAGCGTGTCCAGTTCCTCGGGGACGAAGAGCTGACGGCGCCGTGCCAAGTGACGGGTTAGATCAGGTGAGAGGGCGATGAACGCGTGTTTTACGAGGTACTTTTGAGCAATAAAAACAGCTGTAGGTAACTGCAAGATAGATTACTTTAATGCCATATTGCGGAAATTTCCAGACATGTACTCAAGCAAAAGGACAAGTAAAAAACATTCCTTGAAGTTGAGATACTAAACATGCAAATAGCAACGATCTCCCAAACAAAATAAAAGTGCATTGTGTAACTTTTCGAGCAGAGGGTTCATCAAATGCTTTTCTCCGTCGAGATGTTACTGCTTTGTCTTGAAAGTTTCACAGTCTGGCATTAAATCTTTCATTCTTTCTTCATGGAGTCCAAACCAGACCAAGTTACAGGTCAGATCTGTGGAAAGGCAACGCCACTCAGAGTTTTTCTAGGTATTTTTGAGTTACAAAAATACCTGTAATGTAATAAATAGGCATGTAACGATATCCAAATCTCTCAGTACGATATTATCAAGATGTGCATCTCACTAGAGCTGGGTATCATTCAGAAGTTGCCGATGCGATACGATACCTCGATACAAAGGCCACGGAACAATACATATCGATACAGTGAGCTTTCAATTCGATACGGTTCAATAAAAAATTATGTCTGAATCATGGCTGTGACACTAAAAGTATTTGTTAAACAACCAACGTTCATCACGAAAAACGACCATTTTAATCATCAAAACTATAAAAATGTCAAATGTGTGGTCAAAATGAGTTTCCTTCCACTGAACAAGCAACAAAATTGTGGCGCTGTAACAAAATAATTTGGTAAAATAAACCAAAAAAAATACTCGATATAGCAATACAGCAGCTCATGATATTGATACTGTATCATCACATTAAATAATACGATATGTCGATATTTCAACATTTTTGCACACCCCTACATGTCACAGTATAATATTTATTACAATATTTTGGAGAGGCTAGACTTTTTTACTTTTAAAATACCATGACAAGATTTTGGTGTGAATTATGTTCGTCATAATCCCAAGAATTCAAGTAAAAAACATAACTTAATGTTGTCTGCACTGAAATGAATCATGGGATATGTAGTTCCTGATGTTTTTAAGCTGTTGCTACTATAAAAAAAATGCATTTAAGCAAAGGAACTTTTATAATTCGTTATATTGTGACGCCCCACGATATTATTGTGAGACTTTTGACGATACGATATCACAATATTTTGGTTATTGTTACATCCGTAGTAATAATAGTAATGTTTTAATGCCATACTGTGGAATATTCCAGGCAGAGCAATGACATAAAATCATAGAAACAAGCAGGTGACGGACCCCAGAGCCAAAAAGTAACACAGTGCATCTTTAACCCTCTCCAGGCAGACGTTGCAGATTTGCAACAGCTAAATGCCAATTACCTACTTACTTCAAATCCATATTTTATTAGCTTTTTTTTTTACTCAGGAGCCCTTTTTCACATCCACGCTGATAAACGCGGATGATGCAGACTGTGCAAGAGCGGCTACACACAAACGGCCTGCCAGAAGTACAAAGTACTTTTGTTGTTTAAAAATTGTTTCTTGGAGCAAAACACAAAAAAGTGATGTTGTTCTGCCACTGTAAAGCTGTTACACTGTGCTTTATGTTTTCATTGTTATGAAAAGTGGTATACACATAAAGTTAGCGGTTCATATCATTATCAGTCTTCAGTATTATTTTTTACCACACTGGGCCATGTTGCAAATCTGCAACATCCCAGAACGCACTGGATGTGAAGGTCTCTCTCAAAAAAAAAGTCAGGATTGTATATTACTACCCCATATGATCATTTTCCCCAAATATCAGATTTTTTCCTGTTACTAAAATTTAATTTGAGCCTAAGAGGGTTAATGACAAAAAATGACATTCATCCATGATATTTCCAGGATTTCCACGACCGTGGGAACCCAGAGTAAAAGTATGGTGTCTGAAAAGTTTATTTTAAAGTTACTACCCACATATTACACGAGTACTACTACCCACCGCTGCAAAGTACCACAAGGTAAAAACACGATATCAAAGTAGAAAGAAACGCCAAAATGATGCAGGGACAAGTATTCACATTTACGAGCGAGTGTAAAACAAAAAAAACAAAAAAAAAGTATTTCTATTTTGAGAGTTTGTGGTTGAAAATTACAGGAAAATATCAGGCCAAGTCATTATTTTTAGTCAAGGCACAACAAAAATGGCATTAAAATAACAGTTTCTTACCTTTTAGGAGGAAGTGGTGAAGAATTGTTATCAGTCAGGCCACAGCAAGAGAGGAGACAAAAAAGAAAGAAAACAAGTAATTAGTCACTGTCATCAGATATACATTTGATTACATTTTTATACCATGAATATTCAGAAAATGTATTCTTTTGCATTGAAATTGTTCACTTAAAGGCTTGGATGAGATGCTTCTTCAGTTTTGACAGCGCTTCACCTCGATCCGTACGCTGTGTGAATGTAAACAGACATGTGGGGAACTACTCTTGCCTTTTTACTTTTAAACAACACCTTAAACTGGAGTAATAGCTCTGTTTTGTGGACGGGATGTCATTATTTCTTTAAGTTTACCACTTTACGACCGGTGAGGAGTAAAGTCTTATTATTTTTGCTATATCCCGAGTTTGTATGTTGCGTCTCTGTGTCCGTCATTCCGTCTGCCCCTGATGCTCTGTTTTTTGGCTGTTACAGTAGCGTTGCTGATGTTTGGTGTTTATGATCTGACACTGATACCACACACATTAGGAGTGGTGGCTTCAAAATCGCACGTGAAGACACAAAGTCGGGTCACGCCTCGCGGAATTCGGGGAGAAAAAAATCAGAGCAAAAATCTGGCAAATTCTCCTGTAGTGTGTGACGGCCTTTAGTATGCGGAAAATGATCAAAATCGGCCTTACACATCGACCCAAAATTGACCATCCATTTCTCTGGATTCTAAATAAACAGTATCAGCATTGGCCATGAAAAAACCCACGTCAATCTCAAATAGCGTGCACTTCCTAATTAGGGCTGGGTATTGTTAAGAAGTTACCGATACGATACATAGGCCACGATACAACACATGTCTTGACACAGTGAGCTTTTGATTTGACTCGATATCATGTATTTCAAATTGATTCAGTATGGTTCAATAAAAAGTCATGGTTGTGACACTAAAAGTCTTTCTCCAGGCAGGCGTTGCAGATTTGCAACAGCGAAATGCCAATTACCTACTTACTCCACATCCATATTTTTTTTACTCAGGAGCCTTTTTTCCCATCCATGCTGATAAACGTGGACGATGCAGACTGTGCAAGAATGGCTACACGCAAACGGCCTGCCAGAAGTGCAAAGTACTTTTGTGCTTTACAAAGGATATGTGAAGAATCCCTCAGTCGTCCAGGTAGAATCCATAAGGAGAAAATTCAGTTTGTCGACTGGACAAAAGTTAGTTTGATTGAAGACGTTTTGCAGCTCATTCAAGCTGCTTCTTCAGTTCTGGTCAGACGCTGGTGGACACTTAAATCTGCAGGGAGGAACTAACAAACTGAAACTAACACACCTACTTGTTTACAGTTTCTGTTAGTTAGTTGGGCCTATTACCTGTACAGGGTGTGGGGTCTTGTTATGCTAATTAGACCCCACACCCTGTACCGGTCAATTAGTTTCAGTGTCGTTAGCTCCTCCCTGCAGATATACGGAAGTGTCCACCAGCGTCTGACCAGAACTGAAGAAGCAGCTTGGATGAGCTGCGTCTTCAACCAACTAACTTTTGTCCAGTCGACAAACTGAATTTTCTCCTCATTTACAAAAGGATAAAAATAGTTTCTTGGAGTACCACACGAAAAAGTGATCTCTACCAAATTGTTTTGATTCTGTTCTGTCATTGTAAAGCACTGTTACACACTGCTTTTTGTTTTTATTGTTGTGAAAAGTGATATACAAATAAAGTTAGCATTCATATCATTTTCAGTCTTCAGTATTAATTTACCACACCGGGCCAATGTTGCAAATCTGCAACATCCCAGAACGCATTGGATGTGAAAGGTCTCTCTAAAAAAAAAAGTCAGGATTGTATATTACTACCCCATATGATCATTTTCCCCAAATATCAGATTTTTCCTGCCTGAGAGGGTTAAACTAGCCAAACAAGCAACCACAAAAAGAGAAACGAAACAAAAAACTAACATCGCTGTTTAGAATTACACAAACATCCCTATAAGTGGGCCTATTTAAATCACTCCACCGAGAAAGAGCCTTTCGAATACATAAATTTCGTCTACTTTAAACATTTCTATACGCCACTTCAGACGCCATTTACAATTTGATCAAGGCAAAAACGGCAACGCAGGCGGCGACACAAAGCACTGTACTGTAGTGTCGACGCAGATGTGTGTGAATAAAACGTTTTCACTCAATTTAATAAACAAATGCAAATGTGTGCGGCCTGAAAACAGCCGTATTCACACCTCTTTATGTGAACCGGTGTTTGGTGCTTGTAACAGCAATGGTTCCTTTCAGTTTGAATAAAAGCGTCCCAGTGAGCTCGCCTAATGAAGGAGAAGAATGGTGGTAATTACTAAACATCAGGCAGGTAGGAAGAGCCAAAGCAGAAGGGGAGCAGATAGAAGAAGAGACAAAGATAAGTGAAGCAATTAAAGCGTAAAAAGAAATTGTGTATTGTCTCGGGTTGTTTTGTGAATGGGTGAGTTTTTGTTTTTTTTTGTTGTCGTCGTGTTGTTGTTTTTTCCTCGAGGTCTGAAGAGAGGGCAGTGTCATTCTCTAGTCTCTTTAGAAATTGTGTAAGATGAAACAGTTTCGTCGCATACCAAGTCTTACAGGATCCACCTTGAAAAGAAAAACCTGATACTGATAACGTGAGGTGAAAGAATGAGAATTTTCTCATTAAATAACTAATTTTCAGGATATTTAAAAGGCGCTGTACCTGTTTCTTACCGCCTTAAAGGTCCTATATTACACAAAATTGACTGTATGACATCACAAAGTGGAACAGAGTGTTTTCTACTTTTTTTTTTTTCCAATTACAGGGGGTCTTATAGCTCAAAAATACCTAAAAACAGGTGTTCTGACTGTGGGCAAGGTCATCTCTCCACAGATCTGACCTGTAACTTGGTCTGGTTTGGTCTCCATGACGATAGAAATGTTTAATACAATACTGTGAAACATTCCAGACAAGGCAAGAGAGAAGAACTCAGCCTAAATGTGCAGGATTTGTGTGATAAACATGTGTGAAGTTTCTATGTTCAGAGGCCAAAGTGCAGTTTTGATTTTCCACTAAAGCTGTAACAACAAATTCTATCATGCCAACCATGCACTTCCTGATTTCAGACAAGAAAATGTGTTCTAATTACATCCAGACAGCACACTTAAACTTATAAACTATACTATAAGGTTCCTACTCTTTTTTACTGACAAAATTTCAAAACTTTTCCATGACTTTTTCATGACCTAAAGTGAATTTTCCATGACTTAGAACTGATCAGACAGGACTAAATCTGAAATGTTAACCCTTTCCACTCACCTTATGGTTTGATATTATAGTTTTTTAACATTCAAAATACTGTCAGTGCATTTATTGTCGTCTCTTTTAAACAAAAGGCGCATACATTCGGAAATAATCACAATAGCGAAACGATAACTTAAAACAAGGTCCATTAAACTAAGGCTCAGGGGTCGACTCCGGCCCTTCACGCCCCTTTGACCGGCCCCCTAACACTTGAACTGGCCCCATGAGGCAATCCTCAAAAGTTGTCATGGCCTAGTTTTTTGATAACTTTTTGGTAAATAATAACACGTCTGTATCTTGTATTTTGTTGATTTTTTTCAATTAAAAATGATATTTATATGAAGTATTTACATTTATATTAAAATTATTATATGACGCATTTACATTTGCTGCTGAATTTTCGTCACGTGACAAGCTCGAGATCAAACAGTGAACTCAGACGCACGTGCAGAGTTCTGTAGTGGAGTTAAGAACAGCAAAATGGCGAGAGTTAAAGTACGAAAAGTTGACAGAGAGCGGCGAGTTTTCAAAGACCAGTGGACCACCGATTATTTTTTTTGTTCAGAGTAAAGACCGTGCAGATTGTCTGATATGTAAAGAAAGTTTGGTGGTTTTAAAATAATATAATCTGCATCGTCAGGGTCATACAGTTCCGATCCCGGCCCCCACCACAGTCAGGAGCGACAATGTGGCCCTCAGAGAAAAAAAATTTGGCGACCCCTGACTTAACAGAACACCGTGGTATCAATTTCCATGACTTTTCCAGGATTTCCATGACCGTGGGAACCCTGTATACCTGTACTGTGAGAAGATACAAAGTTTGCTGAAAAGCCGTTCATATTATTGACTATTCTTTATCCAAATACAATGTTACAGACTCGATTATTGAAGCTCAGTGTCTTGTTCAAGGACACTACAGCGCACAGTGGGTCAAGCGAAAGTCCAGGCCTCCGTTCAGTGGGTCAAGCGGCTGCATCTGCGAGCTTTTGTGGCCCTAAACAAAAGAGCCGTATTACACGACGCGTTTTACATCTAATTCGGCGCACCAGTAAATCACTCCATGCAAACAATGCAACAATACCACACATGCGCTGGTTAAAGTTCAGATTAGACGCCTCCGCCTCCACACCCTTCCCCTTTGCGAGACTATTTTGTTTAGTTCAACTTTGATTATTCCCTGAAGGACAGTCGCTATGACAACCTGCCATGGGAACACCACTCATTGTTTTGATGCTGATGGATGGGCGAGGTATGAGACAGGCAAAATGGCGTACAGCTCAAGGAGACAGTTTAGTGCGCGAGATATGGAGAGATGTGAAGGAGGAGGGGTTATTTAGTGTCATATTTACACCACTTGTTAAATCAAATTCAACTAGTGTGGGCCCGGCACAAGCGTTCAAAGTCAAAGAGTAGCAGGACTCCCAATAACAAATTCTGAAGAGGAGTATAGATTTGAAAATACAGAGAAGATGACATTGAAGCTAATTTATACCAGGGACACAAAAGCCCCAAAGGAGGGTTGTCCCCCAAAATATTATAATGTACAAAAACGTGAGCTGAAATACATGAGCCGTGTACAGATCGTTCTTTTGAATTCCAATGAAGAACGAAAAACAATAAAATGGGAAAACAGTTTTGTCATTTCATTATTCCATAGGGTTCGATGCTCGATTATGGAAAAAATCATCATGATTATTTTGGTCAATATCGAAATCAAGATTATTTTTTTAGTTACTCAATGCATTTATTCAGTATTTCTCTATCAAAAAAATATATATATGTATTGATATTGGTAATTGATAATTTATGCGAAACTTTCAAATTGAAAATAAATTCAAGCTACAAATCTGTACCTGTTTTGTGATGTATAAAACATAAAATGAATAAAATATACTTTGAACATGACAAAACATAAATGCATCCAAAATAAATTATATATCCAGCTGTTCTACAATCTCTATATTAAAAAAAAATATATATATATACTTATTTATATAAAAACATCTCAAAATAAATGTTAAGCTTTAAATCGTTGGAGATCGTTTGACACACAAATTGAAATCGTGATCAAAATTTGGTTAATTGCACAGCCTTATTATTCTGTATTAGTGTCAAAAAAAAAAAAAAAAGATGTCGACCTCCATTTGCAATATTTCATTGAAAGATTATTTAAAAAAATACTTAGTGTCGCGTGTGAATTCAGTGTCAAATGAACAAAGGAGAGTTTGTCGCTGCTTCCTGTTTCTCGTCATGGAGTTCAACAATTACTCTCTAAGAGGCGGAAATAAACACGTCAGTATAAAGAAGATATAAAGAAGATGACATGTTTGTTCACAAAATTGCAAGTCCTTCTATCAGCAGAACATCCGGGGCAAATAAACCAGAGAGAATAAAATATCAAAACTGAAATAGGCGCCAAGACTGTTGATTGGTGTTAATTGAAATAAACTTTAAATCAAGCCTTTTGTTTGTTTGTTTGTTTGACACTAAAACTTAAAAATGAAGCAACAAACCGTTTCTCCATTTTATTGTTTTTCATTCTTTGTTCTTGAAATTCAAAAGAACAAGTGGTACATGGACCCAAAATGAAAAACTCGAAAACATGTAACATATTATATTACAACACTGCACAGCTCAAATCTAACAGACCAGTGTGTGATACTTTGAGATCTCTTCAGTTTGTGTATTTGCGTAATTTAGTTCATTTTATACACTTCGTTGTCTTCATTTGAATAATTTCTTGTTTAGAACTTAATCAGAAATCATGCTGTCCATTTTTAGACCTGTTATAGATCCCGTAGGACTCAGAAAACCATATATTTTCTTTTTTTGGTACTTGGCGTAAAACCTGAGTGCCACTGTAGAAGTGCTAAAAAGAACAAAAAGCACCCAAGGTAACTATTGATCCCTAAAATTACACTTCCATTTGTCATTTATTGAAGTAGATATAGTTGAGGAACCTGTAAAATCCCCCATATTTTTGGCATTCGTGCGAAAAGCCTAGAAATACAACCAAAACCAAAAGTTAAAAGTGTAAAAGCAAAAGCATCTTAATCTGTGCCCTCAACAGAAAAGGTACACAGTGCATCTTTATTATTAGGCCAACATCTCAGGCTCTCTAAACAAAAAAACTATGAATCAGGTATAAAAGTAGTTAAAAGGGAATTTCTAAGTGGAGTTTTGAGGTTTGGCTGATGACTACAGCAGAAATCCAAACCACGGCTTCTAGAAATGCTACAGAAATGATTCACTCGAGCATTTTTCACACCCAGAGAGTCACAAAGACATCTGAGCCCATGTTTTAGTCCATTAAACTTCAAAAAGGCCTTCTACCACGCCGTCCACGCTGCTTGTGCCCTTTAGCAACACGCTACACAACCAGCCGCTGAAGAGAGGCTTGAAAAAGTTGGAAAAACATGTCCACGGAAAATACAGTTTTTTAGGAAACTTCAAAAACTCTCTCCATCAATGGCGCGCCGTACTGAATCTTAAGATCGCAATAGCTGCCCTAGAGTGGAGCTAAGCCTTTGCAAGTGCTAAAGGTGGATTATGTAACTTTTCTGACCTGCCCGTCTCCAGGGAGATGATGTTGCTATGGTATTGATCCCGCATTTATTCAACTACACGTTTTTTTATTTCTGAAATACTGCGGAAAGCATGAAATATGACACAAACAGGCTTGGTTCTCCACACAGCCTGGTGATGTTACAAGCCTGTCTCCATGGAGATAGAAAAAAACATAATGCCATACTGTGGGACATTCAAAGTTACAAGCAAGGGATGGGTCCACATTTCATATTTTAGTTTTGTCTCTCAAATATTATAGCTAGTAATTGTTCAAAAAGCTGTATCCCTTTTAAACAAAAAATCGTAAAAACAAATAAAAATTGTAAATATATCGGTCCATAAATATCGGCAGAGTTTATCGGCAATCAGCTGCTTTGGATTCTAAACAATCAGCATCGGCCATGAAAAATCACTACACTATCGCGTAGGGATGTAACTATAACCAAAATATCGTGATATCGTATCGTCAAAGTTCTCACAATAATATCGTGGACCATCAAAATATATCGAATCACAAGTTTCTTCGCTTAAATTTTTTGAGTTTTGGTGCAGCAATAGCTAAAAAAAAAAAAAAAGACAGAGGGAACTACGTAGACCTTGATCCTTTACTCCATTTCAGTGCAGACTACAAGAAGAAATAACAGTTCTAAGCATTTTTAAATCTTAGTTTTTGTCCACAAAATATCGTAATATAATAATATCGTACCGTGAGATTTGGATATTGTTACATCCTTAATCGTGAGTCTCCCCACCATATCGTTACCTTTACCGCGTTATCGCAATAAATATCATACAGTGAGGTTCATACCGTGACGATATCGTATTGACAGACTTGGATATCGTTACACCCCTAATATTGCAATACTTTTCCAAAAAAATATCTTCCTAAATCATACAACGCTAAAACCACATAAAATGGCGGACAGTAGGGGTGTGCAAAAATATCAAAACATCAATCTATCGTATCTTTAATGTGATGATACAGAGACGATATCATGGGCTGCTGTATCGATATATCGCCAAGAGTATTTTTTGGTATACTTTATTAAATTATTTTGTTACAGAGCTACAGTTTTGTTGCTTGTTTAGACGAAGGAAACTAATTCATGCGACACATTTGACATTTTCGCTGTTTTGATGATTAAAATGTTTGTGTTTCATATGAACTTTGCACAAGAAATGGTTTAACGAAGACTTTCAGTATCCCAGCCATGATTTTTACTGAATCGTATCGAATTTATTTGAAATATATTGAATCGAAACTGCACTGTATCGAGGTATATACATCCTCTTTATGATGAATATTTATCTTTTGATTTGTTTGTATTGTGATTTTTTTTATGACTTTCTTAGTCTGTACAGCACTTTGAATTCCTTGGTGTGCGACTTGTGTTATACAAACAATGTCTCCTTGCTTCGCCTCTCCGCGGTCGCAGTAATTATTGCACTATCACCAGGAGGCGCCGCCGCTCTGACGGAGGAGACACTTGACGGAGCCCCGGATCACACCTGCTCCACCGAGGGCCGACTGTCATTCCATCAGGACAGCCTTTGTTTACCACCTGCCCTTAAGGCGCCCTGACAGATATGGGTCCAGGAAGTGAGGGCTGATAGATGGGGCCTGAGCAGCAGAGATGGCCTCCGCTCGGCTCTCCACGCTCCAGCAGCCACTCAAGGACAACACGGGGCTCTCAATATCACAGCGCGGCGTAATTAGGCTGGGCTTCGTCATGCGCTGGGGACCGCTGTTTGGGGCTACGAGATTAATCGCAGTTGAAATCGTAATAGGTTGTGTAGGTGTGACGTTACAATAATTCAGAATTCATGTAGTTCGGGGGGGATTACACTTCGTTTGGGGTATTAACTGATTAAACATAACATATTTAGATCACTGTGTTATCTTTTAATAGGGATGCAGTGGGTTTTTCATATGAACCATCTCGCACTCTGAGGACCTCAGGGACCCGGCCTCCTGCTGGTGCCCAGAGTCAGGACTAAACAAGGGGAGTCAGTGTTTCAGGTTCATGCAGCTAAAACCTGGAACAGTCTGAACATGTGAGACAGACTCTTCTGTGACGCTGTTTAAATACAGACTCAAAACATTTCTGTTTAACTGTGCATATAACTGAAAGGTTTTCATTCCGCACTCTTCTCTCCAATTTATGTCTCTCTTTTTTAAAATTTTAATCTTCATGATTATTTATGTTTTGATTTGTTTTTATTATGATTTTTATGTATTTCTTATTCTGTAAAGCACTTTGAATTACTTTGTGTACGAATTGTGCTATACAAATAAACTTGCCTTGCCTTTTTCTGTTCTGACACCAAAGTCGAAACTTTGGCTTTAAAGGTGCACTGTGTAACGT
Source organism: Boleophthalmus pectinirostris (assembly GCF_026225935.1). Taxonomy (NCBI): domain Eukaryota; kingdom Metazoa; phylum Chordata; class Actinopteri; order Gobiiformes; family Gobiidae; genus Boleophthalmus; species Boleophthalmus pectinirostris. Next base: position 32,443,837 of record NW_026571447.1, on the reverse strand, counting down.
TTTGGGTGGGGGTCTTGTTTCTATGGATACGTCATTGCTCTGCCTGCAATGTTGCACAGTATGACATTAAACGTTCTATCCATCCATTTTCTTCCACTTATCCAGGGACATCAGTCTAAGCAGGGACTCCCAGACGTCCATCACCCCGGACATTTATTCCCTCCAGCTCCTCAAAGCTTTCCCAGGCCAGCCGAGAGACATAGTTCCTCCAGTGTGTCCTGGGTGTTACCCGGGGCCTCCTCCTGGTGGGACATGCCCGGAACATCTCCCGAGGAAGGCACCCAGGAGGCATCCAGAACAGATGCCCGAGTCACCTCAATTGCTCCTCTCGACGTGGAGGAGCAGCTCCTCCCGTGTGACTGAGCTCCTCATCTTATTTCTAAGGGAGCACCCAAACCTGAGAAGGAAACTCATTTTGACCGCTTGTATTCATAATCTTGTCCTTTCAGTCATTACCCAAAGCTCACAAGCACAGGTGAACCAGTGAAACTTTACATTTATTCAATTACAGGTGGTTTTATAGCTCAAAAATACCTAGAAAAACAAGCGTTCTGACTGTGAGCGAGTCGCTGCTCCATAGATCTGACCTGTAACTTGGTCTGGTTTGATCTCCATGAAGATAGAAAGGTTTAATGCCATACTGTGAAACATTCCAGACAAGGCAATAACATCTCCATGAGAAAAGAACTTAACGAACCTCTCACCTGAAAAGTTACACAATGCACCTTTAAGTCTCCGTCAATACCCAATAATGATCATTTATCTCCTTTAGACACAAACAGCATAAGGTAAAAATGGACCCAGATGTGTTTTGTAACTACAGAACAGCTTTGTGAAAATACAAGTTTAATATTATGAGAAGTTTTGGGCCATTAGCTACTAAATCGTCCAGTTTATTTACCAAAATGAGATGAAACTATATCCCATTTCATCCCAACGAAGCCCAGATCTGATCCAACAAAATGCTCAATATCAGCAATACCGATATCGTATTGGTGTATCTCTACCTTTTATCGATTTGAAAATGCTATATTCACCAAAAGCAGTTTTTTTTTTCTAATATTGCAGGTTTAGGATAGTTTTTGTGGTCTAAATCTGCTCTTTTTTTCGTTTCAGTGGCATAAATGAATGTGAATATTATCGTTTATCATCTACATTTAGTTCAGCAATATCTCAAACTTCAAAATTTGTAATTGTGACATGTCTGCTCAGTGCTCGTCAGAAAAAAGTAGCTATTTTCCCCAAATCGTCCAGCCCTAAAGGACACACGCAGGGCTTTGAATATGACAGCGCAGTGTAATTAGCCCGGGCCTGGTCACGCGCTGCGGACTGCTCTTATTTGTGCCATATTACACACAGCGTGAAGATCCCACTGCACCGCCATAGAGCCCTCATGCAAATGGGGAGCAAAGGGGATTGTATGAATTTAATTACATCCATAATTCTCACATCTTCTGCTGTAATCACTCGGGGTTAACTTAAGTAAATCCTATTCTGTGCTCAAACCGCCCACTCCCCATGTTCCTTTAATAAACGCTATGTACCATTTTCCAGGGGGGAGATTTCATTGACAGCCCCAGTCTCTTCTAGTGGAAGTAAACAGCCTTCTCGGTATGGAGTTGTAAAATATTAAAAGCGATGTTCTTTCTGTCGGAGAAGGGGTTGTTTGAGAGTATTACGGAGGCTTGAGATACCAGAAAGCTCTATCTGTTAGTACGTATCTGTTCGAAATATTATGTTTGAGAGTAGATGTCAAGATGAATGGTTTGATAGAAATTTCACTTTGGAGAACCTCGGTGTTACTGCGATTGATTGTGCTTTGTATTTTTAGATTTCGAACACTGAGTCAGAACTGTGATACCTATGGAGCTCAACATTTCTCATTCACTTTTTCAAAAGGCTTTATGAAAAATAAAATTCTATTAAAAGTTTGAAAGCTCGCTCAGGCATAATCAGCTGCGCGGTGACTAATGACCACAAAAAACCTATCATTTTATTTCAAACCTGATTCTGAAATTTAAAAAAAACGCAAAGTCATTAAAGCATTTCGCCAAATCTTGTTTTTAAATGTGCTTTTTGGACATAAATCAACTAGGGCCCGACCGATATGGATTTTGTTGTGGCCGATATGAAACTAATATAACGGGAGTTGGAGCTGCCGATATAAATGCCGATATATTTAGTGATGTAAAAATTCACTGTAAATCTTGAATTGTTTAAAAAACTTAGGTTTGGCTCTAGCAGATTTTAAATTGGATTTATCTAGGCAACATTTATTGTTATTCTGCCTCTTTAGGTCATATTTACAGACAGTAGGTCGGCCTAATGGCATTTTTGCATCACATTCTAGCCAGTAAAGAAAGTATAACTACCGCTATTAGCCTTTAGCAGTAATTATATGTGTAAATGTCGATCATTCACACCTCTATTCACAGCTCATTTACATATCAATGCAGGTCTAGTAACAAATATACGGCCAATATAGTCACTTTACAGTAGGCCAATAAAAGAGAAAACAGCCTATTTATGTGCGGAAGCTACAATGAGAAATAACCAAAACCGCTCACACAGGCTCCTCTCAGATCACAAGTCTGCACTAATAAATGTCCTTTTAATCCAGACTCAAACAGACTGTCCGCAAAAAAAAATAAAAATAATAATCTCAGTGTTGCGCACATGGATCTATGTCTGCGGGTGTAAACAAACGCACGTGAGTGACGTGACTCTGGGGGTGTGTTCAGGGACAGTACGGCATCACGGACACAGACAAATTACACTGCAGATAAATACTGATGCGGAGCCACATATTAGGACATTTATCTGTCTGTAAATTGGATTAAATGAACAAAATGTAAAGAGTCTAAGCTTTATAACGAGGTATAACATGCCCACGTGAAATATCATATTGGCAAGAATTAGGCCGATATGTTTCCAAGAGACCATAAAGGCCAACTAACATATCAGTCAGGCCCTAAAATCAACCATGTTATTGATATTAGAGACTAGTTAGCCTCTGCGAAGTCTTTGAACTCATCATATTTGCAATTTGAGACGATGGGAAAAATGTACTTATGGAAACAGCAGGTAGTCACTGCGGAGCTCCAGACGTTTGCAATATACATTTATATAATTACGCCTTATTTGACATCAGTCTCTTGTTATTTCCGATACTTATTTACAACTTAATATACAATTTCTCTTTGTTATTATCATATGCTGTGAGCTACCGTGTTCAAATAATTTCTCTTGTGGATCAATAAAGTTTGTCTAAGTCGAACATATTGTGCATCGCTATAACTCAAACTAACAAATAATGAATCAGCGCTTTAGTATCAGGCTCTTTGTCACATTCGATAATCATTCAAAGTTTGAGCCAAGAGGAAATGTATTAGACAATGTGAAAGGAAGTGAATAATTATAAATAAATCGTGGTGTTCACACTTTATTATCAGAGCAGAAATGGAGAAGCTTGTGGTGGAACACATTCTAAAAACTTTGTCCAGTTGACATTAGACGGGAGATAATTTCAGTTTTATTGTTTTATTATTTTATTTTCCCATTGCCTTTAAGCAGTAAAAAGCAAGTAAACTGCGTCACACTTCACTGTAATTGGTCAAATCCAGCTGTCAGTCACTCAGAAGCTTACAGAGGCTAAACAAAAGATGGAATAATATCCAAATCTTGGTAAAATATAATCACGATATGCATCTCACGGTACTATATTTATTGCAATATTTTGAAGAAGTTGATATAATTGTAGATGGGACACTTTTTATTGCTCTTAAAATACTTTGACAATATTTTGGTGTGAATTATTTCCGTCATAATCCCAAGAATTGAAGTAAAAAACGAATACAGTCTCGGATGTCCCCCCTGGCTTGAAAGTCCCAGCTCGAACGTCCCATTCTCTCGTTTATGTCATTTTACCAATCTTCCTCAAGCGGCACACATCTTTTCAGTATGTAATATCAATGTAATTCTCATTTGCTCTTAGATGTTTACTATGAAATCCAATTTTAAGTATTTTTATTTTCTTGTTCCCCATGTCCTATAGCATCTGTAACTTATTTGGGAAGAAATATTAATTATTACCTTACCTGCCATGAACATAATTTGTAAACAGCGCAACACAAGAAACTTAGAAAGCTACAGAATTTGTTCAAAAATCATTCAGAATCACTTTTAGAAAGGTGTTAACTATGTATTTTATTGAAATATGTAAAATAAAGTCCTGAAATAGTTGCGGCAGTTGAGATCACACAATTTTTGCTTTTTTTTTTTTTTTTTTTTTTTTTGTATGTATGAATAAATGTGTTGAGATATATTGTAAAAAATTGTGTGTACAACATATAATGACAAATGTTAGTTTGTTTTTTTGGTGTTTTTTGTTTTTGTGTTTTTTTATATGTATATAGATGAACTCATGCAGTTTAGTTTTAAGGGTACAATTCATGGGGACTTCCCAGCTTGGGGACTTTCCAGCTGGTTTCTTAAAAAAGATATTTCTTCATGTTGTCTGCGCTGAAATGAATCATGGGATATGTAGTTCCCTTTGTTTATAAGCTGTTGTGACTATAAAACCATGCATTTAAGCAAAGAAACTTGTGATTCGATATATTGTGACAGCCCACGATATTATTGTGAGACTTTTGACGATACGATATCATGATATTTCGGTTATTAAATAGAGAAACAGAATCAGTTTGTCCAAAACAGCATACTGTGACATGGATGAGATAAAAGGTTTGATTTTATCCCCTAGTCCATCATTTAATTTAACATATTCGCTGCAGAATCCTTTTTTCTTCCCACAATCATGACAAAAATACCATACTATGACAGCCGAGACGACGCGCTTGTACACAGCCAGGAGCGGCGTACGTGAACAGGACGCCTCGCAGCCAAATCTGAGCCCCGACAGCCAGCCTTTCCACGCACAGAGAGAGAGAGAGAGGAAAAGACGAGATGGGAGAGGGGAGAAAGGAGAGGAAAGCAGATCAAACACAAGCCAGCTAATCACAGACGCAGGCTAATTAGTGCGGTGCTCAAAGGGGGGAACAGGAATGAGTGATGATTCCCCCTCTGAATCTCCCAATAACAGAGCCGTATGCCACCGTGAACAGGCAGCCAGAGCAGAGCAAAGCAGAGCAGAGCGTGTGGAGGGTAAAGTGCAAATAGCTGCTACACGGCTCTGGCCTTGTTGTAATCTTATCATCTGGGAGCACAGGGTTAAAGTGGGAATCAATAGCTCTTATCTGTGTTTCGGTCATGTGCGCAGAATACCCACAAATGTTATTAAGGAGGGACAATGTATCAGGGTTGTTTTGGTGGGAGGTTTTGTTTTTTTTTCCAAAGCTGCTCTAGTGTCTTATGTGTCATTCCCACTTTGCCCTGTGTGCGTCAGATGAGTATTTTTTAACAGAGATGGTAAAGAGTAGAGCAGGATTATCTCGCAATCAAAACGAAATTGCAATTAAAGCTGGAGCGGTTATCAAAATCGCAAATGCAGTAATTATTCAGACAGTAATATGCTCTCTTCAAAACACTAAACAATCCTGTCTTTCAATAGAAACATCTTGTAACTAATTTAGATCTCGATTTATTTTTGAAATTATACTTTTTTTTCTTGTTTACAACTTAAAAGATGCAACTTGTTTGGTTGACATGCTTTTCTCCATCAAGATACTGCCTGGAATGTTCCACAATACGGCATTACACTTATGTATCTCTACACAGACAGCTAGTGACACCGCCTGGCCAAGTTACACATCAGATCTGTGGAAAGGCGAGCCCACTCATAGTAAGAATTAGGGGTAGGCGATATATCGATATTCTAGATATATCGAGATTTTAAACTCGACATGAATTCTGACATATCGTATATATCGATATAATGCTTATATTCAATTCTGATTTCGCCACTTCACTTGTTTGTCTTCTCTCTCGTCGCCTCCGCGTGCTCCCGCCTCCCTGATTTTGTTCGCTCGTGTCTCATTCGCTCCTCACTACCGCCGTGAACGCCGACAGTTGGTGCCAGTGAAAAGCTTCAAGTACCAGGAACCTTTTCCACCATTTACAGACAAAACCACCAGCAGCACATCCTCATATTCCACCGAGTCGCGTCCTTTAGCCTGAATGAAGCGAAACGAGCTGAGCTGCATGAGAAGTGCTCTGTTAAGTTTCGTTTCTGTAAAACGTAAACACACGTGCGCAAAACTGCATTAAGCACATTATTATCGCAAACGGGCTGATGTGGCTCTAGAGTCGTTATGCTTTATATATTGTAAAGTTTAGCAATGTAAAGTTTATTTATGCAGAAGATTTTAATTAATAATCTGCTGCAGTGTAACTTGTACAATAGTGTTTGGAAACGTTGGGTTTGATCTGTAGTGGATTGTGGGATTAAACCTCAGAGATCCTGACGCTGGATAATAACATGGATCTATTGAAGTAAGGAACATCTTGAGCTTCTTCTGCTAAAGGAGCTCATGGTTATGATTATGGTCTGGATAACAGAGTTAATGCAAAGATGAGCTTGTGTTGAGTTGTTTTATTTATGAATGAAAAGAAGGAAATATGTATTATTTATTTTATTTTACAGTTAAATTATTATTTATGTAATTAGGTTTTTTTGTCATCTTAAATGTTCCTATATGAACTGCCGACCTCTTACACTTCAATTAAAAAAAAAAAAAAAAAGGACCTTGTGGAATTTGGCAGATTAGTTTTTGCAGTTTTCAGTTTTAGGGGGTTATTTTTTCTTGAACATATATCGACATATATATCGTATATCGAGATATAGCAAAATATATCGAGATATATTTTTTTATCCATATCGCCCAGCCCTAGTAAGAATGCAAGTTTTTAGCTCAATAAAAACCCATGTTATTGAGTAAATGCAAGATGTATATGTTAGGGATGGAACAATAATTGGAATATTGTGATACTGGATCGTCAAAAGTCTCATAATAATATCCTGGGCAGTCACAATATATCGAATTACAAGTTCTTTTGTTTAAATGCATGGTTTTATAGTAGAAACAGGTTATAAACACTGGGAACTACATATCCCATGATTCATTTCAGTGCGAACAACATGAAGAGATATGTTTTTTACTCGAATTCTTGGGATTATGACGAAAATAATTCACATCAAAATCTTGTCAGGGTATTTTAAAAGCAAAAAAGTGTCCTATTTACAATTATATTAGTCTTTTCAAAATATCGCAATACATATCGGACCGTAAGATGCATATCGTTATAATATTGTACTGTGAGATTTGGATATTGTTACATCCCTAGTATACTTTTCACACTAGGGATGTAACAATAACCAAAATATCGTGATATCGTATCATCAAAAGCCTCATAATATTATCATGGGCTGTCAGAATATATCGAATCACAAGTTCTTTTGCATAAATACATGGTTTTATAGTAGCAACAGTTTATAAACACTGGGAACTACATATCCCATGATTCATTTCAGCGCAGAAAACATGAAGAAATATGTTTTTCACTTGAATTCTTGGGATTATGACAGTAATAATTCAGTCCAAAATCTTGTCGAGGCATTTTAAAAGCAAAAAAAGTGTTCCATCTACAAATATATCAGCCTCTTCAAAATATCGTGATAATATCGTACCGTGAGATTTCGATATCGTTACATCCCTACTATGTTTAATCCTATACCAGGACATTCCAGACAAAACCGTAACACCTCACCTTTAACTTCAAATCTTGTTTTTTGCGATGGATTAAAAATACGTACAATGATATCGGCAAATATCGGTCACCCGGCACAACAAAGAGACACATATTGGATATATATCGGTATTGGCAGGAAAAAATCTCTAGGGTTTTATCAGTCTCATCACTCCTGACAACGCTTTATCTCCAATCCTTAAATTAGCCCGCAGGGACCGCTTCCCAATGAGGGGATTTTGTGAACGTTGAAATCCCAAACGTGACCATAGCCTGTGGAGCTCGGAGCGGTGTGCGTTTGTGTGTTGTGTGTGTTTTTTTGTGGCGTGTGTGTATGTGAGGAGGTGATTAGCAGGCCACTCCGCAGAGCTGATCCCAGATTTCCGACAGATCAGAGGGTCCGACTGCAGCACCCAATTACAGATGTGACACCCAGCCATGCCTCCACAATAAAAAGTCCTGCTCAGAGCCAAACCATCAAAGCGCTTCGTCTGACGCCTGGTTTCAGTCAGGGGAACACCTGTCACATCTCCCCCAGTTCAACACAAACACAATAGTGACTTCATCTTCATAACTTCACATCTTCACGCATGACGCAATGGGAGGAGCACTTGTTCTGGAATTTTATGAGGAAATTTCTGGGATTTCATATGGGGATAGTGTTGGCAACATAATACAGCCCAAGCCTGAATGTGATCATCAAAAAGAAGGAAAGACATAAGACATAGAAAAGGGAGGCAAGAAATTACACGTAAATCAGGATGTAACAATAACCAAAATACCGTGATATCGTATCGTCAAAGTTCTCACAATAATATCGTGGACCATCATAATATTATCGAATTACAAGTCAAGATTATGATGCAGAAATAGCTAAAAGAAAAAATACAGAGGGAACTACATAGACCATGATCCTTTGCTCCATTTCATTGTAGATTACATGAAGAAATAACAGTTCTAATCACTTTTAAGTCTTAGTTTTTTGGATTAAGTCTTGTCGAGGCACTGAAGCATAGTAACAGTTTTAGCCTCCACAAAATATCGCAATAAATATGGTACCATGAGATGTATATCGTGAAAATATCGTACCGAGAGATTTGGATATCGTTACATCCCTAATCGTGAGCTTTCCCATGATATCGCAATAAATATCGTACCGTGAGGTTCATACCGTGACGATATCGTATCATGAGACTTGGATATCGTTACACCCCTACAGGTAAAGTAAAATATTTTGAGAAAGAAAACTTGTTTGTTATCGTTTAAATCATATTGTTCACCATTGTACACAGCTTATCTCTAGACTAATTATAAAAAAAAGACAGTTTGCAAAGACTTCAGGTGCCTACAATGAAGCTTTGCGGTGTTTCTGAGGAGGCCACGATGGACGAGAGCGACTGAGATGTTTGTTATTGCACGAGTGAACACTTCGCAAGCTGCACTTAGAATTTTAATGTACAGTTTTATCTGCAGGCTGAACAAATTGGACAATGAAATAATAATGTCACTCGCAAATATAAGATTCAGTGCAGTAAGAAATCAGTCCAGTATGTGGAGACACTGGTGTGGTTGTCTTTTAAACACATAAATGTTTAATGTTTGTATAATGTCACTGTCCTTGTCTGTTTTAAAAATGGACCATGAGTCTGGAATAAAGATGATGATGATATATTTACGGACATATGGACATATATTTATGGACATATGGACATATGGTGGAATCATGAAAACACGTACAATGCTCATGCTTAATTTTACTTGAAATCTTTGGTACACACTTTCAGTAACAATAAAAAAGAAAATTATAACAAAAAAAAAAAGAATTACAGAGCCAGTAGCATCAAATTGAAAATGGCCTCTGGGTGGGAGCTGAAAAGTCTTGATAACAAACACAGTGTCCAGCCGACCACCACTGACAACTTTCTCTACATATTTTCATTTTAAGAAAATGTTCACTGCTCAGCTCATTGGTTTTAGCTTCCGATTATAAGGTAATTTTGAGGACCATTCGCCATTTTTTAGATAATATTCTGCTTTGAATTGTTCATCGCTATGGTAACATTCTCAAAGTACTCTGTAAAACTCTAAATTTAGCTTTATTTAGGCCTATATATGTGATTTTCAGTAAACATTCCTGTTCAAATACATATCCAGTAATTATTTTCTAGTGCAATGACTTTTTCACACTGCAGTACAAGATGGATACAATTTTTTAAGTGCCTATCAAACATCTTACCATGAAAATAGTTTCTGTTGGCTTGGAAACACACTATACAAATCTACAATCATGTGTTTAGGAATAATAATACCTGTGTTTATTTCCACTGCTTTACCATGACTACATGATGGCAAGACTTTGTGACTTGTGCCAGTTTATGTGTCATATGAATAGGTCCAGTAATTACAGAGATAACAACCATACTTTCATTTTGCTTTGAATTCTTCGTCACTATTCTCAAACTTCTCTAAAAAGCTACATTTTTTGACAGTCCTGTAAAAGACTGTTACAAATTTTCAGAGATTCAGCGCCATTAAGAGAAAGAGAATTGGGTTTGTGATGAGAAAGCAGGCAAAAAGTCTGTAATTTAATTCAAAGATTTTATTCCACATCTCCTAGATCGAATTTGCCTTTTTAATCTGATAAACCTTAAAAGGTGCATTGTGAAACTTTTCTGGTGGAGGGTCCATCAAATGCAGTACAATATTCATTACGATATTTTAGAGAGGCTTATATAATTGTAGATGGGACACTTACTTTGACAAGATTTTGGTGTGAATTATTTACATCATAATCCCAAGAATTCAAGTAAAAAACATTTTCTGCACTGAAATGAATCATGGGATATGTAGTTCCCAATGTTTATAAGCTGTTGTTACTGTAAAACCATAGCCTGATTCATCAGACGGTTTCACTTCATGGAAACCTCGCAGGATTCGTTTGCGCGACAATAGGTGCCTACTTTTTTTTAATTTAACCAATCACTGCTATTGGTCGTGATGTGTGTAATGTGCCACTATCAGGACTAAATGGTATATTGAGCTTTTCCAAAATCCCGTAGGAAGAAGGGCAATAACGTCTTTCACCTTGATAAAATTCACCAAACATTCTTGACGATACGATATCTAATCTTCGATATTTCGGTTATTGTTACATCCCTAGTATTTAACCTTTCTATCTTCATGGAGACCAACCCAGACCAAGTTTTGGGTTAGATCTGCCCTCATTCGCAGTCAGAATGCCTGTTTTTCTAAGTATTTTTGAGCGATAAAACCACCTGTAATTGAATAAATGTAAGGTAGAGCTGTTTATTCCCATACTATGGAAAATTCCAGGCAGAGCAATGACTTATCCACAGAAACGAGCAAGTGATGGACCCTCAACGAAAAAGCTAGAATTTGTACCTCCCCCTCGACTTTAATTTTAAACTAGAGACTTCTTTGAATGTCATAATGTCACATGAACACAACCTAGTTATCAAAGACAAGCGAGCCTGTCTTAAGACCAGAAGCATGTGACTAAACTAACTAGGTAACATAATTACTTCTAAAATGCGTAATTTAGTCTTCAACCTTGTTTTTCATACGTTCCCATCATGTTTTGGAAAAGTTATAATTCATCCCCCAGTTTTGACTAGCGTTTCTCGATATCTCTTCACTGTCAAATATTGTTTTTGAGATACGGTGCCTTGAAATTTACGAGCGTGGCGGGCGAGCTTTCTTGAATCCTACTTTTCAGAGCTCAATTATAGCGGTGGACAAGGCTTTTGAACGCCGCGCTGACGGATGATGATAGATAAACACAGCGGCGAACCACAAATATTAAATACATTCTCTGACATTCTCTTTGTTTTGTCAGACTTATGTTCAAACAATACCCACCTCCCCACATCGCGAAAAAGTACGAGCAATTGTTTCAGATGATTGCAGAGTGGCCCTCGCTATTAGTCCGACACATGAACTGGGAATTATTATTGCTCTAAAAATCCTAATATGCTTTGAATGTTATCAGCTGCACTCGGCTCGCTCAGATAAAAACAAAAGCTGCGGTTAAATTAAACTTGCTCATTTAAAGTCCGAACAATGGGCTTTCGGGCAACAAAAGGAGCGGAAATATAAGAACCCAGGGGAACGTATAGGAGAAAATGGGAAAGAATTAAGGAGGTTGGTGAAGAAGTGGGCGGAAAGATAGAATCAGATGCGGCGCCGTGGAGATTAAAGTGGTTGTACTTGATTTGAGCTGAATGTGTTTTGGCGCAGCACTGACATTGTAAAAGTAGAAACATAGGCTGTATATATAAACGGACATAAGTAATGCTCTAACCATCGCGTTCCAAGTGAAGGAAGTGAACATGGATGCGCTTCCGGCTGCTTCTGACTCCTTCTGCTCCAATTGGCTTACATTGGAATATCGTCACCCATCTCTCTGCAACTAGAGATGCACCGATACCGATACTGGTATCAAATACGGGCTCGATTTGCTGGATCAGGTATCGGTATCAGTTCAGTCAATATCCTGGTTGGGCCTTTGAGTGTTTACAGGCTGAATTTTGCCCTATGACGTCTGAACTTGGATTAGATTTAGATTTATTTCATGGTTTTCATTCTACACTCTTCTAATTTATGTAATTAATGTCTCTCTCTCATTTTAATCTTTAATTTTATGATGATTATTTACGTTTTGATTTGGTTTTATTGTGATTTTTAAAGCACTTTGAGTACGAATTGTGCTAGACAAATAAACTCGCCTCGCCATTGTACAAAATAAAACTAAACTTCGACAGAGCAAATCTGAAGCTGTAAAAATGAATAAATAAAAATTCTCATCATCTCCCTGCAGACTTCATTTCATACAAAGCTGTTCAGTCATTATTTGAAGGATACATAACAGTGACAGAACATAACTGGATCTGTTTTGTAATAAGTTAACTGTGTTTTAAGGAAATAAGTGACATTTTCAGTCTCTACACTGGTATCGGTTAGTATCAGTTATCTGTAGATACTTAAAGTCATAGTATTGATATCAATATTGGAACTGAAAAAGCTGTATTGTAAGGCTGTGCATTAATTGAATTTTGATTTAGATTTGTGTGTTAAACAATCTCCAAACTCATATAATCCAGTTGAAACGATAAAGCTTAATAGTTTATTGTGAGGTATTTTTTATATAAATAAGTATATTTATTTACTTTTTTTTTTTAATATAGAGACTGTAGAACAGCTGGATATATAGTTTATTTTGGATACATTTATGTTTTTCTATGCCTTATTTCATGTTCATGTTTTTATGTATCGCAAAACTGCTCCAAGGTTCATATTTGTAGCCTATATTTATTTTTAATTTGAAAGTTTTGCATAAATTATCAATAACAATAAGAGAGAAATGCTGAATAAATGCATCGTGTAACTATAAAATAATGGTTTGTATAATCGTGATTTCAATATTAACCAAAATAACCGTGATAATGATATTTTTTCCATAATCGTGCAGCCTTACTGTTTTGGTTTTCCTAATATGGAACTGCTCCAAATTCACCCCCGTAACCGCAAGCTTCATTTGACCTGAGCCGAACGCTACGGGTGACGTCACACTCCTTTAATCCTCTTCTTTATACAGTACACGAGTAGAAATGAGAAAGCAGTGTTCTGTCCGCACAGAAGTGTAAAGCGTTTTAACGTCTGAGAACCAGTGTGGTTGTTATTTGCTTTATTGTGATTGCAAAACTAATCTCTGGTCTCTGAAAGTTGCAAAAAGTGCTTATAAACTCATCATGGTGAATAATTAGAATGCTCAGAATGCACTAAGGTTAATGAGAATTAACTTTGGACCATGTCAAATTCTGTTTGCCATGTTTTTAAGATGGTAAAAATCAGGTAAAGTGCAATTAAGATTAAAAAAAAGTATCGGTTTGTAACGAGAAAGCAGGCAAAAAGTCTAATTTAATGTCCAATTCCATGTCCAAATAATTTCCCTTGTGGATCGATAAAGTTTGTCTAAGTCCAAGTCCTAGATCGACTATGCCTTTTTAAACTGATAATACTTAATAAACTGGTGTAATAAAACTGTGAAAATGGAAAGATAAAACTGATATACGCGTTTGCAGATATTTTGGCCAGTATTTGTGTCACCATTACGTACGTCTAGTTTAATGAAACGAAGTAACACCGAACAGACTGCCAAATGCATATATATATATATATATATATATAGGGTGATACATAAAACATAGGCAGAATGGTGAAAACCGGGAGGAATTGGAGGTGGTTGGAAGTGCATCTTTGAGCAACAGCTGCCTGGCATAACATCTGCTCAGAGTGGAGTCATCAGCAAACAGACAGACTGGAACCGACCCAGCGAGGCGAGCCCCGGGGAGGGCAGGGGGGAGAGGGGGGGAGAAGAGGCAGCCTGGTGCATGGGGAGAGAGAGAGGGGGTGGAAATGAGGATACAATTAGAAGAGATGGAGAAGAGGAGATGGAGGAGAGGGCAGCGGAGCACACATGAGCAACCTGTTACTCTACACACCCGAGGGCATCCGAGCATGGACCAAGGAGGTGGAAAATTGGTATATATGATGCTGTAATTATAGATAATGTTTTTTTTTACTCATTTTATTAGTATTTTGTCATTTTATTTCCTGATTATTTGTATGTATGTCCACGTTTTTCATGATCCAGGTCCAGATCTAGCTACACTGGATTTAAGATCTGACAATATATCGCACAAAACTGACTCTTGTGCGCTTTAAATCATGTTACAATGTTGTTACCTCATCAAAAACATACCTGGAGTTGTGTTTTGTTTTATTCACATGCTTGAGAAGTTGTTATTCTATCTTATATTATTAGTCTGTCTGCATCTCCAAAGCTCAAAAGTCTCTTCTCCAACTAGTTTTTAAGTTAACAGCTGCCTTGAACTTTCTGTTGAGAAGAAATTGGCAATTCCAGGCTTGAAATCATCCAAATGATTCTAGAGAAAGTGTATGGGAGTTTAAAACCACAGTGGAGCATTTCCTGTATTACTACAAGACATCTTAAGGTGGAACAGAGTGCTTTGGGAGAGAGAACTCAGAATCTATGTATTATTCGTTCATTTGTTTTTCAAAATAAAACCAAAAAATAAGGAAATGTAAAAACAACCATTTTCTTCATTATTTGACTCCAAAATCAAAATGAAAAAATGCATAATAATTCTTTTTTTTTTTTTTTCAATTTTCGATTGTGTGTTTAAATGATTAATGGAAAAATCGGATAAAGGCCATTTCCTGTTTCTGTGACAAACTGCGATGCCGAACTTTTGCGCCACACACGGACTGAACCAGGACTGAACCAAGACTGAACCAGGATTGAACCAGGAGTGAACCAGGACTGAACCAGGACTGAACCAAGACTGAACCAAGACTGAACCAAGACTGAACCAAGACTGAACCAGAACTAATTTTGGACTTGAGAGGGCCCATGTAGCAGGGTGTTCGCAAAGCGCAATCGGGTGCTGGTCCTTTCACCTGCGGTCACCTGATGGTCTACCCGGGCGCACCTCCGGGTCCGTACCGACACTCTGTCCTAGTTTAGTCCCGGTTTAGTCCCGGTTCAGTCGTGAGATCAATCCTGTTTTAGTCCTGTTTTAGTCCTGTTTTAGTCCTGTTTTAGTCCTGTTTTAGTCCTGTTTTAGTCCTGTTTTAGTCATGTTTTAGTCATGTTTTAGTCCTGTTTTAGTCCTGTTTTAGTCCTGTTTTAGTCCTGTTTAGTCATGTTTTAGTCATGTTTTAGTCCTGGTTCACTCCTGGGATCACTCCTGGTTTAGTCCTGGTTTAGTCTTGGTTTAGTCTTGGTTTAGTCTTGGTTTAGTCTTGGTTTAGTCCTGGTTTAGTCCTGGTTCAGTCCGTATGCGGCGCAAAAGTCCGGCATCGCAACTGAAAAAAATGAATCGTTATATGTTTTTTCATTTTAGTTTTGGAGACAAACAATGAAATAAAAGAAAATCCTTTTTTTTTTTTGTTTTTTTTTTCTTATTTTTGGTTTTATTTTGAAAAACGAATGAACGAACGATACACGAACCACTCAACCTTAATATGCAGAGTTTGTATGTTAAAAGTGTGAATGAAACAAACCATAACTCTGTGTATTTTTGACGAGGAAACAACTTTATAACACAGATCAGAAAATAGCGTGACATGAGCCCTTTGAAAATAAGCCGCCTCTACTTCAGCGAGGACATTATGAGCTCAGGCAAAGTCAAAAGTTGTCAGTGGTGTCCCCCTCTCCTTGCTCCTTGCTCCTTGGTGCTTTTTCTTGACATGTTTGGCTCAGGCTTTTCCCTCCAAGTCTGTCAGAACAAGAGGACTCTGTGAAGGCAAAGATGAAAGGCCCAGAGAGGAGGTGTGTGTGCGTGCTACAAGAATGAATGCCCCCTCTCTTATCCCACATCCCCGCACGAACCACTCTAAAACAATGGCTAAAAACACATACGAAAACTACGGGAGCTGCCAGGGGTCATACTGCAGAAACCACGCTGAGATCGGTGCGGATTTCCAAGTATTTTCTCACTATACGCTGCCGTATTAACATTCCGAGGGACATCAAACACCACTAACAAGCCAGACCCAGTGTGGTTATCATCTTCGGTCTCTTGTACGCGCTTTGGTCCTGCCTACGACCCGCGGAGAGGCACCCCGAGGAGACCGAGAGACCTTGAGCGAAGCACGCATTGTTCATTCATGATATCGGCCAGCTCCAGGCAAAGTAAGCAATCTGATCTGGCGGGAGCGAAGTGAATGAAGTGCTCCGTGCTAGCGTCTAGGGCCGCAAGATTAATGGCAATCGAGGAGAAATTGCCGTTTTAATGGATGCAATTAGCAAATCACAAAGGTTGTTACTATTAATGTGCTATAACATCCTCCTAAAACAAAAAAGTAACAAAATATGCCGTTTTATTCTGCGTAAAAACTGCACTTCCAGCTCCACCGACTCTGGCTCCAATCGACTTTATATTGAAAAACTGTCACCTCTCTCTGTGATTTTGATCTTTAAATGTTCAGACTAACTCGCTCTACATGATCCTGGTGTTTTTATTTTGCCATTTTGTCTGTAAATAAATTTCTATTCCTAAAATGAAATTCAACTCCAAATTTGCTCCTATAACTGCTGGCATAGTGAGCTTCATTTGACTGGAGCTGAATGCTGTAAGTGACTCCTTTAGTCCAGCTCTTTATTAGGGCTGGGTATCATTAAGAAGTTGCCGATACGATACATTGGCCACGATATGATACATATCAATACTAGGGGTGTAAGAAAAAATAAATTCAGTGATATATCGTGATACTTCATTGAACAATTCTCGACTCGATTTAAAATTGATCCCAATAGTTTTTTTAAATAATATTTTTCACAAAAATTCATTAGTTACATTCACTGTTCTCATGACTGTATTTTTTAGAAGTAATTATTGATAAATTTATTTATTTTACTTATTTAAATAATTTATTTATTTTATTTGACACAGGGACAGCGCACAATTTTTACATTAACTTTTAATTTTTTTTATTTATTTATTTTTTTTTACAGGAGATGACCTTGGCTATCAACTGTTCTTGGAGACCTATGTAGCATGTATCATCCATTGTTTTAGTATTGGGATATATCTTGATATATTGAATCGTGACATGCAAATCATGATATGTATCGTATCGTCAGACTCAAGACAATGCACACTTTTACTCAATACAGTACACTTTTGGTTCGATATATTTAAAATCTATTTGATACGGTTCAATAAAAAATAAAGGCTGTGACACTAAAAGTCTTTGTTAAACCACTTCTAGTGCAACAGTGAAAATTAAATATCATCAAAACAGTGAATGTAAAAAGTGCTGCATAAACAAAATTTCTTCCTTTAAACAAGAAACAAAACTGAAACAACAACAAAAAATGAAGTAAAACATACCAAAAAATACTCTTGGAGATAGATCGATACAGCAGACCACAATATCGATACTGTATTTAAAAAAAAAAAATTAAGATAAGAAGAAAAAAGTGACTGTATTTCTGTTAAAAGGGTTAGTGTATGAAACAATCTGAATGATGATTTTTTTTAAAAAGTATAAAGCATTTTGAGGCATTTTGAAAGATACAGAGCTCTGGAATGAATGAATTATGCATTAAATTTTGTTTCTTTTAATTTATATTTTGTCTCATATACAGAGTAAGTCGTGAGTGAAATTGTAAATGTAAACTTTTGGTTCATACGCTGCTTTCTTTCTTTCTTTCTTGGAATTCTGTCAATGTTTATATGGTTTGGCGTTATAAGTACTTTTTACTTCAGCCTAAACCCATTTGGTCATGATCCATGGGGTTGTAGTCTAAGTATTGTTTTGTTTTGTTTTGTCGTGGTGCAAAATAACCGAATATACCACTACTACTACATTAAACGATACGATATATTGGTATTCCGATAGTTTTCTATGGTTCAAACATGTTCTGAAAAGGGATTCCTGCACTAGTTTGTCGCTTTTTATTTCAGTCCGTTCTTAACAAGTGAATTTTGAACAGAATCCTATTAGTAAAACATTAATCCAAATGGCAATGCTTGTCAGAAAAATCCCAATTGGATGTTTTACCCCAAATCGTTGCGCCTCGTAGTGTCCCTGAATGCATCGAGCTAGTGTCAGCACATGGACCGAGCCTGGGCGGAGGACAAAGAGCAGACTGTGTTCACAAACATAACTTAGCCTCCGTTTGAGTCTCCTTCCCTCTTATCTGGCTCTCCCCCGCTGCCTAAAAGAACAATCCAGAGTCACAGCATGGCCATCCAAAATATTTACCCACCACCAACAATTCAAACGCCCATTCTCTGGAGCGCTGTGATGTCCGACACTCAAAAACAAACCAGGCACACACATGCACTTGTTGACTGCACCTGCTCCAGACCTCCCCCTCCCTCCCTCTGTCTGTCTGTCTCCCCTCGACCCCTCCCTTTTCCTTCCTCTCCCTTTCTTTTTTTCTTTCTCTCTCTCTCCTCTCTTTCTCTTTGTCTTGATACTGAAATGTTTGCTGGATCAGGATCTCTGCTTCCAAATATCGGTTTAGTCGATATTCTGATTAGACATACACGATGACGTAATGCGACTATTTACTGGGCGTAGTCTGCCCAAAAGCTCCAAATGTTTAAACTTTTATTTACACAGTTTGTTCTGTAGTTACTTGAGATCAAAACAACACCTACATAACACATTTGGATCAGTTCTGACTTGTGAGTTTGCACAATTTGTGTGTTTACATTCCGCCGCAGCGTGTGCAGCTACACGGAAGGATCGACTTTTTAATATTCGTGAGGGAACTTGTCCGTGATTGGGGTGGCAGCGTTTCCTGCAGCGCTTTATAGTTAGAGCGGCCGCCTTGACAATAATTGCCTTCTACTTTCAGTACGTCCCTCTGAACCACGTGAATCCTTGCAAAACTACGGTTGTCGCGCAGTTCATTTTTCAGGGATTAGTTTCGTTAACTGGGGAAGCACATGATCAGCGCCCTGTCCGCATCTTGAGACACACTGGTGGCTCACAATCTTATTTTAGCCCGTGCTCTTCCGTTTTCCTCTGAGACATCTTGGGGGAAGGGGAATAGAAATGGGATATAGTCCTAGGCCTGTTCATTTTGTTCATGTACAATCCAAACTGGTTACCGGCATTTTTCCGGTAGCAGTCTGTCCCGTATTGCCCATAGATGGGGTAGATATGCCAATGGGTAATGACATTGCAGGGGGTAAACTAACTCCTCCCTCGAAGTGGTCGATTCCCCCCTATCCAGTGATTTAGTTCCCAGCGCTCCTGAACCAGGCATTCTCAAGTTGATACGGCCGTAAGTCATGTATAAACACACAAATAAACAACAAGCAAATGAGTCTGCATTGTGTTCCCATCCTGTACCGAAAATGAACCGAACTGGGACCTCAAAATCGAGGTACGAACCGAACAGTGATTTCTTTTGTACTTTTACACCCCTAGTTCTGACTACCGTATTTTCCGGGCTATTGGGCGCGCTCTTAAGCCTCCAACCCCATCAAAAAACGACAAAAACGCAATCCAGAGCACCCCATACACGAATCCACTCGGGTGTCCCAGCACGACTTCAGTAAACTACAAAGCCGCACCAACCGCAGCGCACGCAAACACACACGGAGCAGACAGCGACAAACACCCACAGCCACACTCATCACTCCACGCCGACGAGGAACGGAACGGAGGAACGGACCGAAAAAGCGAGTCCAATGTGCCACTTCTAGACACAACTGAACAACCGAGTCACTGCGAACACGCCGACAATCCAGCGGTCCCAGACAGCACCCTCCCTACACGCCACAACTGAACAAAGCCCAGAGTCACCGTGAACGTGACAAACAAAGTCCAACTGAGCCATCCAACTGTTGTGTTTCGTTTAAAGTCCGGTGGGGTTTATTTGTGAAAAAAGTTCGAAAATAGACCATTCTATGTGCGCCTTATATCCCAGAGTGCCCTATAATGAGGAAAATAAGGTATTTTATTTTTGTGTTTAAAGGAAATAAATGCAGTTTTCAGATTCTGCAGATGCTTAAAGCTACAGTATCGAAATCGGTATTGGAACTGAAAAAGCTGGATCTCTACTCTCTACCCCCTCTCTTTCTCCATCTTTCCCTTTACCATCGCATCTCTTTCCCTCTACTCCTCCTTGCCCCACTTCTCTCTCTCGTCTCCCTCTCTACTTCCTCCACTCTTCTTGTTCCTCTCTCTATCTTCACCTCTCCCCTTCTCTCCTTCTCCTCTTCCTTCTTATCTCTCTCTCCATCCACTTGTTTACAGTGGGGACCCCTTCCTTCCTGCATCTCCCCGTCTGCTTCGTCGGCGTTGACTTGCGTTTTCATCTGGTAAATCACGTAACGGTGGCGCCTCAGCTTTCTTTTGCCTGTGGCTGAGTCGACATCTTAAAGCCGTCCTCATTGCCCCTGACGCGCTCCTGACACCTCCTCCGCTGCACTTTGAGTTCTTTTAAACCCTTTTCTCCCTCCTATATCCTCCACTTCATATCCGTCTCTCACCTTACGTTCTCCAGACAGCCGTTTCATCTCCTTCTCATTGAGCTTTTGCTTCTGGTGTTGTCACGATACCAACATTTCGATAATAAGGAATTGCCACGGAATCATGTGATGTTTAACTTCAAATCGCAGTACTTTCTTTTAGATTACTACGTAGTCTTACAGGTGATTAGTATCTGATTTTTTTCACTCCAAAAAGTAACTTCCAATTCATTTTAAATTAAAATTTGACTTGATTTGAGTAAATTCGCTTTACAAGAAAATAATCTACTAATGGATTATGGCTTTATTTTTCTTAATTCGAACAAGATACAAATTTAGTTTTTTATTTTAACTACAAAGAGTTGTTGTTTTTCTTATCTTCGCTGTGTATTTTCCTATTTCAGCCACAAAAAAACTTGTTCCACTGGTAGATAATTTTACTTGTCATGTGAAATTGGCTCAAATCAATATAGCAAGTTCTTAATTCAAGTCATTTTAACTAAGAAGATTTTAGGTTTTGTTGTGTTCTGACGAGGGTTGTCAAAAGCAGGGCAGAACAAAGGCGGGGATAAAGGGTTTGTTGACTCGTGCCCCAGGGTTTTAGAGGCCCAGAACTGGACCCTCTTCCTATTTATTTATATTAGAGGGAGGTCCGTGTAAGGCAGGGATCTCCAACCGTTTGCATCCGGTGAGCTACATTTACAAACTGAAAATGCCAGAGAGCTGCTCATTTTAGTGGTTGCAAGAAATTGAGTTGATATAAGAGGGCAAACTTTAGATGTTGTACAGCTAGATGCCTCCAAAATCTAAAACCATTATCCATTTACTAGCACACAAAGTTCAAAATAACACATTTGCAATGGTAATTAATCAAATTTGAGTTATTCAGTACAATAAGTATACCGTATTTTCCGGGCTATTAGATGCGCTCTTAAGCCTCTAACACCATCAAAAAACGACCGCACGCCCCGCAATCCAGAGCGCCCCATACACGAATCCATTCGGGTGTCCCAGCACGACTTCAGTAAACTACAAGCACCCACAGACACACTCATCACTCCACGACGACGAGGAACGGAACGAAGGAACGAACTGAAAAAGCGAGAGCAATGTGCCGCTTCTAGACACAACTGAACAACTGAGTCACTGCGAACACGCCGACAATCCGTTGGTCCCAGACAGCACCCTCCCTACACGCCGCAACTGAACAAAGCCCAGAGTCACCGTGAACGCCACAAACAAAGTCCCACTGACCCGTCCAACTGTTGTGTTTCGTGTAAAGTCCAGTGCGGTTTATTTGTAAAAAAAAGTTCGAAAATAGACCATTTAATGACAGTGCGTCTTATAATCCAGAGCGCCTAATAGCCCGGAAAATATGGTAATTCAGAAATGCCTTGGCGAGCTACTTGGAAGGGGGTGGAAAGATAATAGTAGCTTCCGAGCTACAGGTTGGAGACCCCTGAGGTAAGGTTTCTTGACCCCCCCTCTAAAAATCAGATACAAATCGAAACAGTTTGAAATTTTAGTACCATGACGACCTCAGTTGCTGCAAACCAATTTCTAAAACGGCTTTTGTGCCTAATCTGAAACGAATTTCTCTTAAGCAACATAACTTCATTAACAACCGTGAAGTGCAATCAGTTGCGACGCTCTCCGTTTTTTTTTTTTTTTTTTCCTCCTAACCCACTTGTTCGTTAGCGTATGTTTGGAAACCCAGTCTAAATGAGGCGATCACAGCGGGTAATGAGAACAAACAAAGACGCTAAATTATGTGTGAGGAAGATTTGTGTCATGCTTTTTAACGGGTCTTTAAACCAGATCCTCCAAAACACCATGCAAATAGATACAAAGTCAAAATAGAAAAACATGACTGGGAACACTACTAAATTGGGCTATGTGCTAATAGCTAATCATGTTGTGTTCAATTTGAAATGATTTTCCTTTCATAACCTGACTGATTGCATCCATGCTCTCTTCAACTCCCAGTCCCGGTTCGCCAGTGTTGAGCTACATAGTTCAGAACTGTTTTACATTTCAACAATAGACGGAAATTCAATAAAAATGTCACCTTAAGTTCATTTCGTCCCCTCTGTAACCCCACTCTAATCTTTAAAAATGTGAGCTGAAGTGATATGTGGTATAGAAGGAAATTTGTGACATTTTCTTACGTCCTATTTCCTTTCTCACATTTGATCACAACTCACTCTCGACGTTTTGCAAATGTTTATAATGGGAGGAATTTAATAAAACAAAGCAGCTTTTTTCTGTGAGTTAATACTTGACACTGATTGGTTAAAGGGAGAACAAAACCAGATCAAGTTACAGGTCAGATCTGTGCCAGAATGCCTGTTTTTCTAGGTACTTTTCAGCCGTAAACCTGTATCTGCAGCTGTAATTGAAAAATGTAAGGCAGAGCTGTTTAAAGACTCCAGAAGAGCAATGACAACCAAAAAGTTAGATAAATTTACCTGTCACTCATTTAAAGCCGGACGGATTTAACAGAAACGCATTATCTAGCTTCATATCTCTCCAATTTTCACAATTTAATTTAATATCGCCATATTAAACCAGTTGAATTAGCGTCAAAATCAAGTTGTATCATGATAATACAAAACGACAAAATCTGATACTGTATCATTTTTGCACAAAGTGAATTTAAACACAAAAATAATAGTTGTAGTTCCATGTGGTTTCAAAGTTTGAATATACCGTATTTTTCAGACTATAAGGCACAGCGGATTATAAGGCACATTAACCAAAACAAACGGACGACACTTGAGACTGATCCCTTATCCCAGGCGTCCACGATCCTTTGGCAGATCGTGGCATAATTCGCCCGGCGTTGCCTCCCTGTCTTGGTGAATGTGGATTATGAATGTGAATGTGGGTGGATCATTTAAGTTTTGATTTTTATTTCCTACGAGGAGGACTCAAATGTACATTGAGTAATGATGTGTTTAATGCAGCTTTGTGTACATTTGTTTACGTTTTACAGAAACTAAACTTAAAACTATATGGCTCATTTGCATAAACTATAAGCACTGAAAAAACAGCGCTGCTCTGTCAGACTAAAGGACACGACTCAGTGGAATATGATTGTTCTTTCTGTGGCAGAGGATGTGCTGCTGATGGTGAGTCTGTTCTTTGTGTGTATCACGTTGGAGATGGTTCATGTGAAACTTTTCAGAGATTATAAATCTACAGGTCGTGCGCAGGAGGAGCTGGAGGACATGTCTGGGTTCGTGAAGGAAGTTTGGGAGTCTCTGCTTAGACTGCTGCCCCGGCGACCTGGCCCCGAATAAGCGGAAGAAAATGGATGGATGGAGGTCGTACGCATAGACCATATAGCGGTGCAGCTTCGCTTGCCAAAGTCGTACTAAAACATTTGAACAGATTTTTGAGCGCCGTGTACCACATAAAATCAGTTTGAGGTCAGTAAGCACAACGGATTATAAAGTGCACTGTCGATTTTTGAGAAAATTGAAGGACTAAGTGCGCTTTATAGTCCAAAAAATAAGGTAGATCTATAGCTTTATATTCAGGAATTGTCCAACTTTGTAGCATTAATGTGATTTTGCCAGTACTGGGGGAAAAAAAACAATATGTAGGCAAGTTAAAATGACTTAAATTAATAACATTTTACTTTATCTGAGTCGATTCAACTTGACAAGTCAAATTATCCACCAATGGAAAGAGTGAGTTTCTTAATTCAAGGAACAGTTGATTTAGTTTCTTGTTTTAAGTCCAAAAAGTTGTTGCTTTTCTTATTTTAAGTGTAGCAAGATGGATTTTCATATTTTAAGTACAAAAAAATTTACTCAAATCATGATAAAACTTTAATTCAAGTCATTTTGTTTTTTGCAGAGTACAAATTACCATCCAGTTTCAATCCTACTTTCAATATCACTTCGGGTTGTTTTTAAAAAAAAAAAAAAAAAATCTGTAACTAGTCGCTACTTTGAATAAATCTACAAATCATCATGTAAACCAGGTTGGTAGACGGCCCCAAACCCACAGACACGGTTCACTTGGTTCAGTCTCAAACGTAGCCAAATGGGACCAAAATACTAGTGCGTGTGCTATTGTTATAATGATCCATTCTGTCAAAGTGAGATAATGATTCATGGTGATGACTCAATCCTCCGGTCCAATAGATCCATCAGAGGCTGTCTTTAACTTGAGGCCTTCAGCTCCTGCCACGATGGATGGAGAATCTAAGCTCATAAGCATAAGATCAATGGATTCATCATTTGTCAAACACTTACAATGCGCCTGGCAACACGGCTTATTTCATTTTCCGTACGATTTAGAATTCAAATAGCAAATACTTTACACAAATTGGACACTTAGGAAAAGGGATGATTCTATACACCAGTTCTGATAAAACAATGATAATAAAACACAAAATTTAAACGCATCATGTGGTCTTCTATTAGGTCTGATGTAAACTGAAAACTATTCAGGAAAGTCAAGTAGTAGTAGCATTAAGAGTAGCAGTAGTAGTATTAATGGTAGTAGTAGTAACAGTAATAGTCACAGTAGAAGCAGCAGTAGTAGCAGTAATAGTCACAGTAGCAGTAGTAGTAGCAGCAGCAGCAATGGTCACAGTAGTTGTAGTCACAGTAGTAGTAGTAGTAGTAGTAGTAGTAGTAGTAGTAGTAGTAGTAGTAGCAGTAGTAGTAGTAGTAGTAGTAGTAGTAGTAGTAGTAGCAGCATTAGTATTAGTAGTAGCCATAGCAACATTAGTAGTATCGGTGGTAGTAGTAGTAGTAATAGTAGTAGTAGTAGTAGTAGTAGTAGTAGTAGTAGTAGTAGTAGCAGTAGTAGTAGTAGTCGCAGTAGTAATAGTCAAGTAGTAATAGTCGCAGTAGTAGTAGTAGCAGTAGAAGCAGTACTAGCAGTAGTAGTAGACGTGACAACATTAATAGTAGTAGCAGTAGTAGCAGCAGAGGCAGTAGAAGCAGTAGTAGTAGTAGTAGTAGTAGTAGTAGCAGTAGTAGTAGTAGCAGTAGTAGTAATAGCAGTAGTAGTAGCAGTAGTAATAGTCGCAGTAGTAGTAGCAGTGACAACATTAGTAGTAGAAGCAGTAGTAGCAGTGGCCGAAGAAGTAGTAGTAGTAGTAGTAGTAGTAGTAGTAGTAGTAGTAGTAGTAGTAGTAGTAGTAGTAGTAGTAGTAGTAGTAGCACCAGTAGAGGCAGTAGTAGCACTATTAATGGTAGTAGTACCAGAAGTAGAAGCAGTAGCAGTCGGCGCAGTAGTGGCAGCAGTAGCAGTAGCACTAGTAATAGTAGCAGTAGCAGTAGTAATAGTAGTAGTAGCAGTATTGGTAGCAGTAGCATTAGTAGAAGTGCCAGTAGCTGTAGTAGTAGTAGTCGCAGTAGTAGTCGTATTAATAGAAGTAATGTCATTAGTATCAGTAGTAGTAGTAGCAGTAATAGTAGTAGTAGTAGTAGTATCAATTAGTGTCTGGGTATTTGTTTTTTCGTCGGCACATATTCCAGATCGGTTCTAATGGCTGCTGAAGTCGTTTTGGGCAAATGAAAACTTGTGGTGAGCTCCATTCACCAACACGAACCAATCTAATTAAGAGTCCAATCTCTTTTCCAACGCGAAAGGCTCCTGGATCTATCAAGAACAGAATCTGGCAAAATTGGTGCTAAAAAGCTTTTCGACGAACTTAAGGAGGAAAGGGCGGCAACATGTACTTTTACTAGTAACACAATCACAACTGAACCCGGGACGCCGTAAATGGCCATGTAATAATAAACCAAAAACAAAAAAAGAAAGATATTTTGGGAATTTAACAACAAAGTGAATTTCGACTTTAGTCACAGGATCTGGCAACCCAAAGTGAAAACCTCATTCTGTTTTCCGATTGGATTATCAGCTTAAAAACCTTACTCGCGGCCTTTTAATACTCGCCCCGTAATTTTCCAGTTTATAATTTAGCAAAATGAAAAAATTAATCCGCCAATTTAAATGAGAAATGCTTATAATGCAAGTGTAACATGGAATACATTTAATCTGGAGCCGGCGCCGCAGCAGAATCCATCTCCGCGATCACCTTATATAACATAATTGGATTACGATTTGGAAAATTCAATCATACTTCAAATATCCATTCTAAGTGGCCTAACTATAATGTGGTATCCCATATTAGCATTAAATGTCTAAGGGATAACTCATTGTACTTGACTAATGCGGGCCATAGTGGTCTGGATTGTACCACTAAATGTGTGGGAATGAGACAGGCTACATTAGATTTGATGGCTTCAGAGATCAGTGCGTCTAAATGAGATGGCTTCAGATATGAGCGCGGGGAATAGGCCGAACTCACGTGACGGCACTGCTGGTTCGAGTCCAAGTTTAGTCCCGATTTAGTTCTGGTTTAGGGGTGGCGGGAGGCGAAGTTTAGCCCTGGCTTAGTCGTAGTGGTTGGGTCCTGGTTTAGTCCTGGTTTGAGCCAAAGTTTAGTTCTGGTTTAATCCTAGTGGTTCAGTCCTGGTTGGAGCCTTAGTTTAGTCCTGGCTGGAGTCCTGGTACAGTCGTGGTTGGAGTCCAAATTTAGTCCTGGTTTAGTCCTGGTTTAGTCCTGGTTTAGTCCTGGTTTAGTCCTGGTTAGTCCTGGTTCAGTCCTGGTTCAGTCCTGGTTCAGTCCTGAATTAGTCCTGAATTAGTCCTGAATTAGTCCTGGTTTAGTCCTGAATTAGTCCTGGTTTAGTCCTGAATTAGTCCTGGTTTAGTCCTGGTTTAGTCCTGGTTTAGTCCTGAATTAGTCCTGAATTAGTCCTGGTTCAGTGCTGGTTCAGTGCTGGTTCAGTCCTGGTTGTTCAGTCCTGGTTTAGTCCTAGTTGTTCAGTCCTGGTTTAGTCCTAGTTGTTCAGTCCTGGTTTAGTCCTAGTTGTTCAGTCCTGGTTTAGTCCTGGTTTAGTCCTAGTTGTTCAGTCCTGGTTTAGTCCTAGTTGTTCAGTCCTGGTTTAGTCCTAGTTGTTCAGTCCTGGTTTAGTCCTAGTTGTTCAGTCCTGGTTTAGTCCTAGTTGTTCAGTCCTGGTTTAGTCCTAGAGGTCCAGTCCTGGTCGGTGCCCAAGTTTAGTCCTGGTTTAGTTCTAGTGGTTCAGTCCTGGTTGGAACCCAAGTTCAGTCCTGGTCAGTCCTCTTAAAGTCCCAGTTCTTAGAGTCCCAGTTCTTAGAGTCCCAGTTCTTAGAGTCCCAGTTCTTAGAGTCCCAGTTCTTAGAGTCCCAGTTCTTAGAGTCCCAGTTCAGTCATGGTTGGAGCAAAAATGTATTCCTGGATTCTACCTGGGCGACTGAGGGATTTTACAAACATTTCGTCCTTGTTGCTTAGTCCTGGTTTGGCCCTGGTTTCAGTCCCTGGTTTCACTCTCGCTTTGGCACAGGTTTAGTTTCAGACCAACTCTCAGTTTTGTTGTTATTTACATGTGGTGCGTGCCTTTCTCAATATTGCAGAAGTTTTGACCTGGTTCATGGTTTCCGTCTCTGTAAATACTCGGCATAAACACGGAGCAATCAAAACGCAATCACACCAAACGAAAGGACTTTGAACTGCGAACGTAATAAGGAAGTTTTTGTTTGTTTGTTTGTTTGTTTTTTGTAGTCTGGGTCATTCTAAATCAATTTTTTCTGTCATTTTTGGGTGAATCGCAGAAAGTTCTACAGCCCCCTGCCCTTTATTTGAAATCATATCAAATTACCAAACGTCAAACACAACAACGAGATCACAAACAAGCCTCTTACGCATTTCATTTCTCTTAGTGCGTCTTCCGTTCGCTCAAACTCCGTAATTATGTCATCTACGCGAGCTGGATCCGAAGGCCAGGTCGGTCTCCACGCGCGGGGGAAGCGGCGTCGCGTGTGTGGTCTGTCAATAAAACCGTAACCAAACAGCCAATTCTTTTAGCGCGATCCGGAGTGACAAGAGGCGTCCATCAAAATGACCAACTCCCCCTCACTTTGGGCCCCGGCGCCGTGAATCAATCGGATCTGACAGAAGCGTCGCCACCTCTCGATGTAAATAAACACGGGAGCAGAGGGGAGGAGAAGGAAGAGGAGCAAAGTAGGACAGGCAGAGCAAAGATGAGAAGGAGAAAAAAAAAAAGAAGCGGAGATGAGAAAGCAAAGTGAGGTACAAAAACTGCATTGTTCAGGAGATTTTGAGCATTTCTCTACAAAAGCTAAGCAGATTTTTTGACGTTTTATAGTTAGGATGTCATAATATATAATTTTTCTGTTAGGATTTTTCTGTGTGAGAAGGTTTTTTATCTCGACTCCACGTTTTGGCTCCATCCAGAAGCAATTTTCATGCTCATAGTACAGGTTCAGGCCCAGGTTCAGTCCCAGATAGAGCCCAAATTTAGTCCTCGTTTAGTCCTAGTTGTTTAGGCCTGGTGCAGCTCTGGTTTAGTCCTGGTTCAGTCCTGGTTCAGTCCCAGAAGGAGTCCAAGTTAAGTACTGGTTTAGTCCTAGTTGTTTATTCCTAGTTGCAGTCCTGGTTGGAGTCCAGGTTGGAGTCCAGGTTGGAGTCCAGGTTGGAGTCCAGGTTGGAGTCCAGGTTGGAGCCCAGGTTGGAGCCCAGGTTGGAGCCCAGGTTGGAGCCAGGTTGAGCCCAGGTTGGAGCCCAGGTTGGAGTCCAGGTTGGAGTCCAGTTGGAGTCCTGGTTGGAGTCCAGGTTTAGTACTACTGGTTCAGTCCTGGTTCAGTCCCAGAGGTTCAGTCTTAGATAGAGCCCAAGTTTAGTCCTAGTTGTATAGTCCTGGTTTAAGTCCTGGTTTAATCCTGGTTTAGTCCTAGTGGTTCAGACCCAGATGGAGCCCAAGTTTAGTCCTGGTTGTTTAGTCCTGGTTGGAGTCCTGGTTGGAGTCAAAATTTAGTCCTGGTTGTTTAGTCCTGGTTGGAGTCCTGGTTGGAGTCCTGGTTGGAGTCCAAATTTAGTCCTAGTGGTTCAGTCCCAGATGGAGCTCAAGTTAATCCTAGTTGTTTATTCCTGGTTGATGATTTTGCTGTGTGAGAAGGTTTTTTAGTCCTATTATAGACCTGGATGAGTCCTAGTATAGTCCTGCTATAGTCTTAGTTTAGTCCTGCTTTAGTCCTGCTTTAGTCCTGCTTTAGTCCTGCTTTAGTCCTGCTTTAGTCCCTTTAGTCCCGCGTTAGTCCCAGTAATTGTTCCGGGTTGGACCAAATGCATATGAAGTAATAAGGATCAACTTTTTATCTTTTTATTTTTATCTCGACTTTGTGTTTTGGCTCCATCCAGAAGCCATTTTCAATCTCACAGTTACAGCTCGGAGAAACTATAGGATTTCTCCTCCTCTGAGATAAATAAGTCCTGCCCTAAAGGGAGGAGTTTAAACCCAAACTGAGCTTCTTTGGGACTCTCAGCACAAAGAAACAAAAACAACTTTTACTTTTACTCATTTTTCCCCAACAAACCAGCCTTCTGTTTAATTGATGAAAATTATAATTGTGTTTTAACAAACCAAATCTGTTCTCCAAAACAAATAAATGACACCCAGGCCCACCATTACAATATTGCAGTTAATGTTTGTGTTCTTGCAACATTCCAGCAATTATAGGTATTTGATTGTTAAAGACGTCATATTGTTCCAAAACAAAAATAAGCAATCATCATAAAATATCATTAAAAATATCATTAACAAGGTGTTTATACACATTTAAAAAACAATTCTTTCACCCCCTGCAGTGAGGAGTAAAACTATTCAGAGCCAGTGTGCAGTTTCAAGACAGACTGGAATGTCTGAGTCACACAGGAGCGGGACAAATGATGAATACAGTAAAATTAACAACAAAAACTGCATTATAATAAACAAAAGTATGAATCGTTGCACCTACAATGAACAGCGATGTAACAATAACCGAAATATCGTGATATCGTATCGTCAAAGTTCGTGGATCATCACAATATATCGAATTACAAGTCTCTTTGCTTAAATTAAGAGTCAAAGTGCAGCAAAAGCTAAAAAAAAAAAAAGACAGAACTACATAGACCATGATCCTTTGCTCCATTTCAGTGCAGACTACATGAAGAAATAACAGTTCTAATCACTTTTAAGGTCTTTCAGGGCATCTCCAGGTTTGACTATCACAAATTTAAGACTTTTTAAGACCTTTTTAAGACCACTTAAATGAAAATAAGGACCAACATCGCACCCATCATGCGGGCGAAAAACACCAGAACAAATTTTAAGAGTGATCAACCAACTACCGGTACTTTATCTAGAGCCTAAGAGTCATGATCCATCCATGATCCAGCCCGGTTGAGTAAACAAAAAAAATTGGCTAATGAAATTTAAGACCTTTGTGAAAAAAATAAGACATGGACATCATCATTTAAGACTTTTTCAGGCCTTAATTTAGACCTTTTTAAGATTTTTAAGACCCCACAGTGACCCTGTCTTTGGATTAAGACTTGTCAAGGTATTTTAAGAGGAAAAAGTAACAGTAACAGTTTTAGCTGTTTAGCCTCCACAAAATATCGCAATAAATATCGTATCTTGAGATCTATATCGTGAAAATATCGTACTGAGAGATTTGGATATTGTTACATCCCCAATCGTGAGCCTCCACACCATATTGTGAGCTTTCCCACGATGTTGCAATAAATATCGTACAGTGAGGTTCATATCGTGATGATATCGTATCGTGAGACTTTGATATTGTTACACCCCTAATAATTAACATATTAAAAACAAGACTATATTGCAATTTCTGACCCTGCATTTAAGCTGAGAGCAAATGCAAAGCTCGTCTCTATTAGTGTTTAAGATATTATTGTTGAATCATTGCAAATTACATTTCAGTTTACTTATGAATTGTAATATTTGAAATTTCTAATGGTACGATATTTATTGCAATATTTTGTGGAGGCTAACAAAACTTAATGTGTTACTTTTTCCTCTCAAAATGCCTTGGCAAGACTTTGGTTCTGTTATAAACCAAATAGTTAAGACTTAAAAGTGCTTAGAACTGTTATTTCTTCTTGTAGTCTACACTGAAATGGAGCAAAGGATCATGGTCTATGTAGTTCCCTCTGTCTTTTTTTTTTTAGCTATATTGCTGCACTATGACTATTTATTTAAGCAGGGAGACTTAATTCGATATATTGTGATGGTTCACGATATTACTGTGAGACTTTTGATGATACGATATCATGATATTTATATTTATATTGTGACATCCCTGAAATTTAAAGCCAAGCAAAGCAAAAAATATGACTAAAATAAAAGCATGTTTGTTTACTGAAATGAAAAACCTGCATCTTTACACCGCGTGTCCTTGCATCTCAAACCTGCGTTGTATTTGGCCTGGAGGAGAGCTTAGTAATGTAAACGTTGCTCCTTTAGCTCTAATCTTCTGCAGTATGGCATAAAAATCATCCATCTCCATGACGACTACGGTTTTAATCCGTGTATCATTCGTTCATTTGTTTTTCAATATAAAACCAAAAATAAGAAAACGAAAAAAAAACAACTATTTTCTTTATTATTTGTCTCCAAAACCAAAATGAAAAAATGGATAATGATTTGTTTGGTCAGTTTTCGATTTTGTGTTTAAATGAAAAATGGATAATGGTCGTTTCCCGTTTCCGTTACTTCTGTGAATGCGATGCCGGACTAAACCAGGACTAAACCAGGACTAAACCAGGACTGAGACCAAAACTGAGGCCGGGAAGAGGACCGGGACAGAGACCGGGACAGAGACCAGGACAGAAAACGGTTTAGTCCTGGTTTAGTCCTGGTTTAGTCCTGGTTTAGTCCTGGTTTAGTCCTGGTTTAGTCGTAGTTTAGTCGTAGTTTAGTCGTAGTTTAGTCCTGGTTTAGTCCTAGTTTAGTCCTAGTTTAGTCCTGGTTTAGTCCTAGGTTTAGTCCTGGTTTAGTCCTAGGTTTAGTCCTAGGTTTAGTCCTAGGTTTAGTCCTAGGTTTAGTCCTAGGTTTAGTCCTAGTTTAGTCCTAGGTTTAGTCCTGGTTTAGTCCTGGTTTAGTCCTGGTTTAGTCCTGGTTTAGTCCTTGGTTTAGTCCTTGGTTTAGTCCTAGGTTTAGTCCTGGTTTAGTCCTGTTTAGTTTAGTCCTAGGTTTAGTCCTTTTAGTCCTAGGTTTAGTCCTAGGTTAGTCCTGGTTTAGTCCTAGGTTTAGTCCTGGTTTAGTCCTGGTTTAGTCCTTGGTTTAGTCCTTGGTTTAGTCCTAGGTTTAGTCCTTGGTTTAGTCCTGGTTTAGTCCAGGTTTAGTCCTGGTTTAGTCCAGGTTTAGTCCAGGTTTAGTCCTTGTTTAGTCCAGGTTTAGTCCAGGTTTAGTCCAGGTTTAGTCCAGGTTTAGTCCAGGTTTAGTCTGTATGTGGCACAAAAGTCCGGCAAAAGTCATGGAAACAGGAAACTGCCATTATCCATTTTTTTCCATGATTCATTTAAGCACAAAATTGAAAACTGAAAAAACGAATCTCTTTTTCATTTTGGTTCTGGAGACAAATAACGAAGAAAACTGTATTTTTGTTTTCTTATTTTTGGTTTTACTTTGAAAAACGAATGAACAAATGATACACGGATTGGTTTTAACTTTGTAATCCTGCAGGTGTCGTTCAACCACCATAATAAAGTGACGTACTGTATCTTTAAAAATAACCCCAGGTGAGCTCGTGGAAAACGTTGTATCCGTAATTGTCTTTTTACTTTAGCAAATAAATTGTCTTTTCCTCCTCCAGTGGCTGTTAAAGGGACTGTGAGGTCAACTCAATAGGCCCGAGATAAACAGGAGGATGGATATAGGTGGGAGAGGAGGAGAGGGAGAGAGAGGGAGTCATATGGAAGGAATGAAAGGAGAGATAAATTAAAGGAGAGGACAGGGTCGGACCGGTACACGGACGACAGCCAAATGAGCGTGCTCACGACCCCGGGGAGGAGAAGACGTAAAGAACAGCACAGAAGAAGAATGAGCCAAATGAAAACAACTCAGGAGGACATCCATAATCGATGTGGGATAAAGCGGTCGTGCTGAGAGGAACAAAGCCGAGGGAGGGAGGGAGGGAGGAGAGAGGAGGTGAGGAGAAGAGGAGGAGAGGGGAGAGAGGAGGAGAGAGGGGGGAAAGAAAGAACAGAGCAACTTAAGAAAACAAAAAGGAAAAAAAAAAAAAGAAGGTGTCGCTTGGAGGGAATTTCTATTTCGAGTCAGAATATTTTAGTCCTTGTTATATTTAGTTTGGGGTTAGTTCAGGTTTAGGCATGGTTTAGTTCTAGTTGAGTCCTAGTTGAGTCCTGGTATAGTCCTAGTATAGTCCTGGTATAGTCCTAATATAGTCCCGGCTGAGTCCCAGCTGAGTCCCAGTATAGTCCCGGGACGGTCCTAGTATAGTCCTGATTGAGTCCTGGGATAGTCCCGAATTAGTCCTGGATGAGACCTAGTTTAGTCCTAGTATAGTCCTTTTTGAATCCTGACTGAGTCCTTGCATAGTCCTAGTATAGTCCTAGTATAGTCCTGGGATTGTCCTAATATAGTCCTGGGATTGTCCTAATATAGTCCTGGGATTGTCCTAATATAGTCCTGGGATTGTCCTAATATAGTCCTGGGATTGTCCTAATATAGTCCCGGCTGAGTCCCGGCTGAGTCCCGGCTGAGTCCCGGCTGAGTCCCGGCTGAGTCCCGGCTGAGTCCCGGCTGAGTCCCGGCTGAGTCGTAGTATAGTTCCGGGATAGTCCTAGTATAGTCCTGATTGAGTCTTGGATGAGTCCTAGTTTAGTCCTAGTATAGTCCTGTTTGAATCCTGACTGAGTCCTTGCATAGTCCTAGTGGAGTCCTGGTTGAGTCCTGGTTGAGTCCTAGTATAGTCCTAGTATAGTCCTGGTTGAGTCCTGGTTTAGTCCCGTTATAGCCCTGGTCGAGCCCTAGAGTGGTCCTGGTATGGTCCTGGTATGGTCCTGGTATGGTCCTGGTATGGTCCTGGTATGGTCCTAGTATGGTCCTAGTATGGTCCTGGTATGGTCCTGGTATGGTCCTAGTATGGTCTTGGTTTTGTCCCAGCCTTAGTCCCAGCCCTAGTCCCGGTTTGTCATATTTATGGGCCAAAATCCGTATGAAGTATTAATAAAAATCAACATTACATTTTAATAATTATGTCATATACAGGCGTCTTCCTAAATTATACCATCAAATTCTAAAATGTCTTGAACAAAACTGGGGGAGAGCGAGGATGAGCGCGAGGAAGAGGAGGAGCAGAGCGACTGACAAACTGCAGGAAAAAAAAGGAGGTATGGAGCTCGAGGGACTTTCTATTTAAAACCAGAACAATTGGGAACACTTGTGTTAGTTTACACAGCAGAGTGAACCACATCCTCGCGCTTAGATCTTCCCCAGGCACTGTCTTTCTAATCAGGCCTGGCATCACAGAGCAGCGTCTCCACCTCCACCATCACCACCACACAACGAGCAAAACCCCGTCTGCCACTCACAAACACTCAGGCCTGGGCCACACGGGGAAACAACCACCACCAACAACGGCTTATATTGATCATGGGGTCGAATAAATATAAGGCTTTAATAATAATAAGGTTAATGGACACAGACAAGGCAGACATGTTAAATTAATCCTACATTTATTTTTCAAGACAATAGAGTTGTAAGTCTCGTCTGAAGACCCACTTTTATTCTTTGGCTTTTAACACCATGTGAGTTGTGTGGTCCTCTGTATTATTAAATATTAATCATCATCATCATCATCATTACTGTTATTATTATTACTATTACTATTGTTATTTTTATCATTATTATCACTATTATTGCTATTACTATTATTATTACTACTATTATTACTATTACTATTATTACTATTACTATTATTATTACTACTATTACTATTATTACTATTACTATTCATTACTATTACTATTATTACTATTACTATTATTACTATTATTACTACTATTATTATTATTATTACTACTATTACTATTATTACTACTATTATTATTACTACTATTACTATTATTACTACTATTATTACTATTATTACTACTATTATTACTATTACTATTAGTATTACTACTATTATTATTGCTACTAATACTATTATTATTACTACTATTACTATTATTATTACTACTATTACTATTATTATTACTACTATTACTATTATTACTACTATTACTATTATTATTACTACTATTACTATTACTACTATTACTATTATTATTACTACTATTACTATTATTACTATTATTATTTATGTATTTTTTTTATTTTTTATTTATTGCTATTCTATGATTTTGCTCTTGTTTTATTTTACTGGTTTTATTATTTTAAGACTAGTATGATTATTTTAGTAGTTTATTTTATTGTAAAATGTGCTATAGAAATAAAGTTGATTAATTATAATAATTATATAATTTAATTTGTGGATTTAAAAGGTCATATATTACACAAAATTGGGTCTTGTGAGCTTTAAGTCATGTTGTAATGTTGTTACCTCCTCAAAAACTGACCTGGAGTTGTGCTTTGTTTCAGTCACACATGTTTGACTAAATCCAGCATTATTAGTCTGTCTACATCTCCAAAAATCAAAGTGCTCTGTTCCTCTACCTTTCACCTTTAGTTCAGGAGAGATTGGCACTTCCAAGCCTGAAATCACCCAAATGTTTCAAATGAATATGCATGGAGCTTAAAAACACAGTGGTTCACTTCTGGTGTTGCCACGTGACATCACAAGGTGGAACAGATGGTTTTCTGTTTGAGAGAAGAGCTCAGCCTAAATATGCAGGGTTTATGTGTTAAACATGTATGAGTGAAACAAAACACCACTCCAAGCATGTTTCTGAAGAGGAAACAATAGGAGTGTAACAGTGCAGTACATACCTCGGTTTTGAGTACAGTACAGGAATCAAAATGCAAAACCATTTTCTTGTTGTTTATTTGTGTTTTTATTAAACCAACTATTTCTTCTAACATTATACAAATGGGAAAATAAAATAAATGCAAAGTGCTGCTTGGTAATATAAGTTAAATAAAATATTCTCAAATAAGCAACAAATGTATGAAATATATATAAAACCGCAGCACAAACAGTTCCAGCGTCAAGTTTTACTCAATCTTTATATTTTTGTCCAGGAAAAACAACTTATCCACATTGTCTTCAGTAAGTGCAGGGTGGGGGATACTGTGCCGGCAAATGTGGCGCAAGGACTGCTCAACGTTTTGCGAATATTCACGTGGTTCGGAGGGACGTAGTCAAGGCGGGGGGGAAACTGTTGTCAAGGTAGCCATCCTAACTATAAAGCGCTGTGGCAAACACTGCCACCCCAATCACGGATGAATCCCCTCGTGAATATTAAAGCACCGAGCCTTCTGTGTATCTGCACATGTCGTGGTGGAATGTAAACACACATTAATTGCGCAAATTCACTCGTGCACAGCCCTGCACTGAACCGAACGTCCCGTACCAAAACGGTTCGGCATAAATACATGAACCGTTACCCCCCGAGGAAACAACATTAAGACATAGATCAGAAAATATTGCAATATAAGCCCTTTAAATGATTTTTTGTTTGTTTGTTTTAGTATGTTCTTTGTCTAAAATGTTCCACAGTATGGCATTACACTTGTATATCCTGCACTTACAACTTCACTAACAAGTGTTTTTATTGATCAACCTTGAAACACCTGCATTGTCGACTAAACCAGGAACCAGGACAGAGACCGGAACAGAGACCGGGACAGAGACCGGGACAGAGACCGGGACAGAGACCGGGACAGAGACCGGAACAGTCCTGGTTTAGTCCTGGTTTAGTCCTGGTTTAGTCCTGGTTTAGTCCTGGTTTAGTCCTGGTTTTAGTCCTGGTTTAGTCCTTGTTTTTGTCCTGGTTTAGTCCTTGTTTTTGTCCTGGTTTAGTCCTTGTTTTTGTCCTGGTTTAGTCCTTGTTTTTGTCCTGGTTTAGTCCTCGTTTTTGTCCTGGTTTAGTCCTTGTTTTTGTCCTGGTTTAGTCCTTGTTTTTGTCCTGGTTTAGTCCTGGTTTAGTCCTTGTTTAGTCCTGGTTTTTGTCCTGGTTTAGTGCTTGTTTAGTCCTGATTTAGTCCGTATGCAGCGCAAAAGTCCAGCATCGCAGTCACAGAAGTCACAGAAATGGGAAACGGCAATGATTTTTTTGTTTTGTTTTGTTTTAGTACGTTCTTTGTCTAAAATGTTCCACAGTACGGCATTACACTTGTATATCCTGCACTTACAGTTTCACTAACAGGTGTTTTTATTGATCAACCTTGAAACGCCTGCATTCTCTCCACGAGCATTGTCGACTAAACCAAGACGAGAAAAGGAGCACACCAAGTGAGCAAAACTGCATTTCAATTAGTATCTGCGTATGGATTTTTCGACATCCCCGAGATACAATATTTTAATTCAGCATATCTCCTTCAAAACACCCATTTTTCCAATTATCTTGAAGCATCTCCCACCTTTATTCTCCATCTTTCCTCCACCCCACAGCGACCAGGCTCCTTCTTCTGTCACTCACTGAACACCGCACAAACACAGCCCCAGCACAGACACCCAAGCGTTCAGAGACGTGATTGCTCAAAATTCATGAATCATCGGCGCACGAATCAGCCGTGAGCTTGTTTGGGGAAAAAAAAAGGAGAAGTGGAAAAGGAGGGTAAGAAATACGGAGGTTATGGCGGTGTCGTTTTAAATGCTTTTAGGGGGAGAACGTATCAGGAAACGGCTGGGAGCGAGTTGACTAGAGAGAGTAGAGACCCAGGGGAGCTATATGACAAGTGTGCGTCACCTTTCCTTGACTCCTAACCCCTCCCTCGCAGTGCTACATTAAAACGGAGTGAAAACATTAGCGACTGGGGCAATTCATTTCTTTCAAAACCGGGATTTTCAGCGTCTAGTCTCAGAAGAGTTGGCTAAAATGTTTTGTGCTCTTGTTTTATGAGTTCACAGACCATCAAGCAAATCCAGAAAGCAGGGAGATTATTTGGTTAAATCCATTGTGACTATTTGGGGTTTGATTTGATTTTTATTTCTAAACGTGTAAGTCGAGTTCTTCTATCAAACAGAAAACACTCCACTCCACTTTCTGATGTCATGTAGTAAAACAGGAAGAGCTCCACTGTGTTTCTAAACTATATAGAGCTTCACTTGAATCATTTGGATGATTTCAACCTGGAATTGCCTAAGTCTACTGAACAAAAGGTAAACTGTAGCTGTTAACTTGAAATTTTCATGACATCACAAGGTGGAACAAAGCATTTTGAGATGACGTCAGACTAATAATAAAGGATTACTCAAACATGTGTGAATGAAACAAAACACAACACCAGGTAGAAGGGCTGAACGATCGATCAATTTGGACCAAAAATTGCGATCTCAGACAAGACAATCTTGGGAGCACCAAAGCCGTTTTTTTTTTTTTTTTTTTTTTTGCAGAGCTCCTAAAGCCCAATTTTAAAGGCTAAGTTTAGTTCTGCGTCGCCTCAGCGCACACTGCTGCCGTCACCCTGTCGCTGTCATTTTTGATTTATGGATCTGCGTCGAGGTCTATGCGCCGCAAAGTAATTCACCGCCACAACGCGAGGAGGCGAGGATTTAAACCTGGCGTTTGTGTAAAGTTTAACATGAATCATTTCCAACACGATAGAAGCACAGAACAGACTCACCATCAGCAGCACATCCTCTGTCACAGAAAGAACACACATATTCCACAGAGTCGTGTCCTTTAGTCCGACAGAAGCTGAACCGCATCAGCACACGAGCTTTTTTTTCAGCACTTAATAGTTTAAGCAAATGAGCCATGTGGTTTTAAGTTTCGCTGCTGTAAAGCGTAAACAAATGTGCGTAAAGCTGAATTAAACACATTATTACTCAAGGTATACTGAAAGAACAGAGTAAAGGAAATGTCTGTAGAACGGTGGTAGAGACGACCAATCACAGCCCTTTTTTTGTGTAAATTGGGCTTTATGATCCAGCGTCAAATCATCGGTGCAGGACTCTGGTATGATGCAAGTTTCTGTGATGTTCATGTGCACTGAAAATTTAGGATGAAATTGAAATCGCAATATCCGACAGAAAAACAGCAATTCAATTTTTTTTTTTTTTTTTTTTTTTTTTTAAATCGTTCAGCCCTGCCTGGTAGCTCCCTGAAAACACGCTGCGAGTACGGTTGACTTTTCGAAAGATCTAACTTGTAACTTGGCTTAGTGGAGACACCAGCTTGTCTCCACGGGGACAGTTTAATGCCATATTGTGGAACACTTTAGGCAAAGCAATAACAAAATCATCTTCATAGAAACAAGCAGGTGGCAGACAACACACCAGGAAATTAAAAAGTGCTCATTTAAAAGGGTCTATATTACGCTTTTTCTGATTTTTGTTATAACGTTCAAACCTGGAGTTGTATTTTGTTTCATTCACACAAAACCTGCATCTTTAGTATCATTTCAGTCCTGGAATTGCCAATCTCAACTAAACAAAAGATAAAAAACGAGTCTGTTAACTTGAAAACTACTCTCCGTAACATCACAAGGTGGACCAGAGCATTTTGAGTTTTGTAGAAAGACTAATAAAGCAGGATTGCTCAAACACAGCATTCTAACATGGCTAAACGCTCACGGGAGACAGTTTTGCGCAACCTTTAAGTTTTATTTTCTCCTCTTAGTTATTATCTGTTAGCTCTAGAGACAAAAACACTATCTTTATTTTAGTTCGCAAAAATATATGGGGCTAGTTTCACTTTTATGCATCCGCGACTGATAACATCTCTGGAAACCTTTTACATTGGCCTTTTCCTTCCCGGTTAAAGTGTGTTTGCATATTCTCCGCAGGCCCGCACAGCACAGTGGAAAGGTGCTTATTTCTCTCCACTTTGGCGACTGGGACACCCGCAGCGAGCCCCCCCCCCCCTCGTCCGCACAACAAAGCAGAGACCGGTCCATCAAGGCCTCCATTTTCAAGTGATGCTCCCCAATCATCTCTAGTTACACTGCACTCTCCCTCCAGGGCCGGCACTCAAAGGCAGCTCTGTGGTTCTGAGACAGGTGTGGTAGGACGGCACAATACCGGGTCTTTTTACGCTCCCCCCCGTCTCCCCCCCCGCCTCACCTGGATTAAGAGGAGGGGGGAGGAGCGGAGGGAAGAAATCCGCAACAATAGTGTGTCTGTTTTCTGTACAGATTCAAGTGCGGCGGTGCAGGTTTGATTCGAAAACTGCACTTGACGTACTTTTATATAGAAAAAAAAAAGTGCGCCGACCACCTAACGTTTCAAGGGAGGGGTCCACCGCCTGCTTGTCTCCATGGAAATGTTATGGCTCTGTCTAGAATGTTCCACAGTATAGATTAAACCTACATAACATGAGCAGGTTACAGCACTACGCTACATTACAATCCAGATCTGTGCAGAGTCGCTCTATTCACAGAAAGAATTCTTGTGTTTTTGAGGTAGCACATCCCCACCAGGAAAGTTGCACAGTGCACCTTTAAACTATACTGTTTTTTGGTTTGTTTTATTTTGGTTTTATGTTGTTGATAACCTGGATTTGAATACAGTGTTTTTTTTTATGTAATTTTTGGTACTGAAATGACAAATTCTGATTCTGAAATCCAGATTCAGTGATTGTATTTTTCTTGGAAGAACTATGTAACATTTTTGGAGGGTCCACCACCTTCTCATCTCCATTATTATTATTATTATTATTTATTATTATTATGTTTATTTATTTCGGACAGTAATACATAGAACATAAATTAAAAAACAAAAACAAAAAACTAAATAATAAAAAAAAAGACAAAAACGTAAATACATAGATATAACACAAAAAGTAACTATTTCTATTCTATAATAACAGGCAAAATAAATGTTACGCAGAATTTTCCTTGTGTCCGAAAAAGGAGTGGGAGGAAGTTGGGTTGGGTATCATTAAGAAGTTACCGATACAATACATATCTCGATACATAGGCCACGATACGATACAGATCGATACAGTGATCTTACAGTTCAATACAGTATATTTCAAATCGATTAGATGTGGTTCAATAAAATATAACGT
This sequence comes from Boleophthalmus pectinirostris, assembly GCF_026225935.1. Taxonomy (NCBI): domain Eukaryota; kingdom Metazoa; phylum Chordata; class Actinopteri; order Gobiiformes; family Gobiidae; genus Boleophthalmus; species Boleophthalmus pectinirostris. The sequence continues at coordinate 32,402,038 of NW_026571447.1, read as the reverse complement.
CTAAATCATGGCTTTGATACTAAAAGTCTTTATTAAACCACTTCTTGTGCAAAGTTCATATGAAACAAACACATTTTACTCCTCAAAACAGTGAAAATGTGAAATGTGTCGCATAAACGAGTTTCATTCAACAAAACTGTAGCACTGTAACAAAATAATTTAACAAAATATACAAAAAAATATTCTTGGCAACATATCGATACAGCAGCCCCTGATATTGATATTGTATCATCACATTAAACGATACGATATATTGATATTCTGATATTTTTGCACACCCCTAATCTCCTTGGTGATGTTTTCGATATTATACAGTATTCACTTATTTCAATAGAAACAAGGAGATGATGCCGCCAGGTCATATCTGTGGAGAGGTGGCCTCGCTCACTCTTACAATGTATGTTTTTCCATGTATTTTTGCGCTCTAATAACATAACATATTACTGTTAGTCGGGATGTAACAATAACCGAAATATTGTGATATCGTATTGTCAAAAGTATCACAATAATATCGTGGGCTGTCACAATATATCGAATCACAAGTTCCTTTGCTTAAATGCATGGTTTTATAGTAGCAACAGCTTATAAACATCGGGAACTACATATCCCATGATGAAAAAATATGTTTTTTACTTGAATTCTTGGGAAATTCTAGCGAAAACAATAACATAACATTGCCATAAAAACACTGTATTGTTTACATTCAGGATGTTGAAAGCCATTTTAATATGAAGAAAAATGGAAAATCGACGGTGATTGACGGTTGATGGTGTCAGTTTATCATTTCACTTAAGATAAGGTTTTATATGGGACAACATCAGATAGAAGAGGTTTTTTAAAAGTCAGACTGAACTCATATCAATCAATCAGCAGGACAGGTTTTTGGTCAACCAAGAATTTCTTTAGTGGAATTTGAGTTGGCGTGATTACCAAATAAAACAAAAAATGTAATTATTGAGGTAAAAGAATGTACTACAACAACAAAAAAGTCTTGTCTTTTTATTTAAAGGGCCCATATTACGACATTTTCTGAGCTATGATGTTGTTTCCTCATCACAAACTTCCAAACTCACATGTTTAACACACAAATTCTGCATGTTTAGGTCGAGTTTTTCCCTCAAACAGAATATACTCCGTTAAACCTTCTGATTCCATGTTGTAAGTGCTCCACTGTGTTTCTAAACTCCATGGAAACTCACATGAACCCTTTCTGCGTCGTATTGTGAGTGCACATAAGGTCAGATGCATAGAAATAGTTTATAGTTTTGACAGCTTCTGCCACGCCTCCTTTTTTATCGACCAATCACTCAGCAGGACAAGAATTTCTTCAGTCGATCACAGCCCGAGGAAACTACCTTGTGATTCATATGTTTGTGATATCTCCTGCTCCAGCGTCGGGTGTATTGTTGTGTCTAGCAGCTGTGAGCTCACTGTCTGTCCAAGGTTGTACCAACAAAACATTCTGACAAAAGTTTTCAAGGTCCAGCGATGTATGACAGCAGGGAACGGGCCCTTTCCACCGCTGCCATGGAGACAGTGAAATACAATGATAGATCGAGTTTCAATGTGTATATGATGCATTTCCATTAACCTTCAAATCTGAAAAGAACCAGCTAAAACAAAGACTATGTTATACAAGCTTTTTTATAAAGTTACAGATAATTATTTCTGCAGTTCACGGTACTTGAGAATAGTTAAATCAGTGATATATATTTTTTTTTTTTACAATTTGAGTAGTAATAGTTTGAGTTTTTTTATTGTGCGAATGTTGGATTTTATTAAAAGTGGATTAAGGTTGTCAAAAGTATAGAAAATCAGATACTAAGACTAGTACTGAAACTAAAGCAGGTATTGATACTATAAAAGTCACATTCACAAGAGAGTAGGGCAGCTCGATTATGGGGGAAAAAAAATCATTATCAGGATTATTTTGGTCAATACTGAAATCACGATTATTCAAATGATTATCTTTAGGTACACGATGCATTTATTCGGCAATTCTCTCTCTCTCAAACACTTTGTTATTGATCATTTAGGTAAAACTTTCAAATTGAAAATAAATCCAGGCTACAAATATGTGCCTTAGAGCAGTTTTGCGAATACAAATATATACAAAAATATACTTTGAACATGAAATAAGGCATAGAAAAACATAAATATACACAATATAAACTATATATCCAGCTGTTCTACAATCTCTATATTTAAAAATGTAATAAATAGTCTTATTTACATATAAAAATATCCCTAAATAAACTTTGTTAAGCTTTAAATCATTTCAGTCGTTTGATTATATGAGTTTGGAGATCGTTCAAATTGAAGTCGGGATAAAAATTCGATTAATTGCGCAGCCTTACCGGACAGAAATTAACCTTTCCTGCAACAACTACTGTGGAAACTACCTGGCTGACTGAGTGATTATACAGATATAAAGCCACATGGTAATTAATATTTCTTAAAAGTACTACGATTTAGTGTTGAAAATGCCATTTTATTGAAAGTTTTTAATTATTACTGTGGTGCTGAGTATCAAGTCTAAAGTTTAGTACTGTGACAACACTAATGTGGATCATATTTACAACAAATAAAAGGCAGTTTTAAATCATTCTCACACAATGTACATTCTTCTTGAGCCATTTTGATTGACTATAACGGCATGTTCATAATTGAGTCTATAGTCCAGTTAACCATTATTGACATAGATGAATTGTCGGTCATTGCTTTAACCTGTTAGTCACGGTTGGTCCCATTAGTGCTACAGTCGAAAACAGTAAATTTACTTTTGCTCGACAGTAAACCGTGAACAAGTAACTGTGGAAAGTCAATGAACTTTGAACCCAGACCATTCTCCAGATTAAAGACAAAGGTTGGGTCAGGAAAGGCATCTGGCATAAAATCAATATAAAACCAACATCATAATTGCGGAGGCTGAATTTAATAACATTTGAAGACAGTTTTGAAAGTTAAGTTGGACTCTTTCATACTAAATGTGCACTTAGTAACTTTTCTACACTAGCTGCTTATCACGATGGACATTCTTTGGCTCCGTCCACACTAGTTTGTATGTGAGTGGTGGTTTTGGTTGTGGATGCAGTGTTCGTCCACATAATCCGATGGAAAACGGCTCCAGAGACGGAACGATCTGGTGCCGCCAGCTCGAACGAATTCATCTAATGAAATCTGAAAATGCTGATACTCTGACGTAGGAGCTCTTGTTGTGTCCTTATTGAACCACGTCACTGTGACCTGCACCTTCCTGATTCGCTGGGTTCGTGACATCGGTCATGTGACGCTATTGCGGAACACAGTTTAAACAAACCACAAACAAACTGGAAACCGCGTAGCCATGCTTGTCTTAAAATTCAGTGTCACAACCTCATAGTCAGTCCACGAAAAGACTGTTTTCAGGCTCGCCATCTTCCTCGGCTCGAAATCGGCTGCTGCGACTCCAGACATGGTGCTCTACTTCCTTGTTTTTACCGCCCACGTGACATTGTGACGATGTTACGCCAGCCTAGTTTCGCGTTACGGAAGGTTTTGATTGCGGACACAGAAACAACATGTCTGGACGCAAATCCTTTCCGATACAGCAATACGGTGGTTCGTTTCAGTGTAAACGTAACCTTTGTCTACAGTGTTCCCCAGTGTGGCATTAAACATAACCATCACCATGGAGACACCACCAGGCAACACACACAGGTAAGTAAGAAGTAACAATGCTTGTATTTTGAGGCAAAGCAAATGACTATACCGAAAAAAATTGAACAAATCATTCCAGGTAAAGCATTAAAATTACATTTCAGTGGAGACAAGTAGTTGGCCAGAAAGGTTACAAGGAGAGAGCTGGATCAGGGAGGGCATCCGGCAAAAAAAGTCGGAGCCAAAGTGCAAATTGTGGAGTCCGATGTTTTGAGTTGTGGTGCCATAGTAAAAAGCAACACAAGAGCCTCTGCCGTGTCAGGTTGAACAATACCGTCACATTCTTTCAGCGCCCGCTTGAATTGGCCACTTCACAAATACCATTTTCTACTTGAACCTGTGAATTGCGTTCCCCTCTCCTCGCTCGGAATTAACCCTTCAGACTGTAATCCCGTACGCGAGACCCTTGTTAGAGGAGTCAAGCTACATTACCAGGCCCAGCAGGAGGGAGGCAGCCTGGGCAGTGGACAGTGTCAGGCCCAATCCGCCGTTCACATCTGCCCCAAATCAAATCAAACCCGGCGTCTGGCTCCATCTCGGTGCTTTCTATACCTCCTCCTCCTCCCCCTCACTCTGCACACTTGGACTATTTTATCCTGTCAGCTCTCTTCCCTGAACAAGTGATACAACACAACTAGGCCTGTCACCAAAACTAACATTGGAGTGTGATTTATTGTAAAAAATAAAATGTTGAAAATCTGATACAACAGCCACAAAAAGCAGAATATTTTTGTAAACGAACTATATTAAAAAGGGCTCATATTACCCCATTTTCTGATCTGTTACAGTTGTAGTTTCCTTATCGCAAACATATCTAGTGTTGTGTTTTGTTTCTTTCACAGTTCGAGTTCTTCTCTCAAACAAAAAACACTTTGTTCCACCTTTGTGATGTCATGTGGTAATACAGGAAGAGCTCCACTGTGCTTTTAAACTCCATACACCATCACTAGAACATGGATAGATAATAAAAACTGGATAAGGCGTTCCTCATCTGTCCCCGCTCGAGACAGACTAGTGGTCGCTCCAGGTACTGCAGCTTCCCGGGAGTTTGGGCCCAGAAAGAATTCTCCTATAAAAGCACAATGCATTTTTGGGAATTCAAACTGCCCGTGTTTGGCTGAGAGGGCATCAACAACTTTCACAAAGGTCAGATTTTGTAGGTATTCTTTTCTATTTTCACAGCATAAACTTTTTAAAATTTAAAAATCCTCAAAGCGCCTAAAAAATAGATTTGAAAGACTTATTCTCGCCCCGCTCTGAGCCCGCACTAGCAGCTCTCGCTCTGATTGGTCGAAACGCTCCACGCCGTGTACGTTACAGACGTCACACGGGTGGGAGGAGCTCGTCCTTACTGAGGAAGTAAATGTGGAAGTGGAAATATTTTTTGGGCCCATGCTCCAATGAGCACAGGCCACCGAAAACAATATCTTGGATTCATCTTCCAGATTTTATTATCGCTCTATGCACTAAAATCATTTGGGTAATTTCAGCCCTGGAATTGCTGAAAAATCTACTAAACAAAAGGTCAAATGTGGATGTTAACTTGAAAACTACCACTTCATGACATCACAAGGTCTAACAGAGCATTTTAAGCTTCGCAGATGTAGACAGACAAACGTGTGAATGAAACAAAACACAACTCCAGGTCTCGTTTTTGACTGAAATTATAACATGGTTTAAAGCTCAAAACAGTAAATTTGGCATAATATAGGACCTTTAATGGTGCATAGTGTCACTTTTCTGGTTGGGGGTCAGCTGCCTGCTTGTCTAGGGAGAATTGAGATGTTATTGTGTTGCTTATACTATTCCAAAATAGAGCATCAATCACATTTCTATGGAGACAAATGCCAAAATAACCCAAGATACAGCTCAGTTCTCTCGCTATAAACACCTGTAACTGAATAAACGCAAGATGAATATGTTTAATGCCATACTGTGGAGCATTCCGGGCAAGGCAATAGCATCTCCATGGAGACAAGCAGGTGCTGGAGTCTACATGTTGCAGCTTTAACTAATTTCATTGCGTTATCTTTATTGCAGCTCGTTTATGATTTTTCTGAGTTTAACGGGATCATCGTGCTCAGGGCGATTGAGTCAGTGGTAAAATGTGGTCTTCAATATTTTGGTTTTCCATAATATTTTCTTTACCAATATATCACATTTCAAATCGTGTTATTGTAACAGGCCAAGCATCTGGTTTCATTTGGATGCCTCCTGTACCTTCTCGTCAGCTCGGCCCTCTGGCTCTGCTTTGGTCTGTCAGCTCCTTTCCTGTACAGTAATCAAGTGATTCAACCATCAAATCAGAGCCGGAGTATTGCGTGCATGTGTCCAAGACGGCGTTCACACACATGTCAAGAACTGAGAAGGACTGAACCAGGGACTAAACCAGAGAGAAGACCAGAGGCTAGACCGGGGACTAGACCAGGGACTGGACTAGGGGCCGGACCGGGGATTAAAACCGGAATTAGACCAAGGACAAGAAACAAGAAGCAAATCAAAAACTAAACTGTCAGGAGCTAAAACTAGGAACTAAAAGTGGTATTTTTGTTTACACCTGGGACCAGACCGGGGATCAGACCGGGAACCAGACCGGGGACCAGACCGGGGACTAAAAAACGAAATTAGACCAAGGACAAGACCAAGAACCAAACCAGAACTAAATCATCTAAACTAAATCATCAGGAACTAAAACTGGTTTCTTTATTTAGACCTGGGACCAGACCTGGGACCAGACCAGGGACCAGACAGACTAGACTGAAGACTAAAACCAGAATTAGACCAAGGACAAGAACCAGAAACAAAAACCAAAAACCATCAGGAACTAAAACTGGTTTCTTCATTTAGACCTGGGACCAGACTGGGGACCAGACAAGAGACCAAACTGGAGACCAAAACCGGAATTAGACCAAGGACAAAAACAAGAACCAAACCAAAAACCATCAGGAACTAAAACCAGGAAATAAAATGTGTTTCTTTGTTTACACCTGAGACCAGACCAGGGATCAGATTAGGGGATGAGACCTGGGACCAGAACAGGGACTAAAGAAGAAAATCAACCAGACTAAATCACATATTAGACCAGGGACTAGAAAATAAAACCAGAGACTAGACCAGGGACCTGACCAGGGACCTGACCAAGGACTAGACCAAAGACTAGACCAAGGACTAGACCAGAACCAAACCAACAACAAAACTATAGTAGAAACTAGACAGACAGACCAGTACTAAACGAGCGCAGAGACTAAACTAAGGACTAGTCCAGGGACGATACCAGGACCAAACCTTGACTGCGTGTGAACCCACCCTTGAGTTTAGCGTGCAAGATGGTGGCTCTGCTTGATATGTGTCACTCTGAAAGGCCGGAGAGAGTCTGGTGACACATGGCCAGCGTAAAAAAAGGAGAAAAAAAAAGAAAAAAAAAACGTGTCACGAAGACTTAACCTTCAAAAAATGCCCAGCGGCTCTGAGCAGGAGGTGTTGTTCGTAGCCATTAGAAGAGTGCGAGGGAAGTGGAGAGAGAATGATTGATGTGTGGTTGCGAAAAAGAATCGGAGGGGCTCGTTAGGAGGAGTGGGAGGGTACCGATGCCTGCAATACAAATGTCTGCTGGGGAAGAGTGAAAGAGGAAGCCTGTGAAGGAGATAGGAGACGGAGGAGAGAAACTGTGGCTTGTTTACGCAAACCTGAAGTCTGACTGTGTGAGCGAAGGCAGAAGTTGTTCTTTTAGAAAATAGAAAAATATCACAGTAGATTGCACACCGATTTAAAGAGGAGCATCGGTCTTTTTGCAAAACACTGCCGCAACTGCTTCGTACAACTCCAGGCTTGATACACGTATGCAGGTCAAAATAAAAGGGTGGTTTTGGGGTGAGCCATTTTGGATTTTCGTGGTGCGCAATATACTGAGATCGAAATTGAGCTGGTGTGATTATAGCAAACAGTGTAATTGTTTAGGTAATAGAACGTGCTACAAAAAATAAAAGGTCCTGTCTTTCTATTTTTCATTAAAACATTATAACATATTTTCTGATCTATGTTATAATGTTGTTTCCTCATCAGAAACATACCTGCAGTTTAGGGCTGAACGATGAAGACAAAATTGCGATTTTTCTGGCATATATTGCAATTTTGATTTCAAGCTTCAAGGCACATGAACATTTGCAAATATCACAGAAACTTACATCATACCAGAGTCCTGCACCAATGATTTGACGCTGAACCGTAGGACCCAATTTACACAGTCAATAAAAGCTGCGGTTGCTCCTCACCATCACCGCTTTACAGACATTTCCCGTCCTTTGCTTTGCTTTCTTTCAATATACACTGAGTAATAATGTCTTTAAAGCAGCTTTGCGCACATTTGTTTACATTTTACAAAAACAAAACTTAAAACCACATGGGTAATTTTCATAAACTATAAGCGCTGAAAAAAACATCTCATTCCTTGTGCTGCTGATGTGGTTCAGATTCTGTCGACTAAAGAACACGACTCAGTGGAATATGTTTGTTCTCTTTATGACAGAGGATGTGCTGATGATGGTGAGTCTGTTCTCTGCTTCTATCCTGTTGGAGATAGTTCATGTTAAACTTTACACAAAAGCCCGGTTTAGATCTTGTCTCTTCACGTTGTGGCGGTGAATTGCTTTGCGGCGCATAGACCTCGAAGCAGACCCAATCCAATCCAACTTTATTTGTATGGCATATTTTATAAACAAAACCATTTCCAAAGTCCAATGAGATTCATTTGGTCTTCCAATATTCTATGTTATTAGGTTATTTTTTTCAGACCTAGAGTGTTATTTCATACCTGACAGTGTGTGAGAGTAAAAAAGCCCCCTCGTCCCGGTTTACAGTCCTGTGGGCACGTTTCTTTATTTCGATTCTCACACACCTGGGATGCTGTCCTGAGGAAGTCGGACTGCAGATGGCGCTGTCACCGGTACTGTGCTGCTGACACGTCAGGTGTGTTTTAATAAATTTCGTTCACATAAAGTGCACATTTAAAAAACACACAAATTCTGCATGTTTAAGCTGTGTTCTTCTTTCAAACAGAAAACACTCTGACCTTGCTCCACTGCGTTTTTAAACTCCGCACACCTTCACTAGAATCATCAGGATCATTTCACACCTGCTCATCTCTATTGAAGAAAAGATAAAAAGGTAGCTGTTAACTTGAAAACTAAACCTTTGGGATGACCTTTTTGGGGGACTAATATCAAAGGGTTACTGAGACTTAGACGTGTGAATGAAACAAAACACAACTCCAGGTGTGTTTTTGATGAGGTAACAGCTTTTATAACATGGTTTAAAGCTCCATTTCACGTAACAGAACCTTGAAAAAGAAAGCTAACCCTTTCGTTTTCAGACTTCTACAAACATGTCCTGAAATGCATGGGATCCTTGTATTCGTTCAGCAGTTATATTTCAGTCGTGTCTCAAATGTTAACGTCCCTGGAGATGTTTACAATGCGCAGTCTGAGCAAAATCCTACAGTTAAAACATAAATCGCAAATATAAATGCAATTCCATTTTATTCCAAAGCGGTGCCGCCCGAGTCAGAACTGCTGTTGGGGTTGTTTTTCTTATTTGTTTTAAGATTCCGTGCACGTTTTGTCCAAGTCCAAGATCATTAACATTTGAGAGAAGACAGGAATATGAAGTACTAAACAAATACAAGAATACAACGCATTTCAGAAGCAGTTTAAACTACAGTATTAGCAGGTTTTCTGGATATATAATAAGACAACATGGTTAACTCTTTCCCCCTTTGACGCCTAGAGGAACAACTCTTACATATATTCCTAGGGCTACCCTTAGAGCATAAAAGAAAACAGACTTCCACGAGTGATTATTAATTATTTTTACACACACGAACTTAACTGAAACACAAACATATTTGTATCTCTGGAAACTTTAGACTCTGAACTCTTCATTTATGGATGTTTAAATGTGATTCAACTCATTTACAGGGTTATAACAGCTCACTGAAAATGAAAGTTTACCTGGTCAGGTGCAAAATCAAAAACAAAAAACTACATTCAGCATCTGATATCTGCATGTTCTGAGTACTATATACATAAAAAAAAAATGTAAAAAATATATTTGTCAAAGTATTTATTTTAGATTTTGTTATGTTGTTTTTATTTTAGATTTTTTTATGTTTTTTATTTAGATTTCCTATGACGAGATACAGTAAAGCCAAGTGTACACCTGTTTTTACCTGTTGTTCATCTGTGTGGATCTAATTAGTTTTTTCCATTTAACTTATTCAACTCATTTAGCTTATTAAAATATAATACTATAATAATAAAACTCTTCCCTGTCAGTGTGTGTCCAGTATTTGTCACCTTGTTTACTTTCTCGTGCACAGAGCTCCACATAAGTTTGTTTCTGTAGCGATTCTGTCATACATCGCATCTTGGAAAAAAAGACTGAAATATTTTAAAGGACTGGCCTGAGCAACATCCAGATTTCGGAACAATTTTGGTTCTTAATCGAGTATAAAGCCCGGATAGTTTGTTGGGATATCGCAGGACTCCACACAGACGCATCAGCGGCATTCTCACCTTCATAAGTTTCACTCCCCGAAAGTCCGTCGCTTTCGCCGTTTTCCACTTTATAATCAACTTCATCATCACTTTGAAATCTATAAAAGTCACTTTCTCTAAACTTATCCATAAAATATGTCCGCTCCTCATTATTTCTAAAACTGTGCGCCGCAGCATCGCGATCTTTCCATTGCACGTGTTTTGTGTTGTGTTTTTTCCAGAAGCTACAATCGTCACTACTTCGATTAACTTCGGAAAAAAATCGGCGAAAACATATTCCTGGAATCCTATTGGTCAGTCTAGTGTGGGTTGTAGTGGCCCCGACCTATCGCAGCCTCTGTTTACATGTGAAAAACCGAGCCGTTTCTAATGGTCGTCAAATCACGTCTTTAGTGATACAGCGGAAGTGTCAAAACACGTCATTAAGGGTACGGGGGGGGTCGTCAAATGTCGTCTTCATGGGGGAAAGAGTTGAACATCTTTGTACTAGTCCCAAGCCAGGAAAAAAGTAAGAGTTTGACCAGGAAGGGCATCTAGAAAAAAAACAAAAAACAGATCAAATCTAAACTAGGTTGCCAAATAAGAGATACTATAGGAGGTTGCCAATTTGCATCTCGCTCCTCTTAACACAGACTCCGCACCCGTCCTTGGGCAAGACTATTGACAAAACAGATTTATTCTGAACAACCCTGAACGTGGAGGCAAAATGAAACAGATTTGTGAAACGCTCCAGCACTTTCCCTCAAAAAAAGGTGAGCGGGATGTCAAATGCTTGCATTATAAAAAAACGTGGAATCAAAATTACACAAAAAAAAATGACATTGGACCAGACAAAGGCCTTTTTAGAAGCTTTCACCGCGTTGTCACATGGTGCAGGTAAATGAGAATTGGAAAGGCTGCGACTGTGCTAGTTTAGAGTAGCCTTGTAGTGAAAACTTGCCGGGTTGACGTAGGTGGAAGAGACAACTGGAGAATTGGACAGTGGTACCGGAGGGGAGGATGGTCGCCCCCGGAGACGAGGGGAGATTACGAACGGAGGAAGCTAGAGACAGCCCAATTACAGAACCAGAAAGAAGGGACTGATGAGAAACGGAGGAACGAAGAATGATAGTATGAGCGCGGCTTAGGGCTGTCAAAAGTATCGAAAATCAGATACTGCCCCAAACTGAAATTTATATCGAAACTAGATCCTAATTTGAGTAGGTGTCAGTATGAAAAAAGCCACATTCACAGGACAGAAATGAAGCTTTGCTGAGTTTTATAATGATCTTGAGCTGAATCAGAACAAGTATAAGAGCACATAGACGAATATACGCCAATGGACCAATATGGAACCCACCTACCTAAACTAGATACTCATTTCAGCAGGTAACAGTAATAAAAAAAACTGCATTAACAAGACAAAAATGAATCTGCTGAGTTTTAGAATGATCTTGAGCTGAATCAGAACAAGTATAAAAGCACAAAGACTTGTATACGCCAATGGACCAATATGGAACGTACCTCGACAACTGATATAAGACCACATTGTAATATAAAACACGCCAAAAAGCATATCTAGGTAAGTTAAAACTCTTGTATCAATACTAAAAATTTACATATCTAATCAGTATTTAGTTTTCTATACTAGTTTGGTATTAATTAGTATCCAATTTGCAATACTTCGATACCAACAAGGTAGACCGCAGGAGATGGACATACTACAAGAACTTTTTTTTTTTTATTTATGTGTTTATTTTTGTTTTATTCTAATCGAACATTACCTACCGAAACTAGGCACTCATTTGAGCAGGTACCAGTAATAAAAAAGCCACATTCACAGGACAGAAATGAAAAATTTGCTGAGTCTTATAATGATCTGGAGCTGGATCAGAGCACATGGACGAGTATAAGCCCATGGACTGTGGAATCCACCTGGACGACTGAGGGATTAAAGGTTGTATAGAGGATTTTTTAAAGGGAAGCGAATTACAGCGACCGTCCTTTTTCAAATGTTGTGCATGTGTGACATGACACCCTCACCTTCAGAACACATCTCCTCCTCAGCCTACTCTAGAAACATTTGTTCCATCCTCCCGCCTCTTTACTCTAACCGAAGACTCTATCTAGACTTAATTTCTCATAAAAGCAGTTTGTTGAATCAATTGACATTTCCAGTGCATGTGATTGCAGGAGCCACACGTCTTGCTCTGATCTTTGTTATTACATTATCTGTATTGGAAAATTGTGGCACCGCGGCTGCGTCTGGAGAATCGTACAGCGCGAGTAGCCGATTTTACTGCGGCGACCCTTGACGAGCGTATGACGTCAGCTTTTTTTTTAGACGAATTACAGCGACAGTTTGTGCAACACCACCTTCCTCAGGACTTTCCTTCTTTACGAAATCACATTTGGTGCATGTTCAAATCACTGGAAGTGACGTGAAATATTTTAGCGACCGACGCGTCAGTTTTTAGACCCTTCGGAAACTGGTCGTGAACTTTGTGCGAATTGCAAGAAAGCTACAGTTTGAAAAAGCCTCAAAGAACCGCCACATAAACCACATAATTCCCCGAGCGCCGACACTAAAAATGTAGGGAGTTTGACTGACAACCTAACAGCCAATAGAAAAAGAGGGAGCCTCGTTTTCTATTGGCTGATGTTTATCTGGCCTCACTACGTCCACAACTGATAGATTTTCATTCTTTCTTTTTTTTTAATCATAATTACAAGGCTGCTGCGTCTCTGTAATGGTATTTTAAACTTTCAATGACAATTTGAAACTAAAAAAAAAATCCTCCATACAACCTTTAAAGAGATACAAGACCACATGATGGTATAAAACATTGCAGCAAAACCTATCTAGGCAAGTTAAAAATCTAAGTAAATCATATTTTTAGTATCAGTACAAATCAGTATTTAGTATTCGATACTAGTTTTGGTATTAATTAGTATCTAACTTTCGATACTTCTAATAACCCTAGTCTGTGGTAGGTAGCAGGAGATGGACATACTACAAGAACAATTTTATTTTTATTTTTTTTATTTATGTATTTATTTTGGAGCAAGTAAGAAATGTACATTATTTTACAAAGGAACATAACATTAGTGAAATCATAGCAGAAAATAACAAACACATTTGCCCAAAAACGAGAACATTTATTTAATCTCACCCAATTCTTCTAATTGAACATTACCTACCTAAACTAGATACTCATTTTAGCAGGTACCAATAATAAAAAAAGCCACATTCGCAAGAGATAAATGAAGCTTTGCTGAGTTTTAGAATGATATTGAGCTGAATCAGAACAAGTATAAGCACATAGACCAGATACGCCAATGGACGACTGAGGGATTAAACAGATATAAAACCACATAGTAATATAAAACATGGCAAAAAGCATATCTAGGCAAGTAAAAAATCTAGGTAAGTAATATTTTTTGTATCAATACAAATCAGTATTTAGTATTCGATACTAGTTTTGATATTAATTAGTATCTAATTTCCGATACTTTGATAGTAACAACCTTAGTCTGAGGTAGGTGGCAGGAGATGGACATACAAGAACATTTTTATTTATTTATTTATTTTTATTTATGTATTTACAGTGGGCGAGTAAGAAATGCACATTATTTTACAAAAGGAACATATGACATTAGTGAAACAATAGCAGAAATAACAAAAAAAGTGCCCAAAAGGGAGTGGGAAGAAAACGTATTTAATCCTTCCCTCCTCTTCTCATCGAACACAATGAGCTTTCTTTCGCATTTTTCAGACATTTTACATTAAACTATATGAATTATTTACAAGTGCAGACAAAGAGTCACTGTTATAGCTTGGTAACATAACTGTATTGCAATAATAAGGACACTAACAATGGTAACAGACATTACAAACATTTTTTTCTTTGAGTAGATTCAACTTGACAAGTACAATTATCTACCAATGGAATAAGTGTGTTTTTCTTAATTCACACAACAACAGACTCTGTTTCTCATCTTAAGCGCAAAGAGATGTTTTCTTATCTTAAGTGTAGCAAGATGTATTTTCATATTTTAAGTACAAAAAGTCTTGTTCCGTTGATAAATTATTTCGTTTCTTCATCCAAACAAACAATCTTAACATGGCTCGATTTTAGTTTTTCCAAAAGTGAAAAAAATGCATAGCACACTCAGATGGCCAATATCCAAAAGCTTTTTTTCATTTTTAAATAACATTTCGGCCAAAAAAAAAAAAAGCCTTCAGATATTTTTCTTGCTTTGGACCACAGTACGGTTTTAGTTTTTAGTCAATTTTAATTTTTGCAATGAAGAAACTGCTATAATTTAATATTAAAAACCACACGATATTGTCTAAAGAAAGTGTTTTTTATTATCATCATTAGGGATGTAACAATAACCTAAATATCATGATATCGTATCGTCAAAGTTCTCACAATAATATCGTGGACCATCACAATATATCGAATTATATTGCTTAAATTAGAGAGTTATGATGCAGCAATAGCTAAAAAAAAAAAAAAGACAGAACTACATAGACCATGATCCTTTGCTCCATTTCAGTGCAGACTACAAGTAGTAATAACAGTTCTAAGCATTTTTAAGTCTTAATTCTTTGGATTAGGGGTGGGCATGATTAGTCGATTAATCGATAATTGATCATTAAGAATTTCCTCGATTACGTTCATTTTAATCGACAAACCGAATGTAGGTTGCTGTGTGTAGCGTGACCAAACAGGGGTCCGTACATGTGTCTCTGCACTCAGAAGGAGCGAGACCCAAACAGTCGGTCAGTCTGCAACGTGCCGAAGCGCAAATGCGTATTTAACGATGAATTGTACAAGAAATTCCACTCCGTTTGTATGTTTCTATGTCCAGTGGGAAAAAGTTTTGCCAGGTGAGAGTCGCGCAATGTCGATGTGTCCCCACCTCCCACCCCTCGTACGGTGTCCTGGTTTTGACAAACGCAAATATGGTCACACTAACCTGTATTCCACTGAGTCGTGTTACATCAGCGACACAAGAGCTGTTTTTTTTCTTTGTTTAATTTATGCAAATTGGCCATGCAGTTTTAAGTTTAGTTTCTGTGAGAGTTCCGCAAATCTACATTAAACACATTATAATGTCAAACGGGCTGATGTGGCTCTAGAGTGGTTACGGTTTATATGTCGCAAAGTTGAATTTATGTATGCAGATTAGTAGTGCAGGTACTAATAATAATGATGATCATTTTAATATAAAAAACCTTAATGATTAATCGATAATCAATCGTTAATTCTCCCGACGATCGATTAAGAAAATTTTATCGAATGCCCATCCCTACTTTGGATTAAAGTCTTGTCAAGGCATTTAACGAGGAAAAAAATAGCATAAGCCTCCACAAAATATCGCAATAAAGACCATATCGTGAGATGTATATAGTGAAAATATCGTACCGAGAGATTTGGATATCGTTACAGCTTTCCCACGATATCGCAATAAATACTGAGGTAAATACCGTGACAATACTGTATCGTGAGATTTGGATATCGCACCCCTAATCGTCATGGTATCGGAATCGGTGTGGGGTCCGTTCCTTAGTATAAAAATAGTCGAGTAGAAATGCGAGCATCGTGACAACACTAGTGCAGTTGGAAGGGTACAGTAAGAGACAGCAGTTTAGGCAGCAGATGGATCTATTATGCAGACCAAATTACAGCCAGTCGGAGCATTAGCGGAGGACATTACATCAGAACAGGAGGGGAGATGAGAACACACAGCGCACAACAGCAGTGGAGCAAGGCAATTCAATGAACAAAGTGGAGAAGCAAGATTAGAGACTTGAGACACCGAGGGCCCTCAAAAACAAAAGTAGTACTGTTGTTGGTGTACGACATTTCAGATGCAATTTTGAAACGAGGGAAATGAAAACACCGAATACTGATTTTAATAGCAGTACAACAAAAATACAATACAAAAAAAATACAGGTTTATACACAACAGAATGCAATTGTAGTTTCCAAAATATTACCATCGGCAGTGGAACATAACGAAGTACAAAAGAAAAGTGCAATACTTAAGAAAATTTTACACTTTCACTGCATTTCAGAATGTGTATCTACTATCTACTCCACTACATTTTAGACTGAAAGATTGAAAAGTAGAAAGTACTTTTCTTCACGGTACTAACATTGACCCCCACAGCAAAAAGGTTCTTGGTTCAATTCCTGCCAACATGAATCTGTGTATCATTCGTTCATTTGTTTTTCAATATAAAACCAAAAATAAGAAAATGAAAAAACAGTTTTCTTCATTATTTGTCACCCAAACCAACATGAAAAGAATAACGATTTGTTTTTTTCAGTTTTTGATTTTGTGTTTAAATGAATTATGTAAAAAATGAACCAGGACTGAACCAGGTCCGGGACCAGACAGGGATCAGACCAGGACTGAGACCGGGGCCAAGACCAGGACCACACCAGGACTGAAAACGTCCTGGTTTAGTCCTGGTTTAGTCCTGGTTTAGTCCTGGTTTAGTCCTGGTTCAGTCCTGGTTCAGTCCTGGTTCAGTCCTGGGTCAGTCCTGGGTCAGTCCTGGGTCAGTCCTGGGTCAGTCTGTGTGCAGTGCAACATCGCATTGCAGTTTGAGTCACGAAAATTGAAAACGGTCATTATCCGTTTTTTCCATCATTCATTTAAAACACAAAATCGAAAAAATTAAAAAAACAAATTATCTGGGTTTTTTTTTTTTTTTTCTTCTTTTTGGTTTTGGAGACAAATAATGAAGAAAACTGTTGTTTTTTTGTTTTCTTATTTTTGGTTTTATTTTGAAAACCGATTGAACCAATGATACACGGATTCACATATGAGCCTTTCAAGAGTAATTCTTTTAGTCTTATTTCTTTTATTCGTATTTTTTGTTTTTGTTGATAAATAATGAATAATTATTTGTCCAAAGAAAAGATCGCCAGGAATCAAAACTCTACCTTTTCAAAAACAGTCCAAATAATGCCAAAGAATTCTAGGTTCTAATTTGTAAAAGGAGTCATCAAATTTTTATTGTGAAATTTAAGAATGGAACAGTAATACGAATAAACAATCTCTCAATTTTCGTAAACTACAAGACCCTTAGGCTTCACCATTTTGTACCGTTTCAATTCATCTTTTGCTGCCTTCCGGATAGAGTGTTTAAGCGAAGCACTTTATCAAAGCTTTATTTTATTGTGGGTGACAAAGTAGTAATGATTAATAGTTTATTTTTTATTGTATTCCATTGCAGTCATTTCTCCAAGTGTCTCTAAAACGCCTGTTGACAAAACACCGGCCTGATAACCACACCACCTCTCTCCCATTCCACGTTAATGTGCCTTTGCTCTGGGGGAGGATTTAAAAGGCATTCTCAAGGCTCCGGGGACTAATGCAGACCGCCGTGGTTGTTTATCAGCTGAGCAATGTGCCATATTTATAAAACAGGAAATAAGTGATAGATCACATTAAACACTGGAAGTGAGTTGTTGCTTTTAGGAAACGCTGGCTGCACACGGCAATGAAAAATCAGCCCGTTGTGCATTATCTGTTTCTGAGCTTAAGTTATGGATACGAAACTTTGTGTAAAAAGAGTTAGGGTTGGCGAAAAGAATTGAAAATCAGATGCTAATGTAGACTAAAACTGGTATGGAAGCTGGAGACTCACTTGAGCAGTTATCAAATCTAAAGAAGTCACATTCATAGGACAGAAGTTCAGGACTTTCCTGAATAACTTGAGAATGATCTTGAGCTGTATAAGAGTGTAAACAACAGAGGTGTGGACGTGCAAGTCGTGACTTGGACTCGAGTCCTAAAAATAGTGACTCAAGTCTGACTCAAGGCTTGACTTGTTAAAACGGACTAAGACTTTGGACTCGGCTTGGAGTTGAAGGTCAGTGACTTGGGACTTGACTCGAGAAGACTTGATGCTTCTGCTAAAAAGTATGTTTTTAGAAAATACTTTTCTCTTTTCATTTGATACGTGTGGTGCTTAATTTTATAGGAACAAACTGGAACTGGTCCCTCCCACTTCTGTGTTACTTTGGATATAACTGAAGTACTGTGATATAGTATCGTCAAATGTACTACAGTAATACGCAGTACAGTAAAGTAATATACAGTACAATACAGTAAAACAGAAGGAACTACATAAAACTTGATCCTTCCATTTCAGTGCAGACTACATGACAAAATGGTGTATTAAGCACTTTTAAATCTTCATTATTTCTATTCTGACCACAATGATTCACATTAAGATCTTGTCAAGACATTTAAAACAGAAAAATTTGCATTTCTACAACTCTTATATAAATACTCATATATAAATATGCCATGATTTTATGTACAGTTTAGTTTCAAAGTCATAAATTGCAAAAATCTTGTTACTTTTTTGGTTTAAAGACTTGAAATGACTTGAAGCTCAAAGCAGACGACTTGGACTTGACTTGGATTTATGGGCCAGTGACTGGAGACTCAACTTGGACTTGCCTGTATTTGACTTGGGACTTGCAAAACAATGACTTGGCCCCACCTTTGATAAACAAGTACAAGTAAAAGAACATACAGACCAGTGAGCAGTGGTGGAAGAATCACACAATTTTGTTACTTAAGTAAAAGTACAGATACTGAAGCACTTATCACATGAAAATATCTACTTAAGAATTATATTATACAGTATTAAAGTTAATTTTAAAGTATTAAAATTATAGTATTATAATTAGTACCCGTTTAAAAATATTGAACACCCTTGTGAGAAAAAATGAATCAGTTCCTTTTTGGTAGCAGTAGTTTTTTTTTCAGTAGGTCTCAAACTATAATAAAAAATAAATATGTTTACTTTTCAGGCCTGTTCCAAAATACAATGGAGTAGAACGTACTGATACAGCTCTCAAATGTAGTGGAGTAAACGTAAAAAATATCCATGTGTGAGTATCCTGACAACCCTGGAAACAACAGGACGTTTTTTGTACCAATCTGACGTGTAATGTTAAAACGTGCGCTCGGGTAAGTCTCTGAAGGGCAGCAGAATTGAAAGCAGTTGGGTTTCGGCAGAACGCGGCCCTGTGCAGAACTAGCCAACCCTGTCACACCAAATTCAATTTCCTCCTCTGCTCGACCTGTCCGCCGTCTCCTGATAAGTGCGAATTTGACACGACCTTGTCAAAGTGGAGTATAATGTAGATGCAGCCGGAGTCGCCGTGAATTATTAGCTGGAACAGAGGTGTCCGGAAAGCTAACCAAATGGAGAAGCTGGCGAGGAGGTTTTCGTGGGGAGAGAGAGAAAAACATGCTGATAAGATAGCGGGAGGCTGGGAGAGTGGAGCCGATAGGAGTGGAGCCGTGGGGGGGCTAGACGGGGGGGGGGGAAGAAGGAGGTAAGTAGTTTCAATTAAAGCTCAAGCTCTATTTCGATTTTTAAAAAGGAAGCAATGATAAAAAAATACACACTTCATAATTCATAGTGGATTTTGTCTTATTATGAATATTTTTATGTCTTGTACAAGTTCTGATTTAAATAAAAGTCCATTATAAATCTATTAATGAAAGCTCAAAATCCGTGTCTTCGTCGTGTAATCGTTTAAAAAAGATCTCAAATTACACTATTTTGTGATCTATGTCAATGTTTCTTCATCACAAACAGACCTACTAGGGATGTAATAAAAACCAAAATATCGTGATATCGTATCGGCAAAGTTCTCACAATAATATCGTGGACCATCACAATATATCGAATTACAAATCTCTTTGCTTAAATTAAGAGTTATACAGAGGGAACTACATAGACCATGATCCTTTGCTCCATTTCAGTGCAGACTACAAGAAGAAATAATAATTCTAAACACTTTTAAGTCTTAGTTCTTTGGATTAAGTCTTGTCAAGGTATTTTAAGAGGAAAACCCACAAAATATCGCAATAAATATCGTACTGTGAGGTTCATACCGTGATAATATCGTATCGTGAGACTTGGATAGTTGTGTTTTGTTTCATTCACACATGTTTAAACACACAAAACCTGCATATTTAGGCTGTGTTATTCTCTGAAACTAAAAACACACACTGTTCCCCCTTGTGATGTCATGTGGTAATACAGGAAGTGCTTTTTAAACTCCGCATAGCTTTACTAGAATCATAACACCAAGTCTGTTTTCGAGGAGGTAACAACATTATAACTAGGGGTGTCCAAAAATACTGAAATATCGATATATCGTATCGTTTAATGTGATGATGCAGAATTGATATCATGGGCTGCTGTATCGATATATCCAAGCCAAGTATTTTTTGGTATATTTTACTAAATTATTTTGTTACAGAGCTACAGTTTTGTTGCTTGTTCAGAGGAAGAAAACTCGTTTATGCAACACATTTGACATTTTCACTGTTCTGATGAGTAAACTGGGTGTGTTTTAGGGATGTAACAGTAACTGAAATATAGTGATATCGTATCGTCAAAACATATTACAATATATCGAATTACAAAATCCTCTGCTTAAATGCATGGTTTTATAGTAGCAAGAGCTAATAAACATCAGGAACTACATATCCCATGATTCATTTCAGCGCTGACAACATGAAGAAATATGTTTTTACTTGAATTCTTGGGATTATGACGGAAATAATTCACATCAAAATCTTGTCAAGGTGTTTTAAAAGCAAAAAAGTGTCCCATCTACAATTATATCAGCCTCTTCAAAATATCGTAATAAATATCGTATCGTGAGATGCATATCGTGATGATATCGTACCGAGAGATTTGGATATTGTTACATCCCTAGTGTGTTTTATATTAACTTTGCACAAGAAGCGGTTTAACAAAAACTTTTAGTATCACAGCCATGATTTTGCCTTTATTTTTTATTGAACCGTATCAAATCAATTTGAAATATATCATATCGAATTAAAAGTGCACTGTATCGAGGTTTGTATCGTATCGGCAACTTCTTAATGATATCCAGCCCTAATTATAACATGATTTAAAGCTTTCACGAATCAATTTTGTGTAATATAAGATCTTTAAAAACTGATACTTGTTAAAATTAATTGAATACTTTGTGTCAGTACTAGTTTTATTATCAATTAGTATCAGGTATTGATTTTTTTGACAATCCCAGTGGACAATATCAATACTTTTTATGGATTAACTGGCTAACAGAACAGAAATAAGCCAAAAGGAAATGGTAAATAATGTCTTGGCTGAGGTTCAAGTGTCAAATAAAACATGAACGGATTGTAAAATTAACCAACGCTGAAATATTGTACACCCTTGTTCAGACGATATAATTTTCGCGTATTTTCAATGGGTTATTTTGTGAGGTTTTCCGTTATAAATATGCAGAATTACCATATTTTTAATACAGCAATTTCACTCCTTTCCTGCAGACAATACAAAGCCATCGTCGACTCTTTGGAAGAAAATAAACATGCTGATATTGCACAAGATTGAGAGGAGGAGGAGGAGGAGAGGACACTGGGGGGATTAGAGAAGAAGGGAGAAGGCAACAGAGACATTTCATGGCACTGTCACACAAACACACACACACACTTCTATACATACACTTGGGTTTCCATGTTTTTTAAAGAAATGACACTGACTTGCATTAAGACTGACTGTAAACTTGCCATAGTTTGTACGAGCCTAACAGCTACGGATGTAAGATTAATCGCAATCCAATCAAAATCGCACTTTGAATGGACGCAATTGGCATATTTTTCGGACTGTAAGTTGCCTTCTTTCAGGGTTTGAGTGGACCTGCGACTTATATATTAAAATTTTCACACTGACACCCGCAAGAGGGCGCTCTAGTCTTGTGTGTCAGTATCTGTTACTTCTGTTATTCCTGTACCACTGTCCCCTTTGGCTCTACTGCGCATGTCTCCTGCAGAAAGAGCATCTGTCCTGTCTGGGATCATGTTAGTCGATCACATATTTACTTCTGTACCACTGAAAATTTAAAATTTAAACGAACTTGTAAAGACGACTGAAACAATCCTGTCGGGATTCAGAAAGGCTGGAATAATTCTAACTGGAACTAATGCTGAGTAAGAAGAGGAAGCGGCGCTCTGTTTACCTCGCGGAGTTGCTCAGAAGTGGCACCGAGGATAAAGAATTCAATGGATTTAGTGATTTGGAGTGAGATGGAGAGTTTGGTAAAGTTGTTTTGTTCTGTTGTTTATGTTATAGTTTATCTGAAGAACTGTTCATATGTCATGTTAACATCCTGTTGTTCTCTCTTCTATTGCTATTACTAGAACTTGACTTTCAAATATTGATTCCTCGTCCCTGATTTTATAAACTAAATTTCCCCAAAAAAGTGCAACTTATAGTCCAGTGCGACTTATATGTTTTTTTTCTTCTTCATTAAACATTTTTTGACTGGTGCAACTTATAGTCTGAAAAATATGGCAATCATTTAAGCACCCCAATTTCCCAACTCTGAAATGTGATTCTTTTTAGTGTTAGTTTGCCAGTTTCAAACTTTTGGTCAGAATGTGAACTGTGAAAAAAAAGTCAGTTATATTTTTTCCCAAATCCTGCCAACAACCAAAACCCTAACATATTTTAACTTCAAGCAATGTTGTTGATCTAATAATAATGTTTTTGTGTCCAGCTCTCTCCCTTTTAGAGAAACAGGTCCCTATAAAATGAATGTATACCGATTTTAGTCCCCGCGGTGTGATGAAACCCCACTCACTCGCACGCGGTGACAGAGTGGAGCCCTAAATGTTTTCAATATCACATAAGGGCACTGCATCATTCCGTGTTCAATAGTGGATCAATAAGGCAAAGCACCTTCCACCTCGCAAACTGCATTTAGACACATTAAGGTGACTGCTAATGAGCGCTGCCTCATGTGTGCGCACAGGGACGGGCTAAGGACACCAGCGAGGGCCCCACGCAGATCTGCTGAGTACAGGAAGTGGCCAAGACTGAGGAATTATGGGAAAGACGACAGGGAGGGACGTGTGTGTGTGTGTGTGTGTGAGTTACGCAATAATAATGAAGCAACTTGGATTCTTGTGTTAAAATTCAGAGTTTATTTTAGGACACTGTAACATGAGACTTAAACGTTCACTGTGCAACCTTTAAAGTGCTTGTCGTCTGTTTGTTTCTATGGATACGTCATTGCCTTGCCTGGAATGTCCCGCAGTGTGACATTAAACAGCCCTACTTTATATTTATTCAATTACAGGTGGTTTTATAGCTGAAAATACCTAGAAAAACTGGCTGTGAGCGGGGTCGCCTCTCCACAGATCTGACCTGTAACTTAGTCTGGTTTGGTCTCCATGAAGATAGAAAGGTGTAGACTCCAAGGGTCTGGCTGTGAACATATATGTCCAACACATTTTGTAGTGTTCAGGCACTTAATAGTTTTTGCAAATCATTATTCAGTTGCAGCTTTATTGTGTTCGATGAAAATGATTAAAACGTAGATTGTTTTATCTATTGTATGTGGACATGTAAATATAAAAATATTATAAAAATTTAATTATTTGTTTTTGCATTCATCAGGTCCCAATCAGCCCAAAAAAACAAACAAAGAGAGAATTCAGGTCTTAGCAGATTAACACCATACTCTGAAACGTCTCAAAAAAGCAATAACATCTCCACGGACAAAAGCGTTTGACGGACCCTCCACCAGGAAAGTTCCACAATGCACCTTTAGGTAGAATTTGACTCAAGCTCAAGATTCAGTCATGTTTCATTATCACATATACGGCTCGTGGTTTTGTATTGTTTATTAGTAGGGATGTAATGGTTCATGTATTCGTGCCGAACTGTTTCAGTGTGGGACATTCGGTTGGGTGCAGGGCTGCGGACGAGTGAGTTTGCAAAATTTGTGTGTACATTTCCGCCACTACATGTGCAGCTACATGGAAGGCTCAGCTCTTTAATATTCGTGAGGGAACTTGTCCGTGATTGGGGCAGCAGCGTTTCCTGCAGCGCTTTATAGTTAGGGCGGCCGTCTTGACAGTTCATGTCCTTCGAATGACATGAATCCTTACAAAACTACGGTCGTCACCCCCTGGTCCTCACTTTCACCTTTTGCTGGCACGGAATCTCACGGAAAAGCATTTGGCGAACCCTCCACCAGAAAAGTTACATCAGAAAAGTTACACAATGCACCTTTAGGTAGAATTTGACTCAAGAGCAAGATTCAGTCATGTTTAAATCATCACTTAATCATCACGCTTGGGGTTTTGTATTGTTTATTAGTGTTGCATAAGCAGCTCTTGAGGTCAAAATAAATCCACGACTATCCAATTATCGAGTGCTTTATTGTCCGATAATCAGGAAGCGCACTGTTCGCATGCAAGTTGTAAGAAATACCTTGACAGCAAAACTCAGTTCTCGTCTCTGAAAGCGTTAAAAGTTATGAAAAGCTCTTTTAAAATCATCGCAGTGAATAAGGTAAGTGAGGAATAACTTTGGACCACTGTGAACTGTTTACAATTATCTAGTCCTGTTTTTCACATTTAAGACAGTGAAAAATAGATACAGAGAGTCTTTAAAGCCATTTTTATGATGTTTTTAAAAAGAAAAATTAACATCCATCAACGCAAGTAAAACATGTAGATATATTTTTATGCCTTATCATCTCCATACTTTAAAATGACAAAGATTGAGCTGAATGAGTTCTTGGTTCACTCCTGCACAGTTTCTCAAAAAAAATCTTCCTTCGCTCTGGTGTGGAATTTCAAAACGTCGACATCCTCAGCCGCCCCACGCGACTGCCCCTCCCGCTTTGACGCTTTCACCGGTGCAGGGTCACAAGAAAGACACCGCTCCCAAGTCTGGCTAATTAAAGAAATGTTTTAACAAGATTTTGGCTGGATTTCAACTGAACTACCACCATCCATTTTGCACGCTCCAGTTTGACCTGCATCTCCCTAAATTCCATCTGCATTTGGTCAGACAAAGAAAAATGCAGATTTGGCACGGACGATTGCGAGCTTAATACAGTGGGGATGTGAGTGTGTGTGTGTGTAAGCGAGGGATGGAGAAAGTAAAATAAGCCACATGCCTCGTAGCGTTTTTTACTCTAGATAAGCTGCTGGCGTGCTACAAATTGCACAGTCTGAAAAAGTCTCAATTATGGGGAAGCATATGGGTAGTTAGGGACTGTAATGAAGTGGTCGCTTACGCACAATTTTCGGCAAGTTAAGGAAAATACATTATTGAGAAGAGGGAAATCGCGAGTGTATTATTTGAGACAGTCCCAAACACGGAGAAAAGGTAACGATACGGGACCAAATAGGAATTCACTGCATAGGGGGTCAGGAAAGAATTTCAAATACCCAGGTCAACAATGTAAAAATAATTTGCTCTAATGTATATTTTCTGTTGTTGACGTATATATGTATTCATCAGTCTTAAATCTTTGCTCATTTGCTCTTAAAAGGTGCAGTGCGTAACTTTTCTAGTGAGGGGTCCACCACTAAGACCTCTAACTGAAATGACGACCTTTGCAGTTTCATAGTTTCAATTCAAACATTCAAAGGACAGTCCAAATTTAAAAAAAAAAAACTAACCTTGCATCGCATGAATAATCGCATGTTGAGGAGGGACTATTTTCTCATATATCAGTCCGCCGCTGCCAAGCTTTCTATCAGGAAATACAACTCTCTGCTGCTGCTCAGACATAAATCCTTCAAATACAAGGTTGGTTTTACTTCTAAAATTATTGTATCAACACAGACATT
Source organism: Boleophthalmus pectinirostris (assembly GCF_026225935.1). NCBI lineage: Eukaryota > Metazoa > Chordata > Actinopteri > Gobiiformes > Gobiidae > Boleophthalmus > Boleophthalmus pectinirostris. Next base: position 32,376,104 of record NW_026571447.1, on the reverse strand, counting down.
TACATCGAAAGTCTGGTGTAATAATAAATTTTCTTCGAGTGTTTTGTGGAGTGGATAAGTTTTTAGTGGCAGGGCTAACTATGGCCATTGACATGCACTAGCCTAGCACCAGCGACCTCTGCAAATACAAGGACTGGATGAAATATTTTAAAAAGTGTCTCCATACGTCTCCAACACTCTGGCTCACGAGAAAATGAGGTCCTATGTCCAAAATTTTGGACTGTCCCTTTAAAGTTGCATTACTCAACTTTTCTGGTGCAGGGTTGTCTCCATGGAGATGTTATGGCTTTGTCTAGAATTTTCCATGGAAAAGACTGAACCTATCCACCTCAAGGGAGACAACTAGGTTAGATCATTACATTACAGGACAGGTCAGGTCAGATCTGTGGAAAGGCAACCTTATTCACAAAAAGCATTATTGTATTTTTGAGCAACTGAAACACTAAATGCCAGATAGAAAAGTTGAGTAATGCACCTTTAATGTTTTGTTGGGTAAATTAAATGGTTAAATAAAATACAAAATTTGAAAGGAAACTATCAAACTGCAATGGTAGTTATTTCGGTAACGGGTCTCACCCAAGCAACAATTTAGCAATAGTACCAGGTTCCTAAAAAATATAGGAACCAGCCATGTTCTGCAAAACTATAAAATTCTTGTATTAGTTTAGCAGCTTATTTTTCAGTCTCTCAAAAGTTAATGCTCCAGTGTGTGTTCAAAGAGTACTGTGAAGTCAGGTTTGATTTTAAAAACTCCTATTTCATTCATTTGCAAATGTTTTCAGAAAGCGAATCAACTCTTATTAATTGCACAGCCCTAGTTCCAAGTTTATCCAAAAAAAAAAAGTTATGTTAAGACCAATCAATGCACCAATCACGGCGCGCTAAGAGGGAGCAGCAGAAGTGTAAAGTAAAAAGTGTTTGATCAAGATCGCTACAAATCTACTGCCAAAAAAGCTATTGACTTGAGCGCGCTCTCTTTGGATACCCTCAGCCGCCCCCATTCAGACTAATGGCATTTGGCATTCCTTCTAAGATGAGGATTTCAGCTCATTTTATTCGCCGGATCAGGATGGGATCGAATCCAGCGTCTGGCAACCCACAGAGCCAAACACAGACATCCCAGCGGGGGGTGGACCTGTCAGGGTCACCTCCACACTGCCCTCACATGTCTAAAGAAACGTGTTACTACAGTTTTAATTACATTTTGATAGTAATTAAAAGGATTGATACTGTAAAACAATTTGGATTCCGGAATGACAATAAAAATCACTTTTGTAGACAATAAATTCGAATTCAAAACATGAGTTACTTTATTTCCACTGGCTCTTAGTTCTGTTAAGATTCAAAACTAGTTTTTTTCCCCGATTACAATCTAGTTTTGATACTAGGAGTGGGCAATACGTCAAAAAAGACAAAAAAAAACATCATTTTCTGAGAACCAGATTACAATTTCGGTCTTATTACGATTCATGCGACCTTACTAAAGTTATATTGCCTTGAAGTGGTAACTATAGTCATCTGCTTCTTCTAATCTTTATTGTAATTGGTCAAATCCACCTGTCACTCACTCGAGCAGTGACAAGATTGACCAATATGAGGTTTAAGTGGGTGGGAAAAGTGTCTTTGTTTGAGCATAGAGCAGTATTTCAACAGAAAATTTGTGAAACATCTTTTTTTTTAGACAGTGGATTCTATTTTTCACGACAAAATATTAGTAGTATATATTTTATTCTTCAGTTGGCTCTTAAACTAGTTTGGTCAAGTATCAAGGCTATTCTACAAGCCCAATTCTGTAAACTTTTTCAGATTACCATTTAGTTTTAATCAGGGCTGGGTATCATTAAGAAGTTACCGATACGATACATAGGCCACGATACGATACATCTCTCGATACAGTGCACTTTTGGTTCGATACAGTATAGTTCAAACCGATTCGATACGTTTTCAATAAAAAAATAAAGGCTGTGATACTAAATGTCTTTGTTAAACCGCTTCTTGTGCAAAGTTCATATGAAACACAAATATGTTAATCATCAACACAGCGAAAATGTCAAATGTGTCGCATAAATGAGTTTCCTTCCTCTAAACAAGCAGCAAAACTGTAGCACTGAAACAAAATAATTTAGTAAAATATACCAAAATATACTCTTGGCAATATATCGATAAAGCAGCCCATGATATCGATACTGTATCATCGCATTAAATGATACGATAAATCCATATTTCGACATTTTTGCACACTACTAGTTTTAATATTATAAGGGGAAGGTGATATGCAAAAAACAATACCTATTTTTTTACTGAAAACTTTTAAAAGTACATTTACACTGCGATATTAATCTGCTTCCGAAAATTCACACTTCATTGCAATTGGTCAAATCCATCAGTCACCCACTCAAACCTCCTACTGGTTGATCTTAAGTTTGTTGTTGTTTGAGCAGAGAGCTGTATCCAAGAGAAAATCATCAAATCATATGTCAATTTCATCAAAACAGCAAACGGTCACCGCAAAAATATTATATCACCATATCGCCCAGCCTTATCCAAAACTAGTCGCAGCATCTCATTTTATTCTCAAGATCAAGATGGGATCGACTCCAGCCGTCTGGCAACCCACAGAGCCAAACACAAACATCCCAGAGGAGGAGATGTGGTGTGTGAGGAGTGTGTGTGTGTGTCGCGAGCAGGAGGGGGGGGTTGGTCTCTTCGGGGTGACCTCCACACTGTCCCGCGCTGTCCCCCGGAGCAATCAAGCGCGTGGGCAGAGGCGGAGAGCTGAGGAGGAGGGGGTGGGGAGGGGTAGGAAATGAAGAGATAAGTGGCAACGCTGTTTGATTTCAGACTACTTAGCCAGGAAAAACCACTATCATTAGTTTACAAGTGCGGCAGACAGTCAAATGAGCGAGTCGCGTGTTGGAAAAGGCCATCGCTTTAGCTAGACACGGCGGAGATAAGAGCGTGGCGGATGACGGCGCCGGTGTGTGCTGGGAGTAAGCGAACGCACAGACGCACATGAAGGTTGGACGTGCAAAGTGACAGCTCTTTCCCGTTATTGGAATGCGGCGAAAGTGGTACAACGGGCCCCGGGTTACGACCTGATTTCGTCACCGGCTGTGTCGTGCGTCTACGAGATTGTGCTGATGGAAATAGTTGCTTTAAAATACGCTCAATAAAAAGAACATTATTTGAAGATTGGGGAATGTAAAAAGGAGCAAACAGATCTGATCATGTATGGTTTTTTAAGTGTGCATTGTGTACATTTTGTAGTGGAGGGGCCATCAAATGCTTTGTCTATGTTTCGCAGTAAGGCATTAAACCTTTCTATCTTCAAGGAGACCAAACCAGGTCAAGTTACAGGTCAGATCTATGGAGAGGCAAACCCGTCACAGTTTTTGTAGATTTTTTAGACTACCTGTAATTTAAAAAATTTTTAAGGTAAAGCTGTTTAATGCAGAGGTGGGGTGGAGACTCGAGTCAGACTTGACTTGCTAAAATGGACTAAGACTTGGGACTTGACTTGGACTTGAGGCCTGTGACGTGAGAAGCACTTTTAAATCTGGATTATTTCTATTCTGACCGTAACGATTCACTCTAAGATCTTGTCAAGACATTTAAAAAGGAAAAAGTAACTAAATTATTTTCTACAACTCTTAGTGTATTTACATAAGAGTATTTATAGAATATACATGAGCACAATAAAGTCATAAATTGCAAAAGTCTAAGCTATATTTGGTACTTTGCTTTCAGCTTAAAGTCATTTCAAGTCTTTAAACCAGATGACTTGGACTCGACTTGGACTCGACTTGGACTGACTTGGACTCAGTGACTTGGACGACTTGGACTCGACTTGGACTTGACTCGACTTAGAGACTTGACTTGACAGACTTGGACTTGACGTCAAAGACTCGAGACTTACTTGAGACTTGCAAAACAAAGACTTGGTCCCACCTCTGGATTAACGTCATACTGCCGAACATTCAAAACAGAGCAATGACGTAGAAAGAAGAAGGTGACCTTGAAGTTACACAGTGCATCTTTAAAAAGTGCTGTACCGTATTTTATTATTAAAAACAAGAAAAACAGAACTAGCTCAAGAGTTTGCAGTGGTCCAAAGTTATTCCTCATTTACTTACATAATTATTCACTGTGATGAGTTTATGAACACTTTCATAACTGAACCAGAGAGGAGTTTGTCTGAACATTAAAGCTAAACAACAACCAGAATATTCATGTGCACTTATTATCAGACAATAAAATTCCAGAGACATAGTTTGACCTCAAGAGCTGCTAATACAACCCATCTGTACTGGAGCAAGACAGATTTTATACACTTGTACGGTTGGCAAGACTTGTAAGGTAAATTCACAAATACAAAACATGTTATGCTGCTCATGTTTAAATTTCTGTTTTGATTTTCTTGCCAATTATGACCCCAGGAGGAGTAGCTGACGCAGCACACTGCAGACACTAATGGGGATCTAAATAAACAATAAACAATTATACAATCACAAAGCAGGGGGAGATCATTTTGGATTGACAGAACCTCCTGTGTTCTCAACTTTTAAATGCTGCAGTAGTAAATCTGTGTTTATAATGCAACTAAACACAACCCAGGAGAAGTTGCAGATACACACAGTTGCTTTAACAGGTATGAGCAAAATGAGCCAGAGTCATTTGGGTTGCCAGTTTAAATGCTGAAAAAGAAAATCTGCATTCTATGGCCCGGTGCACACTAGTACATATTTGAGTCGTTGTCGTTGCGGACGTATTGTTCGTCCACATTAATCTGATTGAAAACGATCTGGTGCCGCCAGCTCCCACAAATTCATCCGAGTACGAATCTGACACCGTATGGACGCCTGAAAACGTTGATACTCTGATGTAGATCTATGCACCACAAAGTAATTCACCGCCAAAAGACTAAGAGGCAAGAACATATGTCCATTCATATATACGGTCTATGTGTATGACCTGCAGACGAATAATCTCTGAGAAGCTTAACATGAACCATCTCCAACACGACAGAAGAACAGAACAGACTCACCATCATCAGAACATCCTCTGTCACAGAAAGAACACTCATATTCCACTGAGTCGTGTCCTTTAGTCCGACAGAAGCTGAACCGCATCAGCACAATAGCGCGCTGTTTTGAGAGCTCAGTTTATGCAAATTAGCCATGTGGTTTTAAATTTAATTTCTGTAAACAAATATGCTTCAAGCCATGTCGATAGGGAAGTCTTGCAGACACAGAAAAAACGTGTCTGGACGCAGATCGTTTCCGATACGGTGATACACGGATTCGTTTCAGTGTAAACGGAGTCTATATCTTGAAGCGGTACACATACACATTTTTTCAGTATGTAATATCAATATAATCCTCATTTGCTCACAGAAATTTACTATGAAATTGTGTTGGGAAGAAAAATTATTTAATTCCTTCCTTACTTGTCATGTCATGCAAAAGGGGATAAAAACAGGGTGCTCATCCTTCCCAAATCAGAACACTTGCTTATGCTCAACATGAACAAATGTGTTGAGATACTGTAACTTGCATCTGTAATTAATACAATATATATAATGAAAAAAATGTTTGCTTAGTTTCATAAACAGTACAGTTCAGGGGGACTTTCCAGCTGATTTCCTGCTGTTCGTATACTCAGAATAACTTGTACGTCTCCTCTATATGCAGGTTACGCCAAAGGTTCAGTCGTGATTGTAATACCTTTTTTTTTTTTTTTTTTTTTTTACTACAAGAGTGGAACAATCTCAAACGGTCTTATTTTATTACATTTGAGTTAAATTTGCCATTTCAAACAGCCCATTTAATTATTGTTATCAGGCAAATCAAAAAATATAGAGAGATATCAATTTTAGTCAATATCCCTGAGCCCTAATTGAATATTTCTGGTCCACTTCACTTGTGTCCAGCGCGCTGCCTCAAAAAGCTGCACGCCCGAGTGAATCACGCTCACCGACCCTCGCCTCCTTCAGAGCCATCCATTCTGTCTAATAATATTTGCCAAGTCAACAATACAGCTGATGGATCCTTTGTACAGCTCCTCTTGGGTCATAGAAAAGGAATTTAACCAAAAGCCATTTATTAGGAGGCCAAGCACAATATGTCAAGAGGGTTTTGTCATCTGGATTTCAACAGCCGCTCTCTGTTTGGATTATACATTCGATTTCTTTTGCAATTTGTCAGCTTGTACAAATAAAGCAAGGTTTTCATAAGGTGAGATTTAAGACTGATGTTCATGTTTGGACTTTTTCAGATTGTGCTTCAGAAAGTTGTTTATTCTTTGCAAAAGAGTTGAGTTTTAGTGTTTTGATGTAAATGATGTCATGAAAACGCTCAATACACTTTTCCAATTTCGATACCACCACTTTTTTAGACAATATTACAATGTATTTTTCATTATTTAAGATTCTCTGCTTTTCATGAGCTCTTAAACTAGTTCTGATAATGATCCACACTATTCAAAAACTATTCTGTACGGATCCAGTTCTGTTCTATTTAAAGTTGTGTTTGTTTTCAATACTTGTTCAGATTAGTATCTAGCTGAGATAGTAGTGTTGTCACAATACAAAAATTTCAAAGTCAATTACAATGATAATTTGGATTCCTATTTATTTTGGCAAGGCAAGGTAAGGTTATTTGTTTATTTGTATAGCACAATTTGCACAGAAGGTAATTCAAAGTGCTTTACAAATAGAAAAGATAAAAAATGTGATGAAAATATGATCAACATTAAATATTAGTACTTTCTTTTATATTACCATGTGGCTTTGTGTCTGTGTCAACTTGTTATGATACAGCTCGAGTTCATTTCTGTGCTGTAAACGTGACAATTAGTATCGATATTTGCTCAAATCAGTATCTATTTTCGATACTAGTTTTAATATAAATTAGTCTAATTTTCGGTGCTTTACATCTCTATTCTGGTCGATTTATATCTGGCGTCTTTTTTATTCTACAACCCTAGTTAAGTCTGTGAGGTCATCCAACTGTCTGCTCCCAAAAGCATGAATAAATCAATAAGAGGTTAGAAGGTCAATAAGAATCAATATCAGCATTTCATTTTAGTTTTGAACTGCTGTAGACTGCTGAAGTAAATAAAGACAGAGGGATAATATGGAAACCAAACCATAAAGCAAAATTATCCCCCCAAAAATATTCCAAATGTACAATTTTAATAAAAATTCTGCCTTCAAACTTCTACAGCTCAGATCTCATTGTAGTATTTTCATGCAAGTCCAAAGAAAAAGTACTCATGATTAGGGGTGTAATCATATCCATATATAAGTCTCATGATGTGATAACGTCACAGTATGAACCTTGCGATATTTTGTGGAGGCTAACAAAACCGACTTAATCCAAAGAACGAAGACTCAAAAGTGCTTAGAACTGTTATTTCTTCTTGTAGTCTACACTGAAATGGAGCAAAGGATCATGGTCTATGTAGTTCCCTCTGTCTTTTTTTTAATCTATTGCTACACCATAACTCTTAATTCAAGCAAAGAGACTTGTAATTTGATATATTGTGATGGTCCACGATATTATTGAGAACTTTGACGATACCATATCACGATATTTCGGTTATTGTTACATCCCTACTCATGGTAAATACTGACCTCAAAAAACTTTATATATTAGTACATTTGACTGGGTGTTTTAAAAGAGCACGGTCAAAGCAATGTTCAAAGTTAAATTTGATTAAATAATGGGTATAACAGGACAAAAAAACACCTCCTAATTAGGGATATAACGATATCCAAATCTCTCGGTATGATATTTTCAGGATATGCATCTCACGGTACGATATTTATTATGGAGAGGAAACTTTTTTGCTTTTAAAATACTTCGACAAGATTTTGGTGGGAATTATTTCCGGCATAATCCCAAGAATTCAAGTAAAAACATACTGTATATGTCTTCAGCGCCTGTTGCAGCGACCGTTTGTCCTTTTTCAAATGTCGCGCTTCACTACTTTTCTCCTTTTCTTCTTTCAGCGACGTCAAAAACAGACTTTCTTTTGAGGCAAACTGGTTGTGAATTCTTGTCTGCCATGACAACAAACTTTGTGCAAACTGAGAGGAAGGTACAATTCGAAAAAGACACCAAGAACCGCTGTGTTAGGTGAGTAAACAACATCAGTGCGTGAGAGGCGAACGTAAACCATGTAATCCCACTGGAAAGGCAGTGACGCTAGAAACGTAGGGAGTTTGACTGACAACCCAACAGCCAATCGATAAAGAGGTAGCCTTGTTATCTATTGGCTGATGTTCATTTGCCCCCACCTCGTCCAGAGTTGATGGATTTTCATTCTTTTTTTTTTGGACATCATAATTACAAGGCCGCTGCATCTCTATAATTCTATTTTGACCTTTCATCGACAATTTGAAACAAAAACAAAAAAATCCTCCAAACAACCTTTAAGTGCAGGATTCTAGTTGCCAACTTTCGGCTCAGTGGACAAACGCTCCACCAACTGAGCCACCGTCGCCTCAATACAATTAAAAACATTCATACGCCTTTACATATAATGAAGCCGTTATGTATTTTTGTCATTTAACTGACAAGTTCACCTGAAAATGTTAAGATTTACCTAATTGCTCAATTGAAATGTTGGCAGTCTAGACTTAACCGATAAAAGCACGCTAATAGCTCGCCATTTTGAAACACCCTGAGCTTTAATGACACACTAAAAGGAAATAATACCAAGAAAAGAAAGACTTCACAATCATTCAAATCGAGGTGGAATGCAAAATATTAGCTTTAGTCATTTAGCTATTAACCACTCTAAGCTGATGCTACAACCGTCCTTCTCGCGTCTCTCAAATCGTCATTACCATTAAGCAGTAAATTCAAGCACACTTTTATGTCTGAATCAACACTAAGCGGTGATTAGATGACGGGGGAGGGGGGGGTCGCGATGTGTCATTTAAACAGGAAGCCCCTGCATAATGGCGCGCGTGTCCCTGCGCTTGTCAAACTCGCTGCGTCCATATTTTTTTTTTTTTTTTTTTTTTACACGCGTATCGACTCGCGCACACACCTGACCTTTTCAAAATCCCCGTGACATTTACACAGCGCGGCGAAGGGTCCGGCGTCGCTCATTTGCATAATGATGGGAGCTGACCGCGCACGCCATTAACACAAAAAAAAACCCCGAACTCAAACCGAATTCTCCGCCGGGTCTAATGAGACACTAACGGACTTACTTTTGCCTGTTTTATTAGGGAGGGCAGAGGAATAACACATCGCGGGGACCATCAATTACATTCGGGCTAATAGACAGAGAGGGGAGAGCTCCGGAGCTGTTCCAATGATGAATAGGTCCGGCTTTGGCAGGGCTACAGTGAGCGCAGTGTTTCTCAATATGGCAGGGAATGGCTGAAACAATCGCACAGAGGAATTGCCAAAGGAAACATCAGAGTATCAGAGTGGAGGATGCCAGTGAAGTGTGCAAACTTCGAGAGGGGGGAGTTGCTTGGAAATATTTGTTCTTGACGCAGTGTTGCAACAAGTTACATTTAATATAGCTGAGACTACAAGGAGACTCTGGCTTTTTTTTTTTTCTTTTTGTACAGTAGGTGAAAAATCAATTTTGCGTTAGGATGCAATGTACTCATCTGTCGTAGAATAAATTGAAGTCGCCGTGTACAGGACCCTTGTATATAAACACTCAATACGTTGTGACAGTATGTACAGTCTGCTCCAGTGCGGCTGTCACGATAATTACTATCGACTTATGAAGGAACAATGGGTTTATGGGTTCAATATTAAATGTTCTTTGCACTACTGGTTGGTAAGGCTGGGTATCATTAAGACGTTGCCGATACATACCTCGATACTAGCACGATATACATCTCACGGTATGATATTTATTGCGATATTTTGTGGACAAACCAAACAAATATGCTATTTTTTCCTCTTAATATCCCTTGACAAGACTTAATCCAAAGAACTAAGACTTAAAAATGCTTAGAACTGTTATTTCTTCTTGTAGTCTACACTGAAATGGAGCAAGGGATCATGGTCTATGTAGTTCCCTCTGTCTTTTTTTAGTTATTGCTGCACCTTAACTCTTAATTTAAGCAAAGAGACTTGTAATTCGATATATTGTGATGGTCCATGATATTATTGTGAGAACTTTGATGATACGATATCACGATATTTTGGTTATTGTTACATCCCTACTCGATACATAGGCCACGATACGATACATATCTTGATACAGTGCATTTTCGATTCAATACGGTTCAGTAAAAAATAATGTCTAAATCATGGCTGTGATACTAAAAGTCTTTGTTAAACCACTTCTCGTTCAAAGTTCATGTGAAAAACGCCCATTTGAATCATCAAAACAGTGAAAATGTCATGTGTCGCATAAACGAGTTCCCTTCCACTGAACAAACAACAAAACTGTAGCGCTGCAACAAAATAATCTGATAAAATATAGCTCAAAATATGATATATCGAAACAGCAGGCCATGAAAATGAAACTGTACCATCAAATTAAACGATACGATATTTCAATATTTCAATATTTTTGCACACTCCTACTGGTTGGTTATTTGTTGACCACGTGATGCTTTGAGTTGTAGACTGTTTTATCAATAACTAAATACAGCTCATGTTTAACAATATTGTACATTTAGAATATTTTCTGTGGTTTAAATCAGCTTTAGCGTTACCGTGTCAGTGGTATAAATTAGTTTCAGTTTATTATCATTTATCCTCTTTAGCAATATATCACACTTCTAAATTTGTTATTGTGACAGGTCTATTCGTAGGGAGTATTATACCTCTGATGACATTGACCAAGATAACAAGGATTGAGCTGGCTGTGTGGGGCCAGCACAGCACAATTCCTCATTTTTTCTTTTTTGTTTTTATTTACATTTTAGCTTTCCTCATCGAAAATAAGATTAATCTGAAATATTTTAAACAATACAGAATTTCGATACACGACCAGAAACGGTGTCAGGTCTGCTCCAAGCCACATGCTTTTCCCGACAGAGGACGGGCTTGGCTGTAGACCTCTTAATTAAAAAGACCCAGGTTGATCATTGATAATTAAGAGATAATTGGATCTCAGTTTGATTAAGATTCAGTTAATTGCACAGCCGCAACTACTACAAATGAACACCACCAAAAGTGTATCGCCAATATACATGTAACACACCTATTTAAAACATAATTCTCAAAAAAACTTACATAAAAGGTCCTATATTACGCAAAACTGACTTAGAGTTTTAAGTCATGTTATAAAATCAGACCTGGAGTTGTGTTTTGTTTTATTCGCACATTTCAGTAACCCTTTATTATTAGTCGTTTTACATTTCCACTGCTCAAAATGCTCTGTTCCACCTTGGGATGTCATCAAGCTGTAGTTTTCAAGTGAACAGCTCCTTTAACCTTTTGTTCGGTAGAGACTGGCAATTCCAGGTCTGAAATCATCCAGATGATTCTAGTGAAGGTGTATGGAGTTTAAAAACACAATGGAGCACTTCCTGTATGACCATCACAATCTGGAACGGAGTGTTTTTAGTTTGAGAAAAGAACTCAGCCTAAATATTGACCAAAATATCACGATTATTTTGGTCAATATTGAAATTACAATTATCCAAACCATTATTTTTTAGTTACATGATACATTTATCCAGCATTAATCTCTCTAAAAACACTTTGTTATTGATAATTTATGCAAAACTTTCGAATTAGAAATAAATACAGGCTACAAATTTGTACCTTAGAGCAGTTTTGCGACATATAAAACATAAAGTGAATAGGGATGTAACAATTACCGAAATATCGTGATATCATGTTGTCAAAGTTCTCACAATAATATCGTGGACCATCACAATACATCGAATTACAAGTCTCTTTGCTTAAATTAAGAGTTATGGTGCAGCAATACCTAAAAAAAAAGACAGAGGAACTACATAGACCATGATCCTTTGCTCCATTTCAGTGCAGACTACAAGAAGAAATAACAGTTCTAAGCACTTTTAAGTCTTAATTCTTTGGGATAAGTCTTGTCAAGGCATTTTAAGAGGAAAAAGTAGCATATTTACAGTTTTGTTTGTAAGTCTCCACAAAATATCGCAATAAATATCGTACCGTAAGATGCATCCTTACACCACTAAAAATGAATAAAATATACTTTGAACATGAAATAAGGCATAGAAAAACATAACTGTATCCAAAATAAACCATATATCCAGCTGTTCTACAATCTCTATATTTAAAAAGTCAAATAAACATGCTTATTTATATTAAAAAAATAAAAACTCTTAAGCTTTAAATCGTTTCAATTCGATTATGGGTTTGGAGATAATTTGACACACGAATCAAAATCGCGATCAAAATTGCACAGACTTAGTGTGACCGAAACAAAACACGCACAACTCCACGTCTGTTTTTGATGAGGAAACAACATTATAACATAACACAGATCAGAAAATAGCTTAATACGGTCTCTTTAAACAAACACGACTGCCTGACTTGATCCACATGTTGTAGTGTTACGGATTGTCACGGTTGAGTCGGTGCAGCTTCAGCCTACAGTGAGGTCACATGTGCCCTTTTCCTGCCTGCTGTTTCCATGCTGTTCCTGTCATAAAGAGCGTGGCCTTGAGTCCTGAGCGGCGGAGCTGGGACGGAGTCATGTTTGGAGCATCGCCATGGCTACCTCCCGCCACTCAGACAAAAGACTGGACGCACAGGAATGAGACGAGGACTTACGGAGTTAAAAAAAAAAAAAAAACACACACACACACACACAGACGGAGGGAAAAAAAAACAAGGGGCCTGTATGTTCGGCGGGCGAGCGTGTGGGGGAGGGGGCGGGTCTGAGGCGGGCGTGAAGAGTGGGAACCAGGAGGGGAGGAGGGCCGTCACTGCTCTAATCTGCAACTGACAAATAAGGATTCTGCAATTAATTTTTGCACACACAACTAGGTAGAGATCAGCCGGTTTCACTTCGTAGAAACCGTCTGACCTCGCAGCATTAGGGTTCGTTCGCTCGACGATAGGCAGGTACTTTTTTTTACTGGTATATTAAGCTTTTCCCAAATCCCGTAGGAAGAAGGGCAATAACGTCTTTCCCCTTGATAAAATTCTCTAAACATTCTCTTTGTTCCGGCTTTAAATCCTCAATCTCGGGAATCGTTGCCTAAACAGAATATATGGCTCTTCGCTGATTGTCTGGTGCCCGAACTTGCACTTCCGGGGTTTTTGCGAACCATCTAGTGCAGGGGTGTCAAACATACGGTCCGGGGGCTGGATCAGGCCCTCCAAGACCTTTAATCTGGCCCTCGGCTGATTTTCTACTAAAATATTTCAATTATATTTTCTATTAAAATATTGGTAATTTTCTGTGGTGTTTATCATATCAGCGTCTCCAGCGTCTCTGTACGTGGCCCCTCCCACCAGAGCAGCACAAATGAAGACTTGTCTCTTTCCAAACGCTCTTAAAGGACGATCGTTTTGACTGTTGACCGTGACACCCTCATCAGAAAAATGTCAAAAATGAGAAAAGTGGAGCTGAGTGCAGGATTTTACAAGAAAAATTGACTTATTCCTATTTGCATAGAAGTTCACGTTAAAACATTGTGTTGAAATTGCATTTTTCTTAAAGTTTCAGGTTGTTCATAATATTATATTTTGTAAAAGAAAGAGTTCATGAATAAAAAAAGATTTCTGTAATAGATTTGTGTTTCTCTACACGAATATTTGTACTTATTGTTATTTTTGGGGTAAATATGCCATGAATTTTCTGATCCGGCCCCTTTGGGATCAAAGTCGGTTGGATACGGCCCCCGGACCAAAATGAGTTTGACACCCCTAGAGTCTAGTGTATTACAATTCCTGACCTAGTCGCTGGAGAGAAATGAAATTAAGCGGAGGCACTAGGTTAACAACTAGGGCCCTACCGATATGGATATTGTTTTTTGCGCCCGATATGATACGGATAAAATGAGAGTTGGAGCTGTAGATATAAAAGCTGACATATTTAGTGATGTAAAAACTCACTGTAAATCTTCAGTTGATTATAAAACTTAAGTCTGGCTCTACTGGGTTTTAAAATGGGTTTGTTTAAGTGACATTTATTATTATTCTGCCTCTTTATGGTCATATTTAAAGACAGTAGGTCGACCTAATGGCATTTTTGCATGACATTCAAGCCACTAAAGAAAGAGAAAAGAAAACTACCGCTATTAGTCTTTAGTGGTAAATGCGTGCGTGCCGCGGTAATTAATTATATGCGGCAATTAATTACATAAATGCTGATGATTCACACCTCTAGTCGCAGCTCATGTACATATCAATGCCGGTCCAGTAATGTGTGTACAGCCAACTTAAAGGTGCATTGTGTAAATTTTCTGCTGTTTCTTTCAATGAAGAATGATCCAGAATGTTCCACAGTATGACATTAAGCAGCTCTACCTCACATTTATTCAATTACAAGTGGTTTTATAGCCCAAAAATACTTAGAAAAACAACATTCTGACTTTAAGCAGGGTCGCCTCTCCACAGATCTGACCTGTAATTCGGTTTGGTTTGGTCTCCATGACGATAAAACTTTTAATACCATATTTTGAAACATTCCAGACAAAGCAATAAAAAGCATTTGACAAACCCTCCACCAGAAAAGTTACACATTGCACCTTTAACGCACTGATTGATTAGTTATTTGGGTCACGCCTGAATGATTCATGTTAATTTAAAGTTGTCAAAGTTAAACTATAGACAAGATACAACTTTATTTTAATTACTGTAAGCTTTTGTGAATCATGTTTTAAATGTTAGTTGTAATTTTGTTGGTTTTGCGCCAGGTTTTCAGGGTAAAAAAGTCATTCAGAACAGAGATAAATTGTAGTAATTGTTTCTGGTTAATTAAAAAAGCATGCATCTGGGCTTGTCACGCTACAAATTTTTGAACTGCAGTATATTTCTAAAGTAAATATAGATGATAAATGATCAAACTGAGCAGAATTATTGCCAAAAAAGTACTCCAAATTTGGGTATCATTAAGACGTTGCCGATACGATACATATCTCGACACACGGGCCACGATACGATACATATCTCGATACACAGGCCACGATACGATACACAGGCCACGATATGATACATATCTCGATACACAGGCCACGATACGATACATATCTCGATACACAGGCCACGATACGATACATATCTCGATACACAGGCCACGATACGATACATATCTCGATACACAGGCCACGATACAATACATATCTCGATACACAGGCCACGATACGATACATATCTCGATACACAGGCCACGATACGATACATATCTCAATACACAGGCCACGATACGATACATATCTCAATACACAGGCCACGATACGATACATACCTTGATACAGTGCACTTTCAGTTCGATACGATATATTTCAAATAGATTCGATATGGTTCAATAAAAAATAAAGGCTAAATCGTGGCTGTGAAACTAAAAGTCTTTGTTAAACCACTTCTTGTGCAAAGTTGACATGAAATACAAACATTTTAATCATCAAAACTGTGAAAATGTGAAATTTGTCACATAAATGAGTTTCCTTCCTCTAAACAAACAACAAAACTGTAGCTCTGTAACAAAATAATTTAGTAAAATATACCAAAAAATACTCTTGGCGATATATTAATACTGTATCATCACATTAAACTAGACGATATATCGATATTTTTGCACACATTGTGAAAATTTCAATCTTCAACCATCTACAGCTCAGATCTCACTGTAGTATTTTCCAAAGAAAAAGCACTCACGATAAATACTGATCCACAAAAATGACTGTTCCATCTATTTACTGAACGATAAGTCTATGTAGTATTTATCGTAACAGGCCAACACGCATTTACCCTTTGACCTCGCAGATACGTTGCAGGTGTGGAACCTTTTTCATTTCCCCATTTCTCCCTGCTGGAGGTCTTAACACCAAATTAATCACACATTATTTTTGTGTGTTACTCAAAAGGTCACCGCCAGTGTCTTATCGCCACTGGTATTTTTGAACTATTACTCACAAAAGACTAGCAATGTGTGGGAAACTTGCGAGCTATTGGTGATTCATAAAGGCCTGGTTTTAATACAGTGAACAGCACGAGAGGAGGAGGAGGACTAAGAGGAGGAGGAGGGGTGGAGGAGGAGGAGAGCTGGATGCCCTCCCCCGGCCCCGGCCCTGACCCCAAATGCTCCCCCCCCGTCCCCGAGAGCCGAGCACGCAGCTTAGTCAGCCATAAAGACAATAGTGCCGCAGCCCCGCAGTACAAACTTCCCTCCCAAAACCCCCCTCCACTTCTAATAAAAACATCTCCATGGTAACGGGACAAGCCTCTCTGACCCACATCATCGACTCCTCATCAACTCTTTTTTTTTTTTTTTTTTTCAGGGGGTTTGGGCACGGCATAGTTTCAGTACAGAAAAATGTGTCTCATGTCTTCTGGTAATTTTTGTTTAGTTTTAATCAGTTGAACAAAAATATCTTGACTCTCAAAACTCAAAACAGCTTCCAAACTATTATAACATTTCAACTAGGGCTGCTCAATTACAGAACAAAAAATGAAAAAGAAGAAAGATTATTTTGGTCAATACTGAAAACATGATTATCCAAACGATTCTTTTTTTTAGTTACACGCATTTGTTCAGCATTTCTAGCTCAAAAACCCACTTTGTTACTGACAATTTACGCAAAACTTTAAAATTGAAAACAAATATAGGCTACACATATGAATCTTAGAGCAGTTTCTCGATGTATAAAACAAAAAATGAATAAAAAATATACTTTGAACTTGAAATAAGGCATAGAAAACCATAAATGTATCCAAAATAAACTATATCCAGCTGTTTTACAATCTCTACTTTAAAAAATAAGGTGTAGGAAGTGTATGGAGTTTAAAAACACAATGGAGCACTTCCTGTATTACCATCACAATCTGGAATGGAGTGTTTTAGTCTGGTCGATTATGGAAAAAAAAAAAATGATTATTTTGGTCAATACTGAAATCAGGATTTTTATTTAAATGATTATTTTTTAGTTACTCGATGTGTTTTTTCAGCATTTGTAGCTCAAAAAAAGACTTTGTTATTGATAATTTATGCAAAACTTTCCAAACTGAAAATAAATATAGGCTACAAATATGAATCTTAGAGCAGTTTTGCGAAGTATAAAATGAATAAAATATACTTTGAACACGAAATAAAGCATAGAAAAACATAAATGTGTCCAAAATCTACAATCTACATATTTAAAGAACAAAATAAATACACTTATTTATATAAAAACATCCCAAAATAAACTTTGCTAAGCTTTAAATCGTTTCAACTCGATTATATGAGTTTGGAGATCGTTTGTCGCACAAATCGAAATTGCGATCAAGCAGTTTAGTGTGAAATGTTCCGCAGTCTGGCATTAAACGGATCAAATTTTACGTCGCTAAGCAGATGGCGCTACCAGGCCATGTTACAGGTCATATCCGTGGAGAGGCAACCCCACTCACAGTACGACTTTCAGTAAGTTTTTCCGAGATCTTTTTGAGCAATAAATACACTGTAAGTAAGTACGGAAATGCCATACAGTGCAACATTCCAGGGCAAAGCAATAACATCGCCATGGAGACAAGCCGCCGCCGCCTCCACCATAAACGTTTTGCAGTGCTTCTTTTAAGATTAATATTCTGGATTCAAGTCTTGCGGGGCACTTGACAACTTCAGTAGAAACTCCAGCAGGCTTTGTAATTTTAAAGTGTTAAGCCTATATTAAACTTAACTATACCTGTCGCATTTTAAATCGAAAACGTTGAGCGGAGCCAAATTGCAACTTTCAGATTCGAGATGGAAGGTGGGAGTTAGTACTTACTGTCAAAGCGTGAAAAAGAAATGGAAATTCAGACAAGTAAAAAGTTGAAGAAACGCACTTAAGTTGTCCGGCTTAACCATTATCCAAAAAGGAGGGGTTAAAGTTCGCTTAACACCTCGAATAAGTCTTGGGTTTCTTGATTGTAACATCATTATGGCTACATTTTTCACCAGCTCATAAATATGTATGCTTTTTTGTTTTGTTTTTTCCCATGTTCCACCCTCCCTTAAGAGCACTTCACATTCAATAAAGTGAGAATGGGAAGAAAAAAAAACTCCAAAGCATGAATAAGTCAGAAGAAACATGCTTATGTTACGAGCCGTGATTAAAGAAAGCCACAATCAACTCCAAACCAGTGAAAATGCAAACTGTAGCAGAGCCCGTGCGCCAGTGCAAGCCCCACATACTTGCCCTAATTACAACACAAAACAAATAGCTAGCCTAGTAAGGAAGCTCTGAAATGTTGCGCTGCGTCCCTCGCCACACGCATTCATATGTTAATAAGGTTAAAAGCGCGATAGGAATCTTTAGCGTTCGTTCTTGGGTTCAGTGGAGACCCGCGCACCTGCTGCGGGCTACACCTGAGCAAAGGTAAGACTGGGAAATCCGTTTATCGTTTGTTTATTTGTTTATCAATATAAAATCAGAAGTAAGAAAACAAAAAAGCAACGGTTTTCTTCATTATTTGTCTCCAAAACCAAAATGAAAAAATGGATAATGGACGTTTTCCGGTTACGTGACTCAGGTCTGGTTCAGTCCTACATCGCAGTCACAGGACTAAACAAGGCCCAGGACTAAACCAGGACCGGGGGACTCAGACCCGGGGGACTCAGACCCGGGGGACTCAGACCCGGGGGACTCAGACCCGGGGGACTCAGACGGGGACTCAGGGGGACGGGGACTCAGACCGGGGGACTCAGACCCGGGGGACTCAGGGGGACTCAGACCCGGGGGACTCAGACCCGGGGGACTCAGACCGGGGGACTCAGACCGGGGGACTCAGACCCAAACCGCGACTGAGACCGGGACCCAGACCGCGACTGAGACCGGGACCCAGACCGCGACTGAGACCGGGGACCCAGACGGGGGCCTGAGACCAGGAACTGAAACCGGGAACTGAGACCAGGACTGAGACCGCGAACCAGGACCGCGACCAGACCGAGACTGAGACTGGCACCGAGTCCGCAACCAGACCGGGGACTGAGACTGGGGACTGACACCAGGACTGAGACCAGGACTGAGACCAGGACTGAGACCAGGACTGAGACACTGACACCAGGACTGAGACTGGGGACTGACACCAGGACTGAGACCAGGACTGAGACCAGGACTGAGACCAGGACTGAGACCAGGACTGAGACCAGGACTGAGACCAGGAACCAGTACTGCGACCAGACCGAGACTGAGACCAGGGACCGAGACCGGGAACCAGACCAGGACTGAAAACGGTTCAGTCCTGGTTCAGTCCTGGTTCAGCCCTGGTTCAGCCCTGGTTCAGCCCTGGTTCAGCCCTGGTTCAGCCCTGGTTCAGCCCTGGTTCAGCCCGTATGCGGCGCAAAAGTCCGGCATCGCAGTCATTGAAGTCACGTAAACGGGAAACGGTCGTTATCCATTTCTTCCATTATTCATTTAAACACAAAATCGAAAACAGAAAAAAACAAATCATTATCCGTTCTTTCATTCTGGTTTTGGAGAGAAATAATGAAGAAAATAGCTGTTAGATTTTTTTTTCATTTTCTTATTTTTGGTTTTATATTGGAAAAACAAATGAACAAAAAATGATACACGGATTCTGGAAAACACCTCAAATTTCACCTGTTCAAATGTTAATACTGTAATAGGAAACCACTCCTTTGTTTTTAGTGTAAACATGTCATTTACAATAGAGAAGGCTTAAATGGGAGGGGTTCAATGAGCTGTCGTCCTTCACTTTCAGCTGCTGGTAATATTTTAATTGACTTCATTGTGTTTATAAGCTGCTCTGAGAACTGTCACTTTTCTGGTGTTGGAGATGCTTTCGTCTGGAATGTGGAAGGTGCATTGTGTAACTTTTCTGGTGGAGGGTTCGGTCAATTTCATTTCTCTCCAGCAACTAGGTCAGGAATCAGAATACACTAGACGATTTGCAAGAAAAACGGAAGTTGTAGATCACGCAGGAAAGGTCAGGGAAGAGCTGTGAAGCCGTGACGTCAAACTCAAGTGCCAGTAAACAAAGCGGTCGAGATGGATGTAAACAAAGCCATAAATTCTCCTGGCAACGATTCATGAGATCGAGGATTTAAAGCCGGAACAAAGAGAATGTTTGGTGCATTTTATCAAGGGGAAAGACGTTATCGCCCTTCTTCCTACGGGATTTGGCGAACGAATCCTAGTGCTGTGAGGTCAGACGGTTTCCACGATGTGAAACCGGCTGATGAATCAGACTATCCGCCATCTGCTTGGCTTCATATAGTTGTTTTTTCAAGGTATGTTGGTCAATATGGTCAAAAGTTCTTACAATAATATCGTGGGCCAACATCATATATCAAATTACAAGTCTCTCTGCTTAAATTTATTGTTTTGGTGCAGCAAAAAAAACTGAATGAACTACATAGACCATGAGTGAACTACATAGACCATGATCCTTTGCTCCATTACAGTGCAGGCTACATGAAAACTAATGAAAATAATAATAAGAATCATCATTTTTAAGCACGTTTAAATCTTAATTCTTTGCTTAATGGCAGAGCAAAGTCTTGTCAAGAAATTTTAAAAGGAAAAAGCTGCATTTTTACACATTTTTTACAAAATATCCCAATAAATATCATCACGTGGGATGTATATCATGAAAATACTGTATTGAGAGATTTGAATATCATTACATCCCTAGTATTTAATCAACTATCTCCATGGAGACCAAGTTAGAGGCCAAGTTATAGGTCAGATCTGTAGAGAAGTG
Source organism: Boleophthalmus pectinirostris (assembly GCF_026225935.1). Lineage (NCBI taxonomy): Eukaryota > Metazoa > Chordata > Actinopteri > Gobiiformes > Gobiidae > Boleophthalmus > Boleophthalmus pectinirostris. The sequence goes on along the minus strand of NW_026571447.1, from coordinate 32,355,270 downwards.
GGCCCACGCACTGTAAGAATGCATGTTTATGTGGTCGTTTTGTGAAATAAAAATCCTATAATTGAATAAATGCGAGATGTATCTGCTTTATGCCATGCTCTGGAACATATAGCAAATGTCGGACCCTCCACCAGAGAAGTTACACAGTGGAACTATCTCCATGGAGACAACAGAGTGACATAACATGATCAAATAACAGGTCAGCTCTCCGGACATGTTCTGTTTGTGTTTTTCAGAGGTATTTTTATTCCTGTTTTATTGTGTGATCGAATATAAGCGAGATAATTATGTTTAAAACTATGGATTTGTTTATTAGTTTGGATCCCCAGTGTCAGCTTTCTTCCTGGAGACCTCTGGATACAAAAGGTTGGCCGACTCCCTGCCAGAAAAGTTCCACAGTTCACCTTTAGGTTTGTGAGAAATATGGGACAAATCCAAACAAACCTTTCATCAGATTGTTTTGTGACACCTGTAGATGAAGATGCAGCTTTGACACTGACAACACGGCTCTCTGCCAAAAAAGTGATTGACAGTTTTAAATCAAAATAAAACCGTGATTGGAGCTGAAATCCTGTGGTTTTTTGTGATGAAGCTCACAGTGGGATGTCTAATAAAATGTTCCAAAGTCATCATCAAAGTTTTGTGACAGAATTTGGCTCAAAATACTACTTTTTTTTTTTTTTTAACATGCATCTATAGATTTAAAATGGCACAATTACGCACGGTTAATGGTTAATGGTACATCCGTGCCAAAGCTGACCCGTGGTTTAATTTCTGTACATTAAGAACGGTCTCGCGGTGCCATTTTGCGCAAGTGAAGTGTAACTAATCAAAGATGATGTGAGGACAGAAGGAAGAACAGACAGACAGCCCGAGAAGCGCGCTGCCTTACGGGAAAAGGGACCAAGGACGTAGGCTAAATGGGGCAGCGAGTGACTCAATAGAAACCGGCGTTGTAACATAAAACTCCAGCAGATACGGTGATAACACGAACAGGTAGGACCAACCAGGCAAAAAAAAAAAAGAAAAAAAAAAATGAAGCCACACCTTAAAAAAAACTAAACATGGCGTTGAGTCACTGACCGAAACTCGAGTCAAAGAATGAAACGAGTGCAGAACTGATAGTGAAGACGATAAATCACAACTCACAAAGCGAAATATGCAACCAGAACTGAATTTACAACTATTTACGCGCTGTGACGCAACGCCAGAGCAAGTGCACCTGTGTTTAGCCCGTTCCCAATATTTCCCTGACAGGTGGCGCTTGGCTTCTGCTTAGTAACCTCTGCGCGTAATGCATTGTAAAGCCGTCCAACGACACGAGAAGCGGCGCTACGAGAAGTTTCCAAGCGTGCCAAAGAAGACTTACCGTGGGCAAAAGCGAAGACGACCAGGCTCAGCAACGCGACCATTCTCCCACATCCGAACCCAAATCGACGAACGTGTCCCTCCATGCCTCCACGCTGTCCTCTTTGGAATTTTACTCTCAAAACCAGTACAGTGAAAACAACGCGATATCTTACAAGTCACTTTTGGTTTAAAATCTCCTCGCTCCTTTAGTGATAAAAACTTGGCGCGTCGTGCGGGACAAACAAACAAAACAGGAAGGTCCGAGATACGGCCGCGGAGTCGACTGTCCCCCCCGGTCAAAGCGTCTTGTCTTCTTCGTACGCGGGTTGAAATCGAGCGAGCTTCCCGGTGCTTCCCGTCCTCCTAGTGGCAGTGAGTGCGCACAGGTGAGTCGGCTACAGTATCTCCAGCAGTTCGCGTAATGAACTGCCGCCGCTGCTCCAACTAGTTCCTCCTTGGCGAGTGCGCGGGGCTGAGTGACTGGTGATGTCATCAGTCTGGGAGCGTCAGAGAGTGGACCTGCTCGTTCCCCAAAGCCTATTAAGGACCAGTCACAGCACGAGAGGAGGGAGGGAGAGAGGGAGAGAGAGGAGGGGAGGCCTGGACTGGAGGGAAAACTACTTGTTGAAAGGCAAATTTACCTAGAATACGCGAGGTGGAATCGAAATTACGCACGGCTTCTACACAGTTTTTCGTGGTGATTTAAATGAAATATGTCAAGACTGGATGAATCATAGGCTGGACTTGGATTTAGACAAACTTTATTGATCCACAAGAGAAATTATTTGGGCACAGAAGCTCACGAACCACAATATAATATAATAAAAAAGCAAAAATATAAAATAAAAAACAAGCGATAACAAGATAACAAGAGACTGCATGGTGCCAAAGCTGAATTATATACATTTAAGTGCACAAGTAAAATATAGAAATACAGTTTAAAAGGTCTTCACTTTAAAATACTGAAATTTCTAACAATTTTTGCAAGAACATTTTCACTAAATTGGATTATGGTTCTTGCGTTTACCTTATCTGCGTTTAACATTCTGCGCAATGTTCACTCTAGTCAATGTCAGCGACCGCCAAAGGACTCAAATATATCAATTTAACTCAGAAGTTGTGTTGCCAGAAATCCCCCACGCGTTGAAAAGGTTGAGAGGTGCGCCCCCTGCTGCTCAAACCGATCCTAACCCCGCACAGACTCCAAACTCCTCCGCAGCAAATGCCAAAATCAATAAACGTTCATTAATAAACGCCAAATACGAACCTAGTGGCAGTCAGCGAAATCAAATCACGGGGAAACAGCTTCTCATGTATCTATTTACATTTCCAAGCACACTGTCTTTGTGATGAAAAGTCTCTCTCTCTCTCTGTCTTTCTCTCTTTCTCTGTGTTTCTCCCTCTCTCTCTGCGCGTAATAACTTCCTATTCATTTTGGCCTATTTTCTCGTGACGTGAGCTGCGTACTAGCATGGCAAAAAGCATTATCTAGTTAGTTCTAATCCCTATACTCGAGTGTTTTACTGCCAGTGTAATTAGATCTCCATAAGTCGTGCAGTTTTCTCGCGTCTTAATTCCTATGCACTGACTGTCTTTTGCTATGTGGTATTGGCTAATTTGTGGCCAGTTTCTTGAGGCTTGCAGCAGGTTTGATAATTATCTGAGGTCAGACAATGTTAAACTGAAATATTTGAGTTTCAGTTTCCCAGAAGAAATAGAGAAGCACAAATAGAAGATGTGGTTGTAAAGCTCATGACTTGCATGATCTGGCATGACTCGCATCTGCCCAGTTTTGATGACGAATGTCAAGAAAAATATTTCATTAAATGATCGCAATTTAAGTGCATAAGAACCAAAAAACAGTGTTAAATGTGACGTTTATTTATTTCAGCCGAATCTATACATTATACAGCCTATATTACGTTATTTTCAAATCCATATTATGTTATTTCCTCATCACAAACAGACCTGGAGTTGTGTTTTGTTTTGGTTCATTCACACATGTTCAACACACAAATCCTGCATATTTAGATATCTGAGTTCTTCTCTCAAACTGAAAACACTCAGTTCCACCTTATGATGTCATGTGGTAATACAAGAAGTCCTCCACTGTGTTTTTAAACTCCATACACTTTACGAGAATAATTTGGAAGATTCCAGACAGCGATTGCCAGTGTGTACTGAATAAAATATAAAAGGAGCTGTTCACTTCATCGCTTCATGACATCACAAGGTGGAACAGAGCGTTTTGAGCTGTGGAGATGCAGACAGACTAATGACAGAAGGTTAAACCTCAAACCTGTGTGATTTAATTTAGTTTAGTTTGAACTATGTTTTATGAATTCATTCCAAAAACACACAGAGTCCGGGCAGGTCCAAAATAAGTGAGAGGTGGTTTCATTTTTCAGTTTGCAAAATGTACAGTTTGTGTCCATTGTCCTTCTGAGACAGGGGTGGGCAAACTACGGCCCAGGGGCCATATGCGGCCCTTTAATCTTCTTAATCCGGCCCGCCGACCTTGAAGAACAAAAATAATAATAATAATTTTCAGTGTTTTTCAAAGTAATTTCAATAAATAGTAAATACAATGGGACTTGAAAGAGACATACTTTGTTGTAGAGCTTTGTAATGATTTTCAATTATGGGATATTTTAATATCATGGGACATAATTTCTACATATCCCATGTTTTTTTCTTCTCTTATGAGGTGGATTGCCAAAAAACTCCATCCATCTGCCCCTGGTTCGGCCCTTCTGTCAAATTTTAGATCCCTTTGTGGCCCTCGAGTCAAAAAGTTTGCCCATCCCTGTTCTAAGACGATTCTTTAGCAGATAACAGCGATGTAGAAGTTTGTAGCAGATTTCCCGTTGCTTGTTGGTGATGAGATATTTGTGAGGTCATGTCCAAACATTTTTCCATGGAATATTGTCACTAGAGTCGGGCTGCTCACAGTTGCATGAGTAGAGGAGGTGCACTTGTGGTGATAGTCGCTCTTTTTCTGCTGCGACTCATTATAAGACAAGTTTAACTGAAGATGAAGGCAAGTAAGTTCCTTTTGAATAGTTTTTCAAAGTTTGGTGCACAGTGCCTTTAACACAGACTGTATAAAAGAAGTGGACAAAGGGAGTGTGATGTCAACCACGTTCAGTGCCGCTTGAATGAGGCTCGCGCTGCTCACGGTTACAGGAGCGAATCTGGAGCCAGGCTCTATGTTATGAATAGGATTTTTTTGAAGGACAAAATAGCGAGAAAAAAAAATCTGGATCATGTAGAGCGGGTTAGTATGAACATTTTAAGACCAAAAATATGAGACTCACAGCTGCAGTTACAGAGAGAGGAATGACAAGATCCTAATGTAAGTCAGTTGGAGCCAGAATCAGAAGGAGCCGGAAGAGCCTCCAGACGAACTTCCTATTTGGCACGCGGTGGCTACAGCGTTAGTTATGTCCACTCATATATATGGTTTATGGTCTTCACTCACACCTGCTCAAGTCGCCATCGTCGGGTGCTGGCCCTGTCCTGACGCTTCCCCGGTTTAGGCGACCATATCACTGAACACATCTCAGAACGTCTAATAAACAAAGTGTGAACTAAAACATGTTAAATAATACTACAAAGTTTGGAAAAATATCGGAATAAATGTATATTTGTGTTTATTAAATTAAAATGGCAAATATTGGTAGGGACAGGGTATTTTGTCTTCCCCAAATATTGGTTGTGACATGTCCCCACCGTCCCTATGCAAACTTACGCTCTTGACTTAATGAAACAGGGACAGTGCACAATATACATTAACCTTAAAAGGAGAGATGCATTGTGCCAGGTTGTAGCACTAGAGCTCATTTCCACCTGTATTCCCTGGGCAGGCTGATGTTATAGTTCATAAAATGAAACGTACAAAGAGAATGTCTTGATAATGACCGGAAGCATCATAACAATTCTGTATCGTCATTCACCCAGAGTTCTCTCAGCACCTTAAAATCCTCATCCTTTATCAAAATCATCAGTTAATTCATTCACTCCAAAACATCACACTCTCTCCAGACACTCATCAGTCCACACTACGGTTTGGTTTGAAAGGAGCTGCTGTTTTCGTCAGGCGTGAGAATGTGCCGTAGTTTGTACATGTGATCGAGTGGTTCGGGAGGTGGTTTTGAGGTTGTGAGTTTGGAGTTGCTATCGGCCAATCATTCATATACACTTTTCTCTAAATACCAGAATGTTGAGTCCTGACAGGTTCCATCAGTGCTATAGAAGGGTTGGCCAATTGCAAAGGGCACATTTCCTCGTGGGACACAGTGCATTCTACATTGGCCTCACTTTTGTCTGTTTTGAGTCCTGAGTACTGCTTAACGATCCTCACGCCATTTTAACAGAGTACCGTAACTGTTTTGGTCAAAATGGAAGGCTACATTGAAATGCTGACATCCATATACAAGCATTTCTATGATGTCATTGCTCTGTCTGGAATGTTCCACAGTATGACATTAAACAGCTCTACCTTACATTTACACAATTACAGTTTTTTTTTTATAGCTCAAAATGCCCAGAAAAACAGGCGTTCTGGCTGTGAGCGGGGTCGCCTCTCCACAGATCTGACCTGTAACTTGGTTTGGTTTGGTCTCCATGAAGATAAAAAGGTTTAATAACATACTGTGAAACATTCCAGACAAAACAGTAACATGCTCATGAAGAAAAGAAGAAGAAAAGTTACAATGCACCTTTAAATATCGACAGTATCACATTACTCACCAATTTTATTATAATATATTTTTTTTATTTTAGTTATATTTTTTGGATGCCCTACTTCTTCCAACTTGTTTAATATAAAAAGGTAAAATAGGGTACACAGTTCTTTGTCTTCCTCCTTTCACACACCAGGCAACCGGAGGCGTGGTCAGTCTAAGTGACCTGCCAGGTTCATCAGGCTGACCACACCTACAGGAAGTAACAACAACTGATATACGACACACAGTGTTGGGGAGTAACAGATTACATGTACCAGAGTTACGTAATCAGAGTACAAATTATGAGTAACTGTATTCCGTTTCAGTTACTGTTTCATTGAGAGGTAATTGGATTACAGTTACTTTGTTGAAATTAATGGATTACATGGTGGTATTTTCCTGTTTTCACATTTTGTGCTAAACCAGGACTAAAACCAGGACTAAAACCAGGACTAAACCAGGTCTAAACCAGGAATAAACCAGGACTAAACCAGGACTAAACCAGGTCTAAACCAGGAATAAACCAGGTCTAAAAGCAGAACTAAAGCAGAACTAAACCAGGACTAAACCAGGACTAAACCAGGACTAAACCAGGACTAAACCAGGACTAAACCAGGACTAAACCAGGACTAAACCAGGACTAAACTAGGACTAAACCAGGTCTAAACCAGGAATAAACCAGGTCTAAAAGCAGAACTAAAGCAGAACTAAACCAGGACTAAAACCAGGACTAAACCAGGACTAAACCAGGACTAAAACCAGGACTAAACCAGGACTAAACCAGGACTAAACCAGGACTAAACCAGGTCTAAACCAGGACTAAACCAGAACTAAAACCAGGTCTAAACCAGGTCTAAACCAGGTCTAAACCAGGTCTAAACCAGGACTAAACCAGGACTAAAACCAGGACTAAACCAGGTCTAAACCAGGTCTATACAATATGACACTTAACAGTAGGTGGACATAATTGAAGGCAGCAGTGATCTCATATAAAAATAATTTCTCTATCAATATATGTTTTTAATATGGTTAAGTAAAGACTGGGCTTTTTATTGTTTTTGCTACTTTACAATAAACAAAAGTCTGTTCATGGAGACTTGGGCTCAACAGCCAATTTAAAGAGAACAAACAAGAATTTTCAGGATGGGGTTGGTACATTCATGTAGTTTTAAAAAGCATGACAATATCAAGTAATCCAAAGTATTCAGATTAACTTAATGTATTATGTTACAAACTACATTTTGGGGTTTGTAATCTGTAATCTGTAGGGGAATACATGTTAAAAGTAACCTTCCCAACACTGATGACACATCACCACCAACACCAGTGACAGTTCTGAAGACGGCAGCAGCAGCCGAAACATGTCAACAAGGTAAAAAAAAAACAAAAAACTTTACTGTATTGTCTTTAAAAAGAACCCAAGAAGTTAAGGCACAAAAGAAATGTTGAATCTGTTCAGTTTACAGTTTGGGACCCTGAACCTTCCGCCCAATTCAACTCAAACTGACCGTGAAGAAAATGGGTTGGGTCACCGGCCACTTTCCTGTCGAGCTTCCTAACAGTCTCCTCAAACATTTGCTGAAGTGAGCTAGAGGCCACACTCATTTTACCCACTCTTTTAGTCAAGGTAATAGACTGTGATTTAAGTTTGACTGGCACGTTACCAAACCAAACCACGTTGACATGCCATAACGTAAAACTGGCAATGTACTTTGTTACTTTCCACCACCGGTAGATGGTAAAGTAATATAGGAAGCAGCTGGAACATGCAAGGATCACGTCTGAGTCAGAACAGGAAGAACGCTCTCCAGCTATTGTTGTCCGCTCATTCCGTACGTCCTTTTACAATGGCCAGGTCTTCATTATCATAGATGTAGTTACTGGAACACATACACAACATCATTACTCATTACTGTAAACAACAAAAGCGTGCGAGTTCCAGAGTACTTAGCTCTTATCTTCAGACAAATATAACACGGTGATTTACCAGAACCCCCGCCAGAAGTGAAGAAGCTGCACTGCAAAAAGGCTTGGCCACAATTTAAGATACAAACACTTAAATCTATCAGACGTAAATGACTTAAAAGTTGTGAAATTAACTATCCGTGCAGCAAGATCATTTTACTTGACAAGTTATCTTAAAATAAAATAGCTCTAGACTAGAATGATGCAGTCTCTGGTAAGCGTTCCTGGGCTGGAAATAAGTTTAAGGCTGCTAAGTTTTAGATAAACATACAAATCTGAATCAGTGAATCTAAAAACAAGTGAAGTGTTGCAGGGGGAAACTATGGTAAATGGATTGCAGCTTCTTTTAAACATTTATTGCCTAATTTAATTTAAGATTTTCTGACTAGTTGAGTCATGGAAGAAATATATGTGACAATTTTTTACAACAAGATTATACAACCAATTCAGAACGAGTAAGTAGGTGATAAATCTCAAAACAAGATGGATAACCTGATATAAATTTTAAAATCTTGGCCAGATCAGAGAAATTTGCAGGGTGACTTTTGCAGAGTGACTTTGATGAGTTTAATTTGACTGTCCTCGCTGCAAAAAAAGTAATATCTGACTTAAATTAAGAACATTTTCCTTTATTTGAGTAGATTTGACTTGACAAGTAAAATGATCTACCAATGAAATAAGTGTGTTTTTCTTAATTCACGCAACATTAGAGCAGCAAGATGTATTTTCATATTTTAAAGTCTTATTCCATTAGTAGATAATTTTACTTGTCAAGCCAACTGTGCTCAAACCATGATAAAAACTTTCTTAATTCAAGTCGTCCTAACTTGGCCAGATTTTAGTTTTGGCAGTGCGTAGATGACTTCAGTGACCTCATGCAGGCGCACTGTTGCATACTTAAGCTTTCAGAACTGTAACCATCGCTGCAGGATAATCAAAAATACATTAAGCTATTGTAAACACCGCCCTGCATCCCAACACAGTGCACAGGGCGGTGTGTATTAGCGAAGAATCAAATGAAGCGCTGACAGTAATGCAATTTTCAAACCTCCACCTTTTTCGTGTCATATCGGTCAGCCCTAATTACAAAAATATTATCTCGTGACTGCCAGGGCTGGGGAGCATTAAGAAGTTGCCTATACGATACATACCTCAATACACAGGCCATGATGAGATACGTTTTTCGATGAATGAATGAACGAATGATGCCGTTTATTTGTCACTTTCTTCTCATGTACATACAAAGGAATCGAAATTGGACCTCTATCCCGTTCGTACATTACAAACATACATGGACCAGACCGGAAGACAGGTATCAGATACAGTGTACTTTCAATTCAATATGATTCAATACAATATATTTCAAGTCGATTCGATATGGTTCAGTGAAAAACAAAGGCTAAAACATCAATGTCATACTAAATTCACTAAGTTTGTGTAAAGTTATTATGAAAAACACCCATTTTACTCATCAAAACAGTGAAAATGTCAACACAATTGTAGCTCTTACACAAAATAATTTAGTAAAATTTATGTAAAAATACTCTCTGTGATATATAGATACAGCAGCCCATGATATTGATACTGTATCATTAAATTAAAGGGCCCATCTCATGCAAAATAACTCTTTTCACATTGAATCTTCTGCACATAAACAAGCACAATTTGGGTTTTGGAACATCCATTACACAATAGTTATGAAATCTTACTGATTTCTTGGAGGCAGTAACAAACCAGGAACTGTGAATGAATGAATGACTATCCCTCATCCCCCCGCCCGTCCTGAGAAAGCACAGGCTCCACCCTCCAAACATGACGTAGGCTCTGAGTGAGCCGCCCTTCCTCCGCCATCTCAGGGAGGGAGGGGGAGACAGGCGTGCACCCTGATAGTGGTAGGAATAAACTTTTATTCATCATGGCGATACAGCGCGTTCAACCGCATGTGTCTCTTGATGTCATCAACATCTAACTGTAGGTTCTGCTCTGTCTGAAGCTGTTACTGGAGTTAGACTTTCATCTGAACTTTAGTTAACACATTCTGACCATAAAGATCTAACTAAAGGCCAACAAACAATACAGAATTTTTCAGTCTTAAAAGATTTTTTACAAAAAGCGTACACCACAGACACGAGGAGAATCTGATGAGACTTCAAATCTCTGATCACAAAGACTGCAGCAGGATATGTCTGCGAACCACAGGATATAAACTTGTGAGCGTGATTGCATCAGCTGTTTCCTGTCTACCATAAAACTACTCACTTTGAGACTCAAGTGTTCAAACGATCAGAGCTCTGCACGTCTAGTTTAGATACAAGTCAAAACTGCGTTGTTATTATGATTTGTGAAATGTGGTGTAATACTTCAGATTCATGATTTTTAAAGCATAAAAGTAGAGTCACTATGGCTAATCTGTAGCTTCACCTCGATCCATGCGCTGTGTGGATGTTTACAGACACACATGAGGAACTACTCCGGCCTTTTTACCTTTAAAGAATGCTTTAAACTGGATTCACAGTACTGTTTTGTGGACTGGTTGTAATTATTTGCGTAGGATGAATTCTATGGATAATACAGATGAGAAGCTGCAGTTTATATTTACAACATAACGAGAGGTGAGTAATAATTATTTTCACCATTTCTGTTACAGTTTGTTTAGCTGTGCATATGACTGAAAGCTTTTCACTCTGCACTCTTCTCTCTAATTTATGCAATTAATGTCTCTCTCTTTTTAATTTTATGATGATTATTTATGTTTTGATTTGTTTTAATGTGTTTCTTATTCTGTAAAGCACTTTGAATTACTTTGTGTACGAATTGTGCTATACAAATAAACTTGTCTTTCCTTGCCTTGCCTTGTTTGAATCTTGTGTCTCTGAGTCCGTCACTTCGTCTGACCCTGACGCTCTGTTTTATTGGCTGTTACTGTGGTTTAGTGGTTACGATATTTTTCTATGATACTTGCACCTTTTTTTAGACATGTTTTTAACCATAGACAGTAAATGGACATAGTTAACCCACTAGCCGCTGCGTTCCAAATAGGAAGTGAGCATGAGGTGCTCTTCCTGCTCCATCAACTCTGGCTCCAATACATGCAATCCCGAATTTCGGACATCTGGTCATCGCGCAATACATACTGGGAAGGATCCTTTGAAAAAGTAAGCATCAACCCACCATGTTTGATTTCCTATTGGGATGCGTCTATTGTCAAAGCCGATCTTTTCTAGTCTTTTGAACCATATCGCTTTTGTTTCTGGTTCTGATATTGTCATATTTTAGTTATGGGATTCGGACATCGTAATTGTGTGGTTGTTGGATGTCCTAACAGCGGAAAATGGCTCAAGAAATGGGCTTCAGAAGTTTGCGAACTCCATAAATGCAAAAGGGAATCAGATATGTGTGACTGCAAACTTCTGTTCAAACTGTTTCCCTTCTCAGCGGAATTGAAAAATAGTGAAAGGTGAAGGCAATGGGCAGGATTGATGCACAGGAAGGACGAAAAAGAAAACCTTTGGCTGCCTAAGAAATCATCCCGAGTTTGCAGCAAACATTTTGTATGTGCAGCGCCATCAAAGCGGGATCTCGTTTGTTAAGCAAGAGGTACAGAAGACAAACAGGCTGAGCTCGCACTTTCTTGTTCTTGTGGCTTTACAGCAACATCACTCGGTCTCGGTCGCTTTGCAGTGGAAGGTGTTTCTTGGCAAACAGTTGGCGCCTTTTGCTTCGCAGTTGGTGCCTGTCACTTCATCTGACCCTGATGCTCTGTTTTATTGGCTGTTACTGTGGTTTGGTGGTTACAAAATGACAGAGCAGCTCAGAGTCACACTGACACCCCACACACGAGGATCACAGCGGCTTCAAAATCCCACCGAAGACACAAAGTCGGGTCACGCCTTCCCAAACTCTGAGAAGCAAATCGCAGCCAAAATCGGGCAAATTCTCCTGTAATGTGTGTCGACCTTTAGCTAGAACTACAACAGATGAGCCGTTGTAGTAAACAAATCTCTCTCAAATATCATTACAGTCAAAATCTCGGTAGCATCAGTCAACAGATTTTCAGTTCGTCACTCTCACCTTTTTGTTGAAAATCAAACTTGTAAACAGAACCATAAACACTCACAGGCTCCAGAGAATGTGTTGTTTATATATTGATTTCTTTTCTCTTCTTGAGCTTTCAGACAGTCTTAAAACTTTTCGGGCAGTGTTAGTGCGTTGTGTCTCCTTGGCAACTGGTGAACCTTCCTCCAGTACACATACATGTTGAACACCCCCAGCACTTGAATACAGACATTTATGAAAAGATATTTATTATTTCAGATGGATTACAAATATATTATCTGATCACTGCAAAAAAATATATAATGAACATTTATTTCCTCGTGAGTTTCCACCCTTTAACGATCTTTCACACCTTCATTTTCCTGCCTCTCTTCGCGTGATACATATTTGTGTGATAATTGGCTCTGCTCACTGTGTCTGAAAGTGTACACTCACTTCTATTAAAACTGTAAAATATAAAATAAAATAAACTATCTATTAAAATACTAATTAATTAAAATCAAGACTACCAAATTACTTTTAAATGTAGATGACTTCAGTGTTGGGTGGTATTTTAATATTTATTATGCCTCAAAATTAACATTTGCATTTGCATTGAGACACAAATCTCTATTTTATGAAAAGCAAAAGTGTCCTCTGGTAAAGTATACATTTGATTGATGTAATTTTTAAACTTTTTAATGTTGTCAGTCAAATTAAACCTCAACTCACTCTCCAATGCCTTATCTAAAGGTCCTGTATTACACAAAGTTGACTCTCGTGAGCTTTAAGGCATGTTAGAATGCAGACGGGACCGTCGCTCGTCATTTGGGTGTCCTTAGTACAAATGATTTGTGGTGCCCCAATACACAACCCCACCCGCCCCCACCATCAGTGTTGGGGAGTAACAGATTACATGTACTGGCATTACGTAATCAGAGTACTAATTATGACTAAATGTATTCAGTTACAGTTACTGTTTCAATGAGTGGTAATTGGATTACAGTTACTTTGGTGAAATAAATGGATTACACGGCGGTATTTTACTGTTTTCACATTTTGGGCTAAACCAGGACTAAAACCAGGACTAAATCAGGACTAAAACCCAGACTAAATCAGGGCTAAAACCAGGAATAAACCAGGACTAAACTAGGACTAAAACCAGGACTAAACCAGGACTAAACTAGAACAAAACCAGGACTAAACTAGGACTAAAACCAGGACTAAACCAGGACTAAACTAGAACAAAACCAGGACTAAACTAGGACTAAAACCAGGACTAAACCAGGACTAAACTAGACTAAAAACCAGGACTAAACTAGGACTAAACTAAAAAACCAGGTCTAACCTAGGACTAAATCCAGGTCTAAACCAGGACTAAACTAGGTCTAAACAATATGACACCAAACAGTAGGTGGACATAACTGAAGGCAGCAGTGATCTCATATAAAAAATCATTTCTCTATCAATAATATTTTTAATACGGTTAAGGAAAGACTGGACTTTTTATTGTCTTTAAGCAGACAAAACATGTTAAGATATCATAGTCTTTGCTTCTCTACAGCAAACACCTGCCTGTTCATGGAGACTTGGGCTCAACAGCCAGGTTGAAGAGAACAAACAAGAATTTGCAGGATGTGGTTGGTACATTCATGTAGTTTTAAAAAGCATGACAATATCAAGTAATCCAAAGTATTTAGATTACGTTACTCACTTTAAGTAATTTAATGGCTTATGTTACAAACTACATTTTGGGATAAGTAATCTGTAATCTGTAGGGGAATACGTTTTAAAAGTAACCTTCCCAACACTGCCCGCCATGAATGAACAATAATTCAGAATTCATCAGTGTGAATTGCTTTATTTCCAAAATAAATACACCAAACCCAAAAGTTTAAATAAGTTACTAAAAAAGGTTAATAAATAAATATCACCACTATTATTATAAACAAAGATCTGTGCAATGACTGCAGACTGAACATTGAACTGAACATTGTAAACCATAGACCAAATATACAAGTGGACATAGCTAATGCTCTTGCTGTCATGTGCCAAATAGGAAGTTCACATGCGGCTCTTCCGGCTCCTTCTGACCCTGACTCCAGTTGACTTACATTAGGGTTGAGGGTGAGCTTGTTGCTCCTCTCTCTGTAACTGCAGCAGTGAACCTCGTCATTTTGGTCTTAAAATGTTCATATTAACCCGCTCTACAAGATCCTGATTTTTTTTTTCCCCCACTACTTTGTCCATCAAAAAAATCCTATTCATAATATGGAATCTGGCTCCAAATAGCTCCTGTAACCGTGAGCATCGTGAGCCTCGTTTGAGCGGCGCTGAACACTGTGGGTGACGTCACACTCGCTTCGTCCACTTCTTTTATAAAGTCTCTGCCAGGGGTGCTCAATACGTCGATCGCGATCTACCAGTCGATCGCCAAGGTCGTGTGGGTAGATCGCCGTGTCTCGTCTCGGACTCGCGTTTGGACTCGGTCTTGTCTCTCACTCGAGGTCTGACACTCAACAAGTGCGATCATATTTCATTACGGCTGCTGCTGTTGGCAATAAACTTGTAGCGGGTGCAGGAGCGTGTGGGGCGTCTCAGTGCAGCCTGTGCGCTCATTTGAAACCCGCAGAGACTCTACGGCACATCACAAACACACACGCTCCCTATGCACGGCTCGTCTGCGACAGCGTGTGCCCTCGTGTACCAGCGTGCATCACAGGGCAGGTTCAACTTCCTAAACATCCTACCTGTCCATCTGCCTCACGTCAGCACGCCGCCCCTCGCCTTTTCACGCTCTCGCTCCTTCCTGCGTACAGCGAACACAAGCCCCTCCCACAGTGCGCTGATTAGAAGAGAAAGACCAAACGTGGAGCAAAAACAAGTCTAAATTTGTGTTACAGTGTTGGCACAAAGCAGGTCTACAGCATAGAGCGGATCTACAGAACAGACCTACTGCCACATTTGGCTGAAGTTTGTCTAACAAAAGTGCACAAATGCATCTGTGTTTGTCACGATGTGCGTTTGGTTTGGTAAACGTGCAGAGGCTGGTAAATATCACTGCAAAACCAGAAAAGAATGCAACTCCAGTTTGAAAAACTTTAAAAAACAGGTTTAAAAATCTTCCTCCACTTTTTTTAACAGTTTTGTGTAAAGTGCCAGAGGAAGTTCTCTTAAAGAAGGGGTTCTCAAACTGTGGATGAGGGTCCAAAAAAGGGGCACAGAGTGTTTCAGTGCAGTTTGCTTGGCTTTGTATTAGGTAGATCATTATGACTTGGTCATTTTGTAAGTAGCTCGCATGCTGAAAAAGTGTGATCACCCCTGGTCTATGCTGTAAACACAAAACGAGGATATACCTTGTATCTTGCGTCTCTGAGTCCGTCACTCCATCTGCCCCTGACGCTCTGTTTTACTGTCAGTTGCCGTAGCGTTGTTGATGTTTGGTGGTTATGATCTGACAGCAGCTCAGAGTCACACTGACACAGGATCACAGCGGCTTCAAAATCGCACATGAAGACACAAAGTCGGGTCATATTATTATTAGAAGTAATAATATGTACATTTCATTGGTAAATAATGTACATAAGGACAAATAACTGCACAATAGAATTTAATTAATCAAGGAACTTTAAATAAGAGTTTGAAAGTGAGAATTTCTCCGCGAAGACTCTATCTGCTGGTATGCACAGAGGTCTAGACACCGAGGGAGAGAGAGAAAGAGACAGAAGGAGAGAGAAATTAAGGGAGGAAGAGAGAGAGAGACTGAGAAAGAGAAAGAGAGATTTTGTGAGGTATTTGTTCACGCTGGCACTGGCTTCTCTCCTTTCTCCGTGTATTTTGGATGGATAGTTTTGCGAGGATTCACGAGCCTGACTTTTTGGTGGTGGCTTGCAAGTACTTGGTGTGTTCTCAAAAACAGACCTCGAGTAGAGTTTTGTTTCATTCATGCATGTTTAATTAATCATGATTCTTTCGTCTGTCTACATCTCCCAACTCAAAATGCTTTGTTCCTCCTTGTGATGCCATGAAGCGGTAGTTTTCAAATTAGCAGCTCCTTTTACCTTTAGTTCTGTAGAAATGAGCAATTCCAGGACTTAAATCATCAAAACAACAGCGGAGCACTTCCTGTATTACCACATAACATCACAATGAACGTGTGAATGAAACAAAACACAACTCCGGGTCTGTTTGTGATGAAGAAACAACACTGAAACAAAAATCAAAAAACACTGTAATACGGGCCCTTTACATAGTTATTAATTTCGACACGCCTCACCAAAAACCCCATGTGGTAACGCTAACAGAGCCTATTGCACCATTCAACACACTTAGAGGTACATTTCAACACATTTCTGATGGATTACGAAAATATTATCTCATCACTGCAATCAGGTTAAAGAAACACGTACATATGAAGCTATTATAGTTCTTGTCAAAATCTCCCTCCCTTACACAGTACAGTTCCTAATGATCGTTCACACCTTCAGCTTCCAGTCTCTTTAGATTTACGAACTATTTGTGTGATACTTGCACCTCATTCAACGCATTTATTGGCACATTTTAACACATTTCGCATGGATAACAATAATATTATGTGATGATTCCAAAAGGGATCAAAACTGTGAGGTTTTTATGTCGTTCTTGTAAAGTCGTTATCTTTCACACCTAACTTTTGCAAACTTTTTCTATGATACATACAGCTTTTTCAAGACATTTTTTAACTATACACTGTAAATGGGCATAGTTAACCCGCTAGCTGTTGTGTTCCAAATAGGAATTGAGCATGGGGGGGCTCCTCCTGCTCCATCAACTCTGGCTCCAATACATGCAAATTTCAGACTTCCGGTCATCGTGCAATGCATACTGGGAAGGATCACCCAAAAAAGTGAGCATCAAACCATCATGTATTTATTTTTTAACATTGCTTATTATTATTGTTTTTTATCTCTTTCTGGATCACTGGGCCTCGGGGAGCACATTTCGTTCTGTCATGTGTTTCTCTCACATGTTTGAATGACAAAATAAAGAACCTTGAACCTTGAACCTTGAACCTTGAATCATGTTTGATTTTCTAGTGGGACACGTCTATTGTCAAAGCCGATCTTTTCAAGTCTTTTGAACCATATCGCGTTTGTTTCTGGTTCTGATACTGTCATATTTTAGTTATGGGATTCAGACATCATAATTGTGTAATTGTGTGGTTGTTGGATGTCCTAAAATGGGTTTCGGGAGTTCATAACTGCAAAAGGGAATCAGATCTGTTTGACTGCAAACTTATGTTCAAACTGTTTCTCTTCCCAACGGAATTGAAAAATAGTGAAAGGCGAAGGTGATGGACAGTATGGATCCACAGGAAGGACGAAAAAGGAAACCTTTGACTGCCTAAGAAATCATTCCGAGTTTGCAGGGAACATTTTGCATGTGGAGCGCCATCAACGCAAAATCCCGTTTGTTAAGCGAGAGGTACAGAAGACAAACAGGCTTGCACTTTCTTGTTTGACTTTACAGCAACATCACGGCTTGGTTGCTTTGCAGTGGAAGGTGTTTCTTGGCAAACAGCTGCTGCCTTTCGCTTTGGCGTTGACTTGTAACCAAGGTTGAGCGAGGGACCGGGATTTTGCTTTGTTGGCGCTCCACATACAAAATGTTCACTGCAAATTCAGGATGATTTCTTAGACAGTCAAAGGTTTTCTTTTTTGTCCTTCCTGTGGATCAATCCTGACCATCGCCTTCGCCTTTCACTATTTTTCAAATTCCGTTGAGAAGGGAAACAGTTTGAACGGAGGTTTGCAGTCACACATATCTTCCGAAGCCCGTTTTCCACTGTTAGGACATCCAGCAACCACACAATTACGATATCCGAATCCCATAACTAAAATATGACGATATCAGAACCAAAACCAAAAGCGATATGGTTCAAAAGAGTTGAAAAGATCGGCTTTGACAATAGATGTATCCCACTGGGAAATCAAACATGGTGGTTTGATGCTCACTTTTTCTGAGGATCCTTCCGAGTATGCATTGAGCAATGACTGGAAGTCCGAAATTTGGCATTCATGTATTGACTTTACATTGAAAAATTGTCACTCCTCTCTCTGTAACTGCTGCAGTGAGTCTCGACATTTTGGTCTTAAATTGTTTGTATTAACCCGCTCTTCATGACCCCGGTGTTTTTATTTTGCACTATTTTGTCCGTAAATAAATTGCTAATGTGGAACTGGCTCCAAATTGACCAGCATGGTGAGCTTCATTTGACCGGAGCCGAGCGCTATGGGTGATGATGAGATGATTCTCTTAGTCCACTTTATACAGTCTAATGATCTTTCACACCTTCCTGCCTCTTTCTGCATCTGTTTCTATGATACTTGGCTCTTATTGACATTTATAGCCGTACTTTAACACATTTCAGACGCGCAACAAAATATTACCTCACAAGTGTAATTGGGATCAAAAATATATCAAATCAAAATCAAATCAAAAAATATATTTGTATAGCACACAACAGCCAAAGATTACCAAAGAGATGAACAACATTTACAGTGAAATAAACATACAATGAGCAAATCAAGTAGAACTATAATAATAAAAATAATATTAACAGCAAGGTGCCAAGGTGTCTCTTCATAGCTCTGGGCAAATGCCAAGGAGAAAAGATTTTAAAGTGCTCCAGTGACTGTGCAGTTCTAATGCACCGTCATAGACCGACCACAGAGAAGACCTCATCTCCTCTGGTTCTCAGCCTGGTCCAGGGAACAGCTGGAGGTGCTGGTCTGGAGAGCGCAGACCTCTGGATGGGACACGGGGTTGGAGGAGTTCAAATAAATAGGAAAGTGCCATGACGTTAAGACTCTTAAAGGGACAGTTTGGAATTTTGGACATAGGATCTCATTTCCTAGTGAGCCAGAGTGTTGGAGATGTGTGGAGACAAAATATTCCATCCAGTCCTTGTATTTGCAGAGGTCACTGGTGCTAGGCTAGTGTATATCAATGGCCATAGTTATCCTGCCACTAAAAACAGTCTTACCCACTCCACAAAACACCCGAAAGCAAATCTATTATTACGCCAAACTGTCGATGTAAATGTCTGTGTTGATAGAATAATTTTAGAAGTAAAACCAACCTTGCATTTGAAGGATTTATGTCTGAGCAGCAGCAGTGAGTTGTACTTCCTGATAGAAAGTTTGGCAGCGGCGGACTGATACATGAGAAAATAGTCCCCTCAACATGCGACAATTCATGTGATGCACGGTTAGATTTATTTCAAACGTTATTCTATCAGCACAGACATTTACATCAACAGTCTGGAATAATAATTGTTTTGCTTTGGGTGTTTTGTGGAGTGGGTAAGACTGTTTTTAATGGCAGGATAACTATGGCCATTGACATGCACTAGCCTAGCACCAGTGACCTCTGCAAATACAAGGACTGGATGGAATATTTTAAAAAGTGTCTCCACATGCCTCCAACACTCTGGCTCATTGGGAAATGAGGTCCTATGTCCAAAATTCTGAACTGTCCCTTTAAAAACAATCATTATAATTTTAAAATGAATTCTAAAATGTACAGGGAGTTAATGCAGGTATTGAAGAACAGGAGTGATGTGGTCCCTCTGCTTCTTTCTAGTTTAAAGGCGAGCTGCTGCATTCTGGACGCCCTGTCAGTGGCTAAATATATAATAATATGATGCATGTATCATTATTATTATATTTCTTGTCAATATCTCCCCATCCTTATTGATAGTTTTCAGAATTCAGAATGTAACGATGTCATAATCCCAGATAGGAGTTAGAGGCATATTTCCACATTGATTACATTGTACTTTCCTGTGAAATATCCAGAAGTTAAATACACCAATGTTGAACTTGATCATTTCTGTAACTCAGGGGTCTCCAACCTGCAGCTTGGGAGCTACTAGCAGCTCTCCACCCCGTTCCAAGTATCTCGCCAAGGAATTTTGGAATTACATGCCTATTACTATTATAAATGTATCATTTTGAAGCCCAACTTTGTGCATTAATAAATGGACAGTGGTTTATGTTTCATGTTCTAACTGTGCTCAAAGGCTCGCCCTCTTTCTTATAATTGTCTCAATTTCTTGCAGCCACTTAAATGAATATCTCTCTGGCATTTTTGTTTTGTAAAGGTAACTCACCAAAGGAAAAAGGTTGGAGACCCTTGCTGTAAGTAAACCCCAGAACCTGCTATATTTCTACACACTGCTGGGTTTTAACAGTATATATTTTAGCTGCTCCCATCTGTATTACATATTATTGACTATGGCATGTTGTGATATCATCTAAAACAGGGTCCTCAGCACTTTTCCTCCAGTGAACTGCCTTTAAATCCCAGAGAGCTCCTAGTTTCAGCAGTCACAAGACACAGAGTATATACATAAGCCTTATATATACATAGAGTACATATATAAGTCGACAAGCCTTAGATACAGTTTGATGTCTATAAATCATTATCATTTTATTAGTGTACAAAGTTAAGCCGGGTGTACACTGTGCTATTTTTAGCCCTTTTTGAGCCGATTTATCACTCGTGCCACTGTTTTTGGAATCGGGCCGAGTTTTCACTTAATCATGTGTTGTGCTTCGTGTAGTAAACATGGGGTAATGAGAACTGATAATACCTCACAACCAGCTCCCAATAGGCAAACGTAGGTCGCAAGAACATCAAACGTGTGTGAAATCCAGTCGCCTCTCGTGAGGGTTTCGCTCTGTTGACGTCGTTCGTATAGTGTGAGAACATGAATCGTGAGCTGTGAACTTTTAAACCCTGAGATTTGGTCGTACAGTTTGAGCTGCGGCTGAGTGAAACGATCGAAAATGTTGCACAGTGTATGTCCAAAAGAAACAGAAAACGCACACCAAAATTACCTCCCATTCATTGGAGGGCATATGGGCACCTGAGCTGGCAACCATTTTGTGTGCTGTGGTCCAAGACAAGAAAAATATCTGATGAAGGCTTTTTTTGCCGAAGCTTTTGGACATCGGCCAACTGAGTGTGCTATGCATTTTTTCACCCTTGCACAGTGTATGTCCGGCATTAGGCAACAAAATGATACAGATACAGTACATAGGCATTTAGTTAATCAAATACCATGATGAGCTACTTGGGATTGAGCCACAGGTTGGAGACCCTGATCTAAACCCTAGTATTGCAGGTTGGACATGTCTCTAATGATCTTTCACACCTCCAGCTTCCTTCCTGTTCACTCTGTCCCATTTCTATGATACTTCTACCTCATTCGAAACTCATATAGACACACTTTGACATATTTGTGAAATAATATACAAAATATGCTCTGACGATTGCAGTAGAGCTCAAACATATGTATATACCTAACTATTATTTTCTGATCAATATGGCCCACCGTTGTGCAGTTCATTAATCGCAATCAAATGGATGCAATTAAATCTCAAACGCTGCAAATTATGAGGTACAATTGCTTCCTCCATAACAACTAAATCTGCTGCCTTATTCTTCAAAGCTATTAACCCCGTAGTTTAGATTTGTCCAAACATGTTCTGAAATGTGATTCTTGTATTAGTTCAGTTTGTCTGTTCAGATATTTCAGTGTTTTTGTCGATTCTGATGGGTTTAAAGGGACCGTCTCTGTTAGAATCTTCTTTCCTCGTCACAAACAGACCTGGAGTTGTGTTTTGTTTCATTTACACATGTTTAACACGCAAACTGACAACATTGTTCCACCTTGTGATGTCATGTGATGATACATGAAGTGCTCTACTGTGTTTTTAAACTCCATACACCTTCACTTGAATCATTTGGATCATTTCAGCCTTGCCAATCTCTACTGAACTAAAGATAAATGGAGCTGTTAACTTGAAAACTACCACTAACGCTTCATGACATCACAAGGTGGAGGAGAGCATTTTGAGTCTTGGAGATGTAGACAGACTATGGCTACATCCACACGACAACACACTTTTTTAAAATGTTTTTGCAGGATGAAAAAAATTCAAGTCCACATGTGCCGGATCAGTAAATATTCACGTCCAAACAACAATGGAGCACTGCATTTGTGACAATTTTTACCTATTTTTAGATCATAAACTTTTTCTCAGCTCAAAATCTTTCAGTTGTCTTAAAACACTTTATAATTGTTCGCTCCGGCTCCGTTCTTGCTCTGATTGGTCAAAGTGATCCCATGATACACAAGACCGTCCTCCATGTGTGCGCTCGTGTGCATTCGGGTGTACCTGCAGGAGAAAAGAGCTCTACTGCACATGCTCGATCGGCCCACAGCCACCAGAAATACCTCGCTGGGCTAAAGGTGAATCTGGAGTCATGTGCCATTGAGCTCGGCCCACTGACTTGAATGAGCAGCCATTTTGAAACCCCGGGGCTTGGGTTGCGACGTCATCGGTTTCCAAAACCTGCAGTTTGCTTGTCCAGACGACAACGCAATGCCAGCATTCTCAGATTTCTCCACTCTGGAAGGTTTTCGCCCACCCAAAACATCGGCTCCGTGTCGACGAAACGCTAAAATAAATAAAAACGTCACAATTTTGATCAGAAAACGTTGTCGTGTGGACACCACCTAATAAAAAAGGGTTACTCAAACACTAGGGGTAGTACGATATCCAAGTCTCACGATACAATACCATCACAGTATGAACCTCATGATATGATATTTATTGTGATATTGTGGAAAAGCTCACGATATGGTGGGGAGGCTCACAATTATGGGATATAACAATATCCAAATCTCTCTGTACGATATTTTCACAATATACTTCTCACAGTACGATATTTATTGCGATATTTATTGCGATATTTTGTGGAGGCTAATATGTTACTTTTTCCTCTTAAAATGCTTTGACAAGTCTTAACCCAGAGAACTAAGATTTAAAAGTGCTTAGAACTGTTATTTCTTCATGTAGTCTGCACTGAAATGGAGCAAAGGATCATGGTCTATGTAGTTCCCTCTGTCTTTTTTTTTATCTATTGCTGCACCATAACTCTTAATTTAAGCAAAGAGACTTGTAATTCAATATATTGTGATGGTCCACGATATTACTGTGAGAATTTTGAAGATACAATATCACAATCAAACATGTGTGAAAGAAACAAAACACCACTCCAGCTCTGTTTTGGATGAGGTAACAGCTTTGTAACACGGCTTGAAATGCACAAGTTAATTTTCCTTAATACGGGGCCATTAAATTCTGAATTTCAAACAGAATCCTATTATTAAAACAGGAAGAAAAAAAAAAACACAATTAGCTGTTTCCCCCAAATCGAGCAGCCCCGATCCTTAATGATGTTTCACACCTCCACCTTCCTTCCTCCCTCCTCCTCCTCCTCCTCACACCTCCTGCTGCTTCACACCGCTCCTCTCCTCTCTGTATTGTCATATCATTCTCCTGTCCACTCATCCCTCTCTTTCTCCCTGTCCTCCGCTCTCGGTCTCTCCGGGGGGGCTGTGGCAGTTCTAATGAAGCTCATAGTTAACAGATATTAGCTCTGCGGACGGCGTGGCTTCATTAAAACTAAGGCAAAGTCCCCCATTTTTTTTTCCCCGTAGAGGAGGAGATTTGTATCGGCGTGATCAACTTTCCTTCGTTCTCCCCTAATGCTTTTCATTTGTTCCTTTCCTTGTCATTACACACCCACAGTGCATCTCTCTCTATCCCTCTCTGTCGCTCTCTCTCTCTCTTTTCATTTCAGCCGCCCTCTCTGGCTCATCCTCCCTTTCCTCTGTTTCTCTTCTCTGCGCCGCCTTTGTTACTCACTCTCGCTCCCTATATCTTTTTCTCTCTTCCTCCCTCTTATTTTGGTTTTTCCTATTCTCTCTCTACCTGCACTCCCTGTTCTCTTCATTTATTTATCTCTCTCTCTCTCTCTCTATGCTTCTCTGTCTCTCTTCTGTCATCCCCCTGTCGTTTTCCTCTCTCCACCTCTACTCCTCTCTCTGTCTTCCAACTACTCTTATCTCCCTCTTCTTCATTTTCTATCTCTCGCCGCTTTAACCTCCGTCTTATTTAGTTTTTTCCTCCATTTTCTCTCTATCTGCTCTCCCTGTTTTCTTCATTTATTTCTCTCTCTCTCTTTCTATGCTTCTGTCTCTGTTCTATCATCCTCCTGTCATTTCTCTCTCTCCCCCCCCCCCCTCTGCTCCTCCTCTCTCTGTCTTCCAACTAGTCTTACTGTTTTTCTCCCTTCCTGTCTCTTTTCCTCTTTGTCTCCCACGTTCATTCCTCCTCTTTCTCTCTCTTCCTAATTTTCTCTCTCTTTCTCTCTAAATTCTCTCCTTCCCTCTACCTCCCGACCTGTCATCCTCTCTGCACACCCTGTTCCCTTCATCTGTTTCTCTCTCTCTTTTCTCTGTCTCTCTCTCTCTCTCTATGCCTCTGTCTCTGTCACTCACGTCTTTTTCTCTCTCTCCCTCCCGCTACTCTTCCTCACTCTGTCTTTCAACTAGTCTTATTGTTTTCTCTCTCTCTGCCTCCCTGTCTCTTTCCTCCTCTTTCTCTCTCTCACTCATTTTCTCTCTCTCCCTCCCTCCTTCCCCCTACCTTCCTTCTCTGTCGACAAATATGCTTAATTGTTTTCTCTTTCTCTTTCTCAGCTTTAACCTTCCTCTTATTTTGTTTTGTCCTATTCTCTCTCTACCTGCACACCCTGTTCTCTTCATCTGTTCATCTCTCTTTCTCTATTCCTCTCTGCCTTTTTGTCTCTCTCCTTCCCTCTATTCCTCCTCACTTTGTCTTCCAGCTAGTCTGATTGTTTTCTCTCTCCTCCTTCCCTCCTCCCTTCTCTGTCTACAAATATGTCTTTCTCTCTCTGCTTTAACCTCCCTCTTATTTTGTTTTTTCCTATTCTCTCTCTACTTGCTCTCCCTCTTCATTTATGTATCTCTCTCTCTGCTTCTGTTTTATCATCCCCCTGTCTTTTTCTCTCTCTCTCTCTCCCCCTCTCTCTCCTCCTCCTGTCTTCCAACTAGTCTTATTATTTTCTACTTCTCTCTCTCCGCCTCTCTGTCTCCGACTCTCTTTCCTCTTCTTTCTCTCTATCCCTCTTTCCCTCTACCTCCCTTCTCTGTCTAAAAATATGTCTTATTGTTTTTTTCTCTCTCTCTGCTTTAACCTCCAACTTATTTTGTTTTTTATACTTCTCTCTCTACCTGCACATCCTGTTCTCTTCATCTATTTATCTCTCTGTCTCTCTTCTGTCATCTCCCTGTCTTATTCTCTCTCTCCCTCCCTCTATTCCTCCTCACTCTGTCTTCCAACTAGTTTTGTTTTCTCTCTCTGCCTCTGCCTCTATCTCCCACTCTCTTTCCTCCTCTCTCTCTCTCTCTGTCTCTCTCTATCCCTTCTTCCCTCTACCCCTCTTCTCTCACTACAAATATATCTTATACTTTTCCCTGTTTCTCTCTCTCTGCTTTAACCTCCCTCTAATTTTGTTTTTTCCTATTCTCTCTCTACCTGCACTCCCTGTTCTCTTCATCTATTTATCTCTCTCTCTCTCTCTCTCTCTCTGTCTCTGTTCTATCACTGCTCTGTCTTTTTCTCTCTTTCCCTCCCTCTACTCCTCCTCACTTTGTCTTCCAACTAGTCTTATTGTTTCCTCTTTCGCTCTCTCTCTCTCTCTGCTTCTTTGTCTCCAACTTTCTTTCCTCTTCTTTCTCTCTCTCATTTTCTCTTTATCTCTCTCTCTTTCCCTCTCTCCTTCCCTCCACCTTCTTTCTCTGTCTACAAAATATATTATTACTTTCTCTCTCTCTTCACTTACGATCTCCCTGCCCCTCTGTCTTTGTTCTAGCACCTCCCTTCCCTCTCTCTCTCCCTCCTTCTCTCCCTCTCCTCTCCTCACCCCATCCCCTCCTTTCACTCTCTCTTTACTCTCTCTTTCACTAACCGCCCCCATTCACCCACTGGTAATTACGGAGAATCTGTAATAGTGCTCAGAGGACCCGATAATACCTTTAGCTTAATTAAAGACGTTTATGTGATGTAAAGACATGTCGCCCTAGGGTGGCTCTGCAGCACCCACACAGCCACCTACCCCAGACTCATTCTGTCTCCTCCACTCGAGTCGCGGTGTTATCACGTTTTCTCTCTGTCAAACTCACCTTGCTCTGCTCTCCTGCTCTTCTGTGTTAAAGGGCTGACAGTTCCGCGGGGAAATGCAAAGAATTCATGATACTTTGCAGAGACATCGTGCCGGGGGTGTTGTGCATGTGTTTCTATGGCTTCAGGAGTTGGGGAAGACAATGCAGACATTAGCAAATAACCAAAAAATTTTTAAGATTAGTTTGCCAGTTAGTTAAAGTCAATTTCTTCTCATTCAAACAAAACTCAGATTAAAGTCTAACTTTGAGTAACAAAGCTTCAGACAGAGCAGTCCCTCCTGTTAGCGTCACAACCCCAGAAAATATTAATGACATCAGCTGCAAAGTCTCCATGGAGTACAGTGTTGTAACGATACTAAAATTTCAAACTCATTTTAGGTATTTGATTGACACTTGTTATGTTTACTGTATTTAACTGTTTTATGTTTATTGAATGCTAAGTTACATCATCTAGTGGTCGCTTTAATTTATTCCTGTGATAATAATAGTAGAAGAAGAATGTTAGACAGGAAGTTGTTGTTCAGGCCTCACTCCTCCAAAATGGCTGCCCTTTGGTTCTGTTGATTCTTTTTGGTGTTTGTTCAAGCATCGTCTGTGAGTATTACATGGTGAAACATGACTGTACACCTTTAATATTGCCTTTTGTGTTAGAAATGTAAAAGTTAGCACGTTTTTAGTGCAACGTTGTTATGCAAATTAGTCCGCAATTCATATGCTAATTTCGCTATGCTAACCGTTATGCTAACTGCCTAAATTCATTGACTGTTACTTTAATTGTTGGTGCTCTTTGTAATTTGTAATTTATTTGGCACATATGTTAATGGCTATTTTTGTATGTGTTTGCTGTTGTAGTTTCACGGGACAAAGAACCAGTAAATTTCACCAAAGCCAGCCGCTCTCTGTGAAGTTCTTCTGGGTCTACGTTTAACTGTTTGGATAGCTACTTCAGCATCTAGCGAGGCCATTTACAACACTGATAAAGCTCAAAATGACACTGTGGGAGCCTAAACCCGGTTTTGTAATTTTTTCATTACTGAGATAATTATTCTTATCTTGTTTGATTTAATATTTACTTAAAATGCATGTTTTTTTTTTGGCATTTTGGTAATTCTTTATGGTAGAGTGGGATGAACTCACTGGCTGACCTCACTTATAGATAGATAGATGTATTTATTGTAAAGCAAGGTTAGCGAGTTCATTAATATTTTAGGGGATCGCTGTATTCAGGCCGCTGCTGCCACTGCCCCACAAAACTCCATGGCCAAAAATGGTACAACAGCAACTTTAAAATCCCCAGGTGCTCAATACGAGAAAACATTGTTTTTGTTTGGACTAAAAGTCAGTTGGGCTGCTCGTTTGTGTTGACAGTTGCGTTGCGTATGTCTGTCATGAGATAACTCCTCTTATTTTGAAGTATTTTTTGCATTTAATTGTTTTGACACGTCTCCATCATCTTACTCTAAGTCACTGAATGTTGATGATCAAAAACGTTACTTTGAAGTTAAAACATGCCAATAACTATTGACGATGTTGATGTTGTACAGTTGTATGACGATTGTTGATGTTGACTGTTGATCTTGACTTGTTGATACGGACGCTTTTTGCCTAACAAAATGGCTGACATGACATCATTGTGTTTTCGCGTATGCTGGCATCCATGTTTAGGCGACTTCCGTAAACACTAAGCATGCTCGCTGCGTGTGAGGTCGTTGTGTCCTCCGATGCACATGCAGGACACTTTTGGGGCGTTTAAATTTCACACTGGAGATCACATACAAGTCGCATTTAACTGAAAATGTGAACGACCTCACCAAAAAAATTGCTTTAGTATGAGATTTGTGATACTTTTGACAACCCTGCTATGGTGTCATTGCTTCGCCTGGAATGTGTTAAATTTATGAAGCAAGAGGACACCCTGTAGGCCAAGTGAGTCAGAGCTGTGGAGAGAAGCAGCTCAGGTTTTCAATGTATATTTGAGTAATAAAAACAACTGAATAAATATATTTACAGTGGCAGTAACGTCTCTATGGAAAAGCAGAGGCGTAATTTATCTTTAAAAACATGTGTTCAAATACATTAAGTCATAAAAGTTTGTGTTTTAGTGTTGGTAGATGCAATAAAACAATGAAATGCCAGCACAGTTAAGATCACATTTTGATCTAAATGAGCTCCTCCTGCATACATAAAGGTACAATAAATTCAAACTGACTCATAAATAACTTTATTATTACTTCTGTAAATGTTACTCAGGCTGGTTTAAAGCAGAGCAGGGCTGTCCAAACCTTTTCACACAGGGTCACATATTAAAACATTCCATGCAGAGGGCCACAGACCAGTGTCAGTACAGTGACTCATTCACATTCATGCATTTTACTCAGCTGTGACAGGCCTCCGGGACCTCTAATAAGGTTTGGAACATTCAGTTTAGGTCTGTATCACAATGTAATGAGATACTATTGGTAGAAGCAGTTAAATTTGGTGTAAAAAAAAGTTCTGCCAAAGTTCTGATTCAGACAAATGTGCTGCTAAAACAGTCTTTAAAGGTGCACTATGTACCTTTACTGGTGGATGGTCTATACTGGGGAACATTCCAAGCAAAGCAATAACAACTCCATGGAGACCAGCAGACACTTCAACAGAAAAGTTACATTTACAGGGATGTTTGTGATGAGGAAACAACATGAGAGTATCAAAAAAGGAAATTAACATAGATCTGAAAATATTGTAATAAGCTGTTTGTGGGCTTTTCGGAAGAATTCAGTGCGTGTCCTAGGAAAAAAGCACAAGAGATGGAAGGATCCGAGTACAGGTCACTTTAGTTTAGCATTTGCAGTTCACAGAGATTCAAGTTGATTACCAAGTACAACTGTCACCCCGGAACGACGTCCTCTGCCAAACTCAGAACGAGGGTTAGCTTTATACCCCCATCTGACAAAACACTAACTTGTTGATTTAGCATATACAGCAAGAAAATTAACAATAATGCTGACCCGGAACACTTTATCATGGGTGGGTACATGCCACGGGGTCCACATACGTCAGTTTTCTGCTTCGTAGCATCTCAAAGTACAGAATAACATGTCTTTTTATAGAACCATAGACAGCATGTTTTTCTCCTGTTGTCATTCCAAGGTACAAATATTGGGTGAATCAGCATGATCAATACAGAATATTTCTCACATGCTGGCGAGTTGCATCTCTTATACTTCCGAAAAGTACTCATGGCAACAAAAATCCTTCTATCCATCCATTTTCTTAAGCTTATCCAGGGTTGTGGGAGCAGCAGTCTCAGCAGGGACTCCCAGACGTCCTTCACCCCAGACACTTTCTCCAGCTCCCTCAAGCGTGTCCTGTGTCTTCCTTGGAGCCTCCTCCCGGTGAGACGTGCCCGGAACACCTCCCGAGCGAGGTTAGGAGACATGAGGAATAGACGCCCGAGCCTCAGCTGCTCCTCTCGGCGTGGAGGAGCAGCGACTCTACTCCGAGCTCCTCCCGTGTGACCGAGCTCCTCACCCTATCTCTAAGGGAGCGCCCAGCCACCCTGTGGAGAAAACTCATTTCGACTACTTGTATCCTCGATCTCCTCCTTTCGGTCATTACCCAAAGCTCATGACCATAGGTGAGGGGAGGAATGTAGACTGACAGGTAAATTGAGAGCGGCAACAAAAATAGGCAAGGCAACTTTATTTGCATAGCACAATTCGTACACAAAGTAATTCAAAGTGCTTTACAGAGTAAGAAAACCATTAAAATCACAATAAAACAAATCAAAACATAAATAATCATCATAAAATTAAAGATTAAAATGAAAAAAGAGAGAGACATTAATTACACAAATCAGAGAGAAGAGTGCAGAATGAAAACCTTTCATATGCGCAGTTAAACAGAACCGTTTTGAGCCTAGATTTAAACAGAGTCAAAGTAGAGTCTGTCTCACATTGTCAGGAAGATTGTTTCAGGTTTTAGCTCCGTGAATCTGAAACTCTGACTACCCGTGTTTAGTCCTGACTCTGGACACCAGCAGGAGGCGGGTCCCTGAAGTCCTCAGAGATGGTTCATATAGTACTAACATGTCACAGATGTACTTTGGTGCAAATATGAAATACTTAAAGGTTGTATAGAGGATTTTTTAAGGGAAGAGCAATACAGCGACAGAAGAGATCACCAAGAATCACCCAAGTTTGTCTTTGCTTCTTTTCCCCTTCTCTTCTTCTTTCAGCAACCTCAAAAACGGACTTTCTTTTGCGGCGAACTGGTCGTGGATTCTCGTCCGCCGTCTCAACCAACTGATTCTGAACTGCGAGGAAGCTACAGTTTGAAAAAGCCTCTAAGAACCACTGCATAAAGCGCATAATCCCCGCGCGCTGGCAAGTCAGTTACACTAGAAATGTAGGGAGTTTGATTGACAACCTAACAGCCAATAGAAAATGAGGTAGCCTTGTTATCTATTGGCTGATGTTTATCTGGCCTCACCACTTCCACAGTTGTCATTCGTTTTTTTTTTTTTTTTTTGGTCATCATAATTACAAGGCTGCTGCATCTCTGTAATGGTATTTTTAAATTTCATTGACAATTTGAAACAAACAAAAAAAATCCTCCATACAACCTTTAAATGAAATAAATAAAAATAAATTCAGTCTTATTCTTGTGTCTCATTCCATCCCTAATAGGACACCGTTAAAGGTGCATTGTGTAACTTTTCTGGTGGAATGGTTCGTCAAATGCTTTGTTAAATGTTATTGCTAAATCTGGAATGTTTCACAGTATGGCATTAAACCTTTCTATCATCACAGAGACGAAGGTAGACGAAGTTACAGCTTAGATTTGTGGAGAGGCAACCCCGCTCACAGTCAGAATATATGTTTTCATCTTATTTTTGAGCTATAAACACATGTAATTTTATAAATGTGATGTGTTTAATGTCATACTGTGGAACATTCCAGATCGAGCAATGACATCTCCATAGAAACAAGCTCAAATTTACCAAGTGCGCCTTTAAAGTAAAATGTATTCCCGTAACTCCACTCCTCCCTATCTCAATACAAGGCTTTTTTTCCTTTTTTTCTTTTTTTTCTTTTCTCATTTCTCCATGTGTAGTTTATCAGTCTGACTTGCTCCTGCACATCTTGCCCCAAAATGACACCCTCTTCCTGCTGATTATTCCAATAGCGTTCCTCTCGCTTCCTGTAGCGACGGCGAGCCACTAGTGTTGTACAGAAGTGAAAAATACTCACTGTTCTGGGGCTGCACGCAGAAAGGTCACTGCGTTTGAGAGACAGCTGGCGCAGTCCGTAGAGTTAAGGTTGAAAAAGTATCATGGCGTCTCTTCTCTTTATGCTGCTGTCGTCGTCCTCTGTGGTTTATCCAGTCACCTGTCTGTCCGCAGAGATGATGGGTAGGTACAGGTCTATGTTATTTTCGCAATTGAAAAGTTTGTATGCATGTAAACAGAAATATGGCCGAATGTTTATCTTATTTTGAGGAATTTGGGCATAAATTGGTGCATTTATGGATGTTGATGTCAAATTTGTTTATATATTTAAAAGAAAATCAGTCGGCCAAAGTGTGGTACAGAAATACAAACATTTAAAATCACAAGACAAAAATATAAAAACAAAAAACAGAAAAAATAAATAAAAATTGGTGTAAGATTAGTATTTTCTTTCATTGATCTTTGACTTAGGTTATAATCAGTGTTGGGAAGGTTACTTTTAAAATGTATTTCCCTACAGATTACAGATTACATACCCTAAAAATGTAGTTTGTAACGGAATCCATTAAATTACTTAAAGTGAGTAACGTAATCTGAATACTTTGGATTACTTGATTTGCTGTAGGGAAGGAAAGATGAGGAAATCTTCACATAAGATGTTTTGTCTGCTAAAAAACAAATAACAAATAAAACAAACAATACAAATAACAACAATAACAAATAAAAAAGATGAGTCTTTACTTAACCAAATTAAAAATATTATTGATAGAAGAGGAGGAAAGACGGTCCATGCAGCATGATTTAGTCCAGTTAAGTCCTGTTTTAGACCTGGTTTTAGACCTGGTTTAGACCTGGTTTTAGTCCTGTTTTAGTCCTGGTTTAGTGCTGGTTTAGTCCCAGTTTAGACCTGATTTTAGTCCTGGTTTAGACCTGGTTTAGAACTGGTTTAGACCTGGTTTAAAACTGGTTTAGACCTGGTTTAGTCTTGGTTTAGACCTGGTTTAGTCTTGGTTTAGACCTGGTTTAGACCTGGTTTAAAAAAAAAAAAAAAAAGGGGGGGATATAGCCCGAATTGTGAAAACAGGAAAATACCGCTGTGTAATCCACTTATTTCAACAAAGTAACTGTAATCCAATTACCTCTCATTAAAAAAGTAACTGTAACTGAATACAGTTACTCATAATTTGTACTCTGATTACGTAACTCCAGTACATGTAATCTGTTACTCCCCAACACTGGTTATAATATTGAATTGTATAGTTTTAAATGTAAAATAATGGACTAATTAATGGATGAGTCTTCACAAGTCTTTATTTTAATGGTGAAATTCCAGTGTTGCAAAGCAGAGTACAAGAACAGCAGGAGAATAAGAAATATGCAATCAAAAATAGAGATGTATAATTATGATAAACAGATCTAGATTTGACAGTTCAACTATTATGTTAAAATACAAAAAGGCATAAAACCACAAGAGTAAAAAACTATTATGTACAAAAGAAAATGAGTGTATATTTCTACAGTGCAGCATGTGGACAAGAATAAAGAGCAGGTAAAATGACTTATTATAAATACTATATAATTAAATTCTTTACACACTTGACTTGCCTCTCATATCATTGCACTGGTGTCATTATTCTTTCGTTCCACTCGGTGTGGTGGTAAGTCGTTCTGTATGTGACACAGAAAACAGTACAAAATACAAACAGTTACAAAGAGAAATGACACAGAACAATAAAAGTCCAGATTCAAAGTGTTCACACTCTTGGTTTTCCTTCATCCACTGTTTAATGTGCAGTCTGAAAGTGGACAGTGATGGACTTTGTCTTATTGTCAGAGGACGATTGTTCCAATAATGAGTCCCTTTGACTGACAGCACCGTCTAACTAAATGTGGAGCCTGTGTAGTCCCCTCGAGCCATGGTCCTGATGCCCTCCCACTCGACTGAAGGACTTCAAGTCTTTCGAGAAGAAGGAGTTTGTACAAAATCTTGAATATAAAATGTGTTTTTTAAATGAACAAAATGATGACTAAACTACTTATCCACAATACATTGGTGGAATGAGTGGGTGTTTTTTGCCCTACATTTGTATCACCTTTTTAGAGTCTATGGATTTGAGTTTTGTGCCGGCAGCACAGGAGGTGATACAATACTCTGTGTGAAAAATTATAATGGGTCATAATGTCTTGCCCAGGAACATAACAAAGATGAAATTGAACCACTGAGCCATTTTTTAGGGAGGCACCGATGTGATACTGGTATCAAATGTAATATCGGGTATTGGTTCCGTGATACTGGTTCAGCCAATATCCTGGTTGGACTCTTTAGTGACTAATAAAGACCCATGACGTCTCATGATGTTTGAACTTTAACTCACACAAAGTTGTTGAGTAACTTGCAGGAAACATGGGCTAAAACAATGACTTCTGAGCAGCAGTGTGTGTCAACATCAGTCTTCTTCAGACATTTAAACTTCCTGACTGCTTGTACTATAGATGTTGATGTAAATGTGTTGTTTTTGACTTAAGACATTTGTTTTGATGATAATGTTCTTGATGAATTGTATTTTAGAGGAAAATAATACTGAGGAATTTGATAAATGTACATTTTAGATATTGATGACAATGAATTTGAGTATTTTTGGAAGCTAAAAATGTATTTGAATCTTATATTTAAGGAAATTAGAATTAATTAATTTTGATTGTTTTAAATGTTTAATGATGAATTGGTTATTTTAAGGAGACACTGCTGATGAAATGATGAAATGTTGTTGCTAGAATGTAAATAATTTCCTTCATGTATTTCGTACCTGCCCAAGTACTGCAGATGGAAAGGAGCTTGTAGCTAAATTTGGCACAGAGCACCTTTTCTCTCTGAGTTTAATGTTTCCTGTGTACTGTCCTTGTTTTAAATAAAAAGAACTGTATTTTAAGAGAAAAAATATCTGTATGATATCGGTGTCTGAACTGAAAAACCTGGACTGGTGCATACCTAAGCTTTTCTAACCATATTAACGGACTGATAAATGTGCAATATCATTTTTTTTTTTTTTACAGGAACCCGCCTTCTCTTTTTAATAATGCATAATAATAATTCTACATTTGATTTAAAAGCTCCCAAGGACGCTCTACAGGACGAGTTCAAACACACATCACAGAACAGCGGCTTTTCCCTCCCTAAAGACACCTCTAAAACCTGTCACTACCCAGAATCCATTGCTCCTGTGATTCTTTCCTGTTTAAGACACAGTGGATAAATAGTGTGTGTGTTTGTTTGCTCCTCAGAGTGGAGTGATGCAGTGGTGGCGCAGGAGGGCACCTTGGTCACATTAGTCTGTATTGACGAGAACGCCACAGGAGCAGTGTCTGTGAACTGGATGGTGAAGACTCTGGGGACAGATCAATGGAAGCTCGTGCTCACCGCCAGCGAAAGGAAGGAATTCTCTGGCAGAGCCTCCAAGGAACATATGCACCTGACCGACCACAACTTCCAGGTAAACACAGGGAAGCGATGGATTTAAATGAATCCAGAGTTATAGGATTGTCTTTCTGTATAACTCTGAAAACAAAAATACTAGGGATGTAACAATATAACCAATCATGATATCGTATCGTAAAGGGTCTCACAATAATATCGTGGGCTGTCACAGTATATCAAATCAGAAGTTAATTTGCTTAAATGCATTGTTTTATAGTAGTAACAGCTAAGAAACATAGGGAACTACATCAGAGTCCTACACGCTGAAACGGGCAGGTTTTAACGTTTCGGAATTTTACGGGCGGGTTTGCGGGCAGGTAGTGATTACAAACGTGCAGGTCAGGACTACACCAGGATTAAACCAGGTCTAAACCAGGACTAAACCAGGATTAAACCAGGTCTAAACCAGGACTAAACCAGGATTAAACCAGGTCTAAACCAGGACTAATCTTGGAATTAAGAGAGAGAGAATCCCGAGCCCGTGGACCAGGATGTCCGCAAAGCGCGATCGGGTGACGGCTGCACTTATCTCTGTGAGGCTTGCAGCTCTGAGCCAGTCCTTTAGCCCGTGGTCACTTGACAGTCTACACGGGTGCACCTCTGAGCCCATCCCGCCAGTGAGTCCAGGTTCAGTTCTGGTTTAGTTCTGGTTTAGTCCTCCTAATTTAGTCCTCTTGGTTCAATCCTGGGTTAGTCCTGGTTTAGTCCTGGGTTAGTCCTGGTTCAGTTTGTGGCGTGTTTCTTCTGCTCAATAAATAAAGCCTGTGAAGTGATGACAGTCGATTCGTGTCTGTGAATTTGTATTCGTACTGAAGAAAGCGAAACTGTTTCATTTCATTTCGTGATTGTAATTCTTAAAGTCATAACGTTTCAATTTGTATTCTGATTAACCTGGGCGGGTGCAGGTTTAACTTTGATATAATCACAGGTTAACGGGCGGATGCGGTGCTGTACTGCGCGAGTGCAGGCAGGTGCGGGTCTCCAAAAAATGGACCTGTGCAGGACTCTGAACTACATATCCCATGATTCATTTCAGTGCAGACAACATGAAGAAACTTTAATTTAAATTATGACAGTACTGATAAGTATAATAAGTATCCTATCTACAATAGCTTCTCCAAAATGTCTCAATAAATATCGAGATGCATTATAGTGATAATATCGTACCGTGAGCTCTGGATATCGTTACGTTCCTAAAAAATACATTTAAAAAAAAACTAGGGCTGAACAATTTTGTCAGTTTTGTCAATTTTTGTTTTAATGACTGGATTCTGTTTAAAGTTCACATTTTAAACACATCTAGAAGAATTGACAGAAACACTACAAATACAAAATGACCAACTAATGCAAGAATCACAGTCCTTGTATTTGCAGAGGTCGCTGGTGCTAGACTAGTGCATGTCAATGGTCATAGTTATCCTGTCACTAAAAACAGTCTTACCCACTCCACAAAACACCCGAAACAAATCTATTATTACACCAGACTGTCGATGTAAATGTCTGTTTCGATAGAATAATGTTTGAAATAAAACTAACCATCGCATGAATGTGGCATGTTGAGGGACTATTTTCTCAGCAGCAGTGGAATTTTACTTTTCCAGTGAGATAGGTGCTAGGTGATATATATGTAGAGAAACAAACGCAATGCGTGCAATACTGAGTGGGAGTAAGAAGTGGCAAAATCACTGACCTCTGAGTTCATCCGTTTCTGGTCATGGATATGATACATCAGCTGTGTGTGCAAATGAAGCACGTGAAAAGTGTTTGCACCAGCGACTGCTGCTCTGATGCTTCATCATCATCATCAGAGCAAAAGGGAAACATCAGTGGCACTTTCGGTACGTCAGCCCCTAAAACTCTGTTCATCTCACTTTACACGCAAATGCGAACCCATAGTTTTACAGAATCTCCACTCTAGCCGGAGTTTTTAGAAAGATTCATTTTCACAGGTGAATTTGCCATTTGCGTGTAAAAGATGGGTACAAACGAAGGGAAATGTCTCAGTTTTTAAAAATACCCGTGTATGCGTAAACTGGGCCTCAGTTCGCCGCTGCCAAGCATTCTGTCTGGAATAATGCAAGGTTGGTTTTACTTCTAAAATTACTCTATTGACACAGACATTCACATCGACAGTCTGTACAAATACAAAAACTGAATGGAATATTTTAAAAAGTGTCTCCACACATCTCCAACACTCTGGCTAACTCTGAAATGAGACCCAAATATCGTGACAACCCTATAGTTTTATTTTAAAGATGCATTACACAACTTCTCTGATGTTTTCATGGAGATGTTATCACTCTGCCTGGAATTTTTCACGGTATCAAGCTTTTATTCATTACAAGTGAAATAATACAATAATTCTCTCATGAATAGAGCTGTCTCTCCATAGATCTGAGCTGTATCTGTCCCGAGTAGCCTCTCTTGTGATACAGTAGATTTAATTTATACTGTGGAACATTCTAGACAAAGCAACAACATTTCCTTGGAGACAAGCAGGTAGAAAAGTCACACAGTGCACCTTTAACGATCCTACAAATGATTTTCTTAAATATCTTGGCTTAGGTTAACCTCTCGTCTGTAAAATTACCTGTCAAAGCGGCGACATATTATGCTGTTACTTTTTTAAATAGAGACACTGTCTGTTTGTTTTTCTTGCAGATTTTTGGCTGACGCACTCGATATCCTAATTGTCCCCATTTTCTAATTTCTGTTTTCAAAGGCAGATAGCTAAAAAGAAAACATTGGATTTTTGTTTTGTGTACACTTCTGGTATTATTACTCAAACTTAAGTGGAGAAACTTTGATTAAGGAGGATTAATGACTTTGTATTGATATTGGCCTTAAGTAAAAACTGGCCTCTGAAAATATTCTTGTGCAAAAAGCAGCTTGGTATGTGTCTCTTTTGGAAAATTAAAACTGCAAAACTATTTTTAAAACGCTGAAAAGAGGAAGAAGGTGTGTCTAACCTCTTTTTACCTCTAACCTCTCTTTACCTCTCGCAAACTTTGGCTCATAGTTAGAATTCAGATGCAAAAATGCTGGACCAAATACACACTGCTTTTTCTAATATTATCTCTATTATAATTTTTTTTCTTTCTTTTTTAAACATACTGTATTTTTCAGACTATAAGTCGCTCTGGAGTATAAGTCTCACCAGCCAAAAAACGTGTAAGAAGAAAGAAAAAACATATATAAGTTGCACCGGACTATAAGTCACACTTTTTGGGGGAAATTTATTTTATAAAATCAGAGACCAGGAACCAACATTTCATCTTGAAAGGCAAGCTACAGTAATAACAATAGAACAGAGAACAACAGACTGTTAACGTCACATATGAACAGTTCTTCAGATAATCTATAACATAAACAACAGAACAGAACAAGTTTACTAAACTCTCCATCTCACTCCAAATCACTAAATCCATTGAATTCTTCATCCTCGGTGTCACTTCTGAGCAACTCCACGAACTCTGGAGGTAAATAAAGCACCACTTCTTCTTCTGTGTAGCTGTCGTCAGACTCAGCATCAGTTCCAGTTAGAATTATTTCGGCCTTTCTGAATCCCGACAGGATGGTTTCTGTGTCACTGAAGTCCAGGCTTTGTCCATCCATCCAATGACTTCCAGGAGAATTGCACGTCGCACCCTCCTGCTCACCTGGAAGCTGTGCTCTCGTCCCCCCTTTCTGCCAGTCCCTTATAAGTTTCTCGCTCACTCGAAACTTTCTTTCTGCTGCTCGATTACCATTTTCAACTGAATATTTCACTATTTGCAGCAGGACAGAGGCTCTTTCTGCAGGAGACATGCGCAGTAGAGCGAAGTGACAGTGGTACAGGAGTAACAGGAGCAGCAGATACTGGCACACAAGACTAGAGCCTCTCTCGGCTATAAGTCAGAGTATAAGTCACAGGAAACACCCAAACCATGAAAAAAAGTATGACTTATAATCTGAAAAATACAGTACACACATACAAAACAACACACACAGACTGCCAGAGAAGAGCAATTAAAAGGACGTGCAAACAAGTGACAATAATCCCAAGTACAACAGTCAAGATCAAATACGTAAGCCTCATTTGTGGTGTTATGGCATTGTCCTCGTAATGCTTCATGTCTCTGTTTCTTGTTCCAGTACACAGCTTTAGAACAGCCTTTTTCATATGGAGATTAACTTTTTTTTTTTTTCTTCCAAATTCGTGATTGTTAAGATGCATAATAAATAGACGCAGACGGCTCACAGCGGTCTGATTTTGTCACAAAGTGCTGGTTTTACAGTGGGAATAAAGACAATGACATTTGACTAATTTACTTTCACAAACTGTTACCTCACCTTTAAATATTGTCGCTTTGTTCTTCAGGACTCTGGGGTTTTTCTCTGGGTCTCCGGCCGCAGATGGAGGACGGGGGGCTGTACATGTGTCTGGTCAAACGCAGACTAAAGGTTCTGAAAGAGCGAGTCATTCTGCTGATCGTCCTCCAAGGTAAAACTACTAACATTGCCACTTCAACTCACATTATGGACTTAGTGCCTTAGATGTCCCCTATAGCATTTAAAGGGCCCATATTATGGACTGTTACGCCACGTCCGAACAGCCCCCACAGTGGAGTGTTTAAAGTCTCGTCTTAAAACCCACTTTTATTCTCTGGCTTTTAACACCGTGTGAGTTGTGTGGTCCTCTGTCTCTTTAATTTATTCTATCTATTTTACTTATTTACTCATGCTATTTTATGATTTTATGTTTTTTGCTTTTATTTGCTTTTACTGGTTTTATTATTTTAGGACTAGTATGACCACATTTTAGCAATTTACCTTTTTGTTGTCTTCTTTTTATGATCTCTGTGCAGCACTTTGGAAACTGCTTTGTTTGTAAAATGTGCTGTAGAAATAAAGTGGATTTAGATTAGGATTTTCTGATCTATGTAATAATGTTGTTTCCTCATTAAAAACAGACCTGGAGTTGTGTTTTGTTTCATTCACACATTTAACACAAAAATCTGCATATTTAGGTAAAGTCCTTCTCACAAAACTCTCTCTTCCACCTTGTGATGTCATGTGGTAATACAGGAAGTGCTCCACTGTGTTTTTAAACTTCACACACCTTCACTATACTCATGTGGATCATTTCAGCCCATCTCTATTGAATTAAAGATAAAATGTAGCTGTTAACTTGAAAGATACCACTGCATGACATCAGAAGGTGAAACAGAGCATTCCTGTCATGGTTCATGTTTTGTAGTGGTTGTAGTTTGTGTTTTATTTTGACATTTGTCCTGTCACCTTGTATTTTTGAGTTTTACTTCCTGTCTTGATTGTTTGTCCCGCCCTAATGTGTTTCACCTGTGTCTATGTGTGTGCATTTATACCCTGTGTTCTCCTCTGCCCTTTGTTGGTCCATTGTCTCTGTCCGAGTGTCTCTGTGTCTCTTGTCATGGCAATTTAGTCTTGAGTTTTGGATTTTTTGATTTGTCATTAAATATTTTTGAAGCAGTCCTGCGTTTTGGGTCCTCCCTCTGTTTCCACGTGACAATTCCAAGCTTTGGAGATGTAGACAAACTAATAATAAAGGGTTACCTGGTCACATTTTCTATAGCGCTTTTCTACCTTCAAGCCATTCAAAGCTCGTTTACAAGGAACCACTCACCCATTCACACACACATTCAAACATCAGGGTATGCACACACTGGGGGCAAAGTGGGTGAAGTGTCTTGCCCAAGGACACAACGACAGCATTCATCTGTGGGAGCTGGAATCACACCAGTCAACCTGTGGGTCAGTGGGTCTGACCTGCTCAACCCATGCCGTTTATATCGAGCATATTTTTATTTGATTATTTATTTTGGTCACAGGTACATTTTGACATTAATTCACAGACTTTCATATTTAACATACACAGACCGAAAAGGTGTAGGCTGAAGCTTATTATGCCTACCCTTTGTTCCTTTGTCAGAGCGTCATCTTAACACCAGTTCATCTTCATAAATACAGCAAGAGGAAACAAACAAATCAGAAACTGAACAACAAAGTCCTACAGCACAAACTAAGTATCATATTTCATGTATCTGTCCAGAGTCAAACATTTAAACTTCTTTATAAAGTGAAAGAGACTGGTGCACAATTTTAGGTTTTCTGTACAGCTGTTCCACAGTTGTTTCACAGCTCCACCCCTTTAACAGATATACAAAATTTCATAATGCATATATATATTCGAACCACCAACCTTCAGATCAGTGGATGAACGCTCTACCAACTGAGCTCCTGCCGCCCTCATACAT
The DNA here is from genome assembly GCF_026225935.1 of Boleophthalmus pectinirostris. Classification (NCBI taxonomy): domain Eukaryota; kingdom Metazoa; phylum Chordata; class Actinopteri; order Gobiiformes; family Gobiidae; genus Boleophthalmus; species Boleophthalmus pectinirostris. The sequence continues at coordinate 32,314,127 of NW_026571447.1, read as the reverse complement.
AAACATGTGTAAATGAAACAAAACACAACTCTGGGTGTGTTTTTGATGAGGTAATAGCATTATAATGGCTAAAAGCTCACAAGAGACTATTTTGCGTAACATAAGACCTTTAACTGATATACAAAAAGATTTACAACGATCACGACTGAACCTTTCCAGTGTCTTAATCTGCAGATAGAGGATACATAGAAGTATTTTTTTTTTCTAATATGTGGACAGATCATTCCTCATCTCTGAGCTGCAGAGGCTGCACTAGCACTAGAGTCATGATTAACTGTAGTTTTAGGTAGTGACCATTCAGATCAGACAGATGGGTCCGGTCAAGTGGTAATGGAGGGAAACAGGAGCAGATTTTTTTTACATTCAAATAGCTCTTATTCAGAAACCAGAGGGACTACTGATATAAGTAAAGTATCAGAATGTAGGAAAGAGTTAACACTCCAACAGGGTAAAGTTAAACCTGCGATATTCTCTCAAGTTGTTGACAAAAAATTTAAATATTCATGTCTGTAACGGAGGGAATGAAATATGCAGAACTTTTTGGGCAATAAATACAAACAGTGATAACTCTTGGTTCTCACTTACATATCCTTAACAAACTGGTTTGAATATTTTCTTCATATAGTTTTCTACCATATGGTACAAGATTAGGTTGAAAAACCTCTTACTTTTTGAGTAATGAGATTTTTTTATGAAGAAAGGTCATGGTAATGGAGGGAAAAGTAACGGAGGGAAAATTGTGCAGCAAGTAGAAGGTGCAGGATTTTACATAATTTGTCAGCTTTTTTCTTCCGAATACTTTAATATTACTTCAAAATGAAAGGAAACTATTTCTATAAAATATATCAGTCCTTCCAAGCAAATTTTTATCATTTCAAATAATTTTTTTTTAAAAAAATCATGTACCTTCATCAACAGTTCAAAGACGGAATAACACAAGATATGATGAAATACATCAGTTTATTTACATGATTTTTGGGTCTTTGAAATTTGGGAAATAATTTTTGTTCCATGTTTCATACATGGTCTGTTTAAAACGTATATAACTTTAGAACCAAAAATGGTACAGAAAAAAGGTAAACAGCTTCATAAACTAGAGTACATATGTATCTGTTCAATACATTTTTATATCAGATGCATTAACTTGAATTTTTGGCCTTGCTGTTTACTTCTGCTTGACAGGGCCCAGAGACATTTGTAGGTTTAAATCATAGACTATATAAGGAAGTGAGCTTAGAGAGTGTGACGTTTACTCATCTGGTGACACAGATAGTGTTGAGGAAAACAGCCTTTTCCTCTGGTGTTTCTGCTTAGATAAAGAATACACTTTAAACCCAAATAAAGTCCAAATAATTTACTCAATCAAATATTAGAAAGGAATACTTGTGCAAAGAGTCTGTGTTGACATTCCCATGCAGAGACTCAATATTTACACCTACAGTGAGGTTTATATGCAAACTATAGTAGGAAGTGACCATGGTTTAGACTTCGTTGGTGCACAGGACTCTTGGCACGTTGCACAGTCCAATCAGACTCCATTCGGGGGCTGTCTGGGTCCGGATCATAACATCTTACCTATCAGTTGCTCTTGTCCTCTTTATTGAGTTTGCTGTTAGATAAATTGGAATCTCATGCATTTATCTTGACAAATATGAGTCCCTCAGCTGAGATTATAGCCCTTATCTTCACATGACCTTGGTACAATAATGAACTATAGCAGTGGTTCTACAAAAATGGCCAAGTATACTTATTTATCCTTATCCCGATTCTTCACTTTGTAGAAACCGTCTGACCTCGCAGCATTAGGATTCGTTCGCTTGACGGTAGGCGGGTACTTTTTTAATTTAACCAGTCGCTTCTATTTGGTCGTGACGTATGTAATGCGCTACTAACGAACGGGGCTAACTATATTAAGCTTTTCCCAAATCCAGTAGGAAGAATTACAATAACGTCTTTCCCCTTGATAAAATTCACCAGACATTCTCTTTGTTCCGGCTTTAAATCCTCGATCTCGGGAATCGTTGCCAACACAGAATGTATGGCTCTTCGCTGATTGGCTGGTGCCTGAACTCGCACTTCTGGGGTTTTTGTGAACTGTCTAGTGTATTCTGATTCCTGACCTAGTCGCTGGAGAGAAATGAAATTGAGTGGAGGCACTAGGAGGCTCCAGTTTGGCAAATTTATCCTAACAATAGTCTCTCAAAATATTAGGTTAGATTAGGTTAAATCGCATTATACGTACCCATAGGTTAATTTGTTTTGCAGATTTGAGAGGCAGGTCCCACATTTCACATTTCATTCATCCACATTATGAACAATAAACACGTATAAAAACAAAATAAAGTGTTTCAGTGCTCCAGTGCAGAATGGCTTTGTTCCATAAATAATCAAATTCATCCATCACGCTTGGCTAAAATCACAATAAATATTAAATATATAAAAAACACATCATTTTTCCAAGACAACGTACTAAAATTGATACATAAATAGATTACAGTTCAATCATAAGTACGACAGCAGCTGGAACAAAGCCTTTTAAGTCCAATAACAACATGCCCTATACTGACTTCTTTCTTCTTTCTTTCTCTTCTTCTTGTCGACCTCTCCTCTCCTCTTCAGTGACGTTGGCCCCTCCCTCCCCGGTCCCTCAGCTCAGCACCCTGCGTCTCATCGCCAGCGTCCAGCCCGAGCTCGCCGTCACTAAAATCACTTGGGCCGCACCGGGGGACCTTTCTATGAGAACAGAGAAAGTCCCAAGGTTTGGAATAATAACCAAACTGCCCCAAGTCCAGAATAGCGACGAAGGGGCCTACGTGTGCATGGTGTTCCCCAAAGGAAACAGCTCCAACCCCTTCTACGCCTTCAATGTGGACGTGGATGTGGATGGTAAGATCATGGAGAAAGTACTGAAGGAAAAATAATAGGCTACATCTTTTTTGTTTTCATTTTACTGTGTTTGAATAGAAATTACAATTTACTACTACGTAATAGAGGAGGTTTGTGCGTTCTACTGGAGTTCTAAAGAACAACAATAATTAAGAAACCAGTCTATTTTCTTGACCTGGTTTAATCCTGATTTATTTCTGGTTTAGATCTTATTGCGTCCTGGTTTAGTCCTGGTTCAGACCTGTTTAAGTCCTGTTTAAGTCCTGGTTCAGTCCTGGTTTAGCCCTGGTTTATTCCCGGTTCAGTCCCAGTTTAGTCCTCGTGGTTTTGTCCTCCTGGTTTAGACCTCCTAGTTTAGTCTTGGTTTAGTCCTCCTGGTCCAGTCCTGGTTTAGTCCTACTGTAGTCCTAGTTTAGTCCTGGTTTAGTCCAGGATTTGTCTGTGTTTAGTTTTGGTTTACTGTCTGGGTTTTGAGCTGGTTGGTGTAGTCCTGGTTTAGATCTTGTTGCATCCTGGTTTAGACCTGGTTTAGTCTTGGTTTAGTCCTGGTTTAGTCCCAGTTTAGTCCTTGTTTAGTCCAGGTTTTGTTTGTATTTAGTCTTGGTTTACTGTAGTCTAGGTTTCAAGCTGGTTTAGTTCTGGTATAGCCCTGGTTTAGATTTTGTTGCATCCTGGATTAGACCTGGTTTAGACCTGGTTTAGACCTGGTTTAGTCCTGGTTTTAGTTCTGGTTTAGTCCCGATTTAGTCCCTGTTTAGTCCAGGGTTTGTCTGCATTTAGTCTTGGTTTACTGTAGTCTGGGTTTCACGCTGGTTTAGTTCTGGTATAGTCCTGGTTTAGATTTTGTTACATACTGGTTTAGTTTGGATTTAGTCCAGGTTTAATCCAGGTTTTGTCTGTGTTTTGTCTTTTAGGTCTACTGTAGTCTGGGTTTCTGATTTAGTTCTGTTATAGTCCTGGTTTAGATTTTGTTGCGTCCTGGTTCAGTCCTGGTTTAGACCTGGTTTAGACCTGGTTTAGACCTGGTTTAGACCTGCTTTAGACCTGCTTTAGTCCATGGAAAAGCCTGGAATAAACCTGATTTCGATGCACAATTTACATTTAAGACAAAAATGAATTAAAATATTTTTGTACGCTGAGTTTATGTATTATTCTTATTATACTGAATATTTTTTCCCACGTTTTCTTTTTTTTTAACTAGTACTTGAGTTCTTCCTCCACTAGCAAGGAAAGACCAAAGTTATTTCTTATAAAACACATTTCCTTCTGTTTTCTGTTCTGTTGTGTTGACGTTGCTGAGTGTGCATTGTGCCAGAAACCTCACAAGTTTGTCCTATGATTTATTTAACCCATATGCAAAGCTTGGTTCTTCAAAGTATTCTTCGTTTAAAAAGGCGTTTCATAGCAGAAGTCGACTACAGAACTTGCAAGGAGATCCGTCGCCTTTGAACAGGGAATATTATAGTCCGTGTGTCCATGCATTATTCATCGTTTGCTTTTCTCTCGCTCTTCTCAGCAGCAGACAGAGAGCCGCCCTTCGCCAGCGTCGTGCACGGTGAGTGACTCTGGAGCACAAGTCCTGCATCAGCGCTAATCACTAATCGGCCGCTTCACAAAGTCCCGGCTCCAGAGAACGTCTCCGCTCTGAGGAAAATAATCCATGTTGTTGTCAGGACTTCTTTCCTATCTCCTCTCACACACCCTCTCTCCCTCTTTCTCCCTCTCTCCCCCTCTCTCTCCTTCTCCTCCTCTGACACCTCCGCTCCTCTCGTCTATCCGGCTCTCTCCTCTCATCCTTCGTTTCTCGGGGTTTTTGTGTCTTTGGTGCTTCATGTACATTTTTTGATGGAAAAAAACTGCAAATTCACAAAAACAACTGTCAGTGATTTTGTATGAGACTGAATTAAAGCTGGGCTCAGTCCTGGTCTGGTCCTGGTCTCAGTCCCTGGTCTCAATCCCGGTCTGGTCCCGGTCTCAGTCCCTGGTCTCAGTCCTGGTTTCAGTTCTGGTCTCAGTTCTGGTCTCACTCTTAGTCTTGATCCTGGTCTTGGTCCCAGTCTCAGTCCTGGTTTCAGTTCTGGTCTCAGTCCTGGTCTCAGACCCATCTCAGTCCCTGGTTTTAGTTCTGGTCTCAGTCATGGGCTGGTCCTGGTCTGGTCCCAGTCATAGTCCTGGTCTGGTCCCGGTCAGGTCCCGGTCTCAGTCCTGGTCTCAGTTCTCTTCTGGGTCCGGTCTCAGTCCCTGGTCTCAGTCCCTGGTCTCAGTCCCTGGTCTCAGTCACTGGTCTCAGTCCTGGTCTGGTCCTGGTTTGGTTCCAGTCTGATCCCAGTCTCAGTCCTTGGTCTCAGACCTTGTCTCAATCCTGGTCTCGGTCCTGGTCTTGGTCCCGGTCTGGTCCCGGTCTCAGTCCTTGGTCTCAGACCTTGTCTCAGTCCTAGTCCTGGTCCCGGTCTCAGTCCTGGTCTCAGTCCCAGTCTCAGTCCTAGTCCTGGTCCCAGTCTCAGTTCTGGTCTGAGTTCTGGTCTGATCCCGGTCTCAGTCCTGGTCTCAGTCCCAGTCTCAGTTCTGGTCTGGTCCTGATCTCAGTCCTGGTCCTGGTCAATACTTGATTTCAGTCATTTTATATAAGACTCAATTAAAGCTGCATTATGAGCGGGGTCGCCTCTCCACAGATCTGACCTCCAGGACGACAGAAAGGTTTAATGCCCAACTGTGAAACATTCTAGATAACGCCATAACACCTCCATGGAGAAAAAGCATCTTTAAATTAACATACGTTGCTTACTTCTCTCTCTTCTCTCTACTTAAAAAGTGCTTTGGAGTAATTGATATTTAAACAATTATGTGAAGAAAAAAATAAGTTAATTTCCTTTATCTGAGTCTCCAATATTGAGCCGTGTTTTTGTAATCTTGTAATGTTGTTGTCAGGACTTCTTCCTTATCTCCTCTCCCACATTTCTCTCTCTCCCCTCTTCCTCCACCGTTGGGTTTACTCCTCTTCTCTCGCCTCATCCCTCACTTCTCTTGAGCTGTTAATACTTATATGTCCTCAATACGTAGTTGACTGTTTGTGAAGGAAAACACGACTAAATCACTGAAATGAAAATGAAAAAAACTTGAAAAAAGTTGGCTGATGTGCATTGTTTACTTCTCTCCTAACAAAAGTCTCTCGTCTCACATTAGTGATTCGAAGTAACATGATATTTGAACAGTTTGTAAAGAAACATGGACTTAATTTCCATATCTGAGTCACCAGTATTGTGCAGTGGCAAAAGAAGAAACTGAATTTGTCAATGGGATAAAAGTTTATTTGGTCGAATACATTTCTCAGCTCATCCAAGTTGCTTCTTCAGTTCTGGTCAGATGGTGGTGGACACTTCTTTCCTTTCTTACGTTTTTAGCCATAAGATTTGGGTGAGAATTTTTAGAATAATTTGGTCTCAAAATCCAACAGTTTAATTACTCGTGTGTAATCTTTGTTAATGATTTGTGTGCATAATCTGTGTGATACATGTGGCTCCGTAGGCTACACCTGTCCCATTTCGGCAAAGGTCTCTGAGGCTAGTTCGAGGGCTGCAGACTTCCCTGCAGCGGAGGACCCTGGTGATGACGGGGTCGCGACGTAATCGTTTTCCAAAAGCTGTGGTTTACTCGTCTAATGCAACGCAACACCGGCGTTCTCAGATTTCTCCACTCTGGAATCCTTTCTCAAAAAACACTGTTTTCGTCCACCCAAAATGCCAATTTTGTGTGGACGAAAGGTAAAAATCAATACAATCTTTAGAGGTTCGACCAAAAAACGTTGTTGTGTGGACAGGCCCTAAGTTAGCTAGGCCTATTGAACATGCACTGAGTGTGAGGTCTTATTAGCAGAATCATTGAGTGCGTACACATGCACATCAGTATCCCAGTTATTAGGCATATCCCGTTTATGTCAGGATTCAGGTTACTGCGTTTACATGCGCACTGAGAAACCAGGGCACTCATATCTCCGTATACATGATCAAATGGAGTATCCCGGTTTCTTGACATAATCTTACAAATGTGCAAGTGCAAAAATTTACTTAAATCAATTTAATAAACCAGGAAAAATACAAATCATGAGCTCCTTTAGCAGAGGAAGTTTAGGAGATTTAACCAGCGTTAAGGAGCTACGAGATCTCCCACAATCCACTGCACAGATCAAACCAACAGATTCTTCATTAAAATCTTCTGCATAAATAAACTCAACTTTACAACATATAAACCATAACCACTATAGATCCACATCAGCCCGTTTGATCAGATAATTCAGCTTTGATCACATTTGTTTACATTTTACAGAAACAACTTAACTTAAGACCGAATGGCTAATTAGCATAAACTGTTAGCGGTGATAAAAACAGCTCGATCCTTGTGCCGCTGATGCGACCAGCGTCTTTTGGACTAAAGGACACGACTCTGTGGATTATGTGTGTTCATTTTGTGACAGAAATGGTGCTAATGACGTTAAGTGTATTGTATCTCGTATAGGAGACAGTTCATGTTTTAGCTTTTCAGCGATCACACGCGTGCAGGTCATACGAGTGCAGATTGTACAGGTGTAGATTTAGCTTATCTTTTTATTCTACAGTCATTTCACCCATGTATAGTCACTTTATTTATGTTGGTCACTTTATTTATGTCTCTACTGTTGTGGTGAAAAGACTGGAAAGTGTTTGTCTTTTGGACGCATGCGCCATATCCGGGATACTGAAATGGGGAAACTGCGTATACATGCACCACGAAGAAACCAGGACACTCAAAAAAAACCTGATCATAACCGGGATACTGATGTACATGTATACACACTCATTCAGGGCCATAATGGAGCTTTCACACCTCTGAGCCTGACCTGGTTATTCCTATTGTTGTTTGTTTGTTTGTTTTGATTTAGGTTTGAGGAAGGAGTTGTAAATAGGAGATAGATGGTGTCTGAGGCCTCCATTTCTGTTGAAGGATTCTCTTTCTTAACAAAAATAGCTTCTTTAACTCGCCTCTCAAACCAATTCTTTTCTCTGGCTAAGATCTGCACCTCACTGTCCTCAAAGGAGTGGTCTGAGGCTTTTAGGTGGAGATGAACAGCAGACTGAGGTCCTGTGTTGCTCTCTCGTCTGTGTTGGTACATCCTCTTGTGACGTGGCTGTTTTGTTTCTCCAGTGTAGCGCTCACTGCAGGCCCTGAGTTTCAGAGTAGTTTCAGTGTCGTTAGCTCCTCACTTTAAGGCAGATATAAGGAAGTGTCCACCTGAAGAAGCAACTTGGATGTGCTGAGAAACGTTTTCAACCAAAATAAACTTTTGCCCATTTGACAAATTGAATTTTTCCTTTTGCCATGGATTCTACCTGGACCACTGAGGGATTGAGCAGTGTTTTTGTAATCCTCAAATGTTGTCAGGACTTCTTCCCTATCTCCTCCCCTACATCTCTGTTTCTCTCCCGTCCTCCGCCATCACTGGGTTTACTTCTGGGCTCTATCCAACTCTTTCCCCTCATCCTTCGCTTCTCAGAGCTCAGTTTCTACTTAAATACCTCAATACTTATCATTTCTTGGTGTTTTTCTCCCTTCTATTCCCTCGTTCCCTACTAATGACTGGAAGTAACTTGATACTGAAGGAAAAATCCCACCGGAGTTACCACCGGGCATCGTTTTTGTAATCTTGTAATCTTGTTTTTGTCCGGACTTCTTCCCTATCTCCTCTCACACGCTCTCTCTTTCCACCATCATTGGGTTTACTCCTCCATCCAAGCCTCTCCTCTCATCCCTCGCTTCCCTGGACTCTGTTGATACTTATCCTCAAGACTTGGTCCATGTACATTTTCTCATATTTGGACAGTTTGTGAAGGAAATCAATTTTCATCAGTTAAATGTACATTTGATTTGACTTTCTTATTTATTTTTTGGCCGTTGTAAACCACAATATTGATCTAAAATGGCGTATTAATAGAAATTTGGATTTGAGTTCTTGTTAAAAACTGCAGAACTTGTATTTTATATTCATAGTTCGATCATGATAAGCTCAAATACTTATAACATTATTTAACATTATAAGAGAAAGAGATACTTTATTGATACAGAGGGAAATTCAAGAAAAATAATCAAATAAATAATATTTAAAAAATGCATACATAAAATAATAATAAAAAAAATAAAATCTTAAAAAAAAGTGAATAAAAAAATACTAATATAATACTAATATAAAATACTAAAAACATAAAAATTATTTTTTTAAAAAAGACAAAAAAACAAAGACAAAAAAATAATTAAAAATACTACTACTACTACTACTACTACTACTACTACTACTTCTACTACTACTACTACTACTATACTACTACTAATACTATATATATAATAATAATAATAATAATATAAATAATAAAAACAAATAAAAAAAATACAAATAAAGACATCTTTAAAAAAAATCTTAAAAAAAAAAGTTAATTAAAATACTACTACTACTACTACTACTACTACTACTACTAATAATAATAATAATAATAATAATAATAGTAATAATAATAATAATATAAAATAATAAAAACAATTTAAAAAATAAAGACATCTTAAAAAATCTAAAAAAAGTTTATTAAAATACTACTACTACTATTATTACTACTGCTACTGCTACTACTACCACTACTACTACTACTACTACTGCTACTACTACTACTACTGCTACTATTACTACTACTACTACTAATAATAATAATAATAATATAAAAAAAAATAAAGACAGCTTAAAAAATCAAAAAAATATATTAATTAAAATAAATAAATAAATAAATAAAGACAGCTTTAAAAAAAAAAAAAAAAATCTAAATCCCCACCACCATCATTCACTCTTCTCTCTCTCTGTCCCTCCTCTCATCCCTCTCTTTCTCTGCTCACTGTTTGTCCTCATGACTTTGGATTCTGTGGTTTCTAGTAAATAATTCATTAACAGTTTGGAAAGAAAAGTTATTTGTGAAAGAAACATCAGCCGAACCGTAAACAGTCGACAGTGAAACCAGATTTGATTGGAAATACAAAGATTCAGAAACAGAATCAGGCTTTTCTTCTCAAACTGCTCGTCCAAAATAACTTTAATTTATTGCAATTTTCATTTTTGTGTCACTATGTTATAATAATAGGATTAACGGAAAGGAATTTAAAATGAGTTTGAGGCTTTACTGTCCCCATCACGTCTACACCCCTCCCTCCCACATCTCTCTGTCTCTCTCTTTCTCTTTCTTTTGCTCTCACACACACTCTCTTTCTTTCCTCTCTCTCTCTGTCTCTCTCACTTACTCTCTCGCACACATGCTCTCTCTCTTTCTCTCCTTTTTCTTTCTTTTTCTCTTTCTCTCACACACACTCTCTCTCTCTTTCTCTCTCCTCTTTCTCTCTCTCTCTCACTCTCTCACATATGCCATCTCTCCTTCTCTCTCTCACTCATTCTCCCACACACGCTCTCTCTTTTTCTCTCTCTCTCCCTCTCTCTCACACACTCTCTCTCTTTCCTCTCTCTCTGTCTCTTTCTCTCTGTCTCTCTCTTTCTCTCTCTTCTCACACACATACACACACACACACACACACTCTCTCTCGCTCGCTTTCTCTCTCCCTTTTCTCTTTCTCTCTCTCTCACACGCTCTCTCCCTTAACTTTCTCTCTCACTCTCTCACACTCATGCTCTCTCTACCTCCCCTCTCTCTCTTTTTCCCTCAGCTCCTCTCTCTCTCTCTCGCTCCCCTTCTCTCTCTCCTCCCCCTCTTTCTCTCTCCCTCTCTCTCTCTTTCCCTCCTCTCTCTCCCTTCCCCCTCTCTCTTTCTTCCTCCTCCCCCCTCTCTCTCCCTCTCTCACTCATATGCTCTCGCTCTCCCCCCTCTCTCTCCCTCTCTCTCCCTCTCTCTCTGTCTCTCTCTCTCTCTCCCTCCGTTCTCTCTCTCTGTATCTCTCTCCTTCCTCTCTCCCTCTCTCTCTCCCTCTCTGTCCTCTCCCTCTCTGTCTCTCCCTTTCTCTGTCTCTCTCTCTCTCTTCTCTCTCTCTTTCTCTCTCTCTTCTCTCTCTCTCTCTCCCCTCTCCCCCTCTCTCCCTTTCTCTCTCCCCTCTCCCCCCCTCTCTCTCTCTACCCTCCTCTCCTCCCTCTCTCTCCCCCCTCCCCCACCACTCTCTCTGTCTCTCCCCTCTCTCTCACGCACTCTCTCTCTTTCCTCTCTCTCTGTCTCTTTCTCTCTGTCTCTCTCTTCTCACACACACACACACACACACACACACTCTCTCTCTCTCTCGCTTGCTTTCTCTCTCCCTTTTCTCTTTCTCTTTCTCTCTCACACGCTCGCTCCCTTAACTTTCTCTCTCACTCTCTCACACTCATGCTCTCTCTACCTCCCCTCTCTCTCTTTTTCCCTCAGCTCCTCTCTCTCTCTCTCGCTCCCCCTTCTCTCTCTCCTCCCCCTCTTTCTCTCTCCCTCTCTCTCTCTTTCCCTCCTCTCTCTCCCTTCCCCCTCTCTCTTTCTTCCTCCTCCCCCCTCTCTCTCCCTCTCTCACTCATATGCTCTCGCTCTCCCCCCTCTCTCTCCCTCCTCTCTCCCTCTCTCTCTGTCTCTCTCTCTCTCCCTCCCTCCATTCTCTCTCTCTGTATCTCTCTCCTTCCTCTCTCCCTCTCTCTCTCCCTCCTCTGTCCCTCTCCCTCTCTGTCTCTCCCTTTCTCTGTCTCTCTCTCTGTCTCTCTCTCCTCTCTTTCTCTCTCTCCTCTCTCTCTCTCTTCCCCTCTCCCCCTCTCTCCCTTTCTCTCCCCCCTCCCCCCCACCACTCTCTCTGTCTCTCCGTATCTCTCACACACTCTCTCTCTTTCCTCTCTCTCTGTCTCTTTCTCTCTGTCTCTCTCTTTCTCTCTCTTCTCACACACATACACACACACACACACTCTCTCTCTCTCTCGCTCGCTTTTTCTCTCTCTTTTCTCTTTCTCTTTCTCTCTCACACGCTCTCTCCCTTAACTTTCTCTCTCACTCTCTCACACTCATGCTCTCTCTACCTCCCCTCTCTCTCTTTTTCCCTCAGCTCCTCTCTCTCTCTCTCTCGCTCCCCCTTCTCTCTCTCCTCCCCCTCTTTCTCTCTCCCTCTCTCTCTCTTTCCCTCCTCTCTCTCCCTTCCCCTCTCTCTTTCTTCCTCCTCCCCCCTCTCTCTCCCTCTCTCACTCATATGCTCTCGCTCTCCCCCCTCTCTCTCCCTCCTCTCTCCCTCTCTCTCTGTCTCTCTCTCTCTCTCTCTCTCTCCCTCTGTCTCTCTCTCCCTCCGTTCTCTCTCTCTGTATCTCTCTCCTTCCTCTCTCCCTCTCTCTCTCCCTCCTCTGTCCCTCTCCCTCTCTGTCTCTCCCTTTCTCTGTCTCTCTCTCTGTCTCTCTCTGCTCTCTTTCTCTCTCTCCTCTCTCTCTCTCTCCTCTCTCTCTCTCTCCCTCCTCTCCTCCCTCTCTCTCCCCCCTCCCCCCCCCACCACTCTCTCTGTCTCTCCCTCTCTCTCTTTGTCTCTCTCTCCCCCTCCTCTCTCTCGTTCCTTATCTCTTCGTGCCTGTGCCCTCCTGATACTGCTCGCCCTCATTACTCTGGTATCTGTCGCAGGAAGTAATTTGATACTCCGCAGAAATGTGTCTGCTTCATTTGTGAAACATCCTTTTATTTTTTTAGGATCGACTTCTATTGTAATATTGAGATAACTGTGTTTAAGCTTTTCCTGCTGGATATGATGAAGCCGCTGATGGATTACGCTCTTCTTCAGGAAGAATAATAGTAGTAGCAAAAGTTCTTTTTGAACTAGGAACAAATGTGGGAGTTTAAATAGACACAAAGCTGCTTTTCTGTTATAGTGAGTGCCCTTGATGTAAGTGTCGAGATGCCACTTCTGTAAAACATTCCTGCTAATAATTTAATAAATATGCAATACAGGTCAAAAGTTTGTACACGCTCTCGTTCAGTGTGCATTTACTACTTTCTACATTTTATATACTTAAAGAAAAAAGTTAAATAACTCAACTAAATATTTATTCAAATCCTCAAAGTATCCATCCTTTGATTTGTCGACAGCTCTGCAAACCCTTGGTCTTCTTTCAATGAGCTTTATGATGACAATCTCCTGAAATGATTTTCTTTTCACCGCTGTGCCACGTCAGGGTCAAGAAATACCAAATGTGCAAATCAGTGATCAAATCAAAGAGAATGTTCTAATTTTATTTTTATCTAAGACATGTTTTGGGTTACTTTGAGCTTATTTTTGTTTTGTTTACTGCATTCCACGTGTCATTCACAGTTTTGAAAGCCTGATTCGTCGACCGGTTTTACTTCGTTTCACTTCGTACAAACCGTCTGACCTCGCAGCCTTAGATTTCGTTCGCTCGACAGTAGGCGGGTACTTTTTATCATTTAACCAATCGCTGCTATTTGGTCGGGAGTTAACTGGTATATTAAGTTTTTCCCAAATCCCGTAGGAAGAAGGACAATAACGTCTTTCCCCTTGATAAATTTCACCAAACATTCTCTTTGTTCCAGCTTTAAATCCTCCATCTCAGGAATCGTTGACAACACTGAATGTCTGATTCTTCGCTGATTGGCTGGTGCCCGAACTCGCACTTCTGGGGTTTTTGCGAACCGTTGAGTGTATTCCGAATCCTGACCTAGTCGCTGGAGAGAAATGAAATTGAGCAGAGGCAATAGGTGGCACCAGTCTGGCTACAGTTTTGATGCTTTCAGAATGTTTATGTTTATTTATTAAATGTGGGACAGAGCACATTGATCAACATGTGTTTGTACAGCAGCGTTCTCCAACTTTTTCCTCTGGTGAACTACTCTTACAAAATGAAAATGCCAGAGAGCAACTTATTTAGCAGTCATAAGAAATGGAGTAAATATAAGAGCCTTAGATGGGATACAATTGCCTATAAAACAACTGTTATAGGTAACACTTTATAATAACTACACCTTATTTAGCCTTAATAAAGCATGAACAAAGACTTAATTAATAATGATTCACACTTAGTAACTACTTAATTACTACCATAATTAGCACTTGCACTTAATTTGCCTGTGCTGTAAATAGTTACTCATAATTATTTCATACTTAATTACTCATGAACTAACCATTTGAGCATTTATTAATCATTAATAAGCTATGAGAGAATGATTTACTAATAATGCAATGTAATGATAATTCAGGCAGCTGTTATCTGTTAGTTAAGTCTTTTTGAGAGCTTTTCTAAAGTGAAGATGAATTATCCTTTATTAAGCATTTACTAAGCATGAATCATTATTAATTAAGTCTTTGTCCATTATTAATTAAGTCTTTGTTCATGCTTTATTAATGTGTTGTTATTATTAAGTGTTACCCTGTTATATTTATTAGTGTACAAATATAGGCATCTGAATCATACATTTACAGTGGTAAGAGGCATTTAATCAAATCAAATACATATGATTCAGAAATCCCTTTGCGAGCTACTTGGAAGGAGATGGAGAGGTGCAGGTAGCTCCCGAGAAATAGGTTGGAGACTCCTGATGTACAGTAAATGGACGAGAGTTTGACATGCAGGCTCATTTTCATCCGTAGTCTCATTGGCAGGTTGATGGCAAGACAAAAAACAGGACATAGGAACAAAACTTTCAGTCCATCACACATGACGAAGAGATTAAGATCAGTGAATATTGCTGTTGTCATGCGCACACAGCACATACATTAAAGACAACAGACCCAAATTCCAACACAACAAGACAGAGACATTTGCTGTATTTTCTCTTGTCTGATTGTCTAGAAGTTGTTGTTTCACAGATCAACTAAAGCTCAGGGTAGAGGTCATGTTCCTAATTTTCTGTGGGGACCAGATTCCAGGACTGAAAAGGCCGACTGTCCAAATAAAATCTTTCTGAATGTGATTTTCCAGTGCAAATACAAATAATCATGGAAATAAAAAAGAAAAATAAACAAATAAGTGTGTCCAAACTTTTGACTGGTAGAGTAAATCACTGCATACATTTCACATTAGATTATTTTGCATTGACAGGTGATGAGATCTCCACAGCGGTCGAGGCCGAGTCCGTGTTCCTCCTGACCTGCCCCAAGCCTCCGGGAGACTTCGTGCTTTTGTACTGGAGACCGTCAGACACGCGTCAGAGCGCCACTAAGCTGGTGCATCAGTTCGACCGCTGGAGGGGCTTCACTAGCACGGAGCACAATAAGAGGCTCCAGCTGGCCGGACCCCCGTACAACGCTCAGGCCGGCAGCTTCTCCTACCTCCTCACGCCCACGCTCAAAGACGGAGGAATGTACATCTGTGACATCTACTCCAATGACAACAGATACAGCCAGCGCACCGTGCTCACTGTCGTCAAAGGTAAAAACATGTAACACTGCTTTTGGTGTTTGTTTTTATATCACATGCAATTGACTCTTCTGAGCTTTAAAGGTACATTGTGTAACTTTTCTGGTGGAGAGTCCTTCAAATACTTTCCTCCATGGAGATGCTATTTCTTTGTTTAGAATGTTTCACAGTATGGTATTAATCTTTTCTATCTTTATGGAGACCAAACCAGGCCAAGTTACAGGTCAGATCTGTAGAGAGGCGACCCTGCTCACATTCAGAATGCCTGTTTTTCTAGCAAGCGACAACCGTAGTTTTGCGAGGACTCACGTGGTTCTTAGGGACGTGGTCAAGGCGGAAGCAATTGTTGTCAAGGCAGTCACCATAAGTATAAAGACCTGGCTCCACTGCAAGCGTCAGTGTTTACGCATATAACCTCACGAAACCACAGCTGCGCTGGGGCGGCTCCACCGGCAGCTGCACTGGCGCCGTGTTTGTCAATGGGAAAGAAGATCAAAGTTGACTGGGCGTTTAGCTGCTTGTATCAGGTCTGCAGTGAAACTAACAGCTGAACAGGATTGTATTTACCTTCTGTACAGGCTCACCAAGGCAAATGTGAGGATTTCAAAAGTAAATTTCAATTTCTGGTCCTGGGCTCTTTCACACGACACAGATCTGCCCCAGGAGCACGTTGTGCTGATGGTAAACGCACAAATACAACAACAGATGCATGCTCTCTGTGTATTTTGCTGGGGATATGCCCCTACGCTCGTGTAGAGCATTAAAAAATAGTATGGATCCTATTTTCTGAAATCTACGTGCGCAGGACGTACTGCCCCAGACACGCGTATAGTGCGCGCAGTGGTGCCGCCCTCATTCACTTTCCATGCATTCTAAAAGTTACGCATCCAAAAGTTGCAGTTTTTACTCTTGTGTAGGGCAAAATACGCATGCAGTAGAGCCAGGCCCTAAAGCGCTGAAGGAAACACTGCCACCCCAATCATGGACGAGTTCCCTCGTGAATATTAAAGAGCCGAGTCTTCTGTGTAGCTGCACATGTAGTGGTGGAATGTAAACACACACAAATTGCGTGAATTCACTTGTGCACAGCCCTGCACCAAATACATGTACCTTTACACCCCTATCAAACACACATGAAAATATCAAAATGCAACTTTGGGTAAACTGTTTTAACATGATTTAAACCACAATTTTGCATAATATTTTCTTGTACTCTTTACTGCTACACAACAAATCTTTAAACTATATTTACAATTCCCTCACAGGACTCAGGCCTTTTGGGTTGTATTCTTTAAATGTCTGTATGCTCTTTTGGTTTTGAAGTCTTTATGTTCTTTCTACAGTGAGAATTACCTTATCTGAGACCACCTTTTAAGTATCACTTCATAGGAGGCCCTGTCCCTGGTTTATGTCAGGGGCCCATCAAAGTAAATGGCACCAAAAGTCAACAGGGATTCTTGACGTTGTTTGCATAGCTGTCTGCGGGCTATCTTAAACCAACACAATACAATCTGTGATCATAGTCTCCTTATCTCTTATCTACTGTGGTTAAATGGCAAGCGAAATAAAATGCAGTGTTTGAATAAAAAGGACGGAGAATTGCTGTTCCATTTTAATACGTTTTTATTGGCTACGGGCTGGGAATAGGACCCAAAGGTAAATACCACATCAAATAATATGATTGTGGGTCAGAGCTGCCAATAAAGTCATTAAACTCTGCTAATACGAAACAGAAGAAATAATATAGGCACAAATTGGAGCACGATGTTGCTGCAGGCATTTGCTCTGGTGATAATTATAAGTGGATTCTTGTGGGCTCTGGTCTTTTACTTATCTTAGTGGGTAGTTGGAATGAAAATGTTCTCTTTTGTGACGCATAGATACACAGTAGAAAGTAGACTCTTAGGGGAAGAAATGCTACAGTTTTGATGTTTTGCGAAAGAAAAAATACACCAATGACAACAGAAAATGATGGCAAAATTGAAAAGTACTAAAAAACTAACAAATTTAAGTGACTGGTAGTAATTAAAGACGTTCTGATTTTTGAGGTTGATCAAAAAATTATTCAACTTATCGGCCCGATCAAGCAGAAGTAAACAGCAAGGCCAAAAATTCAAGTTAATGCATCTGATATAAAAATGTATTGAACAGATACATATGTACTCTAGTTTATGAAACTGTTTACCTTTTTTCTGTACCATTTTTGGTTCTAAAGTTACATATGTTTTAAACAGACCATGTATGAAACATGGAACAAAAATTATTTCCCAAATTTCAAAGACCTGCAAATCATGTAAATAAATGGATGTATTTCATCATATCTTGTGTTATTCCATCTTTGAACTGTTGATGAAGGTACATGATTTTTCAAAAAAAAAATTATTTAAAATGATAAAAATTTGCTTGGAAGGACTGACATATTTTATAGAAATAGTTTCCTTTCATTTTGAAGTAATATTAAAGAAAAAAGCTGACAAATTATGCAAAATCATGCACCTTCTACTTGCTTGCACAATTTTCCCTCCGTTACCATGACCTTTCTTCATAAAAAATCTCATTACTCAAAAAGTAAGAGGTTTTTCAACCTAATCTTGTACCATATGGTAGAAAACTATATGAAGCAAATATTCAAACCAGTTTGTTAAGGATATGTAAGTGAGAACCAAGAGTTATCACTGTTTGTATTTATTGCCCAAAAAGTGCTGCATATTTCATTCCCTCCGTTACCGACATGAATTTTAAAATTTTTTGTCAACAACTTGAAAGAATATCACAGGTTTAACTTTACCCTGTTGGAGTGTAACTCTTTCCTACATTCTGATACTTTACTTATATCAATAGTCCCTCTAGTTTCTGAATAAGAGCTATTTGAATGTAAAAAAATCTGTCCCTGTTTCCCTCCGTTATCACTTGACCGGACCCTTATTTAGATCATTACCATTACCAATTCCGGGCGATACTAATCTCATGGACTTTGATACAGTGATGCAAACCATTTAATTATTTGAAAAGAATAATATAAGCTGTTAATGATATGAAGTTTGACCCAAATCCAAAAGTTGTTGCAGCTTCATTGTCAAAACCTGATCCTGTCAGATCTCAGAAGCTCAGAGGCCGGACCTGGGTAGTACTTGGACGGGAGACCGCAAAAACTGTTGTTGTGTCCTTAGGCAAGACACTTCACTTACATTGCCTAGTAAGATAAGTGGAGTGTGTGTGAGTGTTGGTGGAGGTTGGAGGGGCTGATGGTGCTGATTGGCAGCCTCGCTTCTGTCGGTCTGTCCCAGGGCAGATGTGACTGTGATACTATCTTACCACTACTGAGTGTTGAGTGAATGAACAACGAACTGTAAAGCACTTTGGGCGTCTTGAAAGGCACTATACATAAATGCAGTGATTAATGAATGAATGAATGAATGAATAAAATCAATGGAATTTGCTGTCAATTTAAGCCAATAATGCGCCTGCTCATTAATTATCTATGTGGGTGATCGTTACGTCTTATTGGCCAGTTTTGCAGATCACCGACCACATTAATTTTGCCTTGATCATCTAATCAATGATCGGTGTCTGATCGATCGGAGCACCTCTAGTGGCATTAGTAGTTGTAGTGATAGTAGTAGTAGTAGTAGGAATACAGAAGTAATGAACTGATTTAGTTTTTCCTGTATCCACGGAGAAGGGCCAGCTGTAGACAGTTGAGCTGTGGATAGTGTTGGGGAGTAACAGATTACATGTACCAGAGTTACGTAATCAGAGTACAAATTATGAGTAAGTGTATTCAGTTACAGTTACTGTTTTAATGAGTGGTAATTGGATTACAGTTACTTTGTTGAAATAAATGGATTACATGGTGGTCTTTTCCTGTTTTCACATTTTGGGCTATATCCCTTTTTTTTTTTTTTTTTCTCTCTCTCGGTAATTCCACTCATTGCCAGACACTAAACCAGGTCCAAACCAGGTCTAAAACTGGATTTAACAGGACTAAACCAGGACTAAACCAGGACTAAACCAGGTCTAAACCAGGACTAAACCAGGACTAAACCAAGTCTAAAACAGGATTTAACAGGACTAAATCATGCTGCACGGACGTGTCTCCTCCTCTTCTATCAATAATATTTTTAATATGGTTAAGTAAAGTCTGGATTTTTTAAAATTTTCTTTTAGCACATAAAACATCTTATGTGAAGATCCTCGTCTTTGCTTCTCTACAGCAAATCAATTAATCTAAAGTATTTAGATTACGTTACTCACTTTACGTTACAAACTACACTTTGGGGTATGTAATCTGTAATCTGTAGGGGAATACATTTTAAAAGTAACCTTCCCAACACTGGCTCTGGACATTTGAGATGTTCGGACCATTGACTTGAAAGAAGCGGCAAATAAACACAACCATTGGGCATTGGTCTAACATGTTGTAAATGTAATGTATTGTAAAAGTCTGTGATATTATAGTCATGGCTCATTGACGTATCTGCATGTGTGTGTGACTGGGTGTGTGAATGGGTGAGTGGCTCTGTGATGAAAAGTGCTTCGAGTGTCTTGAAGGTGGAAAAGCGCTGTACAACTGTGACCATTTACCATTCATGCTTAATTAAGTCTAATTAAGGTCTAGCTATTAAATAGTTCTACCTCACACCCGCACTTCAAACCGGCAGTAACGTGTTGCCTTGTGCCTAAAGCCTGCTGCCTGTGTTTACGCAGAGGATGAAGTGTATTTACCAAAGCGGACTCACAAACAGGTGCTGTCACGGGGGGCCTTGGGAAGCTTTACTAATCACCACAAAGCTGACATCCATCACATGTGCTGAGACGTGACCAGGACCATCCCTCACTGTCACTGTCCCCCTGTGCTCCCACACCGGCCCCCTCCCGACACACACTATCACACACACAATCACACACACACAGACTTACTGCAAAAAAACTGAATCTAGCCTGGGTTAAAGTGCGTCGACTACAGAATATGACTGTAATTTCATAGAGTACAGATTTTCCTGTTGATGACATTGTACTTTGCCATTAAATATTTCAAAAGTAAATTACTACATTGTGCAAAATTGACCCTTGTGAGCTTTAAGTCGTGTTATAATGTTGTTACCTCATCAAAAACAGACCCAGAGTTGAGTTTTGTTTCATTCACACATGTCTGAGTAATTCTTTATTATTAGGTCACGTTTATATGATGAACAGAAGATGCAAAAGTGGCGGGGCGTCTTCACTTTTTATTTTATTTTTATTTTATTTATTTAGACGAGTGTTTTAAGGAGGAAATCTGCGTGCATACGGTGACGCAAAAGTGTGTGGAATTCGATTGGGTTTGCCTGCCAGGCGGCTCGGTGGTGACGCTATGTGGTGATGTATGTGACGTAAACACTTACGCGACGTGAGCAGATCTGAGCAGAGTTTTGCGTCTTGGGAGGTGTAGATGGAAACACTACAGCAGAGTGTAGTATTAAACTTTTCCACTCTGGAGGGTGGTTTTAGATTTTTGTGTTTTTAAGCTCTCAAAATGCCATCACCGTCTAAACGAAAGGCATTTCCGATAAAATATTTTGACATTTTTACCCGCCAGCGTTCTTGTGTAAACAGGACCTTTGTCTGTCTTCACCTCCAAAGATCAAAATGCTCTGTTCCACTTTGTGATGTCTGGTAAGTTGGTAATTTACGGCTTTACCTTTTGCCTTTTGTTCAGTAGAGATTAATTGGCTGAAATTGTTCAAATAATTCTAGTGAAGGTGTAAAAAACACAGTGGAGCACATCCTGTATTACCACATGACATCACAAGGTGGAATAGAGTGTTTTCAGTTTGAGAGAAGAACTCGCAGAGGTGGGATCAAGTCGTTGTTTTGCAAGTCTCAAGTAAGTCTCATGTCTTTGACCTCAAATCCAAGTCATGTCCCAAATCAAAGACGGGCAAGTCCGAGTCAAATCTCGAGTCACTGGCTCATAAGTCAAGTCAAGGCCAAGTCGTCTGCTTTGAGCTTCAAGTCATTTCAAGTCTTTAAATATATAGCTTAGATTTTTGCAATTTATTTGAATGTTAAATTAAATTGTCCTTAAAACGCCTTGGTATGGCTTTTTATGCTAGTTTTTTTCTTTTTAAATGTCTTGACAAAAGTGCAAGAACAGACAGAGTTAAGATTTAAAAGTGCTTAATAACTACTTAATTTATCAACTAGTTTAAGCATCAAGTCTTCTCAAGTCACAGGCTTCAAGTCCGAGTCAAGTCCCAAGTCACTGACCTTCAAGTCCAAGTTGAGTCCCAAGTCTTTGTCTCTTTTATCAAGTCAAGTCTCAAGTCCTAAAAATAGTGACTCAAGTCTGACTCGAGTCCAAGTCACGAGTTGCAAGTCCTCAACTCTGAGAACTCGACAATGCAAGGTTTGCGAGTGAAACTTGTGTGAGTGAAAACAAAAGCTTTTTTAAAATTTTCAAATAACATTTCGCCAAAAAAAAAAAGCCTTCGTTAGATATTTTTCTTACTTTGGACCACAGTAACAAGAAAGAAGAATATCTGACGAAGGTTTTTTTTTTTTTTTTTTTTTTTTGCTGAAACATTATTTAAAAACAAAAAACAGCTTTTGGACATCGGCCATTTGAGTGTGCGATGCATTTTTTCACTTTTATTTTGTTGTTGTTTGTGCATTTGAACTTTGGTCTGCATTTTTCCATTTTCTGTTTTATTTGAGTGAAAACAAAACAAAATTACATCATAAATCAGAAAATATATAGCGTCATATGGGCCTTTGAAGATTAAATGTCTAAATGCATTTTTAGTGTGTATTGTTTTTTTTTATTATTTTAAACATTCCATTCTCTTTTATGTAATCAGTCCTTTAAACAATTTCCAGTCAGACGTACTCAAATCCCAATTCTGAATCTAAATCCTTTTCGCCTGTGACGGATTTCCTATTTCCACCGCGTTGTCAGTAATCATATGTGACACCTATATTTTTACCCCAGCCTCATTACAGGTGTCATTATATGTGATTATACCTGCAGCCCTCCCACCACGGCAATAGGGGGTCCTCTGATCACTCTAATCATGGCTGGAGTGTGCGTGTGCGTGTGCGTACATGTGTGTTTACGGAGGCTGATTGCGTTACGATGGATTCTCATTTCGCTCTGATGAGACACTTCAGCATCAGTCACCTGCAGCACATGTATCAGACGCCAATCCCTTTAATGAATATATATTATTTTGACCCTCCGCGCGCCATTGTTCTGTGTTTTTCATATCACCTCCCCATTAAGACCATTACTCTTGATGCGTCCTTGGCCTTTTCTGTATTCACACACTACCCTTTAACTGTGGCGTCTCTGCGGCGTTTCTCCTCCACACTCACACGTGTTTGGATTGTGACTCCGTTTCTTTGTGTTTTTTGTTTTTTTTAACACATTGCGTTGACTAAAATCTATCTTTTCCAACTAAAATAAATATTTTAAAGGTGAACTGTGTAACTTTTTGGTCGGGGGTCCGTCACCTGCTTGTTTCTATGAATATGTCACTGCTCTGTCTGGAAAACTGGCGCCACCTAGTGCCTCTGCTCAATTTCATTTCTCTCCAGTGACTAGGTCAGGAATCAGAATACACTAGACGGTTTGCAAAAACCTCAGAAATACAAGTTCAGGCACCGGCCAATTAGCGAAGAGTCAGACATTCTATGTTGGCAATGATTCCCAAGATCAAGGATTTAAAACAGGAACAATGAGAATGTTTGGTGAATTTTATCAAGGGGAAAGACATTATTGCCCTTCTTCCTACGGGATTTGGGAAAAACTTTATATACCAGTCCCCCCTGTTAGCGGTGCATTACATACGTCACGACCAAATAGCAGCGATTGGTTAAATGAAAAAAAAAATCCCACCTCCCATCGAGCAAACGAAATTTAATGCTGCGAGGTCAGACGGTTTCTACGAAGTGAAACTGGCTGATGAATCTACCTTACATTTATTCAATTACAAGTGGTTTTATAGCTCAAAAATACCTAGAAAAACATCAGATGTATGAAGTAAGATGGATGAAACTCAACTACTATTTTTCAACAAAGCAAAGGTTGGCTACTTTGAGGATTTGAATATAAAATATAACAATAAAATACAGGCTTTTTTTTTTTTTTTTTTTTTTTTTTTTTTTGCCAAAACGTTATTTAAAAATAAAAATAAAAAGCTTTTGGACATTGGCCATCTGAGTGTGCGATGCATTTTTTCACTTTTATTTTGCTATTCTTTGCATTTGCACCTCCACAAGAACTTTGGTGTGCAGTTTCTGTTTCATTTGAGGGAAAACAAAAAACATGGGTCACGAACAAGCAGCGATTGGTTAAATTTAAAAAAGTACACGCCTACCGTCAAGCAAACGAATTCTAATGTTGTGAGGTCAGACGGTTTCTACGAAGTGAAACCGGCTGATGAATCAGTCCAACATTAAACAGTTCTATCTTACATTTATTCGATTACAGGTGGTTTTATAGCTCAAAAATACCTAGAAAAACATCAGATGTGTGAAGTAAGATGTATGAAACTCTACTACTATACTACTACTCTACTAACTATACTACTAATATAACAATAATGTACAGGGTGTCCCAAAAAATTTGACATTTCATAGGGCAATAATTTTGGCAATTCTTGCAGAAATAACCTCAAGTTTTCACAGAAAGTATACAAACAAGGGATATAACAATAACCGAAATATCGTGATATCGTATTGTCAAAGTTCTCACAATAATATCTTGGAGCATCACAATATATCGAATTACAAGTCTCTTTGCTTAAATTAAGAGTTGTGGTGCAGCAATAGCTAAAAAAAGACAGAAGGAACTACATAGACCATGATCCTTTGCTCCATTTCAGTGTAGACTACAAGAAGAAATAACAGTTCTAAGCACTTTTAAGTCTTAATTCTTTGGATTAAGTCTTGTCGAAGCATTTTAAGAGGAAAAAGTAACATATTAACAGTTTTAGCTGTTTAGCCTCCACAAAATATTGCAATAAATATCGTACCATGAGATGTACATCATGAAAATATCGTATTGAGAGATTTGGATATTGTTACATCCCGAATCGTGAGCTTTCCCACGATATCGCAATAAATGTACCGTGAGGTTCATACCGTGATGATATTATATTGTGAGGCTTGGATATCATTACACCCCTGATAGAAACAGATCAAGATTTTATATTTAATGTTTTATGTTCGTTCTGTTTTCAAGTTGAGCCACGCCGTTCGCTCCTAAAGAGAAGTCATTTTGCGTCTTTGTATCTGCTCGCACACACTCACCCAAATCCAAAAAAGGATTTGGTAAACCATCGTCAACATCAGAAGAGAAGGTCGCGTAAGTTCATGGAAAAACAAGAAGTCCATAAGGAGAACAAGTTTGGATACCCAGATTCCTCGAATGACGGTTTGGTGTGCCAGATCCTTTAGCCCTGGATAAGCAGCCTTCCTCTTTAAATTTTTGGTACCAAATCCAAATTTCTTTGCCAGTTGGTGAAGTGTTTCCAAATTTTGCATTAAAGGCTGCACAGTTTTGGGTGAGTGTGTGTGAGCAGATTCCAAGACGCAAAATAACTTCTCTTTGGGAGCGAACGGCACGGCTCAACCTGAAAACAGAACAAAAATACACTGGATATAAAATCTTGATCTGTTTCTGTACATTTTGTGAAAATTTGAGTTTATTTCAACAAGAACTGCCTAAATTATAGGCCTACGAAATGATGTCAAATTTTTGGGACACCTTGTATATTTAGTATTTATTTAACTTTTTTCTTGTGCTATAATTCCATGTCTTTTGTATGTGTATAAAATGTAGAAATGAGTAAACATAAAAAACTGATTCAAATGCTACAAAATTAGACGTACAAGTGAACTTCTCAAATATTTGTGATTAGTTACTTTCCAGCATTACATTTGACCTTACAACTTCTGACATTTTTCCTCTGCTGTTTTATTCTCCTTATTTCCAGTAAAAGCCCGGAGGTTGTCCACAGAGCTGGAGCTGGACTGCAGATACTCGGAGCTGTCCCAGGTCCTCAGAGCCTCCTGGACTCACCCCAACCAGAGCGTGCACCTCCACATGGACGGTAGCCCGGGCTCCATCACCACCTCCGTCCCTTTACCTGTGCGGGCGGAGTCAGCCGGGAACTACACCTGTGAGGTCCTGCTCAAGAACAAACAGACTGTGAGAGCCACCTACCCCGTCAGCCTGCCCCCCACAACCATCACAGGGGGTGAGTTAATATTGATACATCGTGCTGGGGGTGTTCAGCATGTATGTGTGTGGTGGAATGTTTAGTTTAGAAGTTGCCATGGTGACACAATGCAATGCACATATTATTAACACAGCTAAAACTATCTTGAGAACTATCTTAAGTTTCTTGAGTTTTCAGACTATCTTAAATCTACAGTCTGAAAACTCAAGAAAAGTCCATGATCAGTACAAGCATTCATGGTCCTTAAGCTCAAAGTTGACAGTGACAAACTGAAAAACAGCACAAATCAGTTCACCTGTTTAGAAATAATCAGTTCTTTATGGTCATATTGTGTTAAAACAAAGCTCAGTTTAATGTCTAAAGCTGAGTTTAGACCAGCGTGTCAGAGTGTCCAGTTTACATGCCATTTACAAGTCTATGTGGACGTGCATCTAGGGCATCCTGCGTTTTTGCGACGCATTTTCAGGCGTCAGAGTGATGAGAATTTGGAGTAAGACTTTCAGCTTTTGGTTGCGAGTCCTGAGCATCCGAGGCCAGAAGGAGAAAAAGCTGAACTTTTGTCGTCGGACACTCTTTGTCAACAAGTCAGGAACTACTTTCCAGTGATGTAGCGATGTCATTAATTTTATTATTAAGAAGGAGAAGAAGGAGAAAGACTCTGGAGCTACATACACTATAACAAGAAATCTATGCTGTGTCATTAGCGGAGGTGGTTTTCAAATGCTAGAATGTGGTGATGTTATACTTTCAGACCCTGTTTACACAGAAACACATCCACGTATCAACATATCACCGTATTGGAAACGATCTGCGTCCATATCCAGCCTTCCCTATCCACACAGCTTTGAGCATATTTGTTTACGTTTTACAGAAACTAAATTTAAAACCACATGGCTAATTTACATAAACTGAGCGCTCAAAACAGCTCGCTATTGTGCGCTGATGCGGTTCAGCTTCTGTCAGACTAAAGGACACGACTCAGTGGAATATGAGTGTTCTTTCTGTGACAGAGGGGTGTTCTGCTGATGGTGAGTCTGTTCTGTGCTTCTATCGCGTTGGAGATGGTTCATGTTAAACTTTTGAGAGATTATACGTCTGCAGGTCATACGCATAGACCGTATATATATGAATGGACATATATTCTAGCCTCTTAGTGTTTTGGCAGTGAATTACTTTGTGGCTCATAGACCTACATCAGTGTATCAGGCGTCCACGCAGTGCTGTATCAGATCTGTACTCAAATGAATTTGTGGGAGCTGGCGGCACTAGATCATTCGTCTCTAGAGCCGTTTTCAATCGGATTAGTGTGGACGAACACTGCATCCACAACAAAAACGACTCGAATACATACTAGTGTGGATGGGGCCTCAGATGGGGGGCAAGAGACAAGTTTTCCTTTTAATTATATTGCACTTTACAAAAAAACAAAAAATCTGAAAGGTAAATTCCCAAATATGGAACCTGATCATTTCTATTATTGACTAGACCCAAGACCTGCTATTTTTCAAAAAAAATCTGCAGTTGAACGGTCGACAGACTAAAGCTAGTTTCTCGACCGTGAAAACAAGCAGACCACAGTGGACACCCTGGACACACCTCAAGCATTTTTCCTCGCCTCCTTCAGGGCTTCTGGACTCAAACGCAAAGGCTCCAACTAAAAATCATCCAGCTTGTTTTTCGATGCCACTGTCTGAATGCAACTTAACAGAGCTTCAGACAGAGCAGTGCCTACAATTAGCATCAGTATAAGTAGTTCAAAATAGTATTACTCATGTAAAAGTACAAAGCAGTAGTCCAAGAAATGACTCAAGTAAGATTAAAAAAGTGTTATTATGAAGTAAGAGTAATTGTAAGGTAAAAGGCAACATCTGATTTAATTTGATGTTAATTCAGTTGGAAGGACAGAAACTAAATCGTGTCTGAAGGGGCGGTGAAAATCAGAAACGCTCACATCATTTAATTCTGGCAACAACATAAAGCTTTTGTCACTCAGCTTTCACTCAGGTAAGAGAACTGTTAAATTAGCGCACAGCGGTGTGAGTCTGCTGCAAAGTACAATAGAGCTGAGTGCAGAGGTGTGGACTGGCAACTCACGGTTTGGACTTTCAAGGACCTTTATTACATTATTTTCTGAGCTATGTTATAATGTTGTTTCCTCGGCAAAAACAGACCCGGAGTTGTGTTTTATTTAATTCACAATATTAACACACAAACTCTGCATAGTTCTTCTTGCAGTAGTAATGCTGTGTTAGAATGATAATAGATTAGAAAGCTCCACCACCTCATATTTTTTATTACTTTATATAAGATTTGTATAAGAGACATTTTATTTTTTAATGTGCACAAGAAGCATCCTCTATTGTATAACCTAATTACAACAGACATACAATACATGTGCAAGGGCGTAGGTTTGCACAGGGACAGTGGGGACATGTCACAATCAATATTTGGGGAAGACAAAATAGTCCCTAACAATATGTGCCATTTTATTTTAGTAAACAAAAATATTAATTTATACCAATATTTTTCCAAACTCAGTAGTATTAATTGAACATGTTTTAGTTCACATTTTGTTTATTAGACGTTCTGAGATGTATTCAGTGATATGATGACAGGGTTACTCCTGCCGCTATTTCATTGGCTGTAACAGAGTGATGTCATTAGTGGAGCCAGGAGCCTAAACTGGGGAAGCGGCAGGACAGGACCAGCACCTGAAGGCGGCGTCTTGAGCAGGCGTGAGTGAAGACGCTGCCCACCAAACTTTGAAAAACTTTTCCAAAAGAACTTACTTGGCTTCATCTTCAATTAAACTTGTCTTATAATGAGTTGCAGAAAAAGAGCGACTATCACCACAAGTGCACCTCCCAAACGGAGCTCTACTCGTGCAACTGTGAGCAACCCGACTCTACTGACAATATTCCATGGAAAAATGTTTGGACATGACCTCACAAATATCTCATCACCAACAAGCAAAGGGAAATCTGCTACAAACTTCTACATCGCTGTTATCTGCTAAAGAATCATCATAGAAGGACAATGGACACAAAATGTACATTTGTGAACTGAAAAATTAAACCACCTCTCACTTATTTTGGACCTGCCCAGACTCTGTGTGTTTCTGGAAAGAATTCATAAAACATATGGGGGGGTTTAGCTGATAATGTCCCCACTAAAGCTGAGACCAAACCTACGCCCTTGTACACGTCTCTCTTGTGTTTCAGTGCATATGGCAATAAATGGAAGTAAACATCGACTCTCTGAAGCCTCTTTATTGTTGACCACAAGTGTTACACATGTGGTAATAGAAGAAGTGCTTATCTGTGTTTTAAAACTTCATACCCCTTCACCAGAATCGTTTGGATGATTTCAGCCCCAGTCTCCGCTAAACTAAAGGTAAAAGGAGCTGTTAACTTGAAAACTACATGACATCACAAGGTGGAACAGAGCACGTTGAGCTTTGAAGATATAAACAGACTAATAATAAAGGATTACTCAAACATGTGAATGAAAGAGAACACACTCCTGGTACACTACCGGTCAAAAGTTTTAGAACACCCTAATTTTTCAGTTATTTATTACCAATTCAAGTCGTGCAAGTCCAGTGAAGATCTTGAAATGGTACAAAGGTAAGAACTGAACAGACAGAGGTTTAAAAAAAGAAGATAAAAGATACAAAACATAAGTCCAAGTTCTGCCAAAACTACCTCAGGAAAAAGGATAAGATTGAAAACATGGAGTGTCCAGCACAGTCTCCAGACTTAAACCCCATCGAGCTGGTTTGGGATGAACTGGACAGAAGAGTGAAAGCCAAAAAAACCTACAAGTGCCACACATTTATGGGAACTTCTGCGACAGATTTGGGAAGAACTTTCTGAAGAATGTTTGATTTTCTGTTGTAAAAAGAACGAGCCACGAGTGTGTTCAGCTGTTATATCTGCCAAAGGTGGACACTTTCATGAATCAAAACTTTAGAATATATTTTGGTCAACAGTAAAGGTCCTTAAATCAGTGATTGAGTGATCAACCTCCATTTTCACTGACACCAAGTTACACCCGCTGTGACGTACGTACTTGTTCTTCAATTTATTTTCTTAGTCAATCATACGTGTAAGATTTGGCAGCATGATCTTGTTGTGATCATCTGCTCGCATTGGACATCTCGATTTTCTAACGTGGAAGTCAGACTTGTTTCTTTTATTACGTCATTTTAGGTCAATACTGTGATTCAAAATGTACAACTTACAACATAATAATCCAAGTGTGTCGTAGATTACAACTATATATCAGACACAAGCGCAAAAGAGCTGAAAATATGATGTGACATCTTTGCCGCACGAGGAAATGAGATAATCAGAGCCATGTGTGGGACACGTTTCTGTCAGCCTCGGTTTCATTCGAGAGGTGAAGAGCTCTTAAACCGACACCACATGTTCCACCTGCTTTTGTGGTCTCCAGGAGGTCAGCGAAGGTCAAGTCCACTGGGCACGGAGCCTGGACTCTGAGGTGATTCTGATGAAAACTGTCAGCTCATTTACCCACACACACTACAAAAAGTGAAGATCTAGTCTTGGTTAGAATGACTTGAAGTTTGAATTAATCTAGATTTCAGTGGTTTTGACTTGAATACTATGAATTATTTATTTGCCTTAGAATATTTCACTGGTTTCAAGAGATTTCTGACACAAAAACCTGTTTCTGCTCCATTGAGATATTATCACACGAAAGCAATAAACTTTTTTTTTTTTTTACTTCTATTCAAGTGTTTTGCTCAAAATTACCTTGAAAAACCTGTTTTATTACAAAAGGCGGGCTTGCCTCTCCACAGATATGACCTTTAACTTGGCCTTGTGGCATCAACTGCTTGTCTGCTTTGAGAAAGACAAATTTAAATGAGATATTGTGGATAATGTAGAGCAGGGATACTCATTGTGCGGCTCCCCAAGCTTTAATTGGTGGCTCGCAAGCTTTTACCAAAAATAGTAATGCAGCCAATATTTTTTTTCAAATGTGCGAGACAAACAAATAGTGAACACTGCAATACAAACATCTGCATTACACTAAGTATAAATTAAAGCTTAATTAATGGTGTTTTCTAAAGGGAGCACCTTGACACCTGCAACCAGTGATGCTCTGGTCCATGTCTAAACGACCCGAACCTGACAGATGCTTTCAACTAACCCACCCACAACTCCAGCCGCAAAAAAATACTAGAAAATATTGTACTGGCTTTTGATTAAAATCATCTAAATTAAGTGACCAACATAAATAACGTGAGCGAAATGAACCTGCACATGTACAATCTGCACTCGTATGATCTCTGAAAACATGAACCATCTCCAACGTGAGAGAACAGACTCACCCTGAGCAGCACATCCTCTGTCACAGAAAGAACACTCATATTCCACTGAGTCGTGTCCTTTAGTTTGACAGAAACTGACACATCAGCGCACAAGGAAAGCTGTTTTTTTTTCAGTGCTTATAGTTTATGCAAATGAGCCATGTGGTTTTAAGTTTTGTTTCTGTAAAACATAAACAAATGTTCACAAAACTGCGTTAAACACATTATTATAAACTCAGACAGGCTGATGTGGCTGTATAAGGTTAAGGTTCTTTATTTGTCATTCAAGCATGCAAGAGAATACATGACAGAACGAAATGTGCTCCCCGAGGCCCAGTGATCCAGAGAGAGATAAGCAATATTAAAAAGTAAATACATCAAAAACAACAACATTTAGCAGTTCCATTAGACAAGTACAAGTAAAAACGTGGCAAGATAGAGAGGCAGCCCAAGCAGGAAGTCAGTGTACACTGTTCAAAAGTCTGACAGCCTCAGGAAAGAAGCTGAACTTCAGCCGAGATGTTCTGGCTTTAATGCTCCTCAGTCTCCTGCAGAGGAACAAACAGGTGGTGAGAGGGGTGCGAGGGGTCCCCCATGATCCTGGAGGCCCGTCTTCTGCAACGCTCCTCATAAATGTCACTAATGGGTTTAAAGTCACATCCAGTGATCTTCTCTGCCGCTCTGACCACACGCTGTAGAGCTTTCCTGTCCTGGGCTGAGCAGTGGCCGTACCACACTGTGATGGACTGGGTCAACACACTTTCCACTCCACATCCATAAAAAGACATGAGAGCGGGGAGGCCTAGTCCAGCAGCCTCGAGTCTCCTCCAAAATTACAGATGCTGGTGGGCCTTCTTTACAATTCTAACTGCATTAGTGGACCAAGTTATACCTATAGTGGTTATGGTTTATATGTTTCTAAAGTTACAATATTGATACGTTTATTCAGATGTTTCCATAAATGTTAAATTGCATTGTCATACAGTAAATTATAAATTGCATTACAGTATTATGCAGTAATCAACAGTTACATAAAGGCAATTATTTTACAGTGCTCATCACAACTATAATCTCAAAAAAAAAAAAAAAAAAATCATCCTGAAAAGGAGTGGGGAGAAACAATGCTTTTCTACCCCATAGCCCCATTTATAATCCCATTAAAGCAATAACGTTCCTCTGCCAGACTCTTATAGTACGTCACATTACTCCAGATACAAAAATAAATATAGAGTAGTTTACATTCAGATAACAAATAAACTTAAATTCCTTCTTGTGCATACAGAGCTATAATCATTTCTTTATATTTATGTTTAAACGTTTTCATATTTGGTCATTTTTTGCGCTCGTCACTCCAGATTTTGACCCCACAAACTGAAATACAAAAACTTTTCCTTGTTGTACGGACTCGAGTTGCGTTGTTAAATTGAGTTTATTTATGCAGATTAGTAATAGTAATAATGCATGCCAGCTTCTGCTCATCCCAGTGTTAAGGTAAATATGGTGTTAATTGAAAATGTATTGGCTGTGTTTGTTTTTTGTGGGATGTCCAATTTATGTGAAGAAATGCACATTGGCAAAAGGCACTTGGTATGTTGGCGTTTGTTGGCTTTCTTCTTGATTTTGCTCTTCCGATGTGGCTCTTGTGAAAAAAAATAATGAGTATCACTGCTGGGCAAAATAATAACAGCTCCCTGGAGACACGCAGGTAAAATGTTACATAATGCAGCTTTAAAATATCAAAAATTCAAGTCATTTTAGTGAATCTAGCTCTTCATTTTTCAGTGCTTCCCTCTTCTCCTTCCACTCATCTGCAGCGGGTTTTTTCACACACAGGACCATAGGACGCTTCTGCCCACCGGAGCTAAATTATTCAGGTTTTTTGTATTGGAGGCAGTGGAGGAGGATGTGACAGGTGCGACAGGTGCAAGTCTCCCGGAGCACAGATGAGTTCACGGTGGACACCCCAATACATCACTGCGTCTGGGGCTCGCGGCGTATCGGGGGGCTCGGGCAGAGTGATGACACCGGAGGAAGGAGGGAGGGGGCAAAGAGAGAGAAGAGAGTGAAAGAGAGAGAAAGAGGGGGAGAGAGGGGGAGGCAGACAGAGGGAGAGAGAAGGAGAAACCCAGGGAGAGGGGGAGGGAGAGAAAGATCGAGAGACAGAGAGAGGGAAGAAGGGAGAAAAAGAGAGAGAAGGAGAGAGAGAGTCAGAGTGAGAGAGGGAGTGGGTGGGAGAGAGAGAGAGAGAGAAAAAGAGAGGGGGAGGGAGAGAGAGAAGGAGAGAGAGTCAGAGTGAAAGAGGGGTGGGAGATAGAGCGGGGAAGGGAGAGAGATAGAGACAGAGGGAGAGAGGGGGAGGGAGAGAAAGAGAGAGAGACAGAGAGAAGGAGGGGGAGAGAGAGAGAAAGAGAGAGAGAGGGAGGGAGAGAGAGAGAAAAGAGAGAGGGGAGGGAGAAAGAGGGACGGCAAGGAGAGTAAGAGAGAGAGAGGGCGGGGATGAGAGAGGGAGGAGGAGGGAGAGAAAGAGAGAAAGACAGAGGGAGAGCGGGGTGGAGTAAGAGAAAGAGAGAGAGACAGAGAGAAGGAAGGGGAGAGAGAGAAAGAGAGAGGGGAGGGAGAAAAAGGGAGAGAGAGGGACGGCAAAGAGAGTAAGAGAGAGAGAGGGGGAGGGAGAAAGAGAGAGAGATGGAGAAAAAGAGAGGGGGAGGGAGATAAAGAGGGAGAGAGAGGGGGGGAGAACAGAGAGGCAGAGAGGGAGGGGGCAAGAGAAGGAGAGCGTGAGAGAGGGGGAGGCCAAGAGAGAGGGGAAGGGGGCAGAGAGAGAGGGAGAGAGGAAGAGAGGGATGGATGGAGGGACACAGGCCAGATTGATGGTTACAAAAATACGATAAAAGATTATTTATAGTTATGGTGGAGAGGGCTGCACATCAGTAGTACGTATCTAGTATATAGTATCTAGTACATCGTATCTAGTACTGTATATAGTAGGTATCTGCAGTATGTGTCTGCATTTAGACTCAGCTGTCCCTATAATATACATGAGCCATACATAATACAGAACCATTTGTCCATAACAGTGCTGGAGTCTTATATTGTATTACTTGTGCAGGGTTGTGTTAAAGGTCCTTTATATATTACACAAATTTGACACGTGTGAACAGACCTGGAGTTGTGTTTTGTTTCATTCACATGTTTGAGTAATCCTTTATTATTAGTCTGTCCACATCTTCAAAGCTCAAAATGCTTTGTTCCAACTTGTGACGTCATGTAGTGGTAGTTTTCAAGTTAACAGCTACATTTTACATTTTGTTCAGTAGATATGGGCACTTCCAGGTTTTAAATCATCTAAATCAGGGGTCTCAAACTCAAATTACCTGGGGGCCACATTAGATCAAGTCTGAGTGAGGCTGGGCCGCATTGAGTATTCGATAAATAGCGGTTGCACGGGGAAAAAAAGAGAGAGAAAGAACAACATGCAACACACTTTCTTAATCTTTAATAACAGTTCAGAACATGAAAATGTATTTAGAACGTAAGTTTAAACTAATACGTCTACTCTTCTTCTTTTACCTACTCCTTGCTGGTTGAAACCTGGCTACGCTTCATCTTGTACAGCTGAGAGATATTTGGCTTGCAGGAGGAAGCATATGAGATCCTCAGGATAGATTGAAGATGCTCATCAGTGAGCCTTGACCTGTATTAGGTGCTTTCACACAGACAGTATTTGGTGCGCACCAAACGGTCCATTCGAACCAGAAGTGGTTAGCTCGGTTCGTTTGCGTTGGTGTGAAAGCGTCAATCGGACTCGGACCCGAACCAAATCAAGCGGACCGACATCTCAAAAAAGAGGTGGTCTCGGTTCGCTTGAATCCGCACCCAAATGACGGTTCCTCTGGTGTGAACGTGAACCCGGGTCCAAACCACAGACAGCAGGTCCAAACGAACTATTCTAGATGCATCATGGGAGAAACGCGTCTCCTTTGCCTGTAATGTACGACTCCAGCGCAGTAACAGATTGTTGTCCAGACGCAGCCGCGATTCATTTTCGAATTATTTTACCAACAATGGCCAATAAAGAGAATGTAACACATAAAGATCAGAGCAAGAACGTGCGAACGTGTGGCTCCAGAGTGAGTCAAAAATGGGGGTGTGTACTTCTGTTCAGGACCTGCACAGGGGTCCCGGTGTTCCCCGTGATCATGTAGGAACCAGCATTTGTTATTTTAGGCTAATTAACCAAATAATTTTATGGCAATAGGCAATCGCCCTTTCAATTGATTCACCTTTAAAAATGTCCTGCTTTTAGTCTAGTGTGAGAAATACAGTCGGACTAGATCCAAACCCCTCCTTGAACCGTCACCTTATCGTGGTGGAGGGGTTTGAGTGCCCGAATGATCCCGGGAGCTATGTTGTCGGGGGCTTCATGCCCCTGGTAGGGTCACCCAAAGCAAACAGGTCCAGGGGGATGGGTCAGACGAAGAACGGTTCAGAAGCCCCTATGATGAGTGTCAAGGCCAGTTACGTCGCCCGGATTGGCGTCATCGGGGCCTCACCCTGGAGCCAGGCCTGGGGTGGGTGCTCGCCAGCGAGCGCCTGGTGGCCGAGCCTCCCCCCACGGGGCTCGGCCGGGCTCAGCCCGAAGGAGCGACGTGGGGCCGTCCTCACGTGGGCCCACCACCCGCGGGAGGATCCATATGGGGCCGGTGCAGAGAGATCTGGGCAGCAGTCGACGGCGGGGGCCTCGGCGACCAGATCTCCGGACATGGAGACTAGCTCTGGGGACATGGAATGTCACCTCGCTGGGGGGGAAGGAGCCTGAGCTTGTGCGGGAGGTTGAGCGTTACCGACTAGATATAGTCGGCCTCACCTCCACGCACAGTTTGGGCTCTGGAACCCAACTCCTTGAGAGGGGCTGGACTCTCCATTTCTCTGGCGTTGGCCGCGGGGAGCGGCGGCGGGCTGGTGTGGGCCTGCTCATTGCCCCACAGCTCAGTCGCTGTGTGTTGGAGTTCACCCCGGTGAACGAGAGGGTCGCGTCCCTGCGCCTTTGGGTCGGGGACAGGTCTCTCACTGTGGTGTCGGCGCATTACATACAGCATGACCAAATAGCAGCGATTGGTTAAATGATAAAAAGTACCCGCGTACTGTCGAGCGAATGAATTCCAATGCTGCGAAGTCAGACGGTTTCTACGAAGTGAAATTAACTGAAACCAGCTGATGAATCAGGCTAGTGCCACCTAGTGCCTCCGCTCAATTTCATTTCTCTCCAGCGACTAGGTCAGGTCTGATTCCTGTGTATTTGGGTTTGCATCGGCCAATCAGCAAAGAGCCAAACCAACCCGAGTTGCGACAGCAGGCTGCAGACACTATCCTCCTTTGGACTTCCTTTGTCAAATACAAACTTCACATTTTTTATTGCACCTTTAATTCACAATTTCACCTCGCAGAAATGACAATGATCGTTGCCAGACATGTTCACTCTCTGCTTTGTTCGCTGCTGTGTCGGCAATTACTTGGACACCACTAAGCATTCCGGCGCATTACATACGTCACGAACAAATAGCAGCGATTGGTTAAATAAAAAATGTACCCACCTACCGTCGAGCGAATGAATCCTAATGCTGCGAGGTCAGAAGGTTTCCACGAAGTGAAACCAGCTGATGAATCACGCTAACAGATTCAATAATTTAAATCAAACAACTCTGGACTTTTTAATGGCGAGATCGTCTGTCAGTAAAATTATGTGTTTGGAGCACAGTTAAGACTTTGAAGGAACAAATGTGACTATTTTTGTGTCAAACGAAACTGACAAAATAAACGAATCAAATACTGTGATTGATCGATGAAAAAAATAAAAATAAAAATTGAGAGTCATTTTTTTGTCAGAATTTTCAATTGGGATAAAAGCTGCCACTCAAGATGGTAAAACTGGTAAAATGTTCTGTGCCAAAAATCTTTTTTTTTTTGGCTCTTTTCTCAAAATTGATTGAAAAAATTTAATCTAATCAGTGATAAGGACTTCTTCCAAAATGAACGGTGTATTTTATGGTCCATTTCTGACCCTTCTCAAGTTTTCACACTGCCCTAAAACTTTCGCCAAGGATTTTAATGATTTTGAGAGATAATTTTGTCAGATTCCTTGAAGTATAGAAGTTCATTACTTACACTGCCAAACGTTTGGACCCACCATCTGATTTAATAATTTTTGAAAATTTATTTAAGACAAGACATCAGACATATGAAGTAAGATATATATGGAATTATTAGGGGTGTCAAATTATCGCGTTAATTGCGATTAATTAATTACAGTCATATTTAGCGTGTTATGTTTTTTAATCGCGTTAATCTCATTTTTAATCTCTAACTTTACTGTTTCTGTATGCGAGTTGCTTTATTATAAAACCTGTTTTTATGTGTTGTTGGGACAACAGCACACACACACACACACACACAAAAAACACATTTATAAATTTTTTTATTTCGGTAATTCCACTCATTGTCGGAAACCCACACAAAACGCGTGCAGTAAGAGCGATGTAAACGTCACATTGGCAGCGTCAGTCACACAATGGACGAGGTCGAGCAGCCAGTAGAACAGAGTCAGCAGTGCACAGATAAAAACGCATTCGTGTTTTGGAAATTATTCAACCGACGTGAAATATAAAAGAAAATAACAAATATACGCCTACAACTTAAATGTCACTGGTGAAAACAACCTGCATAGACTCATGATGTCTGCACTACTGTCCTATAGTGACCTGCCACATGAGGGGACACGCACACAAACACACACAAACACAAACACAAACACACACAAACACACACAAACACAAACACACACACAAACACACACAAACACAAACACACACCTTCATCATCGTCATTACCCTGAGAACGCGCGGACCACGTTTCCTTCCGTAGTTACTGCGCGGACACCGACGTGCTCCCGTGAGCCGCGTGTGGATCGTGTTTTCTCGCGTACGCTGCGTAAACCGAGCTTCCTCCTGTGCGCCTCTAAACCAGAACTAACACCAAGACTAAAACCAGGACTAAACCAGGTCTAAACCAGGACTAAACCAGGACTAAACCAGGTCTAAACCAGGACTAAACCAGGACTAAAACCAGGACTAACCCTTTCCAGGACTAAACTAGGACTAAAGTAGGACTAAAGCAGGTCTAAAGCAGGTCTAAACCAGGACTAAAACAAGGACTAAAACCAGTGATTTCATATATAAAGCATTTCTCTATCAATAATATTTTTAATATGGTTAAGGAAAGACTGGACTTTTTATTGTCTTTAAGTAGACAAAAGTTATTATGTTCAGATTTCCTTGTCTTTGCTACTTTACAACAAACAGTTTCTTATTCATGGAGACTTGGGCTCAACAGCCAAATTGAAGAGATTTGTTGAACAATAAATGACTTTATAAAAGTCACTTTTTTTAAATCTATATCAGTCTTTTGATCTGCCACAATAATGTAATAATGAATTTAAATGAAAATACCTCAAATTGAAGGCTTTTCTCAGCAATTTTTAGGTGAGATTAAAATGAGATTAATTAGATTAATTAATTACAGATCATAATTAATTAATCTCTCAATTTTTTTAATCGCATGACAGCACTAGGAATTATGTAGAAAAGAAAAAGAAAAGTTAGAGGTCATATATTACACAAAATTGACTCAAAATTTAAGCTTTTTTTTTTGTTTCATTCACACGCTTGAGTAATTCTTTATTATTAAGTTAACAGCTACATTTTTACTTTTTGTTCAGTAGAGATGGGAAATTCAAAAGCTGAAATTATCTAAATGATTCTAGTGTGAAGGAAGACTGATACGGCGGGTACTTTTTTTATTTACCCAATCGCTGCTATTTGGTCATGACGTATGTAATGCGCCGCTAAAGGGGCTAACTGGTATATTAAGCTTTTCCCAAATCCCGTAGGAAGTAGGACAATAACGTCTTTCCCCTTGATAAAATTCACCAAACGTTCTCTTTATTCTGGCTTTAAATTCTTGATCTCGGGAATCTTTGACAACACAGAATATATGGCTCGTCACTGAAGTCGCACTTCCAGGGTTTTTGCGAATCGTCCAGTGTATTCTGATTCCTGACCTAGTCGCTGGAGAGAAATTAAATTGAGTGGAGGCACTAGGTGGCGCCAGCCTGGTTAGTGTGAAGGTGTATGGAGTTTAAAAACACAATGGAGCAAAAGGACACTAAGGGCCTGTTTACACCAGAATGCTTGCGGTTAAAAATGACAAAATATTTTATCAGAAGTGCCTTTCATTGAGACGGTGACAGCGTTTTTGAGGCTTAAAAACACAAAAATCTGAAACCACCCTCCAGAGTGGAAAAGTTGAATACGCTCCACCGTAGTGTTTCTGTCTACACTGCCCAAGACGCAAAACTCTGGACAGATCTGCTCATGTCGTGTACCTGTTTACGTCACTGACATCACCACCTAGCGCAGACATGTTAAACTCAGGCTCGGTAGGCAAATTTGGCCCGAGAGAGCATATCAAATATGTATTAGAGCTGCCCCGCCGGCTACAGAGGCTATGGAGACATTATTTATTTAAATATAAAAAAAAAATATATATTATGCTTGTTCTGGATTCAATGTTTAAGCAAAAGCAAGTATTAAAGGTTTAACATTACATTTCTTGAAAGAAGAGAAAACATGCAGTTGTTGTCGAAATTTTTCAATAAATATTTAGTTTGGCCCACGACTTAGTCCCAGTTTTTAATTTTGGTCCTCGGTGAATTTGAGTTTGACACCCTGACCTAGCATCACCACTGAGCCACCTGGCATGCATACCCAATCAAATTCCACAAACTTTTGCGTCACCGTATGCACGCAAATTTCCTCAGAAAAACACTTGTCTA
The DNA here is from genome assembly GCF_026225935.1 of Boleophthalmus pectinirostris. NCBI lineage: Eukaryota > Metazoa > Chordata > Actinopteri > Gobiiformes > Gobiidae > Boleophthalmus > Boleophthalmus pectinirostris. Next base: position 32,274,423 of record NW_026571447.1, on the reverse strand, counting down.
AATAATAAATAATAAAAAGTGAATAAAAAGTGAAGACGCAACGCCATTTTGCATCTTCGGTTCAGACCACCATCATATAAATGTGGATCCAGTTTGAGCAAAGAACTCAGTGTAAATATGCAGGATTTGTGAGTTAAACTTGATTGAAACAAAACACAACTCCAGGTATGATTGTGATGAAGAAACAACATTATAACAGATCGAAAAATAGAGTAATATGGGCCTTTTCACTCTGAAAATATTTAGTTATTTAACATTTTTTGCTGTACACAATCCCATATATCTTCTGTATGCATCTAAAACGTAGAAAGTGGTAAAATTATTGAATAAAAACATCGGCTGAGATGGTGTGTCCAAACATTTGACTGGTATTATAGATTGGAAATTAGCAAAAAATATGGTAACACAAGAACGCCACTGTACAAAACTACAAAACCCACCCCACTACACTTTCATAACGTGTCAGCAGTGACAGTTTAAGTAAATTAGAAGTCGTGGGTAGATGGCTGTCATGAGCTAGAACAGTTTGTCCTGAATAACCAAATATTGTGTAGCGGTTAAAGTACATTTGCATAATAAAAACGATTTCCAGTTCAGAGGAAATAAAAAAAGCTAAGAGGAGCAATCTTTGTGTACTACGGGGCTCCAGATACTTCAAATGTCTCCGAGCCACAGCAATCACGCCCTATCCGAGGTTGGTCCGTCATTTGCGACGCGCTCGAGACCGTTTCTCCCTCTTCTGGTAATCGCACGGATATGAATCACCCCCTACCTCATTTGAGCTCCACTGGATGAGCCATGGATGAAGTACCAGCAGGAAAAGAAGAGGTGCAGGCAGAGACAGTGATGAGTGGAGAGAGCAGACAAAAAGACGAAAAGGAAGAAAGTCAGAGGTGGTAGAGGAGGAAATTATAAATCAAATAAGAGTAGCGCAACTTCAAATTAAAGGGATCTGAATTAGATTTTTACTAATTTATTTTAAAAGCTTGTAAGGTCCAAAGTTATTCCTCATTTATCTTATGGATTCTGCATAAACTGGATAAAGAAGTGGACTAAGACAGTGTGGCGTCGTAGTGTTCAGCTCCAGTCAAATGAAGCTCACGATGTTATGTCAGTTATACACGCATCAAGAATCTCGGACTTCCGGTCATTGCGCAATACATACTGGGAAGGATTTTCCGAAAAAGTAAGCATCAAACCTCCATGTTTGTTTTCCCAGTGGGATGTGTCTATTGACAAAGCCGATCTTTTCTAGTCTTTTGAATCATATCGCTTTTGTTTCTGGTTCTGATATTGTCATATTTTAGTTTTGGGATTCGGACATCATAATTGTGTGGTTGTTGGATCCTAACAGCGGAAAACAGCTCGAGAAATTTGTTTGCAAACTCCATAAATGCAAAAGGGAATCAGATCCGTGTGAATCTATGTAAAACCTCCGTTCAAACTGTTTCCCTTCCCAACGGAATTGAAAAATAGTGAAAGGCGAAGGCGATGGGCAGGATTGATCCACAGGAAGGACCAAAAAAGAAACCTTTGACTGCCTAAATCATCCTGAGTTTGCAGCGAATATTTTGTATGTGGAGCGTCATCAAAGCAAAACCCCGATCCCTCGCTCAGCCATGGTTACAAATTTAAAAAGTCAACGCCAAAGCGAAAGGCACCAGCTGTTCACCAAGAAACAACTTCCACTGCAAAGAGACCAAGACGTGATGTTGCTGTAAAACCCCAAGAACAAGAAAGTGCGAACTCAGCCTGTTTGTCTTCTGTACCTCTCGCTTAACAAACAGGATCCCGCTTTGATGGCGCTGCACATACAAAATGTTCACTCGGGATGATTTAGGCAGTCAAAGGTTTCCTTTTTCGTCCTTCCTGTGGGTCAATACTGCCCATCGCCTTCACCTTTCACTATTTTTCTGTTCCGTTGGGAAGGGAAACAGTGTGAACTGAGGTTTGCAGTCACCCAGATCTGATTCCCTTTTGCATTTATGGAGTTCGCAAACAAATTTCTTGAGCCGTTTTCCGCTGTTAGGATCCAACAACCACACAATTATGATGCCCGAATCCCAAAATTAAAATATGACAATATCAGAACCAGAAACAAAAGCGATATGTTTCAAAAGACTTGAAAAGATCGGCTTTGTCAATAGACACATCCCACTGGGAAAACAAACATGGCGGTTTGATGCTCACTTTTTCAGAAAATCCTTCCCAGTATGTATTGCACAATGACCGGAAGTCCGAGATTCTTGATGCGTGTATTGGAGCGAATTTGGAGTTTCATATAGGCTCTATTCATGCTCACGTCACAAACCAGGAAGATGTTTGGAAAGATGCAATTACAACTTCCAGTGTAGTTCCCGACACTGGACTTGTCAAACATGGATCTATTAAAACCGACTGTGATAAAACCCACTGAAGTAAATGTGATCAGTGGTAAAATGAAGACTAGGGATGTAAAGATATCCAAGTCTTTACTGTATCATATATTTATTGTGATATTTTGGAGAGGTTAATATAATTGTGGACAGGATACTTTTTGAAAATACCTTGACAAGACGTAGGTGCGTTCCATTACTGTCATAATCCCAAGTAAAAAACATATTTCTTCATGTTGTCTGCGCTGCAATGAATCATGGGATATGTAGTTCCCTATGTTTTTCAGCTGTTGCTACTGTAAAATGTGGGAAATATTATGTGTTGGTCATGCTAATTCACCCAATATTATGGACTTTGGAATGACAACAGGGTGGAAAACATGTATGACTATCTATAGGTTTATATAACATGTTTTTTCTGTACTTTGAGTGCCATAAAGAACATGTTTTTCTGGACTTTGAGTGCCACAAAGCAGAAAAACTGACATATGTGGACCCCGTGGCATGGTCCCACCCATGATAAGGTGTACTGGGTCAGCAGTATTGTTCATTTTCTTGCTGTATATGCTAAATCAACAAGTTAATGTTTTGTCAAGATGTAGTATAAAGCTACCCCTGATTTTGAGTTGGTCAGAGACGTCGTTCCGGGGTGGCAGTTGTACTTGGTAATCAACTTGAATCTCTCTCAATGGAAATGCTGAAATAAAGTGGCCTGTTCTCTCGGATTCTCCATCTCCTGTGCTTCTTTTTAGGACACGCATTGAACCTTCCGAAAAAACCCACAAAAACCATGCACTTAAGCAAAGAAACTTGAGATTCGATATATTGTGACAGTCCATTATATTATTGCACATACGTATGCCTGGCTAGTACTTGGATGGGAGACGTGGGAAAATCAGGTGCCACAGCTGTGGTTGTGTCCTTAGGCAAGGCACTTTACCCACATTGCCTAGTATGAATATGGTGTGCGCGTGAGAGATGGCGGTGGTCAGAGCGCCGATTCGCAGCCGTGCTTCAGTCAGTCTGCCCCAGGGTATGGAGTGACTGCATAATGCTGTTATGTAAAGCATCTTTGAGACAAAAAATGTCTCTGAAAAGCCCTATATAAATAATTTACTTCCTTACTGTTTGGAATCATCTTGAATTTAATGTCTCATCTCTTCTAATCGCATGTGCCCAGTGCGCTCGGAGTTGTGTGTCAGTGGGGAAATGATGAAAACTGAGGTATGGTTGTAATTGTTGATGAGCCAAACATAACGGAAGGAAGAAAACTGAAGAAAACTGGGCCTGAGAAGTTGTAATTGCATCTTTCCAAACATCTTCCTGTTTTGTGACTGTTGTGGAAATTTTAATTTTATTTTATTTTCTTCATTCTTTTTTTAAAACTTAGAAAATAAAGCCCAAATGACCTGCCTCTTTTTTTTCTTCTTCTTCTTCTCTTGCCTCTCAGGGCGTCCCTAAAAAAAACAATGCATTTAAGCAGAGGATTTTGTAATTAAATATATAATGACAGCCCACGGTTTTATTGTGAGACTTTTGATGATACAATATCATGATATTTCGGTTATTGTATCCTAAAGCACACCCATTTTACTCATCAAAATAGTGAAAATGTCAAATGTGTCGCGTGAATGAGTTTCCGTCCTCTAAACAAACAACAAAACTGTAGCACTGTAACAAAATAATTTAGTAAAATATACCAAAAAATATTCTTAGCGATATATCAATACAGCGGGACCCAATAACAATACTGTATCATCGCATTAAACAATATGATATATCGATATTTCAGTATTTTTGCACAACCCTAATCATAATTATTCACATTAATGCGTTTATAAATGCTTTTCTCAACTCTCAGAGACCAGAGAACATGTTCTTCCTAATTACCAGATAATTTAATGTTTTCTCAATAGATGTGGACATTAAACAGTTAACTTATTTTGACCTCAAGAGCTGCTTATACAATAAATCTGTACTGAGATAAAACATTTTGCTCAAACGGATGGGAAAAAATCGGAATCAGGCCCTTTAATATTATTCAAGTAAAGGTGGAAAAGGTTTCAGAGGACACCTTTCTGAAATCGAGGAGTCATTTTCTGCCTTAGATGGTTCTGGTCTGAGACAGCAGGATTTCTAATGCGCCGAGTTAAATAAGTCTTGCCTCATCATGGGTCATTGTACCTCTGTGTAATTGGCCCGACTCTCCTTCACCGCTGTTAAGTACCTGATTGGATTTTGATTGGCCTGATCGCTCACTTGTCCAAGGTGTGAGGGTACTCATGTAAACAACTGGTAAATGAAACCTTAAGCCGCCGTTTCTGCTCAAACTGGATTCGCTCTGTTCCCCAGTAAAAGTACAAGACAGTGGTCCAGGTAATTACTACTGAAGTAAGAGTAAAAATGTATTTGGGGGAAACTATTACTCACCTACGCTGCAAAAAACAAAGTCTAGTCAAGTTAAGATTACTTCAATTAAGAAAATTTTATAATGAATTGTATAAATTTCACTTGACAAGTAAAATAATCTGCCAGTGGAACAAGACTTTTTTGTAGTTAAAATATGAAAATGCATCTTGCTGCACTTAAAATAAGAAAAACATCAACTTTTGGCACTTAATAAACACAACTGAATGTTGCTTGAATTAAGAAAACACACTTATTCCATTGGTAGATAATTTTACTTGTCAAGTTGAATGGACTCAAATAAATAAAGTAAAATATTCTCAATTTAAGTCATTTTCACTTACCTAGATATTGTTTTTTTTCCAGTGTAAGAATAATTGAAAGAGTAACTGTTTATCTATATCTGAAGTGAATGTAATTTAAAGTACAAAACTATAAATGATGCTGAAAATGTTGCATTTTAAAACATAAACTGCAAAAATTTGAAAATTTAAATCTTACTGGAAAGCTAAAGTCACTTGTAGACTTAAGGGTGAAGTATAGTTCTGTGTTGACTCAACGCACACTGCCACCATCGCCTTGTCATCGTCATTTTTTATTTATGGATCTGTGTCAAGGTCTGTGCACCACGAAGTAATTCACCGCCAAAACGCTAGGGGGCTTAGTACAATATTCCTCTGTCACAGAAAGAACACATATATTCCACTGAGTCGTGTTCTTTTGTGAGCGCTTTAGTTTATGCAAGTTAGCCATGCGGTTTTAAGTTTTGTTTCTGTAAAACGTAAACACATATGCACAAAGCTGCATTAAACACATTATTTCTCAATGTATATTGGAAGAAAGGAAAGCTGAGTAAAGGAAATGTACGTAGTGCGGCGGTAGGGAGGACCAATCACAGCCCTTATCGTGTGCGTCGGTTCCCCTGCTGTCTGCGTCATTTCAACACGTAGTTAGAAAATTTTGAAGGTGCACGTCGGTCAACGCAGAGGCTCTGTGCAGGGGGTACGCACAGACTCGCTGCATCGTGACACAGACGATTTGACGCTGGACCGTAGATTGGCCTTTACTCACAGTGGTAAGAGTAACCAAAACTTTTACTCAAGAAAGAATTGTTACTTCAAACCAGTAGTGGGTGAAGTACTCCATTGTGTTATTTAAGTACAAGTACAGATACTGGGGCAAAAGATTACTCAAGTAAAAGTATCACATGAAATATCTGCATCAGTAAAAGTATTAAAGTACCTGTTTAAAATTATACTAAAAGAGTAAAAAGTAAAAGTATTCAATTGATTTTTCAAAATTTCTAGCTGTTTTTGTGCATTTGTGTGTTTCATTTGCTCAAAGTTGGGATTTTAACTCAAATGAAATGTGCTTAAAATAAGTCTAAACTTTTTCAGCAGATCTCAAACCAAAAAGAAAAATATTTTTTACTTTTCAGTCCACATCTAGAATGCAATGGAGTAGAAAGTACAGGTACATGCGCTCAAATGTAGTGAAGTAAAAGTAAAAAGAATCCACTGTAAAATGTCCTTAAGTAAAGTACAGATACGAAAAAAATTTTTTACTTAAGTATTGTATTTTAATTTTGTACTTCATTACCTTCCACCACTGCTTCAAACTAAATATTGCGCAAGTAGAAGTAAAAGTATGGTGTCTGAAAACTACTCTCAAAAGTACTATTTCATCAAAAACATGTAACTAGTACTACCCACCTCTTGAAGACGGCAAAATCGGCGTGTATTTGGCTTTCCTTCGCTGCACTCGATTACCATAATTCATGCGCTAAAGCCGGCGAAGAGAAGAGCGCAGGTCAGCCTCAGGGTCAACTACAGCCAGTGTGTTTCATTAGCAGTCCCTCCACATACTCACAAATCAATTACACCTAACAAAGCTCAGCCCCATTGATTATTTCCAGGCTTAAAAAGATGTCTTTAGGGCGAAGGTGAAGTTTGAATGTCACGTCTTAAACCAACTCAGGCAGCAGAAAGTTTCAAATCAATCAGGAATTATACTATGATTATTATTAAGGCTGCAACCATTACTCAGAATAAGGAGTTTAAATAAGTCTGAACTCTGCTCCAAACCACATGCTTTTCCTGACACAGGGCTGGTGGTTGTATCTTGATTAAAACCTCGAGCTTAACATTGACCATTTGAAAAGATTGGAACTTGATTTGATTCAAATTTGAGCCCTATTCAAAATTGTTTCACAAAGTGGCTCGTTTTTCACTGACCCCTCTTTCAAACTCTGTGACGGTAAAAGTTTCGTCATGGGATTGAAAGCACAAAGCAAAATGAAACTGAAATTGAGATTGGGTTGTAAATCTTTAGCGAAAGAGGCAAAAGGTTTATCACTGGATCACATTTTGACAATATGCACAACTACTTCCACTCCCTCCACCAACAGTGTCTCAAACTCTCTTCCGCATTCACTCAGGAGAGGGAGGTGAAATGTCTTGCCTCGGGACACGACAACGCAGTTTGGGGCGACAGTGGTTCAGTGATTTGAGCAGTGGTCCCTCAAACCAAAAGCCGACGGATGGATTTCCGCTTGGTCAGAGTTCTGCCCTTGTGTCCTTAAGGAAGATACCACCCACATTGTCTAGTATGAAAATGGTGTGTGTGGGGGTTGGAGGTGGTTGGAGTGGCTGATGGCACAAATTGGCAGCCTTGCTTCTGTCAGTTTGTCCCAGGGCAGCTGTGGTTACAACTGTACAAGTGTAAGGCATTATTATTATTAACACTATTGGACCAGGAATCAAAGATTGGGAATTCTTCCCCTGGCCTTAGAAACTCTGCGGTTTGTGTGAGTTGGGAAAGGTAGAAAGTGAAGCTTTGAAGCTTGTTGTATTGTCCATTTTATGATGAATTTAGAAATCCTTAGTTTGATTAAATATTCTAGTGTAATCTTGAAAGCAAGATGAAATGGTTATTTAATTCTAATGTTTATTACGCCTTGTTAATTACGCCTGGAGGAAACAGCAGACTAGATTGTTTAAATTAATTAATTTGTGTTTGTAACACACATCTGGGAACTGGCCGATTGTATTTTGTTTGTGTTGTCTTATAAGCCCACTGAAGGACAGGGCATATGTATGCAAGACATAATATTACAAAATTCATTAATTCATTCATTTTGTAAAACTGGGAATCAACCACCAACCCTGCAGTGCACCTGGGTTTCAGACTGATGAAAATTTAGGACTTTAGGACTGCCATAGGAATAAACAAATTCAAAACAACATAATAATAATGCATCAGTTTTATATAGTGCTTTGCTGGACACTCAAAAGACTCTTTACAGAGCATTATTCATTCACTCCAGACCCGGTGGTGGTAAACTACTATTGTAGCTACAGCTGCCATGGGGCAGATTGACAGAAGCGAGGCTGCCAATCTGCGCCATCGGACCCTCTAACCACCACCATCACTCACACACACACCACTCTCATACTAGACAATGTGAGTGAAGTGTCATGCCTAAAGACACAACAACAGTTTTTGCAACTGGTGCCCCCCCCCCAGGCACCTGATTTTCCCAGTGTCCAGTGTCCAGTTTCCAAGTACTAACCAAGCCCAGCCCTGCTGAGCGTCTGAGATCTGACAGGATCAGTCTTTGACAAACTAGTATGGGCACGATTGTAGCTTTTAAAGGGTCAGTCCTCAAAATGGCATAGAAAAAGTTGACAGAAATTCCACTACCAACTTTGACCTACTTGCCAAAATCCTCACAAATTCATACAGTTTTACAGGTGATAAACAGATCTTCAGTTGTTTCTGACTGTCGACACATGACTGGTCCATGCATCTTTAACAATACAGAAAGACAATTAAGCCTAAGACAAAACACAAATGAACATGTCTCCTTTTCCTTAATATACTGTATTGCTGCTTTTTAACTAAGATCAAAGTATGGAGGCAGATCTGATTTGGTTTTGATCTGAGGAGAAAAGGAAGAGAGTGAGCACTTTAAATTAAAGAGCCCATATTACAATAGTTTTTGATCTATGTTGTTTTACACAGGATAAAGCAATCAGTTATAAATATTCCTGCCTGTTGATGTACTATATATTATGCGTTTGTTTTTTTTTGCGTTGTTTTGCGCAGTGGCGGAGTTTGCAATTTGGGGGCCCTGGGCGAACTTGAGTTTGGGGCCTTCACTATAATGCACTGTTTTGTTGGGGAATATTGGGAGATTTCTTTAATATGTATTGTCTATTTTTTCCCCATTGTTCTTGAGACGCACACATCTTTATTTGAATTAGGGCGGATTGGAAACGTGTGTTATTAGTTCGGTCGTCTACTAGATAACCAGAGCTGAAGGTAGTTTTATTTTTTGCTAGTACAATTATATTTTTGTTTACATCCATTACATATGATTGTGATTATGCCATGAGTATGTTCAGATCAGGGTCAAGCTGACTTGTCCATTCTAACGTGAAAGTGGGGATGCTTTGACAGTTAAAATAGATTTGTCAATCAGATACTATTTCAATGGTGTTTTATTGTTTAAAAGTAAAACTACTCTCATTTAATGTCATACTGAGAGAAAATCTAATTTCTCTGAGGCTTCGGCCATTAGTGGCACTGAGACCAACTGGTTGGGGCCCCTCCAGGTTCGGGGGCCCTGGGTGGCCGCTTACTGTTGCCTAATGATAGCACTGCCTCTGGTTTTGTGTATTTGGTTTGCTTGAAGTTGGGATTTTTTTAATGTGCTAAAAATAAGTTTCTGCCATTTCTGCAGGTCTCAGACCATAGAAAAAAGTACTTTTTACTTTTCAGTCCAGATCTAAAATGTAGTTTAGCAGAAAGTACAGACACATGCTCTCAAATTTAGCAAAGTAAAAGTAAAACTGTAAAATTGACTTAGTACTCATATATAAAAAGCCTTTTTATCTTCAAGGACACCAAACCACACCAAGTTACAGGTCAGATCTGTGGAGAGGTGCCTCGCTCACAGTCAAAATGTCGGTTTTTCTGCTTATTTTTTCACTATAAAACCACCTGTAATTGAATAAATGTAAGGTAGAGCTGTTTAATGTCACACTGCGGAACATTCGGGGCAGAGAAATGACATCTCCATAGAAACGAGCAGGTGATGGACCCTAAAATCAAACACAGTGCACCTTGTTACCTTCCACCGTTGTATATACTCTGTAGCTCCATGCATCTTAGACAAAAAAACAAAACAGATTCACAATTAAATCCACAATAAAAACAAAAATGAACCTGCCTTTTTTCTTTCTTAATATAGGCCCATTTCTTCGTTGCGAGATCAAAGTGTGGCTGTAGATCTGATTGGGTTTTGATGTGTGCGGAGAGGGAAGAGGCAGTGAGTGTTCTAAATGAGGCTGTGCTCCCCTGTGCCTCTGTGATGTCCTGTGGCAGTGTAGAGCAGGGCCTGTGTCACAATCATTATGCAAACCAACCTGACGAGTCTGATCACATCCTCCTACAGCTGCTCTGCTCCACATACGCCTAATGCTATCCTTATGCATGTCTGTTTCAATACGACGCTGCACCGAGTAGTTGCAGTACCACCTGTTGTGCAAAGGCAGTACTGAACATTTGATTTGTGGTATTTGTTCTTAAGTGGGGTTATAACGTGGAATGACATGTACAAGAATATTCAGATATATAAAACCTGCTTGTCTCCATGGAGATTTAATGGCACGTTTAATGGCCAGAGCCGTATTGAGCCAATGCCAATCTATATACATGTATACATATTCAAATGTCTCAGTTAAATATTCTCAATAACTTACAACTATATACAGTACATGTAGGTATAGATGTAACGATATACAAATCTCTCAGTACGATATTATCACAATATGCATTTTACGGCATGATATTTATTGCGATATTTTGGTGAGGCTGATATAATTGTAGATGGGACACTTTTTTGCTTTTAAAACACCTTGACAAAATTTTGGTATGAATTATTTCCGTCATAATCACAAGAATTCAAGTAAAAAACATATTTCTTCATGTTGTTTGCACTGAAATGAATCATGGGTTATGTAGTTCCTGATGTTTATAAGCTGTTGCTACTATAAATCCGTGCATTTAAGCAAAGAAACTTGTGATTTGATATATTGTGATATCCCACGATATTATTGTAAGACTGTTGATGATACAATATCACGATATTTCAGTTATTGTTACATCCCTACATGTAGGCATATTGAAATGTCTCAATTCACGAGTTATGTATGGCCATTTAACATATTTCAAGTGAATAACATACAAATTTACGAAAAATAATTTTAAAGTTTGTGTGATGTGGTGCCCTAGTCTGATTCATCAGCCAGTTTCAATTCGGAGAAACTGTCTGACTGCAGCATTAGGATTCATGTGCTTGAAGGTAGGCAGGTACTTCTTTTTAATCTATCAGGTCACTGCTATTTGATCATGACGTATGAAATGCGCCACTAACAGGGATAACTGGTATATTAAGCTTTTCTCAAATCTCATAGGAAGAAGGGCAACAACGTCTTTCCCCTTGATAAAATTCACCAAACATTCTCTTTGTTCCAGCTTTAAATCCTTGATCTCGAGAATCGTTGCCAACACAGAATATATGACTCTTCGATGATTGGCTGGTACCTGAACTCGCACCGGCGTTCTTGCAAACCGTCTAGTGCAGGGGTGGGCAAACTTTTCGGCTCGCGGGCCACATAGGGTCCTAAAGTTTGACTGAAGGGCCGGACAGAAGACAGGACATGACATGTTAAGAGCTTGGCTTCATTACATTCATATTGACGTTTATGTAGGACTCCGGCGTCACACTACGCGCTTCAAAACTACATAAAATGTATAGACCTGTTCCTCTGCACACCACACGTGAACAAACAGCTGAGCTTAATGTTAACAATAGTGATGTGACGTTTCGTATCGAGGCTTCGAGGCATGTGTCGAGTAGGGACGGGGCGTTTCCGCGATGCGCGTATCGAGGCTTGCTTCATTTAGGGGAGGAGCTGAAAATGATGACGTCCGAAGCCTCGCTGCCCGGCTGTACCACGTGACTGCTTCAGGAAGTGGTTCGGATTTTGCTGCGATTTCCGTTTTCATAATTTTCAAATAATCATTTTTCCATACTGCCAGTATATAGATACACAGTTCACTGCCATCACTACAATATACATGTTTTGCATACTTCTTTATTTTGCTGACAGTTCTATTCACAGGCTTTCTGCAAAATGCCACACACTTCAAATTCATGTCAACTGATATTTTTGTGTCCAGTAAATGTCCTGCTAGAGCAAATGAAGCTTCAAGAAGCTTTGCGTTAGAGTGAACCAATTGAATGAAAGGCTTCAATGCGTCATGAAGCTTCATTTGCCCATCACTAGTTAACAAATCCAACTAAAAATAGCTCGAAGTCTAAGCTCACACCATTTAACCACACACATGCAACTACAACTGCAGTAAAAATGACTCTTTAAAGTTGTAATTATTGAACATTACAACTCTGAGTTTAAAGTTTTCTGTGTTTGATTTTTACCAATTTTAAATGGAAGCATTGCAGCCTTATATCTTGAACACCAACTACTTCACTCATGGTCCGAATAACTCCTGTAAGAACACTTTCCCATAAAGCATTGCGGCCAACATAATACGCCGCACCTCAATGTATATATAGTGCGCCATCTACTGGGAAACGCCAGAAATGCATGACAAATAAAACATCAACAAGGTTTATTATTGTAATTTATTCCAGTTCGGCGGGCCGGATTGAAAGGTTTAAAGGGCCGCATACGGCCCCCGGGCCGTAGTTTGCCCACCCCTGGTCTAGTGTATACTGATTCCTGTCCTAGTCGCTGGAGAGAAATTAAATAGAGCGGAGGCACTAGGTGGCACCAGTCTGGCTAGTGGTTGTGAATGGTTGGTGCTCCTGGACACTGTGCCACTGGTCCATATGGATAATCCGGCCTTGTTAATGGCATGTGGAACATTTAAGGAAAAGCAGTGACATATTTGATGTCTTCTGTATGTATAATAAATGTAGAAAATAGTAAAAAAAAAAAAAACACTACTCATCAAAAGTTTAGACACATGCTTTCATTCATTCAATGTTCAACTTTTTGCTTTTTTTCTTGATACTTCTACAGTTACATGCAAGATATAAATAAATATAAATATAAGCAAGATGTATGGAATTATTTAGTAAAGAAAAAAAATACAAAAATGTGGTCTTTAAATCCATTTTGGGTTTTGAGTTTGAGTCTGACAATCTTAAACTTATTTGAAGCAGAGTGTGCTAATGTGTGCATTGTGTCTCCATGGTAACTGGTGAACATCCTGCCAACACACATACATGTAGAACACCCCCAGCATGATGTCACTGCAAAGTATCAATAGCCTCAAATTCAGTTTGTTTTAAAAAGATGATTGATGATGCACACACATATACAACGCCCAATAACAGTATTTGGGGAAAATCCATGTTGACAAAAGACTTCATCATGAGGTAAAAGAAGCTGCCAAAGTCATTTAATATTTTTGTCACATTTTTATTAAACTGAACTTTCTATTTAGCATTAAGTCATCCCTGTCCTGAATAAAATAGCCTGACTAATGGTAGCTATTACCAATTTGTACATAATACACAAAAGCAGATGATTCAGTGGGGCGATCTCAATGTGCTACTGTTAAGATTATACAAATGCAGTGCTGGAAAAAGTACAAAATTTTGTTGCTTTTAGTTTTGTTGCTTAAGTAAAAGTACAGATACTGGAGCAAAAAATACTCAACACTCACATGAAAAATCTACTCAAGTTAAAGTATTAAAGTACCTGTTTAAAAATGTACCTAAGGAGTAAAAAGTAAAAGTATTTGGCAGAGTTTTGTGATCTAATAAAGTTTCAAACGTAATGATTTTGGTAAAGAATTTTGTTCAACAGCAACAGTTTAATAATTTTTTTTTTGTTAGTTTTTATTTGTTTTATTTTTTTTTTTTTGCTTAAACTACTAGGGATGTAACAATAACCGAAATATCGTGGTATCGTATCGTCAGAGTTCTCACAATAATATCATGGACCATCACAATATATTGAATCACAAGTCTCTTTGCTTAAATTAAGATTTATGGTGCAGCAATAGCTAAAAAAAGGCAGAGGGAACTACACAGACCATGATCCTTTGCTCCATTTCAGTGTAGATTACATGAAGAAATAACAGTTCTAAGCAATTTAAAGTCTTCGTTCTTTGGATTAAGTCTTGTCGAGGCATTTTAAGAGGAAAAAGTAAGTTTTGTTTATAAGCCTCCACAAAATATCGCAATAAATATCGTACTGTGAGATTCATACCGTGACAATATCGTATTGTGAGAATATTGTTACACTCCTATAAACTACAAATGTGTAAAAAAAACCAAAAAAAACCTTTTCAGCAGGTCTCTAACTTTACTTTACTAGTTTTACTTTGTTACTTTTCACCACTGCACATATGTTTCAAACTGGTTTATGGATTTAGGAAATGAACAGATTGGCAGCTCCGCTTTCGTCAGTGTGCCCCAGGGCAGCTGTGGCAGCAAGCACCTGCCACCACAGAGTGAATGAATAATGACACGTGAAGTCGTGCTTCATCTTTCTGTAAAAAATATGAACTGTTATTTTCTAACAGTATTTATTGTAACAGCAGGAGCATCCAAATTTGAAAGAAGACTGAATTATGAACTGACAAATATTATACATTTGCCCTAAATAACAGACTGTGAAGGGTTTGAAACTCCAGGTACAACAATCTGTTCTGTTCCTTGCAGAGGACATTTTAGTATCTAAATAAATACAGCCTTTGTGATTTTTAGGGATGCAGCAATACCGATACTAGTACTGAATATTGTTATTGATGCATTAAATTTGCTGGATAAATATCAGTATCAGTATATCAAAATCCTGGTTGGGCCAATAAATTGACTAATAAGAATATTTACTGGCCGTACTTGGTCCAAAAAGTCTCATTATGTTTGAGTTTTTAATACAAAGTTGTTTTTTAGTTAGTTGTGAGTAGAGGTGGGACCAAGTCGTTGTTTTGAAAGTCTCAAGTAAGTCTCAAGTCTTTGGCCTCAAGTCCGAGTCGAGTCCCAAGCCAAATAAGGCAAGTCCAAGTCGAGTCTCAAGTCACTGGTCCATAAGTCCAAGTCAAGTCCAAGTCGTCTGCTTTGAGCTTCAAGTCATTTCAAGTCTTTAAACCAAAATACCAAATATAGCTTAGATTTTTCCAATTTATATGAATTTTAAACTAAATTGTTTAAAAAAAAATCATAGTATATTTATATTTGAGTATCTATAGAGTATATAAGAGTTGTAGAAATGTTAATCTTTTCTTTTTAAATATCTTGACAAGATCTTAGTGTGAATCATTGCGGTCAGAAGAGAAAGAATTCAGATTTAGTGTGTTTCTCAAGTCACAGGCCTCAAGTCCAAAGTCTCACTGACCTTCAAGTCCAAGTCGAGTCCCAAGTCTTAGTCCATTTTATCAAGCCAAGTCTCAAATAGAAATAGTGACTCAAGTCTGACTTTAGTCCAATTCGTGACTTGCAAGTCCCTAACTCTGGTTGAGAGAGAGAAATAAGAGCTACATAACACATTTTGTGATATAATATTCTTTGTTTTTATGAAGATAGTCTATTTTTAATCCCTGCACTGGTATCGGTTGATATTAGGTATTGGCAGATATAACGCCAAAGTATCAGAATTCGTATCAGAGCTGAAAAAACTGGAATGGTGCATCTCTAGTAATTTCATTATTGTCCAAACTCAGCTTGCAATTTACTAGGGATATAATGATATTCAAGTCTCACAGTATGATATCGTCACAGTATAAACCTCACGATACAATATTTATTGAGAACAAAACTGTTAATATGCTACTTTTTCCTCTTAAACTGTCTTGACAAGACTTAATCCAACAACTAAGACTTAAAAGTGTTTAGAACTGTTATTTCTTCTTGTAGTCTCCACTGAAATGAAGCAAAGGATCGTGGTCTATGTAGTTCCCTCTGTCTTTTTTTTTTAGCTATTGCTGCACCATAACTCTTAATTTAAGCGAAGAGACTTGTAATTTGATATATTGTGATGGTTCACGATATTATTGTGAGAACTTTGACGATACGATATCACGATATTTCGATTATCGTTACATCCCTACAATACAATACAGTCGATATTTTTTATAACTTAACTTGATTTCTGCCCAGACCAAAACCCTTCCACAGCTCCGGACATAAAATCTGCGTAAAACACAGTAGAAAACCAGATTAGTCCAGTCCTTCCTAAATAGATTTGTCAGCGTCTGGTTTTGACTGCGTCTGCTCTGTCTCTCCTTCATATTTATAGCCCAGATCCAGAGCTGTAGATATCCTCATCTGTCCACATGCTTTTGCTTCAGTCTGATGGAGCCTGGGTTCTCTGTGTTATTCCCTCAAACCATTGTCTCTGATTGACAGTGGAATGATGCAAATACCGGCAACATTTCCAGCAAATCTCCAAAAGTGTTGTGTGTATTTTAATGTATTTGGCTCCGAGTGAACAAGGAAAAAAAAAAGAAAAGGGAAGTGGAAATGGGGTCGTGTCCACTTAACCCGATGAAAAGGAGCAATCTGCAGAACAAAATGTCACTTTGTGAACAACTACCTTAAATAACACTGGAGGGGCTTCACTCTCCTGCTCACTGCCCACTCCAGCTGCTCTTATAATAGACAGTGGTGAGTATTAAAGTACTTAAGTATATATATTAGGCTTCTGTACTTTACTTGCTGAACAGCCTGAGGGGTTATTCTTAACACATTCATAGTTTGACCAAAAATATACAAATAAAAACAGCTAGACAAGAACATTTTTTTCGATTCAGTTGTTTCTGTTGAACAAAATTCAGCACAAATCTTTACCAAAATCACTACATTTGAAGCTTTATTACATCTCAATATCTGAGTCTAATGTTTTTACCTTTTACTCATTAAATACATTTTAAATTGGTACTTTAATGCTTGTACTTAAGTAGATTTTACATGTCATACTTTATAAAGTATGGAGTATTTTTCTCCATATCTGTACTTTTACTTAACACAATTAAGTCATTCCTCCACCACTGATAATAGCCCATTTCTGTTTTCACTTTTACCAAAATATACTTGTGTATTGCAAATGTTAAAGGTATTTACATGCTATAATTAATACTAAAAATACAATTGTTCTGCTAGGGACAGGGGGAAGTAACAAAAGAGCCAAGATGGAGAATGGAATAAATTTAATGTTTAATTAACGGGAATGTCAAACGTAAACTTAACAAAACAGGCTAAAATATGTGCATAAAGGGGTGAAATCAAAGCAAAGCAAACTAACTGGACAGAAATGAACCAAAAGGACTGCAACACAAGATGAATAAACATACAAAGGTCATGCATGACGTGAGTGTTTTGTACAAAATCACATAAAATCTAAGTAACGCAAAATTAGAGACAGATTAACGAAGGGGACAAGGGTCTCAAAATATCAATTCACAGTCACAGAAACACAGTGACAGAAGATAAGAGACAAAACTAAATGGCAGACGGGCCACAAAGGTCAGCAGCTCTGAACATCTGCTGCAATCTGCTTAAATATGGGGCGGTGGCTGCAGGTGAGGTGGGCGTAGACAAACTCAACCAGTCACAAACCAGGGCTCCCAAAGCAGATATCAGGACAAACCAGCAAAATAAATTAAGCCTACATTTACACATAGCTGGATATTTTGAGAAACGAGTATTTCCCACCCTCCATTTTCCAAAATAACATCGTGCACGCAGCATCGTTTTCAAAAAAGTTTTGTTTACATCGACCTGCATAAATACGCCATCGAGCGGCGTCATAACTACACCGAGCCTCTGGGCGGCACCTGGATTAGATTCAAACCTGTAACATTTATTTCACTACAGTTGTAAGTATTACTCAAAAATATCTTGAAAAACAACATGCATTAATGAGCGGGCTTGCCTCTCCACAAATATGTTAAAGAAGTGGCAAAATCACTGATCTCCGAGCCCTTGTTCATCTCTGATCATGGATATGAAACATCAGCTGTGTGCAAATACAAACACATGAAAAGTGTTTGTACCAGAAGAAATAGATGAGCCGAAGCGGGGAGTGGTGTCCGGTGCCTCCACCTGAGAAGCGCTTTCCCCGGGAAAAAAAAACAAATGCACAGATGGACCGCTCAGAACAATATATAACGAACCAAACGGGATTCACGCTTCTGTCCGGATCCATTTTTATAACAAAATTTTAGCCCCCTCCAAATTTTCCTTTTGAAGCTTTTTAGGGGTGTGATAGGTTAATCGGGGGTGTCGGACCCCCGCACCTCCTATATTTCGCACACTGTCATCATCATAGCAAAAGGTAAACATGGGTCGCACTTTCGGTGCATCAGCTCCTAAAACGCTGTTTATCTCACTTTATACACAAACGTGAAACCGGAGTTTTCCAGAATCTCCACTCTAGCTGGAGTTTTTAGAAAGATTCATTTTCAGAGGCGAATTTGCCGTTTGCGTGTAAAAGATGTGTACAAACGAAGGGAAATGTCGCCGTTTTAAAAAATACCCGTGTACATGTAAACGGTGCCTAAAACACACAAAACAAGGCAGAACTGGAGGCCAGGGCTGTAACAACAATCCAGTTTATCCATATAGCACAGTTTTTAAAATTTCAGCACAGATGAATTACATTTTGAAATTAATTGTCTTTGTATAGTGAGTGTGTTGTATGTATAGAGAACACGCTGACGTTATGCACTTTGGTGTGATTGTTGCTGTACTTTTCCTTGTCCTGTAGATGATTTTACATCAACCTGCCGAGGGACTGAAGGTGGAAATTAGCCACGTTGACTATAATCTTTACATATTTACATTTTTTATGTTCATTAATATGTACTGTCCCTTTACAAATAAATAAAATAAGAAATAAATAGTAAATGAAGCAATACATAGAAAGCACCAAGCATCCTATATTACGCAAAATTTACTACTGTAAGGTTTAATGTTATAATGTTATTACCTCCTCAAAAACATCCACGGAGTTGTGTTTTGTTTCACTCACACATGTTTGAGTAACTCTTTACTGTTAGTCTGTCTACATCTCCACCTTGTGATGTCATGAAGTGGTAGTTTACAGCCACCTTTGACCTTTCATTCAGTCGAGATGAACAGTTTTGGGGCTGAAATGATCCGAATGATTCTAGTGAAGGCGTATGGAGTTTAAAAACACACTGGACTTTGAGAGTTTGAGAGAAGAAGTCAGCGTAAATATGCAGGTTTGTGTGTTAAACATGTGTGAATGAAACAAAACAAAACTCCAGGTAACTTTCTGATGAGGAAACGTTATAACATAGATCAGAAAATAGTGTAATATGGACTCTTTAAAATATATAGCGCAAAAAAATGGTGAAAATAACAGAAGATATAAAAAACACAGAGCACCACACACATACTGTAAATCTTTTTAGCTTTCTGGTTATTTCAGTGTGTTAATGTCAAGCCCTCTCCAGACAATTCTGTTGTTTTCTCTTGTAGAAAGTGTCGAAGTCGCAGCCTCCTCCCTGCTCCCCTCTCTCTCCGCTTTGTTACTCATGGTGCCCCTGGTTGCTCTGGTTGTCGGTGCGTTTCTATGGAGACGGAGACACATTGCAGATCGTGGTGAGTCTTCTGGCATTTTTTTTTTTTTTTTTTTTGCTTTTCTTTCTTTTTTCGTTCTTTTTTTTGACAGCTCTCCATGTTCTGTCTGTCTCTGGGCCCCTGTCTGTCGGCTGCCACAGTGATGCCGACCGTGATGTCCTCTAAGGCTGAAAATGAGTCCCGCTTCTGTTCCCTTCTTTTGGTGTAAAACTGCTCGGCCTTTGGAGATTTACAATGTGCCACGATTCCGCGTTATTAGACGGGGCCCGGAACTAGTATTTTTGTTAATTATGCAGTATTAATCTCGCTGGGGGTGTTGTACATGCATCTCTACGGGGAATGTTCAGCGGTTACCATGGAGACACGATGCGTACTTTAAGCAAACACAGCCTGCAAGTTTTTAGATCAGACATGTCACAATTTTGCCCGCGATATAATTATGTTTGGCCGGCAAGATCATATCAAGTATGTATTAGAGCTGCCCGCCGGCTACAGTTGGACTATAGAGACATTATTTATTTAAAATTGTGTTATTATTTTATATTACACTTGTTCTGGATTCAGTGTTTAAGCAAAACTATTATTAAACATTTATTTTAATAAGAGAAGGTTTAACATTACATAGCTCAAAAAAAGAGAAAACATGCAGTTGTTGAAATATTTAAATAAATATTTAATTTGGCCCACGACTTAGTCCCAGTTTTCAAGGGCAAACAGACAAACAAACAGAATCTGGGCAGGTCCAAAATAAGTGAGAGGTGGTTTCATTTTTCAGTTCACAAAATGTACAGTTTGTGTCCATTGTCCTTCTAAAATGATTCTTTAGCAGATGACAGCGATGTAGAAGTTTGTTGCAGATTTCCCTTTGCTTGTTGGTGATGAGATATTTGTGAGGTCATGTCCGTACATTTTTCCATGGAATATTGTCAGTAGAGTTCGGCTGCTCACAGTTGCACGAGTAGGACTCCGTTTGGGAGGTGCACTTATGGTGATAGTCGCTCTTTTTCCGTGGCGACTCATTTTAAGACAAGTTTAACTGAAGATGAAGCTGTAGTGACAATTTTAGTCCTAACCTTTTGTCGTTTCTGGGTGCAGGGGATCCAGGCCTAATGCGCTACCAGATTGACACATTAGATTGTAGAGCAAAAAGGAGTAGGATGGGTGAATAGATGTTCAATAATATTACAGAGTTGAGAAGTGAAAGCTAGACCACCGGTCAGAAGGAGAGCGGTAAAAACCATGTGACCTCCTGTCACCCATACACCCAGTACACTGGCACCTGAGCATTTAAATAGGGCTTGACTCCACCCTGCCCCCTTGTGGCCAAGCCGAATATAGGTCACCCTGTGCCCAGACAAACAGTGACCCAAATTAACCCCAGCCTAAACGAAAGAAAAATGGCTCCTACAGAAGCCAAGTAAGTTCCTTTTGAAAAGTTTTTCAAAGTTTGGTGCAGTGTCTTCATTCACGCCTGCTCAAGCCGGCATCTTCAGGTGCGGCCCTGTCCTGCCGCTTCCTCAGTTTAGGCTCCTGGCTCCACTAATGACATCACTCTGTTACAGCCAATGAAACAGCAGCAGGAGTAACCCTGTCGTCATATCACTGAATACATCTCAGAACGTTGAATAAACAAAATGTGAACTAAAACATTTTAAATTAATACTATTGAGTTTGGAAAAATATCAAAATAAATGTATATTTTTGTTTATTAAAATAAAATGGCAAATATTGGTAGAGACTATTTTGTCTTCCCCAAATATTGGTTGTGACATGTCCCCACCAACCCTAGTTTTTAATTTTGGCCCTCTGTGAATTTGAGTTTGACACACCTGTTTTAGATGGTGTGAAACTTCAAGAAAAATACAAAATGGATTTAAACTACTAATTTTCAGGAGCCTGTGTTCGATATAAGTGTTCCTGGTCCAGTTTAGAATATTAAAGGTGCATTGTGTAACTTTTCTGATGGAGGGCACATCAGATTTTTTTCTCCATGGAGATGTTAGTTCTGTGTGGAAAGTTTCACAGTATGGCATTAAACCATTCTATCTGCATGGAGACCCAACCAGACCAAGTTACAGGTCAGATCTGTGGAGAGGCGACCCCGCTCACAGTCAGAATTCATGTTTTTCAAGGAATTTTTGAGCTATAAAACCAGCTGTAATTGAATAAATGTAAAGTCGAGTGGTTTAAAGTCATACTGTGGAACATTCCAGGCAGAGGAATGTCATATCCATAGAAACAAGAAGGTGACAGCTCCCCAACCAAAAAGTTACATAGTCCAACTTTAAGTATTCACCACGAAAGTCACAAAATAACTTTCATTTCGTGACAAGATCCAGATTGAATTATTTATGTAAAGTGTCTTAGAGTGTTCAGAAATGTGCTACATAAATTAAATGGATTATTATTTTGATTTAGGGACCATATATTAATTGCGAGCTAAGAGGTGAGTGCTGTATTAATTAAAGAAGCCTGGAAATGAATCTGTCTTTTTGCTCTGTCCTTTTCGTCTAAAACTTCTGGGTCTTTGGAGATTAACAATGGGACAATTCCACATTATTAGACAGGGACTGGGACTAGTGTTCTTTTATCAATTATTAATACGTTTTAAAATTCTATCTCCCATTTTTAACAATGCACTTATTCGGCATTGTGACAGAAAGATTGATCCCTGTACAATCCGTCACCCATCTCTCTTCTCTCACCCTTTCCTCCCTGCAAAAAAAAAAAAAAAAAAAGTCACATCTTTTTCATATCGTCAAAATCCAGATTGTAATCTTAAAAAAAAATCTTTAAGTAAACTAATGTAATTCCTTGTGTTTGAGCATATATTAGTAGATTTTAATTAACTGTAAGCAAGGATGAACCAAATCTCTCCGTCTATATGATGCTCGCTTATTTTATCAAACCACAATGAAAAAATTGCATATTCTCTGAGTAATTTTACCTTCCTCCACCCATGTCAGATGAACACAATAGGCCTATACAACTTTAATTGCGAATGAACCCTATTTTTCCACTGAATATACCGGTAACCTTCGTCTTTCTCCATAGAGATTAACACGAACCAAAAATAAAGATCTTGTTTTTTATAATATTTACTGATGGTCATGCACGGTGCCTATAGATATAGAAAAACTGCATGTATTTTTATTTAACCATTTCATTGTATCAGTCCTTCAGCAGTCCAGTACGTTGATGTTATACTCTGCAGTTACATCATGCTGGGGGTGGATTTCTGTTTGTCTTTGGCTGAATGTTCATCAGTTCCCATGGTGACTCAATGCACACATTTGCACCAGCTACCAAAAAGGTTTTCAGATTGTTTGAAAATTGTGGGTTTAAACGACAGAGGTGGGACCAAGTCGTTGTTTTGCAAGTTTCAAGTAAGTCTCAAAGTCTGAATCAAGTCTCAAGTCAATGACAGGAAGGTCGAGTCCAAGTCGAGTCCAAGTCGTCTGCTTTGAGCTTCAAGTCATTTCAAGTCTTTAAACCAAAGTAGATTTTTTGCGCTTTTTGAATTTTAAACTAAATTGTAGACATGGTATATATGAGTATTTATATAAGAGTTGTAGAAATGCAATTTTTTCCTTTTTAAATGTCTTGTCAAGAGCTTAGTGTGAATCATTATGGTCAGAGTAAAAATAATTCAGATTTAAAGTGCTCAATAAGTTATTTTGTCATGTAGGCTACGTTTATATGATGACGGTCTGAACAGAAGACGCAAAAGTGGCATCGCATCTTCACTTTTTATTCCACGTTTAGACAAACGTTTTCGAGAGGAAATTTGCAATCAAACGGTGATGCAAAAGTGTGTGGAATTTGATTGTGTATGCATGCCAGGTGGTGACGCTAGGTGATGATGTATGTGACGTAAACACGTACACGACATCTGGCCAGAGTTTTGCGTCTTGGGCAGGGTAGACGGAAACGCTACTGCCGGAGTGTATTCAACTTTTCCACTCTGGAGGGTGGTTTCAGATTTTTGCGTTTTTAAGCCCCAAAAACACCATCACCATCTAAACGAATGGCACTTCGGTGAAAATATTTTGTTTTTACCCACAAGTGTTCTCATGTAAACAGGCCCACAGTCTGCACTGAAATGGAAGGATCATGTTCTCTCTAGTTCCTCTGTTTTACTGTGTTGTACTGTATATTACTGTAGTACATTTGAGGACACCACATCATAGTACTTCAGTTACATCCAAAGTAACGAACAGAAGTGGAAGGGACATGTTCCAGTTTGTTTCTGTAAAATTAAGGACATATCAACTGAAAAGAGAAAAGTATTTTCTAGTAACATATATTTTTTTAGGAGAATCATCAAGTCACGGCTTGTAAGTGCCCACCTCTGTTAATCAGCACATGTAAATCAGCTCTTTGAGGACACATTATGTTAAAACAAAGATGAGATTAAAGTCTAACTTGAGGAACAGAGCTTCAGACAGAGAATAGCCTACGGTTAGCATCACACACGCAGAGAATCCTGATGACACCAGCTGCAAAGTAGACAACTTACCCTTGGCTGGGTTCACAATTGCAGACACCATATAAAAAAATGCAAATAAATTGGACTAAACCAGAACTAAACCTGGACTAGATCAGAACTAGAACAGGTTTTAACCTAGTCTACACCAGGACTAAACTAGGGTCTAACCAGGACCAATACAGGACTAAAGACACACGACAGTAAGCTTTGACCTCCCTGCTGACCCACTGTGCATCTAATCCACAGTTTGAGAATCTCAGTCCTACAACTTTGTATGATGTCATGTTAAACCACAGACTGTATATAGAAGTGGAGTAAGTGAGTGTGATGCTGCCCATAGCGTTCAGTCAAATGAAGCTCATCGAGGTTGGCAGTTATAGGACTGAACTTGGAACCAGGTCAATATTAGGAATAGGAATGTATTTACTTACAGCAGCAGTTACAGAGAGAAGGGTGACAGTTTTTCAATGTTAATTCAATTGGAGCCAGCAGCGTCCCCATTATGGCTGGATATCTTTAAGAAGTTGCCAGCATGATACATACCTCGATACATAGGCCACGATACGATACATATCTTGGTGGAGTGCACTTTCGGTTCAATACGATATAAAGTATTTCAAATTGATTCGATACGGTTCAATAAAAATAAAGGCTAAATCATGACTGTGATACTAAAAGTCTTAAATCATGTTTTGTGCAGAGTGAATATGAAACGCACCCATTTTAATTCTCAAAACAATGAAAATGTCAAATGTGTCACATAAACGCGTTTCCTTCGTCTAAACAAGCAACATAACTGTATCGTTGTAACAAAATAATTTTGTAAAATACCGTATTTTCCGGGCTATTAGGCGCTCTGGATTATAAGATGCACTGTCATTAAATGGTCTATTTTCGAACTTTTTTCACAAATAAATCACACTGGACTTAAACGAAACACAACAGTTCAGTGGGTCAGTGGGACTTTGTTTGTGGCGTTCACGGTGACTCTGGGCTTTGTTCAGTTGTGGCGTGTAGGGAGGGTGCTGTCTGGGACCGCTGGATTGTCGGCGTGTTCGCAGTGACTCAATTGTTCAGTTGTGTCTAGAAGCGGCACATTGGACTCGCTTTTTCGGTTCATTCCTTCATTCCGTTCCTCGTCTGCGTGGAGTGATGAGTGTGTCTGCGGGTGTGTTTCGCTGTGCGGTCGCTGTCTGCTCTGTGTGTGTTTGTGGCTTTGTAGTTTACTGAAGTCGTGCTGAGACACCCGAGTGGATTCGTGTATAATCGTGTGAGTGTGGGACGCGCGGTCATTTTTTGATGCGGTTGAGGCTTAAGAACGCGTCTAATACCCTGGAAAATACGGTATACCAAAAAATATTCTTGGCGATATATCCTGTATCATCACATGAAACTATACGGCCTCCCTGGTGACCCACTGTGCATCTTTGTCTCCCCCTGGTGGTGGTACTAACCCCCAGTTTGAGAACCTATATCCTCGTATGATGTCACGTAAAACCAACAGCTGCGTGTGCTTT
Organism: Boleophthalmus pectinirostris; assembly: GCF_026225935.1. Taxonomy (NCBI): domain Eukaryota; kingdom Metazoa; phylum Chordata; class Actinopteri; order Gobiiformes; family Gobiidae; genus Boleophthalmus; species Boleophthalmus pectinirostris. The sequence goes on along the minus strand of NW_026571447.1, from coordinate 32,248,986 downwards.
TGACTATATCATCATTTTGTTCAGGCATTGAGCAGTCCCTCTCGGTGCGCTCGGGCGAAGCTGAAAACATCTATGAAAATCCCGAGGACATAAGACAGGTGATGCAATCCCACATTTCCACTCTGATGAAACTCTCTCTTCTCTCTCTCCATCTTTTTTTATCCATCCATCTCTCCCCTCCTGTGATTTTGGGTCTGATTTGCAGTCTTCCTCCTCCTTCTGTCACTTGTTGTTCATTAAAACTGTTTTCTGCGCTCTGCTTGTTTCCCCGCAGGCTCCTCCCCAGGGTTCGGTCTACATGGTAAGATACACTGTACTGCCTTATTATACACCGCATGGAGGATTTCTTTGTTTCAACTTTATTTATAGGCTTCTGTAAACAGGCCACACTTTAACAAGATACAGCAGTGTTAAGTGTGAAGACTGCAATCTGCAAGTCTCGCAATTAAAACCATTTCTTTAAGTACGTACAAGAATACACAAGTATTTTTACCTTTAGTTTAATGTGAAGACAGCTGCTTGAAAACGGGGCACAAAACACAAAAACAGAGATGCACCAACATGTCTTATTTGTATTTGCTAAAAGTGTTGTCATAATACTAAAATTTCAAACTTCATTTCAATAGATTTTTTTCACAAAGGCCGGAAATGTCGCGATGTAGGGTAAACGTCACTTAGGTTAATGCTTTTCTATGGCAAAATATCTGTGGAAATGTCTCGCGTATTTTCCACCAGCTTCATAAATCTGCCCCATCACCAAATTTTGAGCCAACAAAGTCGACAAAGAACATATTCTGTCCATGAAGAATGTACCCACTACAACTACAAACCACAAAAAATACCTGGAGTTGTGTTTTTGTTTTGGTTTTCTCATTAATGTCTGTGCTCTGTGTAGCGGACCAAACAGAAAGGCAAAGACAAGGTATAAAAATAAGTTAAAATTTAATAAAGTCAAAAAAATATGTAATTTAACAAAGGCTCAAATTAGGCAAATCATTTACAAAAAGCTGCATCCAATTGGGGACACTTAAATCAAACTGAACAGAACAAAACGAACCCAATCAGACAAAGAACAGGGTGTTTAAATACATGAGGACCAACTAAAACTGAACACAAGAGGGAGGAATTACACTAAATAATTAACTAAAACTACTAACTTAATCAAAGTAACAAGGCAAATAAGTGTAATACAGAAAATAATAAGTGATAATAAAGTGACCTTAAACAAACTAGACAAACGAACTTAGTAAAACAAACTAAATATTCACTCAATGGCCACCAGTCATCGCGCAATGCATACTGGGAAGGATTTTCTGAAAAAGTGAGCATTAATTTGTTTTCCCAGTGGGATGCGTCTATTGACAAAGCCGATCTTTTCAAGTCTTTTGAACCATATCGCTTTTGTTTCTGGTTCTGATATTGTCATATTTTAGTTTTGGGATTCAGACATCGTAATTGTGTGATTGTTGGATGTCATAACAGCAGAAAACGGTTTGAGAAATGGGCTTTGGAAGTTTGCGAACTCCATAAATGCAAAAGGGAATCAGATCTGTGTGAATCTATGTAAAACCTCTGTTCACACTGTTTCCCGTCCCAATGGAATGGAAAAATAGTGAAAGGCGAAGGCGATGAGCAGGATTAATACACAGGAAGGACGAAAAAAGGAAACCTTTGGCTGCCTAAGAAATCATCCAAAGTTTGCAGCAAACATTTTGTATGTGCAGCGCCATCAAAGCGGGATCCCGTTTGTTAAGCGAGAGGTGCAGAAGACAAACAGGCTGAGCTCGCACTTTCTTGTTCTTGTGGTTTTACAGCAACATCACGTCTTGGTCTCTTTGCAGTGGAAGGTGTTTCTTGGCGAACAGCTGGTGCCTTTCGCTTTGGCGTTGACTTTTTAAATTCGTAACTGAGGTTGAACGCTCCACATACAAAATGTTCGCTGCAAACTCGGGATGATTTCTTAGGCAGCCAAAGGTTTCTTTTTTCATCCTTCCTGTGTATCAATCCTGCCCATCGCCTTCACCTTTCACTATTTTTCAATTCCGTTGGGACGGGAACCAGTTTGAACAGAGGTTTGCAGTCACAAAAATCTGATTCCCTTTTGCAGTTATGGACTTCACAAACTTTCCGAAGCCTGTTTCTTGAGCCGTTTTCTGCTGTTAGAACATCCAACAACCACACAATTGCGATGTCTGAATCCCAAAACTAAAATATGACAATATCAGAACCAGAAACAAAAGCGATATGGTTCAAAAGACTTGAAAAGATCGGCTTTGTCAATAGACGCATTCCACTGGGAAAACAAACATGGCGGTTTGATGCTCACTTTTTCGGAGGATCCTTCCAAGTATGCATTGCGCAATGACCGGAAGTCCAAAATTTGTGATGCATGTATTGAAACAAAGCATGACTCCAGGTCTGTTTGTGATGAGGAAACAGAATAACATAGATCAGAAAAAAGCTTAATATAGTTTTTAAGTGCCGATATGAAACTTTGTGAGCTCTAACTTTATAACTTTCCTGTACTCCAGATTTAAAGTCATAAAACAAAATATTCCATCCATGTATTTTTGCATGTTTAGCTGTAACCCGGCCAACTCCGCAGACTCTTGACTCCCCTCCTTCGCACTGCAAGCTGTCAGTAAATATGTCTTCCTCCTCAATCTGTCAGTGCCCAATCTGCTAAACCGGAGTCCTATGAGCCCCCCCTTACATTAGCAGTATTAACAAATCAATCTCATTACACACCAGAGGAACATAAATCTGGATTTGTACCATAGATCCCAGTGTTTACCCTTCCCCCCTTTTCTATTATTAATGCAGGATCTGAAGCCACGAGGGGAGGACGATGTCTATAAGGAACTGGAGCGGTAAGCAGAAGGAATTGCATCACCTGTGTCGTGTGAGTATGTGCGTTTGTGTGTGTGTGTGTGTGTGTGTGTGTGCTGTCAAAATCTGCTGTTACACTCCTCGCGTTCATAGACAGGCACAGACATCAAGATTCTTCTGCTATGACCGTGTTTACAAAGTAGTATTGTCACGATTTTAAAAATTTCAGACTTGATTTCTATTCAAAGGGAAAGGCAGATGCAGATTTTGATTCCACAGCGATGATTAAAAAGCAAAACAAAACAGAATGTAATTTTCAAACACTAAATACTATTAGTGCCTTTGGGATTCATCTGAGCTTCAAATGACGTCACATTGTTTAATACAAACGTGGGCAGCTGAAATGATAATAAAAATACGGTTAAAAGTCAGATTTTTGTTGTAATACAGTGAGTTCTTGGTAGAGCACAGGGTCCCAAGACCAGGACAAGACCAAAACCTCTGAGGATCAAAACCGAGACAAGACCAAGAGTTTTAGGCTATATTTATATGATGATGGTCTGAACAGAAGATGCAAAAGAGTGTTTTCAGGAGGAAATCTGCGTGCATGCGGTGACGCAAAAGTGTGTGGAACTCGATTGGGTACGCATGCCATCCGACATGTTTGTTTCTGTGTACTGTCTGTATGTGACTTAAACGTGTACGTGATGTGAGCAGATCTGACCAGAGTTTTGCGTCTTGGGCAGTGTAGACGGAAACACTAAGGCGGAGTGTATTCAACTTTTCCACTCTGGAGGGTGGTTTCAGATTTTTGTGTTTTTAAGCCCCAAAAACCCGTCACCGTCTAAACAAAAGGCACTCTTCCGATAAAATATTTTCATTTTTACCTGCCAGTGTTTTTGTGTAAACAGGCCCTTAAAGACCGAGACTGAGACAGCATGGAGACCACAGCCCATTGAGACCAAATCATGATCCTCTTTGTCATTTTCTACATTTATTTGTGTTTTACAGTTATTTTGACACATTTATGTCTGTGTTTTTTTGTAAATTTATCTCCATTTGATCTGATTAATGTTCATTTAGGCCTAAAATAAGACAAACTAACTGTAGTGCACTGAAACATTCAGTGCCCCAAGGACTAAACTAGAACTAAACCAGAACTAAACAAGGACTAAACTAGAACTAAACCAGGATTAAACCAGGACTAAAGTCGCACTAAACCAGAACTAAACCAGGACTAAAGCAGGACTAAACCGGGAATAAACTAGAACTAAACCAGGACTAAACAAGGACTAAACTAGAACTAAACCAGGATTAAACCAGGACTAAAGTCACACTAAACCAGAACTAAAGCAGGACTAAACCAGGACTAAACTAGAACTAAACCAGGGCTAAACCAGAATTAAACAAGGACTAACCCAGGACTAAACCAGGACTAAAGCAGGACTAAACCGGGAATAAACTAGAACTAAACCAGGACTAAACAAGGACTAAACTAGAACTAAACCAGGATTAAACCAGGACTAAAGTCACACTAAACCAGAACTAAACCAGAACTAAAGCAGGACTAAACCAGGACTAAACTAGAACTAAACCAGGGCTAAACCAGAATTAAACAAGGACTAACCCAGGACTAAACCAGGTCTAAACCAGGTCTAAACCAGAACTAAACAAGGACTAAAGTTGCACTAAACCAGAACTAAACTAGAACTAAACTAGGACTAAACCAGGACTAAACCAGGTCTAAACCAGAACTAAACAAGGACTAAAGTTGCACTAAACCAGAATTAAACTAGAATTAAACTAGCACTAAACCAGGACTTAAGTCACACTAAATCAGAACTAAACCAGGACTAAACCACAACTAAACCAAGACTAAACCGGAACTGAAGTTGCACTAAACCAGAGCTAAACTAGAACTAAACCAGGACTAAAGTCACACTAAACCAGAAGTAAACCAGGACTAAACCAGGACTATCTATACATCACCACAATGTACCTCAGACTTTCCTTTTCCTACATTCCTACATCCCTGCCGCACTGTGTCCCAAACATCACTTGATATTATAACTGACAGCTACATTTTTTTTCTGTGTGTACTGTTGTTTCTGCGCGTGGGTTTTAGTTTAAGATGAAATGTAAAAGACGAGACTGAGGATTTGTGTCTTTCCTCTCTGCGTTTCAGATATGAGCAGTGTCAGAGTCGATGACCCTCCCACAGCTGATCCTCCACCAGCTGTCACAAGCACTCAGGTCCCACAAGCACAAGAAGGCAACCGTAAACTAAAGAAAAGCAAAATAAGGCTGTGTGCGCGATTCACATATTTGCACTCATATCGCATCAAAACTGGGACTCGAGAACTCAAAGTGGACTAGACTAAACCAGGACAAGAACTGGACCAAAAGACGTACAGTTGGATTTAAACGAACTTTACTGGTCCACAAGAGAAATGATGACACAGGAGCTCACGCATCGCAGTATAATATAACATAGAGCAAACTAAAACAGGACTAAACCAGGACTAAACCAGGAGTAAACCAGGACTAAACCAGGACTAAAGACAGGACAAAACCAGGAGTAAATCAGGACTGAAAACAGACTAAACCAGGACTAAACCAGGAATAAATTAGGACTAAACCAGGACTAAACAGGGACTAAACCAGGACTAAACCAGGACTAAACCAGGACTAAACCAGGACTAAAGACAGGACAAAACCAGGAGTAAATCAGGACTGAAAACAGACTAAACCAGGACTAAACCAGGAATAAATTAGGACTAAACCAGGACTAAACAGGGACTAAACCAGGAATAAACTAGGACTAAACCAGGAATAAAGCCAGGACTAAACCAGGACTAATTCCAGACTAAACCAGAACTAAACCAGGAGTAAATCAGGACTGAAAACAGACTAAACCAGGACTAAACAGGGACTTACCCAGGACTAAACAAGGAATACATCAGGACTAAACCAGGACTAAATCAGGAATAAATTAGGACTAAACAAGACTAAACAGAGACAAAACCAGGAGTAAACCAGGACTAAACCAGGACTAAAGCCAGAACTAAACCAGGAGTAAATCAGGACTGAAAACAGACTAAACCAGGACTAAACCAGGAATAAATTAGGACTAAACCAGGACTAAACCAGGACTAAATAGGGACTAAACCAGGAATAAACTAGGACTAAACCAGGAATAAACCAGGAATAAACTAGGACTAAACCAGGAATAAACCAGGACTAAACCAGGACTAAACAAGGATTATACCAGGACTAAACCAGGACTAAAGCCAGGACTAAACCAGGACTAATTCCAGACTAAACCAGAACTAAACCAGGAGTAAATCAGGACTGAAAACAGACTAAACCAGGACTAAACAAGGAATACATCAGGACTAAACCAGGACTAAAGCCAGACTAAACCAGGAATAAATTAGGACTAAACAAGACTAAACAGAGACAAAACCAGCAATAAACCAGGACTAAACCAGGACTAATTCCAGACTAAACCAGGAATAAATCAGGACTGAAAACAGACTAAACCAGGACTAAACCATTACTAAATTAGGACTAAACCAAGACTAAAGCCAGCCTAAACCAGGACTAAAGCCAATCTAAACCAGGACTAAAGCCAGACTAAACCTGGAATAAATCAGGACTGAAAACAGACTAAACCAGGACTAAACCATTACTAAATTAGGACTAAACCAAGACTAAAGTCAATCTAAACCAGGAATAAAGCAGGACTAAACCAATATTATAGAATGACAAAGAGCAAAAATATAACTGTACATTCAAAGTAAGTAGCAAAAATAACAAGAGACTAGTGTCAAAAGGCTTAATTACAGTATATAAATATATATATATATATATATATTTGAAGGTAAGTTTTTGTACAGTTGTAGGGAGTATTATACCATGAATGTAGTCCTGTATCTTTCACTGTTTAAGCTTTTGGATCCTGTTGGAGAAGTCCCTGTGTGGTCTGGTGCAGCTCGTGAGTTGTTGTACAGTTGTAGGGAGTATTATCTGTCCCTCTGTGGTCTGGTGCAGTGGGAGAGCAGGAGAAAGTGGGTGAGCAGTCTACATTGGGACCAAATCAGGACCAAACAAGGACAAGTGAACTCAGTCTTAAACTGCTGCGGAGCCCCCGGGTTCTGGAAGTAAATTTCCACATTCATTTTTCTGAAAATAATAATACTAATAGCCTATTAAAAGCTTGAAAGCTTGCTCAGGGCTGTGGTAACTGATGACCGCAATGCTTATAATTTTATTGCTGTTTCTGAAACCTTATAAACCTCGACGTTATTAAAAGATTTTGCAGAATTTTGATTTTTAGATGTGCTTTTTGGATTTAAAACAACCGCATTATAGATATTAGTGAAAATGTAGCGGATTAGCCTTTGCAATGTCTTTAAACTCTTAGATCTATGTTATAATGTTGAAATAACAAAATATTATAACATAGCCTAAAGCTCACAAGAGTCAGTTTTGTGTAATACATCTTAATATAAGAATTTTTGAAATATCTATAAGAAAAAATTACAATATAATATAAGAAATATAAATATAAATATAAGAAAATATATAAATAAATATAAATATAAGAAAAAAAGGAAAATTTACATCCAGAACCAGAGCGGATTTGGAAGTGCGTGGGACTTTTGAGTTCTCCAGAGACTGAAAGACCAAAATAATTACAACCAAATCAGTGCTGCCTGCATTTAATTTCTTGATATGCAATATTGTGTTTTTTGAATCCATGAATTCCATTTAAATCTGTGTACTACTATAGCCTTCCTGTTCTATCTATGTTTTTATTTTGAATTCAACAAAAATATCAATGCACACTTTATACTGTTGTCTCAAAAGCTCAATGCTATTTAATTTAGTCTATATTATTATTATTATGTATAAGCCTATCCTATTCTGTGTTTTTTCTGTATTATTTAATCTAATTCTCTGCTGTAACACCCTTGTATTGTAATACTATTTGCTGTTTTATTAAAATGTGCTCTAAATAAATCCGCTTGGTCCACTTTCAGAACTGAGCTTTATAACTTAAGCCCTACATTAGACCTGTAATAGTTCATATATCGACTTATTAGTTTAGACCTGGCCGTACCTGGAAGGCCAAATCTTTTCTTTGGTGGTACTGGTGTGAAAAGTTATTGCATTTTGAGCATTCATCTTTTGATCAGCTTCGGGCAAGCAGTTAGGCCTATTTTTTAATATAACTCTCCACCGTAAAATCCTTTTATTGTAAAGCTATTTTGAATGTCCTTCGGGATCAGAAAAATATTTATCTATATTATAATGTTGTTTTCTCATCACAAACATACCTGGTATGAGAGAATTTAAGTCATTTATCCTACATATTTCAGATTAACAATGACTCACAGGAGCTATAGTAGCACAATCATTTTCCCTTGGCATACCATTGGCATATTATCTAAATTGTGGCATGTTGCTGTCAAACTGGTGCCTGTAGGTCTTCATAGTCTCACTGCACTTGCTTTATAAACCTCCTCCTTTAGAAGCAGAGTAAATCACTCAAAGATGATACTGTGTTCACTCCTGAAATCACACTATGTTGACATTTCGGTGGTAAATTCTGCAGCACGTCTTTTAACCGGCACACGTCGTAGAGAACACATTACTTTATCAATCAATCAAACTTTATTTGTATAGCACTTTTCATACATTTGTAGCATTAAGTGATTCACATACAACTGAAAAATGACAATAATTAAAAACAACAGCAACCCCACCCCCACCCCATCCATATATATAACAATTTAAACAGAAACATAAAACATAAAGCTCTTAAAGGTTACAGTAAAAATTAAAATGGAGAGCTAAGATCAGATGGAGACTAAATAAAATAGTAATGATAATATAATTTAAAACAAATATAATTATAATAATTGTTATTTCATTTTAAAACAAGTACCAAACAACAGCTTTTAAAACAATTAAAAGCTAAATTGAAAAGATATGTTTTGAGTTTACTTTTAAAAATACAAACACTCGCAGCAGACCTCAGATCCTCAGGTCGACTGTTCCACAAACGGGGGCTGTAAAAGTTGAATGACACCTCACTATAATTTTTTGTTTGGACTCTTGGGACAGTTAAAAGATGAGACCTGAGGATCTGAGTGTCCGAGAGCGCTCATATGATAAAAGCAGATCAGATAAAATACGACTAAGACTATAAGAGCTTTATAAACTAATAAAAGAACTTTAAAATCTATCCTGAAGCTCACAGGAAGTCAGTGCAGAGACTTCAGCACTGGGGTGATATGCTCTCGCTTTCTGGTCCTCGTCAGCAGCCGTGCTTTTACTCTCATTGCACTGGCTACCCATTCATTTTCGAATTGATTTTAAAAATGTTATTGTTTGTTTTTAAAGCACTTCATGGACTGTCCCCAGCGTACATTTCAGATCTCATTATTGTTCCTAGACTCCTTAGCGTGCTCTGAGATCTGAGGGTCAGCTCCAACTTGACGTCCCGAAAACAAGGCTGAAAACCTGAGGTGACTCTGGGGTGACTGAGCCTTTCCTGTGGTTAATTGGCTCCAAACTTTGTAACGCTCTCCCCCCTCATATTAAGAGCGCCCCCTTCAGTCAATTCTTTTAAGTCTCGTTTAAAAACAGACTTTTACTCACTGGCCTTTAACAAGGTGTGAGAATTGTGTGGTCCTCTGACTGTCTTTTATTGATTTTATTTGCTGTTTTTCTATTTGCTAATTGTGATATTTGTTATGTTTTTAATTGACAATATTTTATTTTATTTAGTGTGTTAATTTATATTGTGCCGACTCTGTGCAGCAGACTTTGTGTTGTCAAAATGTCCTACAGAAATAAATCTGGATTGGAAATAAAGTTCTCCTGCTTAAGACATCGAGTTGGTCTCCAGCCTTTTACTTCCACCCTTTCTTGGACAAGCTAAAAACTAACACCTGGACTTGTGTTTTGTTTCATTACCACAGGTTTAACACACAAATCTAGACTCAAACAGAAAACACTTCCACTTTGTGATATAGTACAGGAAGTGCTCCACTGTGTTTTTAAACTCCATACACCTTCACTAGAATAATTTGGATGATTGCAACCCCTGTAATTTCTTATCTCTATTGAACTAAATATAAACGGTAGCAGTTAACTCGAAAACAACCACTACATGACATCACAAGGTGGAACATTTTGAGCTTTGGAGAGATAAACAAACTAATAATAAAGAATTACTCAAATACGTGACAATGAAACAAAACTAGAGTGACCAGATGTCTCTATTTACTTGGGACAGTCCCAGTTTTGAGCCCCGTGTCCCCTGTCCCTGCAGATTTATCCAAAACTAGTAATTTGTCCCAGTTTTATACAAGAAATGTTCCTGATGTCCCTATTTTTGACCAATCTGATCCCTGCCAATGGTAAAGAGAGGCATAAATTGTAATATGTTTAGGTAAAATACAAAAAAAATCTGCTTAAAAACAACTTAAACACAAAGAAAATGTGACTGTACTGGCTCACATGTTAGTCATGAATGGTCTCTGCATAAAAATTTGACTTAATTCCGCACTCGTTTCACAATCTTTATTTTATTGTCTTTATTTTATAAACAGTGTTGGGACAACAGGTTACTTTTAAAATACAGATTACAGATTACATACCCCAAAATGTAGTTTGTAATGTAATCCATTAAATTACTTAAAGTGAGTAATGTAATCTGAATACTTTGGATTACTTGATTTTCTGTAGAGTAACAAAGATGAGGAAATCTTCACATAAGATGTTTCGTCTGCTAAAAGAAAATAAAAAGTCTAGACTTTACTTAACCGTATTAAGAATATTATTGATAGAAGAGGAGGAGACACGGTCCGCGAGCATGGTTTAGTCTTGTTAAATCCTGTTTTATACCTGGTTTAGATCTAGTTCAGACATGGTTTAAATCTAGTTTAGACCTGGTTTAGTCCTGGTTTAGACCTGGTTTTAGACCTGGTTTAGTCCTGGTTTAGACCTGGTTTAGACTTGGTTAAGGTCTAGTTTAGACCTGGTTTTAGTCCTGGTTTAGACCTGGGTTCAGTCCTGGTTCAATCCTGATTTAGGCCTGGTCTAGTATCCAGCAATGAGTGGAATTACAAAAAAAAAAAAAAAAGGGATATAGCCCAAAATGTGAAAACAGGAAAATACAACCATGTAATCCATTCATTTCAACAAAGTAACTGTAATCTAATTACCACTCATTGAAACTGTAACTGTAACCGAATACAGTTACTCATAATTTGTACTCTGATTACGTAACTCTGGTACATGTAATCTGTTACTCCCCAACACTGATTATCAAGCACCAAAAACCAAAAAACGGGGATGTCCTAGTTTTATATTTTTAAATTCTGGTCACCCTCAACAAAACACAGGTCTAGATATGGTTTAGCTGATGTAACAGGATCAAAATCAATAACCCAGCTTTGACTTTGACCTGATTGCAATTTCGCGCATTCGCCTTTTGATCACTTCGGGCTGCCGTAGTCATTGCATAGGAAGAATGGCCGGCTGGATGTGGCTCCGGTGTTTGCTCGGGCCTCATCTGCAGCGAATTCACCGCTCTCCGGAACATTCCCGACCCGAAGGCAGACCGGGCAGGAGGGTACGCCTGTCTCCTCTCTTTTGCGTTCATTTGCGAAGAGCAGACCGCTAAAATATGCTCAGATTTTTCGCTTAAAGAGCAGCGGCGCGTCCGTAGCGGCCCCGGAAGTGACAATTGTTTTTCTTCTTTGACAGAAGGTTGACGCTGTTTTGAAAATCATTATAAATCCACATTTTTAAAGCGTAGTCACCCAATAGACTCTAATTGTTAAGAAAAACTATTTATTTATTGCCTGTAGTTCGCCTGCTAATGCTATCGTAAACATTGAGTGTAAATACGCGTTTTTAATTCATTCATAAACATTCCTGTCTGAAGGTGAATGAATCAATCTCATAAGAAATAAATCAAGTGGAACAAGTTGTACAATTTACTAAAACATGCATCATGTAATACATTTCAATTAAAGTTCATAATAAATAACAGAATTGCTTAAAATTAGCTCCAAACGCGATGCCTTAAACATTTACTGCATTAAATCGTTCGCGTTCTGAGTGTGAGCAAGGAATATGAGGCTTCTTTTGTTATTATTTGTTTATTTATTTCATTCATAAAGTATAAAAACAGTGCCACAACATCAAACATACAAGAATTGAATGAAAAGGAGCGGAAATCTTATGTTATCTGCCTCCCTTTTTTACGCTTTTCAAGACAAAACATCAACACTAATTTGTCGTTTCAAATCGGTACATTTCAGTTCAGGCACAATTATTAATCAACTGCAAACAGAAATCTTTACTTTTATGCACAACAATTTAGTTTTCTTTTTCATACAGACACGTTGCATTTGATTTTATGTGTTTTTTAAATGTCATCGCTGTACTTGATTCTTTTTTATATCTTTGTCAAGACTCTTACATAAGTTAACTCCTTTCACAGTAATGCTTTGCTCCATAACCTTGTTTCTGAATCTGTTTTTTTTTTTTTTTAAAGTTACTCATAGTTTTTTAAGTTTATTGGGCTTAAATAAATAGTAGAAAAGACATAATATAATAATAATTTATAGTAGGGGTGTAACGATGGTACGATATTTTCACGATATACATCTCACGGTATGATATTTATTGTGATATTTTGCGGAGGCTTAGAAACAAAACTGTGAATAGGCTACTTTTTCTTCTTAAAATGCCTTGAACAAGACTTAATCCAAAGAACTAAGACTTAAAAATGCTTAGAACTGTTATTTCGTCATGTAGTCTGCACTGAAATGGAGTAAAGGATCATGGTCTATGTAGTTCCCTCTGTCTTTTTTTTTAATCTATTGCTGCACCATAACTCTTAATTTAAGCAAAGAGACTTGTGATGGTCCATGATAGTATTGTGAGAACTTTGACGATACAATATCACGATATTTCAGTTATTGTTACATCCCTACTATACATATACATTTATATAGACTTCATCACAATAATATAATAACAAAGAGCAAAAACGTAAATGGTAAAATTAATTCTAAATAAGTAGCAAAAAAGAAAGCAAGAGACAGGTGTCAAATAAGACATAATTATATCAATGTAAATTTTACAAGTGAGAATAAAATAGAAAGTAAGTAATAAAAGTAATAAAAAAGAATTAAATAAAAATGACAGTGCAACAATGATATGATGATTGACAGGATATAGGGTTATCTGTTATGTAAGGGTGAATTGTTGTACAGTTGTAGGGAGTATTATCTGTTACATAAGGGTGAGTTGTTGTAGAATAGTAGGGAGTATTATTTGTTACATAAAGGTGAGTTGTTGTACATTTGTAGGGAGTATTATCTGTTATATAAAGGTAAGTTGTTGTACAATTGTAGGGATTATTATCTGTTACGTAAGGGTGAATTGTACAGTTGTAGGGAGTATTATCTGTTACATAAGGGTGAGTTGTTGTAGAATAGTTGGGAGTATTATTTGTTACATAAAGGTGAGTTGTTGTACAGTTGTAGGGAGTATTATCTGTTATATAAAGGTGAGTTGTTGTACAGTTGTAGGGAGTATTATCTGTTACATAAAGCTGATTTGTTCTACAGTTGTAGGGAGTATTATCTGTTACATAAAGGTGAGTTGTTGTACAGTTATTTTTGCTACTTATTTTGAATTTATTATGACCATTTATATTTTTTTCTTTATTATATTGTGATGTGTGAGCTACTGTGTCCAAATAATTTCCCTTGTTGATCAATAAAGTTTGTCAAAAGTCTAATCAGAATTGTGGCAAAAGGAGAAATTCAATTTGTCAACTGGACAAAAGTTTATCTGATCAAATATGTTTCGCAGCTCATCCAAGCTGCTTCTTCAGTTCTGGTCAGAATGCTTTTGTCCAGTTGACAAATTGGATTTCTCCTTTTGCCGTGGATTCTACCTGGACGACTGAGGGATTTTACACACAACTAATCTGAGTTGGTAAAACCGGATAAACAAAGACCTGAATTCTTGTGCAGTGTAGTCTTGTGTTACATTCTAAAATGAAATGTGTAGGAACATACCTGTATCATTGCTTTTTTATATCCTGTGCAAAGACATTTATTTCTAATGTTTAGCCAGTATGTTTTACACACTACTAAAAGTTTTCCATTTTCCATTGTGTCGTCACAGGGATGGAACTACCAACCTAGTGGACTGGAGAAACATGCAGATAGCATCCTCGGCTGGGTGAGTATTACCAAGGGCTGAGAACAAAACACTGAAAAAAAAAATATATATATTGATCACGCATTTAGACAAATATAATTCCAGTTATTCCAGAAAACAGGAGGACAATTTGTAATGACTTGACTTAAAAAAAAAAAAAAAAACTACATGAGGGGTGTCAAACTCACAATACACAGAGGGCCAAAATTAAAAACTGTGACTAAATCGTGGGCCAAACTAAGTATTTATTGAAAAATTTCAACAACATCTGCATGTTTTCTCTTCTTTCGAGATATGTAATGTTAAGCCTTTTCTTAGTAAAATAAATGTTTAATAATATTTTTGCTTAAACACTGAATCCAGAACAAGCATAATATAAAATAATAACTAAATTTTAAATAAATAATGTCTCTATATCCGATGTGTAGCCGCTGTGCCATCTCTAATACATACTTGATATGATCTCACGGGTCAAATACAATTATATTGCAGGCCAAATTTGGCCCCCGGGCCTGAGTTTGACATGTTTAAACTACATCGATTGTTCACATTGTAACAACATCACTGAATTCACTTACAAAATAAAAAATATGAACACTCTGGATTTGTATTGGAGTTTACAAGCTTAACATATTATGCAACATGAAGTGTCTTGCCCAAAGAAACAACAGAAATGATCAGAACCGTGATTTTACATCCATTTCCAGCTGAGCACAATAGTTTAAGTTGAAGTAGTTTCAAGAGCTCATTACCAGAGCAGGCACAATGATTTGCTCAGAGTTAGGACAGAATAATGAGAATATGTTGCTTTTATTTTTCTAAATATGAGCACTAATCTTAGGCTTTATCGCAGAGTCCAAACACATTTGCTATGTGATGTTTTTGTGCCTTTAGGCTTCTGCTCTGTGGTCTCTGTCATACTACAGTTCTCCTCTTCTGCTTTGCTATCTGTACCGCAAAGGTAAGACGGCTTTTGTTGAATAACTAATGCTGATAAATAATGAATGATCTTTGTCCGAACAGCTGCATGTAAAATAACCACAAAGTATATCATTCTTTTTACATGGTATATGTAAGAATTGTTTCAGACTGAGGGGTATCCAAGGGGGATTTTTATATTTGGTATAAATCTTACATGTAAATAAATAATGAATAGTTACTTCTGGTGCTGTCAAATGTGTCAAAAATCAGATACTTATTGTATACAAAAACTATTATTGAAAATATATAGAACAGGTATCTATATAAACTACTATATAGAGCAGGTATCGATACTGAAAAAGTCACATTCACAGGACAGAAATGAATCTTTCCTGAACAACATCTTAATGTTCTTAATCTTAATCTTAATGAAGTTGTATTAAAACATGAATAAAACTGCATAAACTAGTACATATCAATAGAGCACTGTGGAACAAACACGGTCAGCTGAGGGATTACACTGTAAGACGCCATTGTAATATAAAAGAAAGAACTATGGTGTAATGTTGAAAATCACATTATATTGTCTAAATAATGAGGGTTTTTGAGCTCACGACATGGTGTGTAGAGGCTCACGATTAGGGATGTAACAAACTGGTGTGTAACAATATCCGGTACGATATTTATTGAGATATTTTGTGGAGGCTAAACAGATAAAACTGTTAATATGCTATTTTTTCCTCTTAAAATGCCTTGACAAGACTTAATCCATATAACTAAGACTTAAAAATTTCTTTTTGTAGTCTACACTGAAATGGAGCAAAGGATCATGGTCTATGTAGTTCCCTCTGTCTTTTTTTTATCTATTGCTGCACCATAACTCTTAATTTCAGCAGAGACTCATAATTCGATATGTTGTGATGGTCCAGGATATTATTGTGAAAACTTTGACTATATGATATCACAATATTTTTGTTATTGTTACATCCCTAGTATCAAGTATCAAGTCTGTTCCTTCGTATCAAAACTGAGTGTGAAACTTTAGTATCATGACAACACTTGTTTTTTAGTATTTTTCACAGTTTTATTTAAATCAGTTTCTTCATTACTGGAGGTAGAAAGTTCAGCTGAAAAATATTTTTATCGCAGCTTTTGTAAAGTAAATGTTTTGGTAAACAGAACCAAAAGTTACATTAGACAACACAGTCTGTATCTCTCCAATATAAAAGTTTGCACAAAGTAAGAATAATGTTGCTGCTACAATGTTTGCACAGAGGAATTTTTCATTTTCAAAGAACATTGATCTGTTTTTTCATATATATAATTTCTATTTTGTCCAAAACAGATGATTTTATATATTCCGTTGCTTGCAGGCTGCGGATCACCCCAGAAGTTCGAAATTAATAAAAGTTAATCAAGTGCATCATCCAATAAAGGCTGCGTCAATAGAAAATAATTAGATGTGGTAATACGCTTGTCCTTAGTGTATAATCGAGCGTCTGATATTGATCTGTACACATGGTTGTAGGCCAGTATTGAGACTGTGGATCTTGGTATTGGCGCTGGGTAATGAGGCTCTGGCCTGATAGAAATGGAAGAGGAGAGGATATCAATGTCGCTGTTGTTTTTCTGTTTGTTTATGCCGTTTATTCTTACAGATTTCACACTTTGGGACCAGAGGCAATCCTTATTTTATTCATTTAGTTAATACAATGTTTGGATTCAAGTGTGTCTTATTTTTAAACTGTTCATTTGGATTGTTATAGAAACTTTAATATGTATGAAAAAGGTTTTATTCTTCACACCACATCCAAATTGGGACTAGACCCAGAACTACTTGTAGATCAGGATGGCACTCTCCTCTCCTCTCTTGAAAACTCGATACTCTTCTATTCTGCTGGCTGACACCGGTTTGTGTTTCAGGCTACATCTGCAGCAGTAAGTTGGTTCCCGTCAGTCAGTACGTGGGCACGGTGCTGGTGTGTCTGCTGGGAGTGGCCTGTGTCAGAGGTGAGGCCACATATTTCTAACATTTTTGCTTTGGAGTAAAGTTCCTGTGAAATCATAACATTATAAACTGCCTATATTTTAATACTAAGATGGAGGACAAGTCAGATTTCTATGGTAGATTTGCTATTTAACTTTCAAAATGCAGATGTTTTAACCTGGTTTGTTGTTAAATCTCTGTATTTACTGGACCTATTCATGTAAAATAAAAAAATATAAAATTTCAGTATTTTCTGTCAGCATAAATAAATTTATATTCAGGTAAAAACTAGTGGTGTTACTCAATGAATGTTGTCCAGTGAAAGGACTTACATGTGGACTATGTAAGTTTTCTGGTGGAGGGTTATGCCACTTGCTTTTTTCTATGGAAATATTTCTTTGCCTGAAATGTTCCACGGTGGCATTAATTTGTCGATCTACATAAAAAGAAGCAGGTGATGCTACCAGGTCAAGTTACAGGTCAGATCTGTGGAAAGGTGAATTTGCTCACAGTAAGATTGAAAGCTTTTTCGGTATTTAGAAAATAATTTACTTTTTTACTAGGGTTGGGCAGTATCAAAATTTTGAAACCGTTAAATCTTTTTAACCATATACCGCAGTATATGGTATTATCGTATTAACAAATGTTTTAGTACGACTTTGGTAAGCTATGAAGTCGCACTGCTATACCGTTTGTGCGTTTGACCTGCAGACTTATAATATCTGAAAAGTTTCACATGATTCATGTGTCGTGACCTTTAGTCCAACAGAATCTGACGCATCAGCGCAAAAGGAAAGAGCTGTTTTTATCAGCTTTATAATTCATGCAAATGCGCCTCGTGGATTTACGTTTTGTTTTTGTAAACAAATGTGTGCCTGAAGCCAAGTACTAGTATTTTTTTGGGACCAACTCGCATGCAGATGGACTTGCTGTCTTGCCTTGGTCTCCCCTATGAGCGTCACGTGTCAACGGAATAAAACTAATTAAACTTCATCTCCCCACACAGTTAAAAGAAACATTATAGACACTATTCATTTTAAATCGTGTTAGCATTAAATTGAAAATACAACCACACATTCATTTGTGCCGAGCAAACAAATTTAGGCATCAATAAATTATAGTATTATATTAGGTCCTTATGCACTGCAGATATTCTTAATGATGGTAATGAAACTGACACCGTTGCTACTTTTTGATACCGCAGGATACTGTAATACCCTATTACCGCCCCAACCCTAGTTTTTACTTTTTAAAGCAAGATAAATCAGTTTAATGCCATACTGTGGAACATCCTAAACACTGTAAATCAATAACATGAAGCAGGTAGCAGACTCTCTATCAGAAACTTTACATAGTGATAGAAGATTATCACAGCACATTTTTGGACTAAATCCCCAACAATATATGATAGAGTTGAGCGTTTGGGAATTTTCAGCCTGGCAAATCCTTAGATTAATAATGGATGAATCTCCTATTGAGTTGTACAGGCCCCTGCCCTCCATCTGAAATTATGACGTTATGAATCTAGAATGTCATGAACACAACCTATCCGTCTCTCCGTATCACAGCAGGCCGCATGTACACAGCTCAGACAGAAAGTCATTAACATTGAAATAGTTCCACAAGGTCCACAGCAAACACCGTGTGAATACTAAACGCACCCTTGAGGCTCTGAAACCAGCTCGATATTTCTCACTTTTATTTGTGCGAGTCGCTTTTATTTATCTGTTCTGTTGCATTTTTTGTTTTGTTTCTGACCCAAGGCTGGGAAAGATGGAGGAACTCTGAATATCTGCAGTTTATTTCTATTCTGGAGGAGACCAAAAGCAGCAACACAGCATCAAACAAAGTGAGTACGCTTGTTCGTCTGTCAAGTTCGTCAAGTAAATGTAAAGTGTTGTTTATTGAGTTGTCTTACTGAATTCTCTTCTAATAGAATTTGTTTATTTGCAGAAAAAATTACGGTGTTATGACTTTGACTTTGCGTGGCCCGCAGACTTCAGCTGGACGGAGGTTAACAATCCGTAAGTGTTGAACCATATTTTACAAACTGTATAACTAAGTGTTCCCCCCATGCTGAACCCCACCTGCTGGGTGAATCATTGGTGTTGTGGTTAGTGCTCCTGCATTCTTAACGTGGCTCTCACCAGATTTATATGCGTAGCACTCGGACTTGAGTTCTACACATTATTCTTGCTGAGACATTAAACTTTACTTACATCCATTTGAGAAAAAAGCACAGACATGTTTCCTATAGGCCTGTCACGATACATACATTTAAAGATATACTGTGATAATATTAAAATTACTGGTAACACTTTATTTTAGGGTACACTTATTAACATCGATAATTCGTATTTATTCAGCTTTTATTAATGTCTAATTCCCCATAAGCTTATTCTGCTCTTAGTTAGACATTTACAAACACTTTCCTATTAATACACTCCTTATTACTGCTTATTAGTCTGATACTAAGCAATTTTTGTCCATGAATTTTGATTCTAATAAGGTTTTGGTAATAAGCACGTTGTTAAGTATTAGTAGCACAAGAAATGTAGTTTTTACTTATTTGCACTTTACATACATTTTACATACAATTACATACATTTAGCATACTCTTATGTAATAAAACACTCTCTATCCAACTAGTCATGAATTAAGTAAGCTAAATTTACTAAATAAATACTAATGAATGACAATTGAACCATCTACAACTATGCTAATTAGCAGGTAGTTAGATGTTAATAAGTGCACCCTAAAATAAAGTGTTACCAAATGACTTTATGGCACTGACACACTGACAATAATGCAAGATAATCCCAGTAAACCATTTTCATTAAGAGGCCTGAGCTGCATGTTTGCTTTTATGGTTTCAAAACAAAAAATATATTGTTCCAGCTTTCATATACTGAACAATAAGTCGATATATTAATTACTGTGAGAGGCCTGCTTCCCTGTCCGTAAATGCACCAAGCGCTTACCTTGTACACATTTTTCACAAACAAAATAGTTTGTATTTTTGCTAAAATAGGTTGAAATTAAGGCTGTGCAGTTAATTGAATTTTGATCACGATTTCAATTTTGTGTGTCAAACGATCTCCAAACTCATATAATCGAGTTGAAATGCTTCATCAAGTTTATTTTGGGATATTTTTTTCATATAAATAAGTATATTTATTTTATTTTTTAAATATAGAGATTGTAGAACAGCTGGATTTATAGTTTATTTTGAATAAATTTATGTTTTTCTATGCCTTATTTCATGTTACAAGTGTATTTTATCCGTTTTATGTTTTATGTTATGTTTTCTAAGGTACATATTTGTAGTGTATATTTATTTTCACTTTGAAAGTTTTGCGTAAATTATCTATAGCAAAGTGCTTCCGCTCAATTTAATTTCTCTCCAGCGACTAGATCAGAAATTGAAATGCACTAAACGGTTTGCAAGAACCCCGGAAGTGCGAGTCTGAGCACCAGCCAATCACCGAAGAGCTGTGAAGCCATGATTGGGTCCCTTTTGTGGTACAGCACAACAGTAAACAAAGCGATTGAGATGGATGTAGACGAAGCCATACATTTTGTGTTGGCAACGATTCCAGAGATCGAGGATTTAAAGCCGGAACAAAAAGAATGTTTGGCGAATTATATCAAGGGGAAAGACGTTATTGTCCTTCTTCCTTATGTCACGACCAAATAGCAGCGATTGGTTAAATGAAAAAAAAAAATCCCACCTACCATCAAGAGAATGAACCCTAATGAATCAGACTAGTATTAATGCAT
The DNA here is from genome assembly GCF_026225935.1 of Boleophthalmus pectinirostris. Lineage (NCBI taxonomy): Eukaryota > Metazoa > Chordata > Actinopteri > Gobiiformes > Gobiidae > Boleophthalmus > Boleophthalmus pectinirostris. Next base: position 32,228,207 of record NW_026571447.1, on the reverse strand, counting down.
TGTGTAACTAAAAATAATCATCTGAATAATCATAATTTCAATATTGACCAAAATAATCGTGATAATGATTTTTTCCATAATCGAGCAGCCCTAGTTGAAATACATTTCTCGGTCTTTGTTTTGGTTTACTTGGGCGCTTCTCTTTTGGCTTCCACACAAACCTCAGTGCTGCTCTGTGATTGGTCGCCAGCTGCCGGGCGAATTTGAACCTTACAGCGGTCGTCCCCCTCTCACACAACCTACACACACAACACGAACAACAAAGTGTTTTAATTTACTTAACACAATTTTATGGACTTGTAATATTTTATAGAGATGAAAGAATAGCTAAATTAATATTGGTAAAACGCCCATTTGTGGTATGGATTTTTGACTAAAGCACAGACATAAAACTGCTCTCTTTTTGCTATTCATAATAAACAGTACCTTTTAATTACTTGAATTGACTCTGCATTTGACCCATCCTTAAACCAAAGCTGCAGAGGCAAATCTGGTCAAGCGGCCCGTTACTTGGTCAGGACCATCTAGCTAAAGGATTATTTATTGTACCTGTTTGGATTTTGGACAAATATAATACAGTCTGTTCAGAGAATTGTTGCGTGCTCTATGTCTGCAGGTGTTCTAGTTTGATATAGTTCTCCAATAATATCATTACCTCCTGCCAAGACCCTGTCAAAACATTACAAATCTCACTCACGTATTGCCTTTGTTATTTAAATATCATACCTTATAACATAAATGCCACCTTCTCTTATTATCACGTTAACAGAAAACTCTCCAAAGCCGGCGTGTCTCTGCTGAAGCCCGAGCCCAGACTGAGAGGAGCGGCGGACGGTCTGCTCCACTCTGTGCGCACTCTGCCCTGTCACATCATCAGGTGAGTGTTACACTGTACGGGCCCATTAGAGTCACTCACGTACAATATACTCATTATGTCGGCAGCACTGACCTTTACTGCAGCTTCAATACACGGCAGAAACAGAATATCTACACGAATTAAAATTACATGAATTCAGAATGTCAAGTACTTCAGTCTAGTGCGGATTAAAGCTGCACTATGTTACTTTTCCTGGTTGAGGGCCGCTACCTGTTGGTGTCGTGAAGATGTTATTGCTTTGCCGAGAATGTTCTATTACTTACCTAACATTCACTTATCCAATTACACAAGGACGTAGGTTTGGTCTCGGCTTTGGTGGGGACATTATCAGCTAAACCCCTCCAATGAAAACAAAACAACTGATAGGTTACTTGTACACAGAGTCACACTATGCTGAATACTTCAACACTTTACTTTTTCCTTTTTTCAAGTTTTTCAGTTCGCAAAATGTACATGTGTCCATTGTCCTTCTGAGATGATTGTTTAACGGATGACAGCGATGTAGACGTTTGTAGCAGATTTCCGTTTGCTTGTTGGTGTTGAGATATTTGTGAGGGAATGTCCAGACATTTTCCCATGGAATATTGTCAGTAGAGTCGGGGCACGAGTAGGGCTCCGTTTGGGAGGTGCACTTGTGGTGATAGTCGCTCTTTTTCCGCTGCGACTCATTATAAGATAAGTTTAATTGAAGATGAAGCTGAGTAAGTTCCTTTTGAAAAGTTTTTCAAAGTTTGGTGTGTAGCGTCTTCACTCACACCTGCTCAAGCCGCCGTCTTCAGGTGCGGCCCTGTCCTGCCGCTTCCCCAGTTTAGGCTCCTGGCTCCACTAATGACATCACTCTGTGGCAGCCAATGAAACAACGGCAGGAGTAACTCTGTTGTCATATCACTGAATACACCTCAGAACGTCTAATAAACAAAATGTGAACTAATACATGTTAAATTAATACTGTTGAGTTTGGAAAAATGTTGGAATAAATTTATATTTTTGTTTATTAAAATAAAATATTTAGACTTCCCCAAATATTGGTTGTGACATGTCCTCACCGTCCCTATGCAAACCTACGCTCTTGCAATTACAGGTGTTTCTATCACTAAAAATACATAAAAAAAACATAAATTCTTACTCGCCTCTCACAGATATGACCTGAAACTTGGCCTGCAGGTGTCATTTACTTGCTGTAGATGTGTTTAATGCCATGCTGTGGAACATTCCATGCAAAACAATAACATATCCATGGAAACCAACCACCAGAAAAGTCAAACATGTTGGTTTAGATTGCTTTTTTCAAGGTATTTCAGCTTATTTTTTTCTTGTTTAAGCTGTATTATCTGAAGTGACAATATGATTTTTTAAAACTTATGTAGTGTGCCAAATTTGACTAAAATGTCCTCCTCCACAAACTCCATTTTACAGTTTTTTTTGTTTTTATTGTGTTTTTTTTTTCCTGAAATTAAATTATTGTGTAACTTTTCTGGTTTCCACCTGCTTCTGTTGATGGAGATGTTATTGCTTTGTCTGGAATCTTTCACAGAATTGTATTAAATCTTTCTATCTTCAAAGAGAGCAAATCAGACCAAGTTACTAGTCAGATCTGCGGAGTGGCAACCCCGCTCACAGTCAGAATGCCTGTTTTTGTAGGTATTTTTGAGCTATAAAACCACCTAGACATCACCTTGAAATCACCGAAAAATACTCTGAAAATGGTCTAAACATCAGAGCAGCGAACAGACTAAATTACAAAAGCCTATTAAAAAATAAAATCCATATTCTGAATGTAAGCCAAACAAGATTCATTCTGCAGTGTTCTCAGGCTATCCTTCATGTCATCGTGCTATTGTATATGCTTTGTGTTTCAGTTATTTAATCGCCCACTCATTTGGGAGGAGGATGCTGTACCCTGGATCTGTGGGGCTACTACAGAAAGCTGTGAGACCTATGCTCCAGCAAGGCCAGGCCAAGTTAATAGAAGAGGTACAAGGACAATTTTTCCATTCAAACACAACAACAATAGGTCACGTTCAGTTTGATGTCAGTAATTTACGACAGAGCAAGGACTTATCTATGGGTTTCTCAATGATTAAAAAAAAAAAAAAAAGGACTGTTGCCTAGGTGATTAACAATAGGCTCTAGTCACGCTTACGTCACAAACCAGGAAGACGTTTGGAAACATCCCGACTGATTGTGATAAAACCCACTGAAGTAAAATGTCAGTGGTAAAATGAAGACGGCATAGGTATGTTTTGTTCGGAATAATCTTGAATTTGGCGCCTCGTCTCTTGTAATCTCATGTACCCAGTGCGCTCGGAGTTGTGTGTCAGTGGTGAAATTATAAAAACTGAGGTGTGGTTGTAATTGTTGATCAGCCGAACATAACAGAACGCTACAGTGATATGGAGATGAAGAAAACAGGACCATTTTCTAATTTTTTATAGATTTTGTCAGACTTACCGTATTTTCCAGGCTATTAGGCGCTCTGGATTATAAGGCGCACTGTCATTAAATGGTCTATTTTCAAACTTTTTTCACAAATAAACCGCACCGGACTTTAACCGAAACACAAAAGTTAGATGAATCAGTCAAATTTTGTTTGTGGCGTTCACGGTGACTCTGGGCTTTGTTCAGTTGCGGCGTGTAGGGAGGGTGCTGTCTGGGACCACTGGATTGTCGGCGTGTTCGCAGTGACTCAGTTGTTCAGTTGTGTCTAGAAGCGGCACATTGCACTCGCTTTTTCGGTTCGTTCCTCCGTTCCGTTCCTCGTCGGCGTGGAGTGATGAGTGTGGCTGCAGGTGTGTTTCGCTGCGTGGTCGCTATCTGTTCACGTGTGCTGCGGCTTTGTAGTTTACTGAAGTCGTACTGGGACACCCGAGTGGATTCGTGTATGGGGCGCTCTGGATTGTGGGGCGTGCAGTTGTTTTTTGATTGGGTTGGAGGCTTAAGAGCACGCCCTATAGCCCGGAAAATACAGTAAAAAAAAAAGACAACTTCCAGTGTAGTTCCCGACTGACTGATCAAACCCACTGAAGTAAATGTGATCAGTGGCAAAATGAAGACTGCATACGTATGTTCTGTTCAGAATAATCTTGAATTTGGCCCCTCATCTCTTCTAATCGCATGTACCCAGTGCGCTCGGAGTTGTGTGTCAGTGGGGAAATTATGAAATCTGAGGTATGGTTGTAATTGTTGTTTAGCTGAACGTAACGGAACGCTACAATGACATGGAGATGAAGAAAACTGGGACATTTTCTCATTTATACTTATTTACTACCGTGAACAGAGCCCGCCGAAAGTTTTTTTTTTTATTTACATAATGAAATGTACATAACTCTCAATGGGAGATCACATTGCATTACATGTACAATTTAAAAAGTTTACAATACAATACAATAAAACTCAGAGCAAGGCCAGTCTATATAAGCCATTACATTCAGTGCACACATTGCCATTGCGCAGTTTTAAGACTCAGAACATAAATATTTGGAGACATCAACAGAAAGTATTTGTATGTCCTTGTCAGAGTCCTTTAGGAGCGACATAGAAGCAAAAATGACTGTACTTTAGATTTAAACAACAAAAGAGACAGATTTTCCATTTACTTTTATGTATGTGGTATTTACCCATAATTATAATCACACTGCAAATTCTCAATATATTGTTTGGACATTTGTTTATACCATAGAGTATTTGCTCCAAGAGTCTGCTGGAAGTTGTCATCGCGTGTTTCCAAATGTCTTACTGGTTTGTGACGTAAGCGTGAACAGAGCCTATTGAAAACAAAATATTACATCTTTTGAATGGGTCCTTAAAATCTTGCACATAACAGGGAGCTGAATAAAACTCTCAGGGTTCTCTGAAAAATGCTTAAAAATGTTTAACTTCGTAATACTTTTTGCACACTGAAATTCACCCATTATGAGACAGATGAAGGCTTTCTTATGTTATTTTATTTGATCTTGCATTAGCTCTACAAATTTGGCTTATTTTTTGTCAGTTGGAGACGTGTGGAGACACTTTTTTAAATATTCCGTCCTGTCCTTGTATTTGCAGAGGTCACTGGTGCTAGACTAGTGCATGTCAATGTCTTACCCACTCCACAAAACACCCAAAGCAAATCTGTTATTACATCAGACTGTCGATGTAAATGTTTGTGTCGATAGAATAATGTTTGAAATAAAACTAACCTTGCATCGCATGAATCGTCGCATGTTGAGGGACTATTTTCTCAGCAGCAGTGGAATTTTACTTTGCCGGTAAGATAGGTGCTAGGTGATATCACTCCGCTGTTGCCGAGCTTTCTGTCAGGAAGTACAACTCAATGCTGCTGCTGCTCAGACATAAATCCTTCAAATGCAGGATTGGTTTTACTTCTGAAATTATTCTATCGACACAGACCTTCACATCGACAGTCTGGCGTAATAAAAGATTTGCCTCGGGTGCTTTGTGGAGTGGATAAGACTGTTTTTTGACTGGTTGGAATATTTAAAAAAGCGTCTCCACACGTCTCCAACACTCTGGCTCACTAGGAAATGAGGTCGTATGTCCAAAATTCCAGGACTTTCAGCTGACAAAAAAATAAGACAAATTTGTATAGCTAATGCAAGATAAAATAAAATTGCATAAGAAAGCCTTTGTCTGTCTCATAATGGGTGAATTTAAGTGTGTGTGTCAACATTTTTTGGCATTCGGGTGTTTTGTGAAGTGGATAAGATTGTTTTTAGTGGCAGGATAACTATGGCCATTGACATGCACTAGCCTAGCACCAGCGACCTCTGCAAATACAAGTACTGGATGGAATATTTACAAAACTGTCTTCACACGTCTCCAACACTCTGGCTCACTAGGGAATGAGGTCCTATGTCCAAAATTCCTGACTCTCCATTTAAATCTGTAGGTTTAAAGGCGCTGTACCTGATGTTTACTCTTTTTAAAAACATGAAAAACAGAACTAGTTAATTATACACTTTCCTGTGGTCTATTTATTCCTCATTTACTTTATGCATTCTCCGTGATGAGATTATAAGTGCTTTTCACAGCTTTCAGAGACCGGAGCGGCGTTTTGCAGCTATGTTAAAAATAACTAGCATGCTAACCACGCACTTGATTCAGATTTCAGAATGATAAAAAGTGAGGACCTTTCTGTAGCAATTGTATTCTTTGTGCAGCGTCCTTGAGTGTCTAGAAACGCGCCATATAAATAAAATGTTAATGATTATCATAGCGATTAACAATTTCAAACCAAATGAATGGAGAAAAGTCCTCAAAATGTTAAATATAACGAGGAAACTGAAACCCAATGACCTCCATGTGAAATAATTATATTCAGCTTTAGAAGGTTGTCATGAACACCTATTGAATTTCAAGCTGCTATTGAATTCCAGCCATGCCTTTGTTTGTATTTTCACAGTACGATGGGCAGAGGAGCAAGCTGATTGCCTGTGACGGTAATGAAATAGACACCATGTTTGTGGATCGGAGGAGGGACGGAGCCGAGGAGAATGGACAGACTCTGGTACTTGTCTCCTGTGATTTGCAGTTTCTCGTGATAGGGCTTTATTTGTAGTCCGCCCGTACCAGACACTTCACTCAGAGTTTTGTCTTAAACTTCCACAGGTCATCTGCTGTGAGGGGAACGCAGGGTTTTATGAAGTTGGATGCATGAGCACGCCACTCGAAAGTAAGACGTCATGTTTTTGAGAACAGAACCAAGATTTTCTCTCTTGTTAAAATGACTTTTTTCATTTAAATTGTTGTTTTGAATAGTTTTGATTGTATTCATTTTGTTGGTGCGTCTACAGTTTTTGGACTTGAATATTTCTCTTGTTTCAAATGCCAGGTATTATAATCATTTGACTTCTATAATTAACAAAAAAAAAAACGATATAGAAACCAGTCAGGAAAGCCATGGAAATGAGTGTAATAAATGATGAAAGTGTCTAAATAAAGTCTATACAGAGTAAATATAAACTACTTCAAATTACACAAAGCTAAAATTTGAATTTCAATTATTGTTTTATTATTTAGTTTATTCCATTTTGCATTGTACAAACACTACCGGTCAAAAGTTTTAGAACACTCAAATTTTTCTGGTTATTTATTGCAATTCAAGTCGTGCAAGTCCAGCGAAGAGCTTGAAATGGTACTAAGGTAAGAACTGAACAGACAGAGGTTTTTAAAAAAAAAAGATAAAAGATACAAAACATAAGTCCAAGCTCTGCCAAAACCTCAAGAAAAAAGAACAAGATGGTAAGGCTTGAAAACAGACTTAAACCCCATCGAGCTGGTTTGGGATGAACTGGACAGAAGAGTGAAAACCAAGAAACCTACAAGTGTCACACATTTATGGGAACTTCTGCAAAAGACTTGGGAAGAACTTTCTGAAGAATATTTGATTTCTATTGTAAAAAGAATGAGCCACGAGTTTGTTCAGCTGTTATATCTGCCAAAGGTGGACATTTTCATGAATCAAAAATTTAAAATACGTTTTTATCAACAGTAAACATTAAAAAACTGGAAAAAGTGTGGTGCTCTAAAACTTTTGACCGGTAGTGTATATTGTTGTTCTGTCTGCCATTCTGACTCTTGATCTTGTTGAAAACAGGCGGCTACTCCGTACTGGGCTGGAATCACCCAGGTTTTGGAGGAAGCACAGTGAGTTTGCACATTTCTTACATTTTATATTTTTATGCCAGTGCTGTGCTATTTATGAGTTGTTTTTTTTGTGTATTTTGTTTTCCAGGGAGTTCCTTTCCCGCAGAATGAAGCCAACGCCATGGATGTAGTGGTCCAGTTTGCGATACACAAGCTGGGATTCAAGGTGGAGGACATTATCATATATGCGTGGTCTATTGGAGGATTCACAGGTGAGGGAACAGACAGTATCCGTGAGTTTTAGAGTGATGACAAATTCAGTGGTGTAGTGGGGATTTTTTTTAACTAGGGGTACGCGATTTGTGACGAATCTCGCCCACCTACCACCTGGCTACTTCACTTTCAGTATAAACATAAAGGCGCCAGCCAAGTAAAAGTCAGTAATATTTGAGTTTTTTTTGCTCAAAATGATGCAGAATCGTGTTATTAATGTTAACGCCCTTCATAATCACCTACAGAACATAAAAAAAGTCTACAACGCATGTGCCCAGGGCTGAACCAGAACTGGACCAGGAGTACTAAACCAGGTCTAAACCAGGACTAAACCAGGACTAAACCAGGAGGAATAAACCAGGACTGAACCAGGACTAAACCAGGACTGAACCAGGACTGGACCAGTAGTACTAAACCAGGACTACTAAACCAGGACTAAACCGGGAGGACTAAACCGGGAGGACTAAACCGGGAGGACTAAACCGGGAGGACTAAACCGGGAGTGAACTGGGGCTAAACCAGGACTAAACCAGGACTAATCTTGGACTTGAGAGCGAGAGAGCCCATGGAGCAGGGTACCTGCAATGTGGAATCGGGCAAAGGCTGCGCTTAGCCCCGTGGGCACAGAGCTCTACGGTCTACGCGGGTGCACTTCTAGGCCCGTTACTCAGTCTGGGTTCAGTTCTGGTTTAGTCCTGGTTTAGTTCTGGATCAGTCATGTCTCAGGTCACTGTAGGACAGTACTGCAGATATCATGAGCCTATGCAGGTTGTTTTTACCATTGCCAATAACTCCAGTTTGACATGCAAGTTGTAGCTATTTTATATTTGTTTTTAGTTTTTTTTCACGTCGGGAGAAGTGGGTGGGCGGCGTGACCCTGTGTACTACGTCCACTACACCCCTGAACAAATTAACAATGTTTCTGTAGCAATTAACAATTCAAAATATAGTACTATAGCTTTTTAAATGGTGAAATGTCCACAAAATGTCACCAATCGTATGAATAATTAAAACATACATAATAAAACTAGTGACAGTGGGTGGACACTATGGCAGTAATGCGTTTGTGTTACGACCCTATGATAATGACATGTTGTATTCAGTGCTTTTCACACAGCCAGTCCACTTAGCCATCTGCTGGCTCAAATATGTATTAGTATTTTCATATTGAACATCAGAAAAACAAAATAACCAACACAAAAGCAGTGAGGCGTAACGTTAACGAAATGAACATAGAAGCACATTTAAACATTTAGACAATAGCGGAGATGATCCAAACAAAAACTGCCCCACTGCTGCTTTGGAAAATGAACCCTACACCGCAAGTGCTTGAATCGACCGTCCCTCACTGACATGTTTTCTTCCTGATCAGGAAAACCGAGCAGGTCTGTAGTCGACTAAAGAAACTCAACAAAAGACGTGTCCTGCCGATTGATTAGTCCACAAAAAATGGGGCGTGGCTAAAGCACTCAAAACTATAACATATCTCTTTGTATCTTTGTATATTCTCCTGGGACCTGAAGAAAAAGAGTGTATTGTAATATATATTTTGGGGGATTTTCTATTTATTTGGAGGTAAATGAACATCTTAGCATTTAGATTTTGTTAATTTTATTTTTGTTTATAATTTATCACATGTCCTCTGTAATGGACACCCGGGACATTTTGGTGTTAAATCCACGTGAAGTTAACAACCTCACAAAAACAACTTTTTTGATGACCAACATCTCTGACAAGCTTCTACAGTCGTCTCAAAAAGTTTTTAGACTCCCTTTTAATTTTTTTTTTTTTAGGAACCCAGTCCCCCCATTAAGAGCCTATCTCAAAACACTTAACAAATAGACTGGTTAACTCTATGTCCACTATAAAGGACACAAATGAATGGGCCGGGTCTCAGGAGGATAAGACTACTGCCTGGGAGTTCATAAAAGAAAAAAAAATATATAGGAAAAGTACTTAAAAACAACACATTCATATAAAGACTAAGGATGTAAGAATAACCAAAATATTGTGATATCGTATCGTCAGAACTCTCACAATAATATCATGGTCCATCACAATATAAAATGCAAAGTTTTTCACTTAAAAGTATTAAAAAAGAGGGAACTGCATAGAACTTTACATACTTTACTACATAATAAAATAACTGTCATTAAGCACTTTAAATGTTATTTCTTTGGAGTATGGCAGTAATGATTCACACTGAAGACTGAAGGTCATGGTATTTAAAAAGGAAAAAATAGCGCATGTACAATTCTGTTAAACCCTCCAAAAAAACGCAATAACACCACTAATAAAGAATAAATTGTGATTAAACAAGTTTTAATCTACCTTTTTTGTATTAAATAAATCCTTATAATCGAAATGAAATAATTAGTTGACTACGGTAACATACATTTTGATCGACTAAGACACCATCGACCAATTAATTGACTAAATGACCAAAGGACTAGAGCACTAGACCCTAAATGGCCCTAGACCACTATACACATACAGTATAACTAAAATAACATATGCTGACAGAGATCAAATTGAGTTTAACGTTTACATTTAGCCCACCCCCTGGTAAAAGTATGTAAATTCCTTCATTAATCCGAGTTTCCTGTTGCAGCCACTTGGGCGGCCATGTCCTACCCAGAGATCCAGTCTTTGGTTCTGGACGCTTCGTTTGACGACCTGCTGCCTCTCGCTCTGAAGGTCATGCCCGACAGCTGGAGTGAGTGCTGGAAATGTACCGAGAAAACACCAATCTGAGTACATTTTGACTAGAGTTTTGGAGTTTTTCATCATTCACAGACCAATTAAATCAATGACTCATAATTTCTTAAAACTGTAATTAAAGCTACAGTATGTAATTTTTCAGCCAGTAAATAGACTAAAATAAAAGCATAGTTTGAGCGCCTGGGAAAGTGCTACATAAAACAAATGCATTATTGTTAATATCATAGTAGTGGAGTTTATGAGTAAAAACAGCTTTTTGGGACAAAATCACAGCACCACACGCTGTCTGCATCCAATAATGAAATAGTATAAAGTTGTTTTTATTTCGATTTGGATGCTTTTATTACTCTAAAAACATAGAAAAACATGTGTCCTACTGTGAGCAAGCTTTCATTTCCACAAACATGACTCTTATTTGGCCTGGAGGACGGTCTCTTCCTCTTGCCGTTTGTTGAAAATGTTGTTCCTTTGGCTATTACCTTTCACAGAATGGCATGGAGAATGTTCCGAAGTATGGCTTTAACTTTACATTTTCATAGAATCATACAGATGACATGCCACCTCCAGAAAAGTTATTTTTGTGTTCGTTTTTGAGTCCATTTTTGAGTGTTGTCTTGTCAAAATGTACTCATATCAAGATAAATACACTACTGTTAGCTATTTTAACTTGACTCAATCAGATAAAAATGTTATTTCTTGAATGTTTTTATGAAAATGTTTCTTCTCCTTTCCTTTCAGGGCCTCTAGTGCAGTACACAGTGAGGACGTACATGAATCTGAACAATGCAGAGCAGCTCCTCAAGTGGGTCTCATGTTTTATGCAAGAAAGAATTACAATTATCTTTTATATTTTATTCATTTGTAGCTTGTGTGTTTGTCTGCAGATACCAAGGACCAGTTTTATTTATTCGGAGGACGAGAGACGAGATCATCACAACAACGTAAGTCACACATAAGGATAAATATTTTTACTTTTCACTCAATGTAAAATGCATCAACCTGACACACTGTATTTGCCGCAACTGTTGCTGTTTATCTTAACAAATATGGATTCAATGCACATTTCAAACACCCAAAATTGATTACACTTCGCTGCTACACTAATAAACTACACTTTTTCCCATTGTGGACAGTGTTTGCAGAGAAAATGCTATGACTGAAATAACTGGGGCCTTTACAATTGAGTTACAATAGTGATTTAGATTCAGTTGAAGCTGCATTAGTAACCCATATAGACAGACCTTTGCAACATTGCATACATAATCAATGCAAATTATTCACACAATCAACACATCTACTCGTGGGACAGAGAATGGAGAAGCTGTTATTTTATTCTCAAATTAAAGCTGCTGTTCTTAGAAGCCTGATTCATCAGCCGGTTTCACTTTGTAGAAACTCGTAGCGTTAGGATTCGATTGCTCAATGGTAGGCAGGTACTTTTTTAATTTAACCAATCTCTGCTATTTGGTTGTGACGTATGTAATGCACCGCCAACAGGGTTAAATGGTATATTAAGCTTTTCCCAAATCCCGTGGGAAGAAGGGCAATAACATCTTTCTCCTTGATAAAATTCACCAAACATTCTCTTTGTTTCGGCTTTAAATCTTTGATCTTGGGAATCGTTGCCAACACAGAATGTATGGCTCTTCGCTGATTGCCTGGTGCCCGAACTTGCACTTCCAGAGTTTTTGCAAACCGTCTAGTGCAGGGATCTCCAACCAGTAGCTCTCCACCTCCTCGTAGTAGCTCGCCAAAGGATCTCCAAATTATACATACTGCGCTGAATAACTCAAATTTGCTTGATTAAATGCCTATTTCCATTGTAAATGTGTCATTTTGATGTCTAATCTTGTGCACTGATTACTGGATAATGGGCTATGTTTTATAGACATCTACGACTTGTCCATGGCCCTTATATTTACTAAATGTCTAGTGGCCACTAAAATTAGTAGCTCTAGCATTTTCATTTACAAAAAGTAGCTCACAGGAGGAAAAAGGTTGGAGACCCCGGTGAAGTGTATTCTGATTCCTGACCTAGTCGCTGGAGAGAAATGCAATTGAGGGGAGGCACTAGGTGGCGCCAGCCTGGCTTGTACCTTAGAGTGTAAGGATTAAATGGGACAACAGCAGATAGGAGAATGTATGTTTGGTATGCTGCTAGTTACATTTTTACGTGTAACTACACTGTTTTCCAGCAATTTTCCTATAAAAATGGTTGATTTTGCATTAATTCTCGTGCAGTCTTGTGGGTGCAGTTTGGGTCAGATATGTGGTTAGATCATAATATTTTTCTGTTTCATATGTTCTATTAATTATTGCACATTCCCTAAGCCTATGTGCAGTTTTAGTTATAATTATTGCACATTCCCTAAGCCTATGTGCAGTTTTGATTGCACATTCCCTAAGCCTATGTGCAGTTTTAGTTATAATTATTGCACATTCCCTAAGCCTATGTGCAGTTTTGATTGCACATTCCCTAAGCCTATGTGCAGTTTTAGTTATAATTATTGCACATTCCCTTAGCCTATGTGCAGATTTAATTATTGCACATTCCTTAAGCCTATGTGTAGCTTTAATGGCACATTCCCTACACCTATGTGCAGTTTTGATTGCACAATCCCTAAGCCTTTTATAATTTTTTTTTAACTGCATTATCTGAGTTTAGCAGTTTAACAGCTAGTGGCACAAAAGAATGTTTGAATCTGTTCAGTTTACAGTTTGGGACCCTGTACCTTCTGCCTGATGGCATCAACTCAAACTGACTGTGAAGAACATGGGTTGGGTCATTGATCACCTTCCTGCTGAGCTTCCTAACAATCTCCTCAAAAATTTGGTGAAGTGAGCTTGGGGCCACACCCATTATTTTACCTGCTATTTTAGTCAAGGTAAAAATCTGTGCTTTACGTTTGACTGAGAGGTTACCAAACCATGTTGACATGCCATAGCGTAAGATAGATTCTATGCATTCTATGCATTACATTGGTGTCAACTCCATGTAACCTAAGCCGTCTTAAAAAATAGAGACGCTGGCTGATTCTTGAGCAGACAGACTGTACCTGCTGGCTCCATTGGAGCTGAGAATCAAATAACACACCCAAGTACTTATAACATGTCACCTGCTCTATGTCCCTCCCCCTAGTATTAGTACTCCACATACAGTCCTCTTGTTAAAGGTCTTATATTATACAAAACTGACTCTTGTGAGCTTTTTTAGTTATGTTACAATGTTGTTCTCTCATCAAAAACACACCTGTGGTTTTGCTTTGTTTCATTCGCACATGTTTAAGAAACCTTTTATTATTAGTCTGTCTACATTTCCAAGGCTTAAAATGCTCTGTTTGTGATGTCATGTTGTGGTAATTTTTTTAAGTTAACAGCTCATTTTACTTTTGTTCAGTGGGGCTCTTAAATATGCAGGGTTTGTCTGTCTGTGTGACTGAAACAAAACACAAGTCCATATCAAAATATTTTTTAATGAGAGAACAGTATAACTTAGATCATGCATATACAATAAATAGGGTGAGTACTTCTCTCAAACAGAAAATACCCTGTTCCAACTTGTGATGTCATGTGGCAAGACAGGAGGTACTCCCAGAGTCATGGAAATCTTGGAAAAGTCATGGAAATTTGAAAATGGCATTTTACAGGCCTGGCAAAGTCATGGAATTTTAGTATCTCTTTCACATAACTACCGTATTTTCTGGGCTCCAACCACAACAACAAAACCACAACAACAAAAAACAAAAAAAACAAAAAAAAAAACAACAACAAAAAAACAACAAAACCACAACAACAAAAAACGACTGCGCGCCACAAATCACACGATTATACACGAATCCACTCAGGTGTCCCAGCACGACTTCAGTAAACTACAAAGCCGCACCACATGCAAACACGCATGGAGCAGACAGTGACCGCGCAGCGAAAAACACCCACAGCCACACTCATCATTCCACACGAACGAGGAACGGAACAGAGGAACGAACCGAAAAAGCGAGTGCAATGTGCCACTTCTAGACACAACTGAACAACTGAGTCACTGCGAACATTCCGACAATCCAGCGGTCCCAGACAGCACCCTCCCTACACGCCACAACTGAACAAAGCCCAGAGTCACCGTGAACGTGACAAACAAAGTCCAACTGACCCGTCGAACTGTTGTGTTTCATTTAAAGTCCGGTGCGGTTTATTCGTGAGAAAAGTTTGAAAATAGACCGTTCAATGACAGTGCACTTTAAAATCCAGAGCACCTAATAGTACGGAAAATACAGTACAGCGTTCTGTTAAGTTCTCATTAGGCTATTATGATTATTTCCAAATGTCTGTGCCTTTTGTTTAAAAGAGACAACAATAAATGCACTGACGGTATTTTGAATGTTAAAAAAAACCACACCGTAAGGTGAGTGGAAATAGTTTACATTTCAGATTTAGCCCAAAAAGAATGTATCAATTCTACACTAGTCATGGAAAATTCACTTTAGGTCTTGAAAAAGTCTTGGAAAAGTTTTAAAATTTCGTCAGTGAAAAAGAGTGGGAACCCTGTACTCCACTGTGTTTTTAAATCCCATACACCTTCACTAGAATTATTCATAAAAGGTAAAAGGAAGCTGAAACAGAAACAAAACACAACTCCAGGTATGATTTTGAGGAGGTATTCTAATATGGTTTAAAGCTCGCAGGTTTTCGTATAATTTTGTCTAATATTGGACCTTTAAGCTTTGGATAAGTATATTTTATATTTTGCCAACTCACCTCATTTTGGAGGTGAACACAAATATTTGTATTCACTGCAGCAACTCGTGAAAATGTCACACCTGCAGCATCAGCGCCTCCAAAGTTCACAAAACACAACAGGCTCTAATTAATGGTTGTCATGGCGATTATTTCTCTCCTTTTCAGTTCATTGTATTTCCAAAAGGCATTGTTAGGAAGGCAGAAGTTAGGAAAGCAGGTTTTAATATTTAATTTTGCTTGCTATACCAGGTAATGTTAATTTGTAAACTAAATTCTAACATAAATTACAGTTGAGTTGAGAAAATAATCAATTGCCAGAATAGAGTGCTGTTCAGTACACAGAATACTAATTGGTACTGCAATTACTTCATTATAGCAGACTGTATTGATCTGGTCATATTGAAAATATATAAAATAAAACAAATTTTAACCTTTACTGAATAGTCTTGTATTTTATTTTAATCAAAAAGTGCAGGTAAGGTAAATAAATATAAATTGTACCATACATTTGAGTTGTTAAAAGAATCAATACCAAGATTTTAATTGGGCCAAAACTCTTGTACCTCAGTGTACTCTGGGATTATTATTTGACAAAGAAAATAAAATTATAAGAAAAGACACTTGTATTGCTGGAACAATGTCTAAAATATTGGTGGAAAATAAAGTTTGGTCCATCAAAATTGTGTGCCGTCATCAATATGAAACTTTCTAAAATATAACTCTGTACTTCTTGTAATTTCTACCATATTTTTCAACTTTTTTACGACAATTGCTTCTTGGTTGGTGTAAAACTATCATTTATATTTACAACAGGTATTATCCCACCAAATTAAGTAGAAATAAGGGAATTATTAGAGTCCACGTGATAAAATGAATACAATTTTTTTGTGCTGAAAATTGCTTCAGGTCTATATTTTGTACAATTATAATAACAATATAGAGATGGTAAAGGAGACAGCAGTTTACTATAATAATTATTAATAAACCAAACAATAGTATTAAGCTTTTTCCTCAGTTGAAATCAAGTTTTACATTATTACTATGGCAACACTAATAATATTCAATTTTTTTTTTATGTTACAGGGGTCCAGAAGACATCATGTCCAACAGAGGCAATGACCTGCTGCTCAAACTCTTGCAGTACAGGTTCGTTTTTACAGAATATAGATTAAAAAACTATATGAATTATGTTTATATTTACTTTCATTGTTTCTTTTCATGTCCAGGTATCCTAAAATAATGACAGACGAAAGCATCAGAGTTGTACGGCAGTGGCTCGGCGCGTACAATTACTTAGAAGAAAGTAAGTGAAATTTAAATTGTTGGTCTCTCTGGATATAATAGAGCTGAATAGAGCTTGTTTATGGAAAAAAGAAGCAATTATTTTGGGTTGTAATTGAAAATGTTTTTTATTTTTATAACAATTATTAAAAAGTAAAAAGTTAGATGTAGACATTACAAAGGCCCTTATCATTCAGAACAGAATTTAATTATAGAAATGGGTCAATCAAGAAAAATGTAACTACCGGTCAAAAGTTTGAGAACACCACACTTTTTTTAGTTTTTTAGTTTTTTTACTGTTGACCAAAACGTATTCTAAACTTTTGATTCCTAAAAGTGTCCACCTTCAGCTGAACACGCTCGTGGCTCGTTCTTTTTACAATAGAAATCAAATATTATTCATAAAGTTCTTCCCAAGTCTGTTGCAGAAGTTCCCATAAATGTGTGGCACTTGTGAGTTGCTTGTAGGGATGTATCGATATCCAAGTCTCATGATACGATATCGTCACGGTATGAACCTAAAGGTACGATATTTATTGCAATATCGTGGAAAAGCTCACGATATGGTGGGGAGGCTCACGATTAGGGATGTAACAAAATCCAAATCTTTCAGTAGAATATTTTCACGATATACATCTCACGGTATTATATTTATTACGATATTTTGTGGAGACTAAACAGCTAAAACTGTTAACATGCGACTTTTTCTTCTTAAAATGCCTTGATAAGACTTAATTCAAAGAACTAAGACTTAAAAGTGCTTACAACTGTTGTTTCTTCATGCAGTCTGCACTGAAATGGAGCAAAGGATCATGGTCTTTGCAAAGAGACTTGTAATTCAATATATTGTGATGGTTCACGATATTATTGTGAGAACTTTGACGATATTTCCGTTATTGTTATATCCCTAGTTGCTTGGTTTTCACTCTTCTGCCCATGTTCATCCCAAAGCAGCTCAATGGGGTTTAAGTCTGGAGACTGTGCTGGACACTCCATGTTTTCAAGCTTATTCTTTTTGTTCTTTTTTCCTGAGGTAGTTTTGGCAGAGCTTGGGCTTATTTATTTATTTATTTACTTACACTTCTGGCTGTTCAGTTCTTGCCTTTGTACCATTTCAAGCTCTTCGTTGGACTTGCACGACTTGAATTGCAATAGATAACTGGAAAAATGAGGATGTTCTAAAACTTTTGACCAGTAGCGTACATAAAGAAATAAATAAAGGCCCTGTACCAAAACTTTTCCATGTATTTGAGCAAAATATCTTGCCCCAGTATGTCAAGTTTTTATAGTCCAATAACAAAGGGCACATTCAGATGCTTGTTGTTAGTTTTACTGTTGCTAACAAAACTCCACTCTTGTCTGTGAAAGTTGTGAAAAGTGCTTATAAACTCATTGTAGTGAATAATTAGTCAGTGAGGAGTAACTCTGGATCACCTCACAGTTTAAAAATGAACTAATTCTGTTCGTCTTGTTTTTAAGACTAGATTAAATTGACTCTTGTGAGTTTTAAGCCATGTTAAAGTGTTGCTATCTCCTCAAAAACAAACCCGGAGTTTAATTGATTAGTCGATTTAAGTGATTAATCCTGCATTATAGGCTGTCTGTATCTCCAAAGCTCACAATGCTCTGAAATAGATGTAGTTAGAGCGTCCGCTGGATCACCGCTGAAGTGAAATAATGATTATCAGGTGCTCTTTGGAGATCCCAAGTGGGCAAATAACTTACCGGATGAAAAAGGAGATCTGAGGTACTCCGATACTTTGCTAGTATTTTATTTCATGTCAAAACCCAAAGCCTCAAAATGTCCTGTTCCACCTTGTGATGTCATGAAGCAATAGTTTTCAGCTGTTACCTTTTACCTTTTGTTTGGGCAGTATATCCAAATGATTCTAGTGATGGTGTATCATATTAGCCTGATTCATCAGCTGGTTTCACTTCTTGGAAACTGTCTGACCTCACAGCATTAAGATTTGTTCGCTCGACGGAAGATGGATACTTTTTGTTATTTAACCAGTCACGTTTATTTGGTCGTGATGTATGTAATGTGCCACTAACGGGGTTAACTGGTATATTAAGCTTTTCCCAAATCCCATAGGAAGAAGGACAATAACGTCTTTCCCCTTGATAAAATTCACCAAACATTCTCTTTTACTCTGGCTTTAAATCCTTGATCTTGGGAATCATTGATAACACAGAATGTATGGCACTTCGCTAGGGATGTAAGAATAACTGAAATATCGTGATATCGTATCGTCAAATTTCTCACAATAATATCGTGGACCATCACAATATAATATATCAAGAGTTATGGTGCAGCAATAGAAAAAGATAGAGGGAACTACATAGACCATGATCCTTTGCTCCATTTCAGTGCAGAAGAAATAACAGTTCTAAGCACTTTTAAGTCTTTGGATTAAGTCTTGTCAAGGCATTTTAAGAGTATTAACAGGTTTAGCTGTTTAACCTCCACAAAATATCACAATAAATATCGTACCGTGAGATGTGTATCGTGAAAATATTGTACCTAGAGATTTGGATATTGTTACATCCCTAATCGTGAGCCTCCCCACCATATCGTGAGCTTTCCCACGATATCGCAATAAATATAAATATCGTACTGTGAGGTTCATACCGGGACAATATCGTATTGTGAGACTTGGATATTGTTACACCCCTACTCTTCGCTGATTGGCTGGTGCCCGAACTCGCACATCCGATGTTTTTGCGAACCGTCTAGTGTGTATTGTCCAATTCCTGACCTAGTTACTGGAGAGAAATTAAATTGAGCGGAGGCACTAGGTCGCACCAGCCTGGCTAGTATCATATGACATCACAAGGTGGAACAGAGTGTTTTCTGTTTGAGAGAAGAACCTATAAAATATGCAGGGTTTGTGTGTTAAACGTGTGTACATGGAACAAAACAAACTCCAGGTCTGTTTGTGATGAGAAAACAACAGAAAATAGCGTAATATAATGTCAGATTGTTGTGAAATGCACAGCTCTGTGAAATGTCTCCAAATGACATTTTCTCGTTGCAGTGTCCATGTACAGCAGATATGAAGTGGATGACGATTGGTGCATTTCGGTGCTGCAGTCCTATCAGACAGAGAGGGATGTACTGTTCCCATGGAGTGTTGGTAAGGCTTATTAACTTCATAGCGCGTAGGACAGGTTTTATTATTCAAATTTTGACTTTATTGGATGGGATAATACCTATTGTAAATATAGAAGGTATTTTTACATCTACCAAGTGTCAGAAAATGAAGAAAAAGTTAAAAATGACAGGGAGAGCAGAACAGAACACATTTACGAAAGTATTTTAAACTGAATTCAGTACAATTAAGGTGTTCTCATTCAACAACTACATTTATTAACAACTAAATTATACCTGATTAAGAGCACAGAGGGAGCAGGGGGAATAGGATAGAGATATTTCATGTCATTGTGTTAGATTGCAGTGTTTATGCTATTTTTGTATTCTATGTTTTGTCTGTCTCAGGGACTGCAGATGGAAATTAGCTGCCAGAGCGCCAGTCTTGTACAAAGCATCTCCTCAGTGTTTGTTTGATTAATGCTCCTGTAAATGGTCCCTGAAACATAAACAAATTAATAGTTTCTGTGTACATTAGAGGAGTTTTGGCCCACCGTACTTCATGGTTGCTAGGAAACAGTTATTGAATTTTAATATCATGGGTTTACAAACGGGAACTAAATGCTGGGTATAAAATTTGTTACATTTTTAGCAAGATCCTAAATATAGTGATCTTAACTGTTTTAGTAAGGTGAGCGCCGTAAAAAGGGGCAATTATGCAGAATCGACTTTTTGGAGCTTTGTACCATGTGTACTGCAAAAAAGCTTGGCCAAAATTTAAGATATAAACACTTAAATCTATCAGAAAATGACTTAAAAGTTGTGAAATTATCTGTCCACGCAGCAAGATCATTTTACTATCTTAAAATAAACTACCTCTAGACTAAAATGAATCCAATTTAGAACTAATAAGTAGATAATAAATCTGAAAACAAGATGAGTAACCTGATATAAGTTTTAAAATCTTGGCCAGATCAGAGAAATTTGCAGTGTAATAACGTTCCCTCATCAAAAATCTCATGCCCAAAGTGGTTTTATGTAATCCATGCAAGTTTGAGTAATTTAGCGATCTCTCCCGAGCCCTATTTGGACTTTCCATACAGTTTTACATGAATATAAAAAAAGCGTGATACAAAATGAAACACTACAACTTCACAAACCTGATGCGATGTGCAGTAGTTTAGTCATGATAGAGCTCTGAAGGGAGAGCACAGAGATCGGGGACTCAGAACGTAAAAAAACGAAACTGAAACTTATTAAACATGTTAACAGACAGTAAAAGGTGTTTGTTTTGGATTAAAATCAGTATTAAACCTGGGTTAGTCTTGGTTTTGTTCTTTCTTAGTACTTTTGTGTTCATATTTGCCCCAGCTTCCTTTCACAGATTTTTCTGTACACATGTATTGAGGGTTTAGCGCTGGTTTGCTTCTGACTCAGTCCTGGTTTAGTCCTGGTCGTCTGAAAAGTTCTGGAAACACCACCATAGAAGTAAAATACCCCTCTTTAATGTAAATTAATTAAGTGTTGCTCGTGTTTCCAGGTGAGGACATGACTCCAGACGGTAGACGGCAGCTGGCTCTTTTCTTGGTAAGAATGTTGTTTTAAAAATATCGTATTTTCCGGACTATAAGTCGCTCCGGAGTATAAGTTGCACCAGCCAAAAAATGTGTAATGAAGAAGAAAAAAACATATATAAGTCGCACTTTTTGGGGAAATGTATTTTAGAAAATCAGAGAACAGGATCCGACATTTCATCTTGAAAGACAAGTCCTAGTAAAAACAATAGAACAGAGAACAACAGACTGAATAGGCGTTAATATGTTAATATCACATATGAACAGTTATTCCAATAATTATAACATAAACAACAGAACATAAGTTTACCAAACTTACGATCTCACTCCAAATCACTAAATCCACTGAATTCTTCATCCTTGGTGTCACTTCTGAGCAACCTCCAGAGATAAACAAGAGATCCAGCTGTCGTCAGACTCAGCATCAGTTCTAGTTGGAATTATTCTGGCCTTTCTGAATCCCGACAGGATGGTTTCAATTGTCACTGAAGTCCAGGCTTTGTCGATCCATTCAATGACTTCAGGAAAGTTCCATGGTGCACCCTCCCGGTTACCGTGAAGCTGTGTTCTCCATGCCCGCTTTCCTCCAGTCCCTCACAAGTTTCTCGCTCACTCCAAACTTTCTTCCTGCTGCTCGATTACTGTTTTCAGCTGCATATTTGACTACTTAAAGCAAGACAGCGGTTTTTTCTACAGGAGAGATGGGCAGTAGAGAGCAAAGTGACAGTGGTACAGGAGTAATAGTAGTACTAGATACTGACACATGAGCCTAAAGCCTCTCGCGACTGTCAGTGTGATAATTTTAATATATAAGTCGCAGGAAACACCCAAACCACGAAAAAAGTGCGACTTATAGTCCAAAAAATACAGTACATTTTAATGAGTATTTTATTTTTCTTCTATTAACTTAAAGGTAGCAGAATGTACTTTATATCTGTGAGTTAAATAGTGTCTAAACATTTTGCCTTGGGACACACAGATGCTATTTTCGGGTCAGATCTGGCTTTCAACCAAGAACCTTTCATTCATTTATAAGACGGCCACTTTACCACCTGAGCCACATCACTCAGAGTGTTGTGCTTTTTCTATATGGTAATGTCGGCTGTTGCCTTTCGGATACTGAAGTCAGAATTTAAATCCCTTTCTTCAACAGCCTCGACTTATATTTTCTCTTCTAGTGTCATGATACAAAACCTTCAAACTCGATTTTGAATTTAAGAAACCGATTCAATGCTCAATACAGATACCACGATAAGGATGAAAAAACACTCTTTCCTTAGAATCCATGTATCATTTGTTCTTTTGTTTTTCAATATAAAACCAAAAATAAAGAAAAAGAAGAAACAACTATTTTCTTCATTATTTGTCTCCATTTGATTTTTAAATGAATAATGGAAAAAACGGATAACAGCCGTTTCCAATTTCCGTGACTTAAACTACTATGCTGGACTGGACTAGGACTGGACCAGGACTAAAACAGGACTGAACCAGGATTAAACCAGGACTAAACCAGGACTGAACCAGGATTAAACCAGGACTAAACCAGGACTAAACCAGGACTAGACCAAGACTAAACCAGGACTGAACCAGGACTGAACCAGGACTAAAACAGGACTGAACCAGGACTGAACCAGGACTAAAGCAGGACTAAACCAAAACTAAACTAGGACTGAAACAGGACTGAAACAGGACCGAACCAGGACTAAACCAGGACTAAACCAGTGTAGACTGTCATGTGATCGGGACTGAGACTGGGACCAGACCGAGACTGGGACCAGACCGGGACTGAGAATGGGACCAGGACTGAGACCAGGACTGAGACCGGTTTAGTCCTGTTTCAGTCCTGTTTTTGTGATGGTTTAGTCCTGTTTTAGTCCTGGTTCGGTCCTGTTTTAGTCCTGGTTCGGTCCTGTTGTAGTCCTGGTACGGTTCCGGTCCTGGTTCGGTTCCGGTCCTGGTTCAGTCCTGTTTTAGCTCTGTTTTAGTCCTGGTTCAGTCCTGTTTTAGTCCTGGTTCGATCCTGGTTCAGTCCTGGTTCAGTCCTGCGTTAGTCCTGGTTTAGTCCTGTTTCGTTCCAGCATCACAGTTTAAGTCACAGTTTAAGTTTTTTTTTTTTTTTTTTTGGTTTTGGAGACAAATAATAAAGAAAATAGTTGTTTTTTTAATGATACACGGACTCTTTAAACAACAGAATGTAATTTTCAACATTAAATAATAGCACTTTCTTTTATATTACCATATGGTCTTATATTTGTGTAATCCATACTCAACCTCTTCATTTCAAATATTCAAAACAAATTCAATATTATCTTTGTTTTACCGCCGCCTCTGCTTATTGCATTATTCATGTTCGACCACCTACAATTACTCTCACAACACGCTCTCTTTGGCGCGGTGGCAGGTGACGTGTCTTGCCCAAGGACACAAAAACATATTTAATAATGCATCAGTCTTTTATAGCCCAGCGCTTTTTCAGACACTCAACGTCGCTTTACGATTTTATGCTTTATTCATTCATCCAGACTGGGGGTGTCAAAAGTGTCGGAAATCAGAGACTAATCGATTCTAAAACTGGTATCGAAGCGAAGATTCTCATTTAAGCAAGAACTGATACTGAAAAGAAAACTGTAACGTTCCTAAAAAAAACTGTTTTCATCTCGAGTTTTATCAAAAAGTCAGGATTTTGACAGTATTGATACTTTGTAAATTTAGTCCTGGTCCAGTCCTGGTCCAGTCCTCAGTCCTGGTTTAGTCCTCTTTCAGTCCTAGTTCAGTCCTGGTGTAATCCTGGTTCAATCCTGGTTCAATCCTGGTTTTGACCTGGTCCAGCCCTGGTGTAGTCCTGGTGTAGTCCTGGTGTAGTCCTGGTGTAGTCCTGGTGTAGTCCTGGCCAGTCCTGGGCCAGTCCTGGGCCAGTCCTGGGCCAGTCCTGGGCCAGTCCTGGTTTAGACCTGGTTTAGACCTGGTCCAGTCCTAATTTAGTCCTGATTTACTCCTGGTCCAGTCCTGGTTTAGTCCTGATCCAGGCCTGGTCCAGACCTCCTTTAGACCTGATCCAGGCCTGGTCCAGACCTGGTTTAGACCTGGTTTAGTCCTGGTGATCGGCTCGACGGCTGCGGCATATATATATTTACACTCCCCTAATGACACGTTTAGTCCTGGTCCAGTCCTGGTTTAATCCTGGTTTAATCCTGGTTTAATCCTGGTTTAATCCTGGTTTAATCCTGGTTCAGGCCTGGTTCAGTCCTGGTTCAGGCCTGGTTCAGTCCTGGTTCAGTCCTGGTTTAGTTCTAGTCCAGTCCTGGTTTAGTCCTGGTTTAGTTCTAGTCCAGTCCTGGTTCAGTCCTGGTTTAGTTCTAGTCCAGTCCTGGTTTAGTCCTGGTTGTAATATGAGTGGAATTTCAAGTGATCTGATTTGTGCAGCTAAATCAGTTCTTTCAGGTGAGACCGTGTTAATCAAAACTCAGGATTAAAGTCTAACAGAGCAGTGCCGACAGTTAGCGTCACACCCACAGGAAGTGTTGATGGCATCAGCTGCAAAGTCACAGTCGCTCGCTCACACACTTTATTCACACTGTGTGCAAGGTGCGTGAAGTGTCTTGCCTAAAGACACAAGAGAACACTTCTAATTGACATCCTTTTCTCCAGTAAACCCCATTTTGTAGTCCTGGTTCAGTCCTGGTTCAGTCCTGGTTCAGGCCTGGTTTAGGCCTGGTCCAGTCCTGGTTTAGACCTGGTCCAATTCTGGTGTAGTCCTGGTATAGTCCTGATGTAGACCTGGTGTAGTCGCGGTATAGTTCTGGTTTAGACCTGGTCCAGTCCTGGTCCAGTCCTGGTCCAGACCTAGTTTAGACCTAGTTTAGACCTAGTTTAGACCTGGTTTAGACCTGGTTTAGACCTGGTTTAGACCTGGTTTAGACCTAGTTTAGACCTAGTTTAGACCTGGTTCAGTCCTGGTTCAGTCCTGGTTCAGTCCTGGTTCAGTCCTGGTACAGTCCTGGTTTAGACCTGGTCCAATTCTGGTGTAGTCCTGGTGTAGTCCTGGTGTAGTCCTGGTGTAGTCCAGTCCAGTCCTCCTGGTCCAGTCCTGGTTTAGACCTGGTTTAGACCTGGTCCAGTCCTGGTGTAGTCCTGGTTTAGACCTAGTTTAGACCTAGTTTAGACCTGGTTCAGACCTGGTTTAGTCCTGTTTTAGTCCTGGCGGTCAGCTCAGTGGCTGCGGCGTGAGTGTTGATGACATGAGCTGCAAAGTCACCGTCAGTCACTTACACACTTTATTCACACTGTGTGCACGGTGGGCGAAGTGTCTTGCCTAAGGACACAAGAGAACACTTCTAATCGACATCCCTTTCTCCGGTAAACCCCATTTAAACAATTTGATCCTTCCTTACTCCCTCCGCGATCCGGGAGGGGAGCAGAAAGCCTCAGCTATTC
The DNA here is from genome assembly GCF_026225935.1 of Boleophthalmus pectinirostris. NCBI lineage: Eukaryota > Metazoa > Chordata > Actinopteri > Gobiiformes > Gobiidae > Boleophthalmus > Boleophthalmus pectinirostris. Next base: position 32,202,634 of record NW_026571447.1, on the reverse strand, counting down.
TTAGACGTCATTATCGCAGAGGAACACTTTCGCCGTTGCCGTAGTAACCGCCTCACCTGCGCTCTCAGGTTGACTGGAGTAATATATTTCGCCGAGCTCCCCCTTATTGAAGTCATTTAACACCAAACAAGTGGAGTGCCATCAATTACAGCTAATGCTATGCTTTTCCTCCCCTGGTAATGCCTCCTGGATTGGGCTTTGTTTTCGCCCCGTGTTTCCCCCTTAAGAGATGCGTGTGGGTAAGAGACGGGGGTAGAGGCGGCCTAATAAAATCAAGTGCTGGGCCTTTTCGTTTCACTGGTCCCAGAGATCAAACAAGTGCTTAAAGTTGCGCTGAGTAACTTTTTTTGTTGTTGTTGGAGATGATACTTCTTAAACTGAGCTGGAAAAAGTATGGCAATATGGCACCGTTCTAGGGCGGCATATCGTTAAGAAGTTGCTGATACGATACATACCTTGATACATAGGCCACGATACGATACATACCTCGATACATAGGCCACGATACGATACATACCGATACGATACATAGCCACGATACGATACATACATACCTTGATACATAGGCGATACATACGATACGATACATACCTCGATACATACATACGATACCACGATACATACGATACATATACGATACCACGATACGATACATACCTCGATACATAGGCCACGATACGATACATAGATACATACCCTCGATACATACATAGATACCCATACGATACGATACATACATACCATACGATACATAGCCACGATACGATACATACGATACGATACATACGCCACGATACGATACATACCTCGATACATAGGCCACGATACGATACATACGATACATACATACTCGATACATAGACCACGATACGATACATACATACCTCGATACATAGCCCACGATACATACCTCGATACATACCACGATACGATACATACCTCGATACATAGGCCACGATACGATACATACCTACCTACGATACATAGCCACGATACGATACATACGATACATAGCCACGATACGATACATACCTTGATACATAGGCCACGATACGATACATACCTCGATACATAGTACATACGACGACGATACGATACATAGATACGATACATACGATACGATACATACGATACATAGATACATAGGCCACGATACGATACATACCTCGATACATACATAGGCCATACGATACGATACCTCGATACATAGCCACGATACGATACATACCACGATACGATACATACCTCGATACATAGGCCACGATATGATACATAGGCACTTTTGATTCGATACGATACATTTCAAATCGATTCGGTACGGTTCAAAGGCTGTGATACTAAAAGTCTTTGTTAAAACTCTTCTTGAAGTGAATATGAAACACACCCATTTAAATCCCTAAAACAGTGAAAATGTCAAATGTGTTTCATAAGAGTTTTCTTCTTCTAAATAAGCAACAAAACTGTAGTGCTGTAACAAAATATTTTAGTAAAATACACATAAAATACTTGGCGATATATATCGATTCAGCAACCCACAATACCAATACTGTATGATCACATTAAAGATTACGATATATTGATATGTATATATTTTTGCACACCCCTACAACATACTGTATCTATCTGGCATTTATTCATCTACACAGGCTTAAAAATACATAGAAATACTTGTGTCCTTACTGTGAGTAGGGTCGCCTCTTCACAGATCTGATCTGTAACGTGGCGTAGTGGTGTCACTTGCTTGTCTCCTTGAGAATGGACAAGTTCAACGCTGTGAAACTTTCTAGGGTGAGGAAATAACACCAGAAAAGTTATAGATTTTAAAAATTTTGGGGCCTTAAGGTCAGAGAAGAACAACACAGCACAATATACAAAGGTCACTCAAAACGCCATCCCACTCATACACCCAACTCCCAACAATATGCTCCCAAACATCCAGTTTCCTTGGCGTATTTTTTTTTTGCCATTTATAGTTTTTCACGGGGGAATGGATGACGACGGTGGTTTAGTCTAGTGTGGGTACATGTGGAGCCGCCCACTTTAAGAGGATATACTACTAGGGGTGTGCAGAAATATCGAAACATCACTATATCATATCGCTTAATGTGATGATACAGTATCGATATCGGGGGTTGTTGTATCGATATACAGCGCCAAGAGTATTTTTAGGGTCCCAGTCAAGCAGAAGTATACAGCAAGGCCAAAAATTCAAGTTAATGCATCTGATATAAAAATGTATTCAACAGATACATATGTACTCTAGTTTATGAAACTGTTGACCTTTTTTCTGTACCATTTTTGGTTCTAAAGTTCCATATGTTTTAAACAGACCATGTATGAAACATGGAACAAAAATTATTTCCCAAATTTCAAAGACCTGCAAATCATGTAAATAAACTGATGTATTTCATCATATCTTGTGTTATTCCATCTTTGAAGTGTTGATGAAGGTACATAATTTTTTTTTTTAAGTATTTAAAATGATAAAAATTTGCTTGGAAGGACTGACATATTTTATAGAAATAGTTTCCTTTCATTTTGAAGTAATATTAAAGTATTTGGAAGAAAAAAGCGACAAATTATGCAAAATCATGCACCTTCTACTTACTTGCACAATTTCCCCTCCATTACCTTTCTTAATAAAACCTTTCTTAATATAATAAGACCTTTCTTAATAAAAAATCTCATTACTCAAAAAGTAAGAGGTTTTTCAACCTAATCTTGTACCATATGGTAGAAAACTATATGAAGCAAATATTCAAACCAGTTTGTTAAGGATATGTAAGTGAGAACCAAGCTAGTTATCACTGTTTGCATTTATTGCCCAAAAAGTGCTGCATATTTCATTCCCTTCGTTACCGACATGAGTTTTTAAATTTTTGAAAACTTGAAGAATATCACAGGTTTAACTTTACCCTGTTGGAGTGTTAACTCTTTCCTACATTCTGATACTTTTACTTATTTCAATAGTCCCTCTTTATATATATATTATATTTTTACCTTTACCTTTTATATTTTACTAATTATTTTGTTACAGTGCTACAGTTTTGTTGCTTGTTCAAAGGAAGGAAACTAATTTTTGCAGCACATTTTGATTATTAAAATTGGTGTTTTTCATATTCACTTGCACAAAAAGTGGTTTAACAAAGACTTTTAGTATCAGACATTTTTTATTGAACTGTATCGAACTGATTTGAAATATATCGTATTGTATCGAATGTGCACTGTATCGAGATATGTTTTGTATCGTGGTCTATGTATCATATCTGCAACTTCTTAATGACTTCTTATATGTTAATGTTGTTTTTAAACTTGCAGCCGTCCATCCAGTTTAAGTCTTTGTGAAAAGTAAAACTTGAGAAAATAAGTGTGGATGTGTGATAATTATTTCAATTCAGAATATGGATTTCATGCCATGGTTTTGTTTCCTCTTTCAGGCGCACAAGTATCTACACAACTTTGAGACGACACACTGTACTCCGCTGCCCGCCTCCGAGTTCCACCAGGCCTGGAGACTGTAAACGAAGAAGAGGAACGAAGGAGGATGACGAGCGAAGGAGTGAAAGCGAGAGGAGGGGGGGGGAGTGACAGAAAAAGAACAGCAGGAGCTTATAGTTACACAAAAAAGGAATATCCACAGGAGTGAACTTATGTTAAATACTGTAGATGGGTAGATAAATACCTACCAGCGGAGGTCCATTTTATTTAATTTTTTATTTGTACGTTGATTAAAGTGACATTTTCCTACAGCTGTCCGATAATGTAGCTTGAAATAACAGAGCCAGTGATTACTTTTATGTGATTGAGTTAACAATACTTGAAAATGTTATCTTTGAGTTGGCTTTAGAGCAACTTTAAAAGACCGAAGTTGGATTTTACTACTATAAAACTTTATGTACTTCTCAAAACATGAAGGCGTTTAACTTTGACTGTGGATATCTTTTTTTGTTGTTGTTGCAGAGTGGGCAGCCTGCAGGTCAATAATGAATGCACTTGCTTTGTTTTGATCTTGTACAAATATGCTGTGATGGCCAATGGAAGAAATGTTGGTTTTATCGACCCCCTCTTCACCTTGTAAACCTGAAAAAATACCCATGGTACAGATGATTTGGGGGGGGATATTGTACTGTATATTTTAAATGTTCAAAAAAGACACATTCGGAGGAAACACACGTCATTCTCACTTCTTCATAAAACACCCATCTTTGGCTTAGTTTGTATTCTATTGTAGTTTCAACAATGCTGTATTTTATTTTAACTTGAGCAAATAATGACCTGATTACAAATGCCGCCAAAGATTTTGAAGTCCCACGATTTGGCAGTTTCTCTTCGAATGCTCGAAAAATGTTCTGTTATGTTGAATAAAATGTTTGACACAAGTATCTAAGCTCATTTGTTCGTATTCTTATTGAAGTGTCATTAATCCAAACAAATACAATAGAACAGAGGATTGGCTGTCTAAAAGTGCACTATAACAATTTTAGTCACACACTCGTCTCCATGGTGATGTTACTGCTTTGTGTTTTTCCACAGTATGGCATTAAACTTAAATATTTATGGAGATTGGCTGGTGATGACTACAAGCCAAGTTACTGATCCGATCAAGGCATCTTTTGAAACATTAAAAACACCTGTAATTGAAGTAATACAACATATTTAATGCCATACCTTGGGATATTCCAGGCATGTTGTTATTAAAGGGCCCATCTCATGCAAAATAACTTTTCACATTATATATTTTGCACATATACAAGCACAATTTGGGTTTTGGAACATCCATTACACAATAGTTATGAAATCTTACTGATTTCTTGGAGGCATCACAGACCAGGAACTATGAAAGGCCGACTATTGCTCATCCCCCGCCCGACCTGAGAAAGCACAGGCTCCGCCCTCCAAACGTGACGTAGGTTCTGAGTGAGCCGCCCTTCCGCCGCCATCTCAGGGAGGGAGGGGGAGAGAGACGTGCACCCTGATAACGGTAGGAATAAACTCTTATTCATCATGCCACATGTGTTGGACCTGGAATCAGACGAGGACTTTGAGGAGCACGAAGCTCAAGCACCGCATCAACATCAGCTGAACATTACTGATTGGTAAAGTATTAATAAACACTAGTAGATAAACTTATTATATCGTGTTCACTGCAGTGTAGAACAATGAGCTTATGCTGTCGCTTTTGTTTAGGTGTTCCGGTGGGAATTGTCAGCCGATGCGGGACAGAGACGGAGTGGCCGCATCATCGTTGTAGCGGCTTTAGTTCATTGTCACGTGGGAGGGTGACAGAAATACGTTGCAATTTGTTAAAAAAACGCTGAATCAATCTAAAAACCACTTCGGCGACATATACAAGGCCCACACATCACTCTTAGGGAAAGCTCTGAAAAGTTGATTTGGCACGAGATGGGCCCTTTAAGGTAATTCTGCTTTCTAACATAGGGGCCATGGATTTGCCTGGAATATCGTCCAATGAGGTTCATTTGGTCTTCTGATAATTTGTTATTAGGTTCTCTTTTTAGACCAAGAGTTTGTTTTCATACCTGACAGTTTCGACTTCTCACTAGCTCAACTTGTCTTCCTCAGAGTCACATGATGTTGCTGTGACGTGTCTGATCAGCTGATTTATACAGGTTTTGGTGCTGTCTTCCTACCGGTGGGGGCAGGACGACAGCGCCATCTGCAGTTCGACTTCCTCAGGACAGTATCCCAGGTGTGTGAGAGTAAAAAAAGCCCCCTTGTCCCAGTTTAAAGTCCCGTATTTCGACGAAAACTGCGAGTGAGCAGTTGAAACTGTCAGGTATGAAAACAAACTCCTGGTCTGAAAAAAGAACCTAATTACATAAATTATTGGAAGACCAAATGATAATATTCCAGGCAAATCCATGGCACCCATGTTAAAAAGCAAGTTTACCTTCACAATAAAACAATAAGCACATCTACAACTAGAAACTGCAGTAGCTGTAGAAATTGCGAGAGACGGGGGGGGGGGGGACATAAAAGATTTGGCATACAAAATGAAAAATACCTAAGATTGAAAAACCTGGACAAAATCCCTCAAATTTCCTTCAAAAATGAACGGTGCTGAATGGGTCTAAAACAACAATTTAAGGCAAAATTTGAATACCCCTAAAATTGCCGACAGTTAAGTGGAATTTGAAGAAAAAAAAAAACAATTAAAAGGCAAAAGCTGAATAGGGAGAAATGGCAGAAAAGACAGGAAAGTGCTAAGATTATTTTAAAAAGGATAAATACCCTTTTGAGTCAAAAAAAAAATCATTACAACTATCAGTACTTTATTCGGTTCGTTGCTCATACAATTACTTAAAAATTAATATGAACATGAATACAATGACATAAAAAGACATTATTTTCTCTGTTTTGCACTACACTTGATATGTGGTACTTGTCTAATTAATAATGAAAACACTGAATGAATCAACAGATCACAAAATACTACAAAACCTGAAGACTTCTTAACAGTTTCTTTCACTATTTATTAAAAAAACAAATATATTCTTGCTGTGTTTTGACGTTGACAGTGTCCTGTGTGGGTTGGTGATAAATCCTCTTCTCGAAGCAGACGGCTCTTTTTTAAGTTTGTTTTTAGATCAGATAACAAACGGATTGATTACATAATGCATTTAAGTAATTGATTCTCAACAATTAACCTGATTAGTTCTGTACTTAGGGTTGGGCTTACGTATTATTACCGTATTTTCCGCACTATAGGGCGCACTTAAAAGCCTTTAAGTTCATAAAAAAATGACTGTGCACCTTATAATCCAGAGCGCCTTATATATGAATTTATTGGGCTGTCTTAGTACGACTTCAGTAAACTACAAAGCCGCACCACTTGCAGCATTACCGCTACTGTAGTCAGGAGCATCGCGGAGTTATACATACTGTGATTCCTTTTAATATCAAAATGCACCTGTCAAGAGACACGCTTACAACGCCCACTTTAAACTCAAGGCTGTAAGGCACGCAGTAAAACATGGGAATAGAGCAGCTGCGAGAGAATTCAACATTAATGAATCAATAGTACGGAAGTGGAGGAAGCAAACTAATTCAGTGCTTCCATCATTCCAGGTGGATTAACTAAAGAACTAGATGTTGGTGTCAACAAGTCGTTCAAAGTTAAAGTGCGAGCTGCGTGGGAGCAGTGGATGAGAGAAGGCGAACACACATTCACCAAGACAGGGAGACAGCACCGAGCGACTTACTGCCAATGGATCATGGACGCCTGGACTAAGGATCAGTATCAACTCTGGTCCGAGCTTTCACCAAGACCAGAATCATTACTGAACTGCCAGGGAACAGTAACCACACTGACTCGGATAATGGCGAGAGGGATGTGGGCGTGCTGGACGCTGTAATTACCCAACTGTTTAACTCGGACACTGAAGATGAAGAATTTGTGGATGAGGAATGAACTGAAAAAGTGAGTGTAATGTGTGATTTTTAGTTATAACTTAGCAATTATGAGTTATTGTGAATACGCCAACACTTTAACGCTCTCACACAGTATTTTTTTTACACATTACAATTGAACAAAGTTGAGTTATTGTGAACGCGTTAAATAAAGTTTGACTGACTTATCTAACTGTTGTGTTTCGTTTAATGCGCCTTATAGTCCGGTGCGGTTTATATGTGAAAAAAGTTTGAAAATAGACCGTTCAATGACAGTGCGCCTTATAATCCAGAGCGCCCTGTAGTATGGAAAATACGGTACCGGTTATAAAGAAGTATTACAATGGCTTTGTGGTTCAAATTCATGCCGTTTTTATGTCGTTGGGCAAGACTTTTCACCAAACTTGCCCATGTTTGAATGTGAATGTGAGAAAGTGACACCTACCACCACCAAATATGGAAAGAATGAATAAATCCAAAGCAACGTAGAGTTTCGAGAGGTTTACCAAGCTCGTAAATTGCAATATAAACGCTTGTAACATTAAAATAAGGCAGGTGCAAAGTCTCAAGTGTAGTGTAAAACCGAGGCGTTATCAGACTTAATTCTAGGCGACATAAATAGCGTGTTACATCATTTTCTTGAAGTTGCCAATAGCCTCGTTAACTTTCTCCAGTTCAGTTTGACTCTGCCGAAGCTGCGGAGAAAGAGAAGTCATTATTAACCGGAATCACACGGTCGACACGTGAGGAGCAAACCCCAAGAGTCAATTTATTTTTCTCACCTTCTCGGCGTCTTGGTCCTGCACCTTCACCGGCACCTTCTCTTTGTAGTCGCTCTTCGACATCTTCTCTTTGAGTTTTTCCATCTGTTTTTCCAAGTCTCCCTTCTTTGTCATCAGCTTAGCCACTTCCTTCTCCACGTCGATAAGGCCCTGAGGCGAAAGGGGAGAGGAAGCAAAAACAATCAGCTCTGTGGGGACGACTGGGGTATAGACTTTTGCTATAGTATCAGAAAATCTCTAGCTAAAAAATTGCTATTCGTCTGAACAAGAACCACATCCTACATTCATGCATGAGCAATTTCTGTGAATGTAACAAGCCGTACTAAATGTTACTAAAACAGCTGCTTAACACATCTTCATTTTCGTTAATTATTTTTGATTACTGAGGCCAAAAATATTCACAAATTGCACCGTTTTGCACATACTTACCCAAAAAGTGTAAAAGTATTTTGTGGTTCAAGGTAAAAACATGAACAAGAACATGAACTAGGTTTCACAAATGGTTTCAAATTACAACTAGAACGACTGCAATTAACCAAAATGAGGTTATTAGGTTAAATCTTCTGCCGAGAACAAAAACAGATTGTGTATCTAAACTGTTAACCCCGTGGTTTAGCAGGTTCTCTTGGGGTTGGGACTGAATGTAAAGTACTGAACAGAAAAGCTGTCTTGTGCAACACCTTAAACTGCTGCACCAAACCCCTGAGAACGAACTTATTTATAAAAAAATACCCCAAAAGGTTCTAAAGGTTTGGAGCTAGTTCGAACTCATAATTTCTTGTTCCTCCTACAATTTTTTTTGTACATTAAGAATCTTACAATCTTTATCCTTATACAGCTCTGTGTGAGTTATGTCAGAATAAACTTTACTGCCACTGGTAGTGTGAGGGAATGTTTACACAAAAATGCTTGTGGGTAAAAACAACAAAATATTTTATCAGAAGTGCCTTTCGTTTACAGAGCACTTTTAAGTCTTAGATATCGTACAATGAGGTTCATATCGTGACGATATCGTATCATGAGACTTGGATATCGTTACACCCCCTAATCATGATACTTCAATGCACAATTCTCAAATCGATTCAAAATGGATCCAAATCGATTTATTAAATAATATTTTTCACAAAAAATCATTATCGCCATTTACATTCACTGTTCTCGTGATTTTGAAAAAAATAAGAATTATATTTCATACAAATGTGTTCTCTTGAAGGTGTAGTTGACTGTATTATTAGAAGTAATTACTGGTAAATCACAATTTATCACCCATTGTTTTAGTATCAGGATGTATCATGATATACTGAATCTTGACTTGAGAATCATGATATGTATCATATCTAGGAGGGTAACGATATCCAAGTCTCATGATACGATATCGTCACAGTATGAACTTCATGGTACAATATTTACTGTGATATTGTGGGAAAGCTCACGATTAGGGATGTAACAATATCCAAATCTCTTGGTACGATATTTTCACGATACACATCTCACGGTACGATATTTGTTGCAATATTTTGTGGAGGCAAAAACTGTTAATATGAGACTTTTTCTTCTTAAAATGCCTTGATAAGACTTAATCCAAAGAAAGAAGACTTAAAAGTGCTTAGAACTGTTATTTCTTCATGTAGTCTACACTGAAATGGAGCAAAGGATCATGGTCTATGTAGTTCCCTTTGTCTTTTTTAGCTATTGATGCACCATAACTCTTAATTTAAGCAAAGAGACTTGTAATTCGATATTTTGTGATGGCCCACGATATTATTGTTAGAACTTTGACGATGCGATATCCTGATATTTTGGTTTTTGTTACATCCCTAATCGTATGGGCAGACTCAAGGCAATGCACACTTCTACCGGGCAGGTTGATGTTATAGTTCATAAAATAAAACATACACAGAGAATGTCTTTATAATGACCGGATCATAACAATTCTGTATCCTCATAGACACAGAGTTCTCTCAGCATCTTAAAAAACATCGTCCTTTATCAAAATCAACATTCAATTCATTCACTCCAGAACATCACAGTCTCTCCAGACACTCATCATGGTTTGAAAGGAGCCACGGTTTCTCCAGGCGTGAGAAAGTGCCGTAGTTTGTGCATGAATCAGCTCTAATGTTAACAGGCTGAGTTTCCAAATGCTGTCCTGCGTTTGGGAATCCTGGTAAGGGTGTAAATTAGTATCTAAGGAGGTAAAAAGTCCCAGTGCAAATGTGAATAAGATCTGTAAACAAGCAACTCCTAATGACAACAAGGTTTTCTCTAAGCTGTGAGACAAAACAAAAGGCGTACGATTGTAAACGCTTTGTTCTCGTCTCACCTTGAGCATGAGGTTCACCGTACACCTGTCTGATGCGATGGCCACGGCGCAGCCTTCGGGGACGGGCTGATCTGTGACTGCGACGACGGCCTGAGAGTACGACAGGGTTTGGATCTGAAGACTGTATTTGCCCACCAGAGACGCTGTGGCAGAATCAATGCACTGCAGATAGCCTGAGGAAAAACACATCCACTGAGTATTAGCAACAAAAAGCTCATTGCATCGGCCAAGGTTACATTTTGATTCACTTTGTCAACAGCTCAACACAAAAACACAGCCATATTTTACTTCATAAAACTCGGTAAAACAGCAGAAACAAACCAAGGGCAAAGCAATAACAGTTTGGAGCCAATCAATAATATGAAAAATCCTGAATTTTATTGTTGCTATCGGAAACAAAATGTGATAAACTTTTGGAGTATGCAAATGCACAATGACCCGAATATTAACTAGGGCTGTACGATTTCGGACAAATCTCAAACTGTGATTTTCTGACCAGCATTGCGATTCTGTTCACATTTCAATTGATAAAAAGGCTGAAATATGAACTGACAAACTAAAAAGAATCAGAGTTCAGAACATGTTTGTACAGACTTTGCTGTTTTTATGCAGATTAATGGCAAAAGGAAAAATTTATTTGTCAACTGGACAAAAGTTTATATTGGTCGAATATGAATCTGCAGATTAAGACGATATTTTGTCGTTTGTTGTGTTCTTACAGTAGTTGTGGTACTTATATTTACATACAGCAGCTGAACAAAATACTATAATAATAAAACATAATTTATCTAAATAAATGTGGCTAATAATTAGTTAAAATATGTGGTGAATAACCAGTTAATCAATTATGGGCTTAATCCATAAAAAAAAAAACTATTATAATAAGTGTTATATACCCTATATTTAACAAAGTATGCAACTACATACATATCAGTCAATAATACGTCTTTTGATTCGAATTTTCTATAGTTATTGGCCTGCTAAATATTTGGGGGGAAATTTTCTAAGTGTTTTTTGTAAATAATATGAAGCTGAAAGTACAACTCTAAAAATGTTTTCACTGAAAATACAGTTTGTGATCTGCACCAAAACTTTGCAGAGCCACACAAATCAACAGGAGCCTAACTAGATGGATTTTTGAGTCTGAAAGCAAAAATTCAAGTTCATGTGTGCAAGTCCTGTACTGCTACAAATGTAAACAGTTGAATCTTAATATAAAATCAATCTAAAATAACCCAGAGTGAAGCATTAGTATTTAGCTTAGTGTGAGTGATTTCTTACAGTCAGCTCTGGTCTTCGTCAGGTTGTAATCTGCTCTCAGAGAACGGATTGTTTTGACCACAGTCATAACAAACTCCATCTCACGGTCGATTTCTTCACTGTGCCAGCAGAACTACAGCGAGGAGCAGAGAGGTGTTAGCAACAATAATGAAAACTTTTGAAATTGTAATTCTCATGTTTTTTATTTCTATTTGAGTAATATATTATTTTGAAGCAACAAAACACTTATTTGAACAAAACTTTTATCTGCAGAGTCCTCAACCGCAAGTAAATGACAAAAGCTTCAGGTTGAGGCAAAGACTAAACTAGTTTAATTGTGTCGTATACCTTATATTTAGATCTAATTTAACTCATTTAAATGTTATAATCTACAATAATCTGTTCCAAATAAAATCATAAATCCAAATTATATTCAGTTCTTAAATTACTTTAGTTTTTTAGGGCACTGTCACTGTCAGATATAAAAACATCTCTCTCCCCCAATTCTCTCCCCCTAAAAATTAATCCTAAATAACTTTAATTCAGGGGTGGGCAAACTACGGACCGGAGGCCATATGCGGCCCTTTAATCTTTTTAATCCGGCATGCCGAACTTGAATAATAATAATAATGATTTCCAGTGTTTTAAGTAATTTCAATAAATAGTAAATACCGTGGGATTTTTGTTGTAATGCTTTGTAATGATTTTCACTTATGGGATATTTCAATAATGTAATATTGTAATATGTAATTTTTTTCTCTTATGAGGTGGATTACCAAAAAACTCCATCCATCTGCTCCTGGTCCGACCCTTTCGTCAAATTTTAGAACACTTTGTGGCCCACGAGTGAAAAAGTTTTCCCACCCCTGCTTTAATTTAAATGTGTTTCTTTACCACCTGCTGCAAATATAATAAAGCTGAAAGTAATTATTTAAAAGAAACAGATCTTGGTAAATGTTGTCTAACATGTGTTCCTCAAACACACTCAAAAAAAGTCACTCAACGCTCATTATAACTCATCTTCCCAATTAGTCTTTGTGTTTTTCGTTTCTCTTGTTGTTTTATGTTCAAATATTGTAAAACGTCTTTGAGTTACTGTGAAAAGCATTATATAAAACCGCTATATTTCTGTTATTATTACCATTATTATTATTTGCTAGAAATGGCAAAATTGAATAATGTTCTTATAAGTTCTTTTGCCCTGCCTCAGCTCAGTGGTCAAAGTGCGTTGGCGTCCCTTTAATAAAAGGACCTTTCTTCTTCTAATTCTTACCTGCCACTGTGCCTCAGGTCTGTTACCTTGTTCACCCTAAGGTACAAAATAAGGCCCCGTACTTTGCCAGAGTGAATAATGCATATTTTTAAATAATATAACACTTTATAAAGGCTTTAAATTGTGTAGTAGTTATTATAAAGCTTGAAGAAAGACTTAATTCATAATTAACAAACAGATTATTAAGTTACGAAGCCAATTAATCATTCTTAATAAAGGGGCTTGAGTTAGAAGTTTGGATATTAATTAAAATTGAACTAAAAACTAAATCCACTCTTTACTAATTAAGTGTGTATTTGGTGTTTTAATTGTATTCCTGTAATTAGGTAAATTTGATAAACTAGCAGCTTTCAAGGTTCCCACTCTTTTTCACTGACAAAATTTCAAAACTTTTCCATGACTTTTTCATGACCTAATGTGAATTTTCCATGACTTTATGGCACCCTAGATTTGTAGAACTGAGCACCGTTTTAGGGCTAAATATAAAATGTTTACCCTTTCCACTCACTTTATGGTTTGGTATTATAGGTTTTTAACTTTCAAAATACTGTCAGTGCATTTATTATTATCTTTTTTAAACAAAAGGCGCATACATTTGGAAATAATCATAATAGCCTGATGATAAATTAACTGTAGTTGTGTGAAAGAGACTAAAATTCCATGCAGAGTATCCCCAGGTTTGACTACCCCAAATTTATGACTATTTAAGACTTTTTTAAGACCACTTAAATGAAAATTAAGACCAACATCGCACCCATTATGCGGGCGAAAAACACCAGATCCAATTTTAATAATGACCAACCAACTACTATATCTACAACGGGGTGCCCACACTTTCAAAAGTCAAAATGATCTACATACTACAAAGACAAGCAAAATGTACTGGACTGAAACATTCTGTGCCTCTTATTTGGACCTTTACCCACAGTTTGAGAACCACTTCTTTAAGAGAACTTCCACCTCACTTTACACAAAACTGTGAAAAAAGTGAAGAAAGTGGGTAGGATTTTTAAACCTGTTTTTTCAAGTTTCTAATTGGAGTTTCATTCTCTTACTGGTTTTGCAGTGGGATTTAGCCTCTGCACATTTACCAAACCAATACAGATGCATTTTTGCACTTTTATTAGGCAAACTTCAGCATCACGTCATATATATATATTTTTTCCCCCTCTGTTTAACACTGCAGTACAGCCCAGTTGAGTATACAAAAATAGGTTAATGAAATTTAAGACCTTTGTGAAAAAATTAAGACTAGACATGGACAACATAATTTAAGAGTTTTTAAGGCCTTAATTTTGGATGCACATGAATTTTAAGACCTTTTCAAGACTTTTAAGACCCTGCGGCTGCCCTGTCCATGACTTTTTGAAAACTTATATTGAATTTGCACATTTCTGTGACTTTTCCAAGATTTCCATGACCGTGAGAACCCTGAGCGCTATTACAAATGTGGTTGTGTGCGGAGTTGAGGCGTTTAATCTCACTTTAAATAATTACTGAGCCCGAATCATTCTTAATACACTATTTGATCATAATGAATTAAGCCTTTCTTCATACTTTATTTTGGCTAATTAAGGTGTAGTTATTGTCTCGCTTATTTGTACAATATCCCTGATCCCTGGTTTCACTGTACAAAACCATATGACGAAAACTAAAACATTTTAATTTCACTTTTTGACATTTCCAGCGTCTGCTCCGCGCTCACCTCCTGGGAGTCGGGATATGCCGTGACACAGATGCTGGGGGGGTCGTGCTGAGGTCGTCGTCGTGGTAACCTCTGGTACAGCTCCTCGGTGACAAAGGGCATGACGGGAGAGAGGAGCCGCAGAGCCACCTCCAAGCACGTGTACAGGGTTTGTCTGCAGACCCACATTGCACCGCTGCCGTCCTCCTCGCCTTTACTGAACACCGGTTTCACACTTTCCTACAGCAGAAGGTGGGAGGTGATGAGAAGTACTGAAAACTACACATAGAGCGAGTCATTACCCTTTACAAGTATAATATTCAGGTTTTTCTCGCCAGACCATATCTTCGCTTTGGCATTTCCTTCTATTTTTGTTGCCTCAAGGTAAGGCTGAACAATATGACAAAAAGATCTAATAATAAAGATTTTAGTTCCACGTATTGAGGTAGCTAAGTGCACATCTTTTATACCACTTCTTCAAACCCATTTTTAATCAATTGGCCTTCCATAAACTGGTTTTAGCTAAATTCTTTCCGGATTTTTCTTTTTATTACATTTCTTTTAATTTATTGATTATAATTACTTGAAATGTTTGCATCATTGTCTGTTTTTGAATGTCTTCTATATGTTATTTTTATGTTTTTGTATTGTTCTTTGTGGCTTGTACAGCACTTTGTAAACAATAATATTACTACAACTGCTACAACTACTTTTATTACTATTACTACTTACTACTACTGCTATTACTACTATCATTACTACTACTACTATTACCATTACTACTAAATGGTAAATGGTAAATGGTCACATTTTTCTATAGCGCTTTTCCACCTTCAAGGCACTCAAAGCGCTTTACAACAAGGAACCACTCACCCATTCACACACACATTCACACACCAGTGTACGCAGACACTGTGGGCAAGGTGTTAGGTTAAGTGTCTTGCCCAAGGACACAACGACAGCATTCATCTGTGGGAGCTGGAATCACACCAGCCAACCTGTGGGTCAGTGGATCTGACCGCTCAACCTGTGATGTTTATGTCAAGAGCTGGATTCGAACCGCCAACCTTTAGATCAGTGGGCGAATGCTCTACCAACTGAGCTACTACTACCACTACTACTTTTATTACTACTTTCATTACTATTATTACTACTACTATTACAACTTTTATTACTATTATTACTACTTTTATTACCACTTTTATTACTATTATCACTACTACTACTGTTATTACTACTTTTATTACTATAACTACTACTGCTACTGCTACTACTTTTATTACTAGTACTACTACTATTACCATTACTACTACTACTTCCACTACTATTACCACTACTATTACTAGTACTACTACTATTACTACTTTTATTACTATTACTACTACTACTACTTTCATTACCATTACCATTACTATTACCATTACTACTACCACTAGAACTACCTCTACCACTACCACTACAACTACTATAGTATAACTTTTCGGATGAGGGATCTGCCGTCAGCTTGTTTCCATGGAGATGATACTGCTTCACCATACATGCACCAGAGTGTAGAATTAAACTTCTCGTCCATTTAAAATCCTGTAAGTTTTCTGTGTACTCGTGTTCTTACCAGGTAGACGTCACACAGCTCGTACAGCCAGAAGTTGTAGATCGCCGTGGTGATGGCCGGAAAGTCGTACGCTCTGAATCCCTCGTCACAAAGAACGACTGCAGCGCTGAGTCTGGACAAAATCCACCGGTCTGACACGCTCTCCTGTCCACACAACTGCAACCGGGAGAGCAGGGTAAAAGAAACGTTAAAAATAGACCCACGACAAATCTGAAACATAATCTGAACAGTTTTGACCAATGTTATGATTTTTTAAAAGCTGCACTATGTAACTTTTCTGGTAAATTCAATTTGATTCAAAGTATTTTTGTTCATCCCAAAATCAAAAGAGAAAATTGCTGATAGTAGTAGTAATAGTAGTAGTAATACTAGTAGTAATAGTAGTAGTAATAGTAGTAGTAGTAGTAGTAGTAGTAATAGTAGTAGTAGTAGTAACAGTAGTAGTAATAGTAATAGTAATAGTAGTAGTAATAGTAGTAACAGTAGTAAGTAGTAGTAACAGTAGTAGTAATAGTAGTAAAGTAGTAGTAGTATAGTATTAGTAATAATAGTATTAGTAGTATATAGTAATATTACTAATAGTAATTAGTAATATTATTAATAGTAATATTATTAATAGTAATAATATTAATAGTAATAATAGTAATAGTAATAATATTAGTAGTAATAATATAGTAATAGTAGTAATAATAATAGTAGTAATAATAATAGTAGTATAATTATTATTAGTAGTAGTTATATTATTATATTATTATTATTATATTATTATTATTATTATTATTATTATATTATTATTATTAATATTATTACTGTAGTACATTTGAGGATACCACATCACAGTACTTCAGTTACATCGAAAGTAACAAATATTTTATTTTTTGTATTTGAATTATTTGTAAAATTAAGTATTGCATGTATCAAATCTAAAGATATCTTATTTTTTAGGAGGAGCATCAAGTCATCTTAAGGCACAAGGCTCAAGTCCGAGTCAAGTCCCAAGTCAGTGAGCTTCAAGTCCGAGTCGAGCCCCAAGTCTTAGTCCATTTTATCAAGTCAAGTCTCAAGTCCTAAAAATAGTGACTCAAGTCTGACTCGAGTGCAAGTCCCCAACTCTGGTTATTGTCACACTGTGGATCATTCAGACAAAGTAATAACGTTACCATAGAGATAAGAAGCCAGAAAAGTTACATAGTAAGCCTTTAAATTACAGACTTGAGATATTTCTGACTGTTTTATTATTATAATCCTGACTTCTAGCTCTTATTGAAAGCTAACATACTCGCCCAAGAGGTGTTTTGCGAAAACGATAATCTTAAATAAATCTTAAACCAATTAAAAGTTTAAATCGCTTGAATCGGGGCAAGTGACTAATCAAAATCTACTCAATCAAGATACAATTATTCATCCTAGCGTTTAAGATTACATTTTTAACCACAGTTACGGATATTTTAACTTAATATGTAACTTTTCTGGTCTGACACTTGCTTGTTTCCATAGAGAGAATGTTACACTCTACGGCATTACACATTTTTATACTGCATTTATTTAACAATAGGTTATATTCTTGCTCAAAAATACCTGAAAAAATATGAATTCTTACTTGAAGTAGGGTCACCTAACCACCTGCTTGTCTCCATGGAGATAGGTCAGTCTAATGCCATACCATGGAACATACCAAGTAAAGAAATAACATCTAAGGCTGTGCAGTTAATTGAATTATGATCGCAATTTTGATTTGTGTGTCAAACGATCGCCAAAGTCATCATCGAGTTGAAGTGACTTAAAGCTGAACAAAGTTTAGTTTGGGTTAATTGAGTTTTTTATATAAATAAGTAAATTTATTTTATTTTTTAACTACAGAGATTGCAGAACAGCTGGATACATAGTTTATTTTGGATATATTTATGTTTTTCTATGCCTTATTTCATGTTCAAATTATATTTTAACCATATTTTACTATATATTTTATTCATTTTATCTTTTATACATCACAAAACTGCTCTAAGTTACATATTTGTAGCCTATTTTTATTTTCATTTTGAAAGTTTTGAATAAATTATCAATAAGTTTTCCTTGGTTTTGTTTTTTTTTTTAAGAGAGAAATGCTGAATAAATGCTGCATCGTGTAACAAAAAAATAAACATTTGAACAATTGTGATTTCAATACTGACCAAAATAATCGTTATAATAATTTTTTTTTCCATAATCGAACAGCCTTAATTACATCTTAACGGAGGTATACAGGTCACTAAACGTTACAATAAGATAAAAATAAATAAAATAAAAATAACTAACATGTATAGTAATAGAGGTGGGTTAAGATAAGTTTATTTCAAGTTTTATTATGAGTTTTTCTTCCCACTCCTTTTTGAGAAATGTGCTTTTCTGTTGTTTACCATGTATATGTCGTATGTATATGATTATTGTTCCTCTCTTGGTACAAACTCGAAATAAAAATAAATCATTCAGTCATCTCAATGAAAGCCTTTAACCCGTGGGTAATGTCGTCACTTGGATTTCTTTAAGATCTCGAGGCAGTTTAGATTTTTTGCAGTGAATAGGGCAACTTTGACAGGCACTATGCACGAATAATCCCCAGATGAAGAGTGGCGTGTTTGATAGAATTTAGATATGTTTTTCATCCTTTCTCACCTGGGCTTTTTCCGAAGGTACAAAGTTGTCTCCGAGTGTTTTCATGGCAAACTTAACAGCGTTCCACAGTTTGTTGCAGAAGTGGCGGTAACCAAGGATACGGTTCACATCCAGGTTGATATCTCTGCCTGAGGAGCAGAAACAGAAATGTACTGTGAACGAAATATTAATGCGTGTTTATCTTGGTGGTGGAGTGAACTCGTGCGAAGAAGGTTACCGGTTCAAGTCCTGCTCTGGTTAGTTCATAATGTTGTGTCCTTGGGCAAGACATTAAACCCTTTTTGGCTGTGTCAGTGTTCAAGATTCAAAATTCTTTGTTTGACAGAGGAGGACACAGGAAAGTAAATATATCATCATAAAAACTATAATTTAAAGATGCAATATGTAGCTTTTCTGTTGGAGGGATCATGGTGCTGTAATTATTTTGCCTGGAATGTTCTAGTTTGGCAAAATTGTCCCAATGGAGACAAGCACCTCCAAGGTCAATTCTGTGGATCAGATCTGTGGAGAGGCACGCTCATAGTAAGAATACACATTTATGAAGTTTTTGTTTGTTTTAAGCAAAAAATAATCAAGTTTACTTGTCATACTATGGAACATTCCAGGCAAAGAAATATTCAGGATTCCCACTCTTTTTTACTGACAAAATTTCAAAATTTTTCCATGACTTTTTCATGACCTAAAGTGAATTTTTCACTTTACGGCACCTACATGTGTAGAATTGATAAGACTTTTTGGAATGAAATGTTAAAACTTTCCATTCGCCTTATGGTTTGGAATCATAGTTTTTTAACATTTAAAATACTGTCAGTGCATCTATTGTTGTCTATTTTAAACAAAAGGTGCATACGTTCAGAAATAATCCATCCACCCATCCATTTTATTAAGCTTATCAGAGGTCGGGTTGCAGGGGCAGCAGTCTAAGCTGGAATTCCCATCTTAGACTGGGACACAAGGCGTTCCCAGGCCAGCCGAGAGACTTAGTCTTCCTTAGGCCTCCTTCTGGTGGGACATGCCCAGGAGGTATGCAGAACAGATGCCCAAGCCACCTCAGCGACTCTACTCTGAGCTCCTCCCGTATGACTATGCTCCTCACCCCATCTCTAAGGGAGCGCCCAGCCACCCTGTGGTGGAAACTCATTTCGACCACTTGTATCTGTGATTCTGCCTCAAGTGGAGGAGTTCAATTATCTTGAAAATTATCATAATAGTCTAATGATTCTGTTAATGACAACAGAACAGTGTAGTTCCGTAAAGAGATACTAAAATTCCATGACTTTTCCAGGATTTCCATGACCATGGGAACCCTGCATATTACCTCCATCAAGTTCAAAGCGGTTGTTGCCACAGACTGGTATACATGTCAATCAGCTGTGGCTAGAGAATTACCTGTTATCATTGTCAAATATGGGATTGTGAAAATATAATGGAAAGGAATGGAAGCACTTTGAAAAGTCAGTTAGGCACCATACATTTCTGATTATTGTTCTCATGGTGAACTCTTGTTTTGTACATTTCATTTACAGGGAAATAATAATGAAGATTCAGCTAGTTCACCTTGACTGGTATAAGCGCACAGGGCGAAGCGTAGAGCATCTGTTCCACACTCGGGGATCCCACTTGGGTAGTCGGACTTCTGGCCCTGTTTCGCCTTCTCCACCTCCACTGGGTCCAGGTTACTGTCCGTCAGCTGGGCATGCAGACCCTGAAGAGCGAGACGAGTGACACCACAGCCAAATGTTATGTTATTTATTATTCAACTTTGAGTGTGGGTGGGAGATTGACAAAAAACTGTATCTTGACATTTTTTCAGCTTAAACATTTGCAAAGTCTTGGAGGAGATTCAAGCACTGAACAAATGGTGAATGGACGAGAAAACTCCAACACAAAATATCAACCAAAATATATTTCTCCTTAATTTGGAAGATTATATTTTACTGTTGGTTTTATCTAGGCTATAGACTGTATAAATGGACATACTGTAGCTAACCTGTCAGTCACTGTGTTCCAAATACGAAGTGACAATGGGTGTGCATCTGGCTCTATCAACTCTGGCTCCAATTCACTTTCTATTGAAAAATCATTGCCCCTCTTTCCTTAACTACTGCTGTCAGACTCCTCATTTTGGTCTTAACATGTTCGTAATAACCCACTCTACATCCTCCTGTAGTTTTATTTCACTGTTTTCGTTGTGTAACTCAATTCCTCTTCCTAATATGGAACTTGCTCCTATAACTGCCAGCCTCTGTGAGCTTCATTTGACTGGAACTGAGCACTATGGGTGACGTCACAGTCCCTTTCCCAAATTTTTTTCTGGGGACCCATATTTTAAAAGTCACAAACTTTTGCGACCCAAGTCAATAGACATGATTCATAAATCACTAAATAAAGATGGATTTGACCATTATTGAACATTAATAAGGATATTTTGTTGTTGACTGAGTGAACAATTAGTATTACTCAAGTTTTAAAACAATAATTGAACCAGCAAAAAAGGATCCATAAGTTGTCTATTTGGACATTAAATGTAGCCATTTTTTTTCTTTTCAAAATTCAATTGAACCAGCAATATTGGAACAAAATAGTCAATAAAATAATTACAAAAAGATTAGAAATTATTATTAGGGGTGTAACGATATCCAAGTCTCATGATACAATATCGTCACATTAAGAACCTCACAACACGATATTTATTGTGATATCGTGGGAAAGCTCACGATACGGTGGGGAGACTGACGATTAGGGATGTAACAATATCCAAATTTCTCGGTACGATATTTTCACAATATATATCTCATGGTATTATTGCAATATTTTGTGGTTAACAAAACTGTGAATAAGCTACTTTTTCCTCTTAAAATGCCTTGACAAGACTTAATCCAAAGAACTAAGACTTAAAAATGCTTAGAACTGTTATTTCTTCTTGTAATCTTCACTGAAATGGAGCAAAGGATCATGGTCTATATAGTTCCCTCTTGTTCTTTTTCTATTGCTGCACTATAACTCTTAATTTAAGCAAAGAGACTCATAATTCGATATATTGTGATGGTCCACGATATTATTGTGAGAACTCTGACGATACAATATCACAATATTTCGGTTATTGTTACACCGCTAGAAATTATACAAAACATGTCTTAACATTTCAGCATTTCTAACAAGACAGGTGGGTCTGTCTGCCTTTCTGTAGCGCGTTTCAGTTCGTGGTGCAGGAGGAGAGCGCAACAGCAGATCAGGCGTCTAGTCAGAACTGTATATTGCAGACCTACATGCGACAGGGTGACCCAAAAAAAAAAATCTCTTGTGGCCCACCTGAGTGTTATGAACTAGTCTTTAGGGAAACAAAGCCTTAGACCATTTCTTTATACAGTCTATTGTCTAGGCCAACTATTTGCAGCTTTAAAAATGCACAATGTAGCCCTGAAAATGTTACTGTTACAGGACGGTATTGAACTCATCTCCTTTGCAACAAGCAGTTAACGCCACCAGGTCAAGTTACAGGTCAGATCTGTGGAGAGCCGACCGGCCTTACTGTATGAATGATTTGTTTTTCAACGTTTTTAATCCCCTTAAACAAAACCCGTATAATTAAATAAATGATGATCTAACGTGATGATGTGGAACATTTGAGGCAAAGCAATAACATACTTCACAGCAACAATTTCTGATATTATGTTGGAGAGAAAGTATCTGCTGTCAAAAGTAGACAAGTTATTTTTTCCATTCAAATCACATTATGGGAAACTGTAATTTACTCCCAGACCTTTACTGCCCTCTTGTGGACATGTCACGCCTAATCTGCCTACGAGGCTTTAGACCAGCTGAAAATGGAGAGATTGATGGTCTCAATAAAATCTTGTTGGAGGAAAAGGAGGTTTAATAAAGCTTACATAAGAAAATGAGCCTGAGGGGAGCCATAAGGATGTAGTGACCAAATAATCCAAATGAGAGAGGACGGAGCAGGCTGTGTGTTGTCAGGCTTAAAATTGTGATTAGACGTTTTACCTCCAGAGAAATCCCCGTAATCACATCCAGGGGGTCGATAACGTTGCCCAGGGACTTGCTCATTTTCCGCCCATGTGCATCTCTCACCACGGCGTGCAAGTAAACCTACACAAAAGAGGGCGGTTTAGTCATGCGCAAAGGACAAGCCAACTGTTTTACTTTTATTTCAAAAGTGACTTGATATTTTGCAGTGACAGCATGCCGGGGGCGTTCTACATGTACGTCTGTGGTGGAATGTTCAGCGGTTACCATGGTGACACAATGCACACATTAACAAACACTGTCAAATGCAAAGTAGAAAAAACTGAGGCACTCAAAAAGTACAAAATAATTAAAAGCCTTTAATACCACATGGCAGATAAAGTAAAAAAAATTTGAGATTTTAGAGATTTAAATTAATATATGTAGGTCACATGTTCACCACAGTCCCCTGGTGCATGCTGGGACATGTAGGCTGAACAGATTTTAGTTACAAGCTATTTAAGTTCAACTACAATACAAGATATAAATAGTACAAATCTCAACAACCAATAAATAGAGAGATACATAATATAAAAATACATAGTATGAAGACCACTGAAGAGCACCAAAAGGACAATTCTGAACCATTTTTATATATCCAAGTAAAACTCCTGCCCCCAGAGTTTTGCTGACTGTCAAATACACTTTTAGATTGTCTGAGAACTCAAGAAAAAATGCAAAATTATTCTGACAGTAATTTAAAGTTTGAGAGACTTGTTTAAAAGTACAAATCATTTCACCCGTTGTAGTTTCAACTAAGTAAACGCTGGTCAGATTGTGCTAAAAAAAAGATCAAATTATAGTCTCCTCAGACAGAGCAGAGCCTGTAGTTAGTTTAACACCCCCAGGGAATGTTGATGCCATCAGCTGCAAAGTGTCAATTGGTGGTTTTCAGAGTCTCCAAGGTCATGACGTTATTCTCTCAGATGAGGGTGAAAGAGTAAGTTTTCCCTTTTGATGACATTGTACTTTCATAATAAATGTCCAAAAACTAAATGCACAAATGTTGAACCAGATCATTTCAATTTGTGGAAAGACCCAAAAACACACTGTATTACAAAAAAGGGATCTGATTAAATCTGAAACCCAGCAACAGAGGTTATACAGTTATAAAATTATTATAAATAAAAAATAGACAAGTGTGACCAAAACTTTCAGTAATTTCAGTTCAACATGTCCAAACCATGGCCAATTTTTCTTGGCTCTGAGGCTTCCAGGTGAATTGGTCCAAAGTACCTTGCATCAATTAAAAAATAAAGTTTTTACTCCAAGTTTTTTGAAAATCTACCTTGATAAAGCTAACATTTACTATTTAGTGTGTGGCTTTAAGAATCTCAGCATGAATAAAGGACTGATGACTCATTCTAACGAGTTAAACATGCACATATTTCAATTTTTCACTTTACAGAGCACCAGTCTACGGCCCTCGATCATCAGTCCTCTGCTTCGTCTGTGTTTAGATGAAATTAATGTTCAGATGAAAAAGGTTTGGACACCCATGATTTTGATTTCTTGCTGGTCACACACTTAAGAAATGGTGATTCCAAGACAATTACAGATTTTATTGTTGTTTCTCGCTGCTGATGTCTATAATTGTGAATAATCCTAAAATTTAGATGTTTCTTCTCACCATAATCACATACTCACAGTTGACATCCCGATCTGAATCATTGTTTTAAATTAACATTAGAGCTAAAGGGCTGGTAAAATGTCATAACAGATATTTGCCTTTTTTTCTGTGGATAGTAATTACAGAGTTCAAAATCTTCTCACACAAATTAGGGTGGTCCACGGCTCTCTTCAACCACAAATTGCTGTGACTTTTCGCCCAGACATTAACACAGCAAGTTTTTGAACAAGGAAACAATGTGGTAGATATTTTAGGATTTTACATTTTAAAATCTAGTCTTCTCTATTCAAAAGATAAACTAGACCAACACTGTTTTGAATAGTTCATTGCTATGGAAACAGTAATTTGGCATCACATGAAACCCATAGATGAGCCTTACCTCTTTGAAGGGGAGTTTGCCAGTGAGTTTCAGGCCCATCATCACCATCCGAGCGACCCAGAAAAACAAGATGTCGTGTCCCGTCTCCAGCAGCGTCCCGGGATAGAACACATTCAGGTCCTTTGTCTAAACGTCAAACAGACAAAGGAAATATAGAGCAAATAATGTAAGTTTTAGTTTAGACATTAATTGCATTATTACATGATACAATGATATAATAACTATAATAACATCTTAACAGCAAGGAAGCAATAAATCAATATACAATAACAGGTATTCAGGTATTCCAGTAGACATTTTATAGATTAAAGGCACAATGTAGCTTGCAGTGTCTGTAATGTCCCACAGTATGGCATTAAAGGGACAGCCTGGAATTTTGGACATAGGATCTCATTTCCTTGTGAGCCAGAGTGTTGGAGACGTGTGGAGACACTTTTTTTTTTTTAAATATTCCATCCAGTCCTTGTATTTGCAGAGGTCGCTGGTGCTAGACTAGTGCATGTCAATGGTCATAGTTATCCTGCCACTAAAAACAGTTTTACCCACTCCACAAAACACCCGAAGCAAAACTATTATTACACCAGACTGTCCATGTAAATGTCTGTGTCGATAGAAAAATAAAACTAACCTTGCATTGCATGAATCGTCGCATGTTGAGGAACTATTTTCTCATGTATCAGTACGCCGCTGCCAAACTCTCTATCAGGAAGTACAACTCACTGCTGCTCAGACATAAATCCTTCAAATGCAAGGTTGGTTTTACTTCTAGAATTATTCTATCAACACAGACATTCACATGGACAGTCTGGCGTAATAATAGTTTTGCTTCGGGTGTTTTGTGGAGTGGGTAAGACTGTTTTTAGTGGCAGGATAACTATGGCCATTGACTTACACTAGCCTAGCACCAGTGACCTCTGCAAATACAAGGACTGGATGGAATATTTAAAAAAGTGTCTCCACACGTCTCCAACACTCTTTCTTCAACTCAACACGTCTTCAACTCCCTTTCAATGTACTTTGCATTTATTCAGTTGCAGAAGAATCCATGGAAGGGAGTTTAATGTGAAACAGTGGAACATTCAAGGCAAAACAAAAACATCTCCATGAAGATAAGCAGCTGCATAGTGCCTCTTTAACACTGGTGTAATGTTTAAATTATATGCTAATTATCTTTTTATTTAACAAGTCTTAAGAAAAACCTATATATTCACTCAAATTACTTTAGCTTTGTAAATAAGAAATAAGTCATTTACAAAGTATTCAGCTGCAAATGTGCCACAGCGACTATTAAAAATGCATTAAAATGATCTTCTATGACCAGTTGGAATATTCATTTATGCAAATACAAGGGCAGGCTGTCCTTAGACTCATTTTACCTCGTTAGGCCATCCGAAGATCGAGAAAGGAAAAATACCAGAGGAGAACCAAGTGTCCAGGACATCCTCATCTGAAATACAGGTCAGAAACAGTAATTATAATAAAACAAAAGGAGGTATTCAACACTGACCTATTATCTTGTATTTAAAATTGTACCTTGTCTAAGTGTGATTTTGTCAGCTGTCACGTTGAAGCGTTTAGCAGCCTTCTCCCTGGCCTCTTCTTCAGTTCTCCCACTCACCCAGTAATGACCGTCCATGTCCTGGCATTGACAGAAAAATGTATTGTTTTAATAATAATAGTCATTTATTTTATTTGATGGCTCCTTTCAAGGGACCCAAGGACAATAAACGCAATTAAAACAGCAGCACAGAATGACAACTATTTAAAAGAACAGTAAGAATGTACCTGATTTTTACTGTATACTCAAACTAGTTCATTTTAAACAGTTTGCAGTGGTCTAAGTTATTCCTTATACATCCTGAAATTCCAAAAGATTAATTGCAATGAGTTTACAAAAGCTTTTCACAATTCGCAGAGACCAGAGGGGAGTTTATCGGACAATAAAGCACTTTATAATTAGATGCAGACAGCACGCAGAGGATTTATATCGACAATCTTCAGCTGCTTATGCATTAAATCTGTACTGAGGCAGATTTTGCACAAATATAGGAGAAGTTAACAAAAACAATAATGCATAGGATTGAAGAAATGGTAGTTAGAGTATGGTTAAAGAGAATAAGCAATGTTGTATGCATTAAAATACAGGAACAAAATGCAAACAAAAAGACAAGACTGATGTATCACTAACTGCTTTGCCGTTATGTTGAAGTGTCTCACCTCTCCTGGTTTTACAGAAGGGTCGCTGACAGTCACAAAGTAAGCAGGGATTCTGTGACCCCACCACAGCTGTCGAGAGATGCACCAGTCTCTAAAGGAGGAAAGGGACATATGCTTAAAAGTTACATTCACAACTAGGCACAAAACATAGAAAATATAAAGTAGGGATGCAACAATACAGTTTTCTGACAATTTGATATGCGGCTTGATACATCATCATGGCGTCAATACAATTTAGATTTGTTTTAGGCCTAAAAAAAAAAGAATGATTCCTTCACTATTCTTGTGGTAATTTTAAAAAAAGCGTAACACATGTATTGTATTGCTGATAGGGGTGTAGTAGGTTCATGTATTTATGCCGAACCGGTTCCGTACGGGACGTTCGGTTCGGTGCAGGGCTGTGCACAAGTGAGACTTGCATAATTTGTGTATGTTTACATTCTGCCGCTATGTGCAGCTACACAGAAGGCTCAGCTCTTTAATATACATGGGGGAACTTGTCCGTGATTGGGGCGGGAGTGTTTCCTCCATTGCTTTATAGTTAGGGCAGCAGCCTTGACAACAATTGCCCCTGCCTTGACTACATCCCTCCGAACCACGTGGATCCTCGCAAAATTACACCTTTCGGTGGCACGGAATCTCCGGCCCCGCCCCCTCCCCTGCCAGCTGATCTTCAATTATGGCACACAATGCGGACAAGTTGTTTTTTCTGGCCAAAAATACGAAGACCGAGTAAAACTTCATGTTGGAACTGTTGCGCTGCACTTTACTTTTTGAAAAGCTTTGTTTACCGTTTACAAGAAATTCATTTTTTTATAATATTTCAAACATTTGTTGTTTATTTGAGAATATTTTATTTTACTTATTAGTATTACCAAGCAGAACTTTGCATTAAATTTTATTTTCCCGCTTGTATAATGTTAAATGTGTGTGTTTAATAAACACACAAATATACTGTACCGAAAATTAACCAAACCATGACCTCAAAACCAAGGTATGTAACGAACCATGATTTCTTTTTACCGTTACACCCCTAATTGTTGACATATACTTTTTTTTATATATTCTTTATGCTTACAACCTGTAAAAACTCACTATTGAGGATATTATCAAAAAGTATTAAAAAGATTCAAAATAAAAGTTGGAAAAATTATAATTCTAAACATGAAACATTGCTCTGGGATATTACAAGAATTATATAACTAATGCATGCAACACAATAGTTCAGTCAAGTATTTATTTATTATCTACTGTCACGTACGAGTACTTGTAAAAAACTTAATAGATGCCAAGTGGTTTTCACAATTTTCTCATTAAAATAAAATGTAATATGAAAAAATGAATGAATAAAGTTACCTGATATTGTCCATCCAGCTGAACCAGGTCTTGATGTGGTGATCGGGGATGATTTTGAGCTGTCCTTCTCTCACAACGTCTGCAGCCTGTTTCCCCATGTCTGCACAGTTCACGTACCACTGCGGCTTCAGAAGAGGCTCCACGATGTCTTTGGATCGACTAAAACACACAGAAAATAAATGAAAAAGGCCTAAATTTATAACCTACGTACTTGTGCTACTGTGTCTTTAAATGCTATGCACCTGCAGACTGGGACCACCATAGGGTTGTCTTTGATTTCCTTAAATTGACCCCTGTCCTTCAAAGCCTCGAGGACAGTCTTCCTGGCTTCAAAGCGTTTCATCCCCTGTGGAAATAGAAGACAAATAAAAATACCAAAAAAAACTTTCAATCATTTCCTAGTAATGTTTTCGTATCAGAGGAAGTGTCTGTAATAAATTGCACAGTGAAATAAACATATATTTCTGTATCAAAACATTATGTAGCATTATATTTAGATGAACAGACAGAACAGAGAGAACGCTCTGAGGAAAGGATGTAAAAATAACCTTGACAACATTATATCACAATATTAAAAGTTGTAAAGGTTCTCTAAGAAACTTTTGGTGGAGGGTTTTTCATCTGGCTTGTTTCCATAGTTTGGCTTGCCTAGAATGTTCAACAGTAAGACATTAATTAGCATAATCAAGGTCAAAGCCAGACTGCAGAACATTACGCAAAGCAATAACATCTCCATGCAGACAAACAGGTGGTGGACCTTCCTCCAAAAAAGTTACAAGGTGTACTTTTAAATACCATGGATTTTAGCAATACATTCAACTGTAAGCTACCTCTTGCAAATGCAATGTTTTGTTACATCAGCATATTAAAAAAATAAATATAGCCAACATGAAAAAATTACTGACAGCAAAAAGGTATTTTTAAACAAATGTAGTACCGTATTTTTTGGACTACAAGTCGCACCAGCCAAAAAATGCATAATGAAGAAATGAACATAATTTGCACTTTTTGGGGGAAACATTCTATAAAATCAGAAACTAGGAACCGACATTTCATCTTGAAAGGCAAGCAACAGGCCGTTAACGTCACATATGAACAGTTCTTCAGATAACTATAGCATAAACAACAGAACACAACAAGTTTACCAAACTCCCCATCTCACTCCAAATCACTAAATCCATTCAATTTTTCCATCCTCTGTGTCACTTCTGTGTGGCCTCCAGAGGTAAAAGGAGCACCACTTTCTCTTCTGTGTAGCTGTCGTCAGACTCGGCATCAGTTCCAGTTAGTATTATTCCGGCCTTTCTGAATCCCGACAAGATGGTTTCGGTTGTCTCTGAAGTCCAGACTTTGTCGCTCCATCCAGTGACTTCCAGGAAAGTTGACCTGTGCACTCTCCCCGTGTCACAAGTTTCTCACTCACTCCAAACTTTATTTCTGCTGTTAGATTACTGTTTTCAGCTGAATATTTCACTACTTGCAGCTTGTAAATTGCAAAATATGATTTTATTTATGGGGTATTTGTGTTCAGTCTTCTCAGTTTTCTTTATAAGTTTGTTAAATTTTCAGTGGTACAGAAGTAAGTCGACTGACATGATACAGACAGAACAGAGGCTCTTTCTGCAGAAGACATGCGCAGTAGAGCCAAATGACAGTGGTACAGGAGGAACAGGAGCAGCAGATACTCACACATAAGACTAGAGCGCCCTGTCGCGGCTGTCAGTGTGAAAACTTTAATATATAAGTCACACTGGAGTATAAGTTGCAGGACCACAGAAACCATGACCAAAAGTGTGACTTACAGTCCAAAAAATACGGTACTCATATGTTAACTTTGATGACCAGAGAGCAATATTGGCCTATTAATACTTTGTAGCTGATGCCAATAAAGGCTTGTATCAAATATTGCACTGTGAGACTTGGGTATCGTTACAATAAGATGACCACAGAGGGTGTAGTGAAAGACAGTGTTAGAAGAGACAAGCTGAGGAAAAGGTCAGATGGTAATTTGCAGAAAGGACCAAAAGCGGCAGCCAAAAGTTTGACATTGCCAGAGAAAGCCGCGCAGTCTGGCTAGAATGATAATGAGCTGAACACTGTACCAGGAAGGGAGGGGGCACGTTGATAAGGAGCCCGTTCTCATCCAAAATGTTGATGAAGGCCAGATTGTGCCTCACTCCAACCTCGTAGTCGTTATGGTCGTGAGCTGGAGTGATTTTGACAGCACCTAAACACCGGAGACACGGCGAAGGAGCAATTATATAGATGAAAATGGCAGATCAAATGACAGGTTACATTTCTCATTTCACTAGAACAGTAAAAACAGTAAAAATCAGGTCCAGCTCCTTTTAAGCATCTTTAAACTACACTTAACATTTAAACTAGCTAACTAACTAGTGTTTTTCATGTTAACAGATACGGTATACACTCCTGAGCATCCTATTTATTCTCTGCAATGATTTTATGAAGTGTTTTTCACTGCTTTCTGAGCCCAGATCTGAGTTTTGCTGCCACAGTAAATCTAACAACAACATCCAGCGTTCTAACATCGCACTTACCGATTCTGAGAATAAAACACACATAATTAGACGGGACTGCTGTGAGCTGTCTGCATTTCAACCTCAAAAGCTGCTTACAATATATCTGTACTGTATTCTGTTAAATGGATGTTTGAAATGTCTTTCTTGCTTGTAAATTGTCCCTGCATTTTGTAAGGAATTTTCTGTGTTGATGACAGACAGTAGATAGAGGGATTATGTTTTAGAACTCACTGCTTCTTCTTGTATTTTTGGACTTTCCTTCAACTTTTTTTTCCCCACAAACCTAACTGATGTAAAACTAGAGCTGAGTATCATTAAGAAGTTGCCGATATGATACATATCTCGATACACTATACGGTTCAATAAAAAATAAAGGCAACATCATGGTTGTGATACTAAAAGTCTTTGTTAAACCACTTTTTGTGCAGTTACGTTAATATGAAACACAAACATTTTAATCCCCAAAACAGTGAAAATGTCAAATGTGTTGCAAAAATTAGTTTCCTTCTTCTAAACCAGGGGTGTCAAACTCAAATTCACAGAGGGCAAAAATTTAAAACTGGGACTAAGTCGTGGGCCAACTCAAAATATTTATTGAAAAATTTCAACAATATCTGCGTGTTTTGCTTCTTTCGAGATATGTAATGTTAAAATGAAAATAAATATTTAATAATAGTTTTGCTTAAACATTTGAATCCAGAACAAGCATAATATAAAATAACAAATTTATTTAATAAATAATGTCTCTATAGCCTATCTGAAGCAAGTGGCCCACCTCTAATACATATTTGATTTGATCTCGCAGGCCGTATATAATTATATCGTGGGCCAAATTTGGCCCCCGGGCCTGAGTTTGACATGTCTGCTCTAAACAAACTGTGGCGCTGTAACAAAATAATTTAGTAAAATATACCAAATAATACTCTTGGCTGAACTTTGACTCCAACCACTAACCTGTTCCGAAGTTCATGTCTACAAAGTCGTCAAACACGATTGGCATCTTGCGGTCGCAGAATGGATGGAGGACGACTTTGCCTTTCAGGTGCTGGTACCTGGGGTCATCCGGGTGCACAGCCACAGCGGTATCTCCAAGCATGGTCTCAATACGAGTAGTGGCAACAATCACCTCCTCGTCTGGAATGGAAGAAATGATAAATAATAATGAATGTTTGGCAAAAAAGTGCGTTTTAATGAAAGATTCTGCAACCACTCCAAAAATATAATTTATAAATTAGGACAAAAGATGAAAATGAGGAAAATAACAGTGGTGAAAAACAATTCATTCTTTCTAAAACAAGTTTGTTTTAAAACCTCATTTTGTCACACAGTTGAGGTGTTAAACTATTACCCCATTATTATGTACATAATGTATAATGTAATAAATAGTAGAGTTGGTGTATTCCCCCATTTGTTCTTCAGGTAGTTATCCGTTTTTGAAATTTAATATACAGCATAATAAAATACAAGAATGGGTGCAAAATTGAATGTTTAGAAAATGGAGAATTTACCATAAACTTAAATCATTTGTAAATGCTGTTAAATTATATTATTTTTGTGCTGGTACCAATTTTCTTCTCCATGAGTCATGTACTAAAATCCATTCCAAGATTAACTTTGGTTAGGAATATTTTTGTAATAATTTTGCTGTGGGTAAAACTCATCATAGGGTTTTCATTTCATACAGAAATTGAATTGTAAATATTGATACTGGGTTTTTGTACTGTACCTGATCCCTCAATTTTGTAGGCGAAAGACACGAGAACTCCAAACTCCACCTTCTCCTTGTACCCGGGCACAGGCAGCAGCGTTCTGCCAGTCAGCTCCTTCTTATCCACCTACACAAGAAAAACAAATATCAGTACATCACGTCACTAAAATCACTTTATTAAAAACAGACTTTGTAATGGCAAAAGGAGTATCAAGTTACATTGTGTATGCTCTGTCAAGTTCGGAGGAAAACAATAAGTTATATAGCTTAAATAAATTCTATATCCTTTCACATCAAAACCAACTTCATAAAATATTTGTCCTTTCAAGAAACACAGACTAGATTAAGACTTAATCTGGATGGAACCAGGTCTAAAATGAGATGAAATTATCTTAAACCCAGAGTATAGTAGGATAAAATAGAATAAAACTGCGTAAGTAATTGAAACAAAAAGCTTGAATTGCATATGACCGTGAGTACCCCCAATGAAATAAACCTCAGTATAGAGCAAATAAGACTGCAGCCATTACCTGCTTGCTATTGGCTAATATTAAAGTGGGGCATTTTGAGTTTAAATATAATAAAACTGTCACTTGCCTCAATGTCTGAGATGGCAGAGTTGAGCGTACAGGACCAGTTGACCAGCCTCTTGCTCCTGTAGATCACTCCCTCTTCATGCATGCGGATAAATGCCTCTTGGACAGCATAGGACAGTTTCTGAACAAAAACAAAACAAATGAAATGAATTCTTAAAAATGTATTTACCGTACTTAAACTAACACAAATTTAGATTCATGTGACACTTACAGGGTCCATTGTGAAGCAGGCTCTGTCCCAATCCAACGAAGACCCCAGTTTCTTCAGCTGGTGGTAGATCCGGTCTCCCTTCCTGAAACATTACCCTCATGTCAAATGTGCTTTTTCATCGACGTATTATCCATTATATTTTATTATGATTATTGTTCCATAGGTTATCTAATATACAACAATACAAAGTGCTTTAAATTCAGAACAAGTCAAAAGATTAAAATAAAAGACAATAAAAAGTAAATAAACAACGATAAACAAAAAAATAAAAATACCCCCAAAAAAGAAAAGAGAGAGGCCAACTGTTAACTGTTCAAATAGTTATGTCTAAAGGCCGCCACACACTGCAGGATTTTTAAACGAGTGACAAAAAGCACACACCAGACAACAGAGACACGAGGAGAATCTCATGAGACTTAAAATCTCCCATCGCAAAGACCAAAGCAGGACATATCTGCGGCCCACAGGCTATAAAGTTGTGAGCGCAATCGCGTCAGCTGTTTTCTGTCTACCGTAAAACCACTCACTTTGAGACTCTTAAGGGCTCAAAAGATCAGAGTTCTGCACGTCTAGTTTAGATATAAGTCAAATCCGAGTTATTATTATTGTGGTGCAATAGTTCAAATTTGTGATTCTTAATGCACAGAAGACTGGTTTTAAAATACACAGGAATTAAAGTCTCAATCGCTGATCTGCAGCTTCACCTCGATCCGTGCACTGTGTTGATGAAAACAGATACACGTGAGGAACTTCTCTCGCCTTTTTGATTAATAGTGCTGTTTTGTGGACTGGAGTCATTATTTGCGGAGGACAAATTTTATGGGTAGTGTGGATGAGACGTTGCAGTTTAAATTTACAGCTTTAGGAGAGGTGAGGAATAGTTAATTTTGCTATTTCCTGAGTTTGTATTTTGCATCTGTGTGTCACTCCTCTGCCTCTGACGCTCTGTTTTATTGGCTGTTATCGTCGCTTTGCTGATGTTTGGTGGTTATGATCTGACAAAGCAGCTCAGACACACACCACACACGAGGAGCGCAGCGCCTTCAAAATTGCACACAAAGACAAAAAGTCAGGTCACGCCTCCCTGAACTCGGGGAGAAGCAACTCACAGCCAAAATTGGGCAATTTCTCCTGTAGTGTGACGCTTCCTTATGTTAAAATGTTACTGTTTTGTCACTATTACCCTGATGCCTTCTTGCGCTGGTTAAACAAACTGATAAATTAAGAGAAATAAATAATGGACTAATAACAGACACTCCTTAGAGTCAACTAGAGCTTGTTAAGTTTTACTGTAGTTAGCTCCTCTGTTCAAACAAACATAAGGCAGTGATTTAAAATACACCGTCAGAACTGGAGAAGAAACTTTGTTGAGTGGGGAAACATATTCACTCTTAAAATGAAAATATTGAACTATGTCCACAAGACCAAATATTTTACAATTAGATTTAAAACATCCTATAACATAGCTTGTAACATAGCTCTGTTTTACTCACTCGTTCTTCCACTTCCAGACTTCCTGGATGAAGTTTTCCCTGCCCAGGTCGTGGCGGCTCATCCCTCTCTCCCTCATGAGCTTCTTCTCCACCACCACCTGCGTCGCGATGCCGGCGTGATCACAGCCCGGGTTCCACAGGGTCGTCTCGCCTTTCATTCTGTGCCTAAACAAAACAAAACAACACATCATTTAAAGGAGTACTGTGTAATTGCTCTAGTGGAGACATCTCTGTGCTTTGCCCAGAATGTCCCACAGCACGCCATTAAACGCATCTAAGACCAGGAAGACAAGCAGATGACAGCACCAGGCCAAGTTACAGGATAGATCTGTGAAGAGGCAACCCCACTCACAGTAAGAATATGATTTTCAAGGTATTTCTGAAGAATAAAAACATCCATATTTGAATAAATTCTAAATAAATAGGTTTAATGCTAGACTCCATGGAAACAAGCAGGTAATTTGGCCCTACCCCATAAAAATGATAGTGCACTTAATAATAAAACAAATAAAAATAGCAAGATACGAAAGTAAGAAGAAGCTTTGTTTTAATGTTAACTGTAGAAAATTGTGTGTAGTTGTTTAGTTGTATCACTCCTATCACCAATCAAGGAACTATAAAAATCATTTGCATATTTACACGTTTCCAGTTTGTGCAAATATTCTTCATTTTTAAATAAACAGAAATAAAATAGATCAACTAGAAACTATAAAAAGTACCATCTGGTGAGACAGTCCTGGATGGCGTTTGTCAGAGCGTGGCCCAGGTGAAGAGATCCGGTCACATTTGGCGGAGGGATACACATCATGAATATACCACGAGGGTTTGGCTCAGAAATATCCTTCCTCTGCAGAAGAAACGGATCAAACACAACTCAAAATTTGTGTACATCAAACTGTAACTTTCCATTTAGGGAGTAATTTTCATACCCCATATTCTGGTTTGAAGAATCCCTGCTTCTCCCACCACGGATACCAGGCGGCTTCCACGTACTGCGGGCTGTAAGAGTCTGGCAGTGCGCTGACGACATCTAAAAATGAGAAAACAAGAAAGAAAGTTTGCAGTTGTTTAATGAACTAGTAATTTCTCAGCAACCAGATCTGTGCTGTACTTAAGTTAGTATCTCTAATGACTCATAAAAGTTACCGCATTTTCTGCACTGTACGGCGCACTTAAAAGCCTTTAATTTGATCAAAAAACTACTGACTTTATAATCCAGAGCGCCTTATATATGAATCTATTCGGGTGTTTTAGTACGACTTTAAACTACAAAGCCATATCACTTGCAGCATTATGGCTACCATAGTCAGGAGCATCGCGGAGTAATACATACTGTGATTCCTTTTAATATCAAAATGCACCTGTCAAGAGACACGCTCACAACGCCGACTTTAAACTCAAGACTGTTATAAAGTGAAAGTGCGAGCTGCGTGGGACCAGTGGATGAGAGGAGAACACACATTCACCAAGACAGGGAGACAGCGCCGAGCGACTTCTGCCACGATCTGCCAACAGATCGTGGACGCCTGGGCTAAGGATCAGTATCAACTGTGGTCAGAGCTTTCACCAAAACCGGAATCATCACTGAACTGCTGAGAGTAACTGAGAGTTACTGTGAACGCGTTAAATAAAGTTTGACTGAATTATGGAAGTGTTTCGTTTAATGCACCTTATAGTCCGGTGTGGTTTATATGTGAAAAAAGTTTGAAAATAGACCATTCAATGACAGTGCACCTTTTAATCCCGAGCGCCTAATAGTGCGGAAAATACGGTACTATTACTTCTACTTTTAAAATATTATTGTACACAACCAAAAAAAGAATACCATTAAGTGAAAAAGAAAATGTAAACATGGTAAATATTGAGCCTAAAAAACACAAGTCAATATATTAAAAATTATTATGACTGACTGGGACCTCTTGTGTCAATTTATATATTCAGCTAGTTCTGGGTATCCAATGACCAGATGGTTTATTGTAGAAGAATAAAAAAACAATCATACCTGGGGATCTGTTTTATCTTTTTATAACAATTTTTTAACAATTTTTTCCTTTGGATCCAGCACACAGGCACAACTTTTATCAGATGCCTGTCTCTGTCTACCAGATGGTTTATTGTCTCATTGAACTTTCCAGAGTGTGCATAGTCATAGTGGCCATATGTTTTGTTCTTTGGGGTTTT
Source organism: Boleophthalmus pectinirostris (assembly GCF_026225935.1). Lineage (NCBI taxonomy): Eukaryota > Metazoa > Chordata > Actinopteri > Gobiiformes > Gobiidae > Boleophthalmus > Boleophthalmus pectinirostris. The sequence continues at coordinate 32,165,301 of NW_026571447.1, read as the reverse complement.
AAAGTTGGTATTACCATGTAATAATGTTACCTTTTTTCTCTCCAGGCTGAGTAGGGACAGTGTAAGTGATCACCCCTATTTCTTTCTTCTCAGGTTTGGCCTTTTTCTGAAGAACAAAATAAGACAAAAATGTTTGAAAAATGCATAATACACTTCTTTTTTTTTTAAACCAGTGGAGTGGCTCTACCTCTGACGCGGGCTGGGTCTTCTTCTTGGCCTCCATTTCTTTTTTCTGTTGGAACTTTGCCAATTTTTCAAGTTTTTTAGCCTCCTTCTTCAGCTGAGCCTCTGTCTTTGGTGGTCCTGCAAGAACATCATTTCAACAAGTCAGTTTTCCGCTGCAAGGTTTTGAAAGGAATTACAACACATTATGCTTCAATTTACAAGCACAATAACCAACAATAACACGCTTTATTTTGTGGAGGCTAGATAAACACTATGGGACTATGGTCAGATTGCGTAGGAGCGTCTTTAAATATGGATCTTTTTCGTGTCGAGGGTGCGCTACCTGCTTGTTTCGATGGAGATGTTTTTTGCTTTTCCTGGTACATACAATAGTATATAATGTTTATTTTGATACGATCATAAACGATAACCTTCTGTGCCTTCTTTGTCATTATTATTGGTTTGTACGAACATAATACAGCACAATACAGGAAAAATGAAAGAAATTGGATTTAAATTATATTAAGTATGCATAGTATGTCATTTATTTTGCAATTTATTTATGTAAATATTTGTAAAGTTTCATCATAAATGTACAGCAACCACATAATTTTTTATTTTTTTTTAAACTATGTAATGAACAGGGGTGGGTTAATGTAAGTTTTTTTTCTTCTTTGGACTCCTTTTCGAGAAATGTGCTTTCCTGTTGTTTACAATGTATATGTAGTATGTATATGATTATTGTTTCTCTCTTGGCACAAACTCGAAATAAAAACAAAATATTGTAAAGGTATTCAAGATAAATGTAAGACAGACAAGTTTATGGGATGAAAATGTGTGACACCCGATGTGAAGCAATAGCATGTCCATGGAAACAAGCAGGTAGTAGACATGTTACACCTTTACTCTAATTCTTCTCTCCCCCTGAAGGGTATGACCTTTTTAAAAATGTTATTATAATTATCCTCACCATTGGTTGCATCTCCAGCAGTGTCTCCAGCAGGATGAGCATTAGCCGCATTTGCATTGACTGCAGTGCTTGTCTTGAGTGTGACAGGAACCATCTTCTCACACAGAGTGATCTTTCCCAAAACCTTCACAAACTGAGGCTGGTTTATGCAGGTCGTGAACCACCTCGTCACATTGGTCAAAACTTTACGATCTTGCGGCTCCAGCACCTGAAAACAAAAGCAGCAGGACCAGACATAAATAAAGAAATACATAAATACTGCAGGTAACAAGGGCAACTAATGATTATTTTAGTAGTCGACTAGTCAGCAGTTACTTTCAAACATTACTTACATATTTAAATGGTAGAAGAACAGCACAGGCCACTGCCATATCAGCCAAAGTGATGCCCTCTCCCACCAAATAGGTTTTAGGCTCCAGAGCTTGGTTCAGCATTTTCAGAACACGCAACAACTCTGCACGGGAACTCTGCTGCAGCTAAGGAGTGATTAAGAAAAACTCAGCAAAGGTACTTAACAGTGAATTACATTAATATAAATTAATAATAAAAATATGTATACATTTATTTCAACACAATTTGTAATATGTTTTTCACTTTCAGATGGACACAGTAGCTTAAGCACTGACTTATTTGTTATATCTATTAGGGATGTAACGATATCCAAATCTCTCGGTACGACATTATTACAATATGCATCACACGGTACGATATTTATTGCGATATTTTGGACTGGCTCATATAATTGTAGATAGGGCCCTTTTTTGCTTTTAAAATACCCTGACAAGATTTTGGTGTGAATTATTTCTGTCATAATCCCAAGAATTCAAGTAAAAAACATAATTTCATGTTGTCTCTGCTGATATGAATTATGGGACTTGTAGTTTCCAATGTTTATTAGCTACTGCAGCTGTAAAACAATGCATTTAAGCAAAGGAACTTTTGATTCGAAATATTGTGACACCCCACGATATTACTGTAAGACATTTGACAATATAATGATCACAATATTTCGGCTATTGTTACATCCGTAATATCTATATCATACCTCTAAAGAGCATGCATAGTAGTGGATAACAGTAAAAAACGTATTTAACTTATTCATAAAAACTTAATTTAGATCATTTTTAATACCAAACCCTTTATCATCTAGGCATGTTTCACTTACAGGTAGATGATATATTTAAGTTAATTGAAAACAAGCTGTTATATGTTAGTTTAACATATAACTCCAGGTAGTTTGAACTCAAGTCAAAACATAACATCAGCTTACGGACCAAAGTTCCTTCAGAATAGATAAAGTCTCAGATATGCGGCAAAACCATGACCACACATGACTTTTTTTATGATATTGTACCATCTTTCTCACCTTCTTATCCATCCCCATAACACCGAGGAGAGGGAAGACCACTGCACAAGCAACAGGAGTCAGCTCATTGTCTGCAAAGCTGAGCCACTGCCACACCAGGCTCTGCTGTTTCCCGTCTCCACCGACACATTTGCTCTGAGAAGCCAAGTACCAGGCTACCGCGTTGGACCCATTCAGAACCGTGGAGCCCTCAGCCGGACTCAGGACCAGGGCTGGTCTAGAGTGGGCATTTACAGAGGCAGGCGGGTCCTCTGTGACAACGCGAGGTTTGGCAGATGGACAGAACTCTGCAGCTATGAGGGCGAGAAGACTGCGGAAGTCTTCAGGGTGAGTTGAAACATAAAGCGTAGCCATCCCTGAAGAGACAAAAGCATAAAGAGTAATTTACAGTGAGTACATTTATTTTACAGCCAATAAAAATAAATATGATAAACCAATATGTGATTTTTGAACTGTGTTTACTTGCACAAAATAAATCACATTATCAAAACGCTTGGTGATATTTATCACTATTGTACTAGAAAGACAAAGACGAATGAGTTTCAATATGACACTTCCCATTTTCACAATTTCACTTTCATTTTTGTCTTTGGGCTCTTAGTCTACCCTTGTCTAGTCTATCAGAAAGAAATAAGACACCACACACAAGATGGGACTCTTCACATATCATTTCAATAATTTCTAAACAGATATGCACACAATTTTACATGGTCTGGCGCCTGTTCCACTACAAGAATTGTTAAAAGAATCAGAACCGATCAACAAGAGCAAGCTCCAGAGGTGATTGTATAATACTATCAAAGTAAAGTGCCTGTATTCTCTTTCCCAGGGTATCCCCAGGTTTGACTACCCCAAATTTAAGACTTTTTAAGACCTTTGCTCACACTCCAAATTGGGCAATTTCATGTTTTTTTTTTTCTTCCTCACTCCATTTAACATTGCTCTGGAGCTCTGTTGAGTATACAGAAAAATAGGCTAATGAAATTTAAGACCTTGTCAAAAAATAAGACTGGGGGAACATAATTTAAGACTTTTTAAGGCCTTAATTTAGGAACATGAAATTTAAGACCTTTTTAAGACTTTTAAGACCCCACAGCTACCCTGCTTTCCATGCCTTTCAAAGCTGGAACACCATCCCAGCGACTGTACGTGAGTTGCCTACACTCAGCTCCTTCTCTCTGCTCAACTTAAATCATGGCTATTGGACAATCAGATCTGTCCACACAACTAAACTTAAACAGCACCTTTTGCAAATGAGCCAGGGACTGCAATCAGATTTGAATATAAATCTGTAAATAGACGTTAAAGCTGTACAGGTGTAAGTGATGAGAGTGTATGTCTGACCTGTACATTTTAATTCTGAAGTCGGATGAGTGTGTTTTACTGTGTATGAGTGAGAGATGTATGTGGGAGCGGGTATTTTAGGCTTTTGTCATGTTCAGGGTATCCCCAGGTTTGACTACCCTAAATTTAAGACTTTTTTAAGACCTTTTTAAGACCACTTAAATAAAAATTAAGACCAACATCGCGCCCATTATGCGGGCGAAAAACACCAGATCCAGTTCTAATAAAGACCAACCAACTACGGTACTTTATCTAGAATCTAAGAGCCTCTGTGGATTAAACCTACACTTCCCCATGATCCATCCAGCGTCTTCCTCCACTATATTGATTGTTTATTCATTGCCGCCGGCGCCAGAAACCAAAGTATTGTTTGCGTGAACTCCAAATTAGATGTCCATTCACATTACATTTAACGTTGTTTTTTTTTCCTCCCTCCATTTAATATTGCACTGCAGCCCGGTTGAGTTTACAAAAACATAGGCTAATGAAATTTAAGACCTTTGTGAAAAAAATAAGATTTGGACAACATAAATTTAACACTTTTAAGGCCTTAATTTAGGAACATGGAATTTAAGACATTTTTAAGACTTTTAAGACCCTGTGGCTACCCTGATGTTTCATGAATTGTACGGGTGATGTGGCTGAACTTGGTCAAGCTGGGGACTAAAGATGGAAATTAGCTTTGGCTACAATCCTGAATATTTGCAACTACATGTTTGTCTCTTACATTATCTTGTCTTTTAATATGCATTGCCCCTTTAATAAATAAATAAATACAAATACAGATAAGTCTAATGATCACATTTTTGTGTGCATGTAAACATAGGCTGTCCTGTTGAGACTAGAACCATTTTAAAAGGGTCGCCCATCTTTATATGTATGTTATATTAATTCAGCAAGCCTTTTTATGTTGGTTTGTAAAGAGTAGGCCTTAAAGTATCAATATATAATACAAATATAGCCAGTTTTAGACTCATTATGATTAACCAACATGGTCCTAACCTTGATGCTATTTAAATTTTCTTGTTTCCTGTTGAAGGAACAAGCCCAAAGCTTAAACTTGGATATGAAATAGTATCATTTAACATTCCTGCTTGTAATAGAAGCTTGTTAAACGGGTTTTATGTTTTTGTTGCTATTTGGATTTAAGGGAGTTACAGCCATGAGTGAACACAGGTTATAGTCCAGTTCGTTTCTATCTAAAAAGCTGTTTTAATTCCAATATAGCACTTTCTCAAATGTAAAATGTGTCAGACTGATAAACCGGGTTTAGCCACCTGTCAAGAAGAAGGGGCAACTCCACCAAGCTACTTTACTTTAGCCTTTGCTGCAAATCTCATCAAGTCAAGTTTGTGCGAGTCCAGCGAAGTGAAGAAATGTGAACTTTACTCCGCTTAAACTGCCGTGTTAGTTATGGTTTTATCGGTGCAATGACTTTATAATAATGGGAAAGAGAAGCACGTACCTTTGAATGAACTCGAGCCCCGTCAGCTTTAGCAGAGCCGCACGCTGCCACATGAGCCCGAGCCCCGCCTCCTCCTCCGTCTGATGCAATAAAAACTTCCGGGTCTGAAGAGGCGTTTCCGTTTTTCAGAAAATGATGCAAAATAACTCTAAATATTAATTACTTTATTTACAATTAAATAACCTAATAATAAATTATCACTACTGTTAATTAGTCTAAATAATCGTTATATTATAAGATTATTCTCGTGATTTTAAATTTTTTCAAATATAATTTATTCACTACCCTTTGCATAGGTCAGTTTACTCAATAGACCCTTTCAGAACTTATGTCATCAGAATGTTCAAAATTCTGTAATGGAGGCAAGTGGAGGCAAAATGACAATGTTTAACTGACAAGCTGATCTAAATGTTAATGGTTTTATGACATTATAACAAAAAATAAGCAACTATTTTGAATTTCCAAGCTACAAATCTTATTTATTTTGCTTCTCTGTTAAGAAGGATGAAAAGAAAATAGTTTTCTAAATTCAAAATAGTATTTGGACTTCACAAAAAGTATAATTTATGATGAAATGTGTAATATATCTACATATATAGACCAGGCATGTCAAAACTATGGTCCGGGGGCCAAATGCGGCCCTCAGACTTCCAGGTGAATTGGCCCAAATTACCTTTCATCAATTAAAAAATATTTTTTACTGCAAGTTTTTTTGAAAATCTAAATTGATAAAGCTGATATTTCATATTTACTGTGTGGTTTTAAGGATCTTAGCATGAATTAAGACTGACAGTTCATTCTAACGTGTTAAACATGCACACATTTCAATTAATCCCTGTACTGAGCATCAGTCTACGGCCTTTGAATGGCCCTCTGCTTTGTCTGTGTTTAGATCTGTGGCCTTTGATGAGAAAAGTTTGGACAGCCCTGATATAGACATTTCTTTAAGGATTTGTTCAGTAAAACCTCAAAATGTGGATTTGCCTTTGTAAAAATGTTTAGTGTCTATCATAAACCCTTGTAAAATAAACAAATAATGTAAAAAGCAATTGTAAATGGTTTTAAACTGGGCTCTGATATCATTTGCATGTATCTGAGTGGTTTTCATTTTCCAAACTGTCCTTGATTTTTCATAATTTATGATATTCTGAAGTTAATTCCAGTTTTCCCATTAAAATCACATTATGTTCCACTTCATTTTGCCTCCAGATGCCTCCTTTCCGGAATGTATCATGTTTTGTTTACAAAAGGTCTGTAGGATTTCACTCTATTGTCTGAGCAGTGAACTAGCACATAATTAAAGCACAGTTATATAGCTTTAAATAGCTTTAAGACAATACTCAGATGAAACAGAAAATCCACACCAAAGCTTTTGTACAGCTGGAAATGCAAGGAACAGCAAATTAAAAGTGACATTTCGGCAAAAAGCCTTCGTCAGATCATTTATCTTGCTTTGGACCTCAGTATACTGTAACTTGAAAATAAAAAAAGCTTTTGGCCATCTGAGTGTGCTGTGCATTTTTTCACTTTTAATACAATACCACCATCATTTTACCTGCTCTTATAGGCCTACTTGCTCTCTGTAAAGCACTTTCTAAACTTATCTGGAATGTTTACATAGCATACTATTTGTATAGCAATTGGGCAATAGGAAAAATACAACTTACAATTATATTAATGAAGAGACGGGACAACGGGATAATGGTTTCTTTAGTTCTTTATCCAAATGTCCAGAGGCAAAATAAATCTTAAAACTTTCATGGAAGTTGTTGTTCAAGGGTCATTTTGATCAGTTCATTTGCCGTCCCAACTTTGCTACAAAACAAAAAAGTTCATTTTGTGAAGCCTGCTTAAGGTTTTCACACTAGGAGCAAATTTCAAATGAATCACAGTACATTTAATTAAGCAGGCCTTTGGTATGCCCCTGATATGAAGCGATTTAAGGCTGCGTTCACATATTCACACACACCTACACACACAAACACACACCTACACACGCAAACACACACCTACACACACACACAAAGAGGCCCCCACACACAACACAACACACACTTTCCATGCTTCTTAGGCACATAACACTGACTAATCTAATAATAAAGTATTTAGGTTATGGGGCCAGATTTTTGTCTCTAATTGAGTGTACAGATTTTAGTCTCATAATGTGATAAACGACACGCCCACACACACACACACACACACACACACACAAAAAAGAGACCCCCCACACACAACACAACACACACTGCACCAAAACTGTGAACCCCAGAACTAAACCAGAGAATAGACCATGCCAATCCCAGGACCAAACCAGGACCAAAACCAAAACAGAACCAAACCAAGAACGCAGTGTGAACGCAGCCTACATTGTTACTTTATGGGACAGTGCATTAATTTTGTAAATACTGTAAATATTAGTCTGTTCGTTCTGGAAGCACAGCAGCAGCGATGTCAAATGTCTCTTCATTTCTGTCTGAGTCTCGTTCGAAAGTATCTCCGATAATGCCAAATGTAATATCAAATAGACCTTTTACAATTCTCCATACTACTTTAAAACAATATCCTACCCCATTCCCACTTTTCCAGGCTAATCTTCCAAACCCACTACCTACAGCGCTTGTCTGGCTCCCCAACTCTCCCACAACTGTCCCAACATAATCCCCACTCTGCTCCACTAACCTACCTCCAAAAACCTTTGTTAGCCACCAGGAATTATCAAACATGTCCCCAAATATTCCCAATGTATCACCAGCTAATGTCCCAATCCCAGTAACACCAGTGTAACAGCTACTGAAGAGGGCCTCCCCCATTGAGGAAGTGCAGTAATAAATTCGGGAGAAGCACGCCTCTCCTATGTCGTAAACCAGGTTGAAAACAGAGCGAATCCAAGAAAACACGTCTGAGATCAGCAGGTGGAAGACAGAGTAGGTGTCTCCAGGCAAAGCAGAGAGAACACCCAGATCCTCTTGGAGAACATATGAAACCTGTGGGAACAAAAAAAAACATTAGCGCAATAAAATGACAGTCACCTGCGGGGAAATACCTCCAGCAAGACACACCCCATTCCACTGACTGGGAGGAGTGCACAGGAACATGCAGACTGCTCAATGTTCCTGATTTTTGGCTTAATGTCAGAAGACTATAATGTAAATGTACTTGTTCCAGCATTAACATAAAATATTTAGGTGGAAATGATGACATAACATTTTATTAAAAAGGTACACTATGCAACTTTCAGATCACTTGGAAATAGAACATACTTTGGAACATTTAACATGACCAAACATGCTTTTATTTAATCTATGTGTAGGCAAAAAATTTGCATACTGTGACTTTAAGCAAACTTAAATTGGATTTTTTGGAGTTTAATAATGCCATTTTGGTGTATTATGTATTGTATGCTGAGGTGGGCAGTACACAATTACTTTTACCTATTTACATTTACTGTAGTAATGAGATTTTAAAGAATTTTACTTCTTGGAGTAGTTTCAGACTTCATACTTTTACTCCGACTTGAGTAATACACTACCAGACAGTTTTGACACACCCTCTCATTCAATGTTTTTGGTTATTTATTTTTACTTCCAGAAGATTTAAAATGCATGAAGAGAGATAGAAAATAGTAATATAGTTGGATAGAAAATAGTCAAAATAAAGAAAAAAAAAACATTGAATGAGATGGTATGTCCAGACTTTTGAATTGCAGTGTATACAGTGCAACAGTAATCTTACTTGAGTAGTTTTGCTTACTCTTTCCATTGTGAATTAGTCTATAAAGTCTATAAACCACACTAAACATCTCGGCATATATCAAAAATGTGGAATGACCCCAATAATTCTACACCACGATGTGAAAGGAGAGGATGACTCAGGGAGCTGCATGTGAGATGTTGGGAGGGGTGTGGCAGTGATGATGACTGGGATAGTTTCTGTTATTGTGTCTGCAACCGTCTAAAGTATTAAGTATTTATATGTTATCAAATGAAATATTAAGATGCCACGCATTTCAGCAGCCCTGATGAAGGCCGAAGGGTTGGAACACATGGCATTTTAACTCTACATGCCATGTGGTAATAAAAACATTTCTGAATCAGATCCTTGCACCAAAGAACACCAAAAGGACATTTATGTATAAATCCAAGTAAAAGTAAAAGTGCTAAAATTACACTGTTTATGTTAGTTGGTGTTTTTTTTTTGCTTGTTTTAATCTGCTCTGTCTTTGTTAATGTTTTATATATGTAATTATAGAAACACTGAATACCTCAGCCTCTAAATCTATCACTATCTTTCATGTTTTATATACAGTGTTTTCAAATTTGCTGGTGTATTGTGCATCACCTGTCCGGGCAGTCCAGTGATTGTTGACACCACCGGATGCAGAGGGGCCTTGAGAATGGACAGAGTGGTGGAGAGGATGTAGAAGAAAATACTGGTGGAGTTATCGTCTGCCTTCTGCTCCTCCACCGTCTCCGAGCTCAAAGTGGCGTCTGATGGGGTGGACTCAGAGGACGTCACTTTTGATTCTTCATTGTCAGGTGAAATTTGATCTGTTTTTGCAGATTCATCGACTACAGATCTTTTTTGAGTCTCCACCTGAGACTCAGTGCTGCCCTCCGTCTGCTCATTGGTTGATTCAGTGTCAGGATTTTGTTCGCTATCGGCAGTATTCACTTCATTAGTTTCTGTATCTTCAGCAGTAGCAGTCTCTGAAGCTACTGCACTCAAAGTGTTGGCTTCATGCTGAGAAATCTCTGCAATAACTCCTCCATTCTGTCCTCCACAGCCCTCAGAGAACAGTTCAGTCACTCCTAACAGGTCCTCCAGCTCTTTCACAGACACTTGCCTCTGCCCTCCCTCTGTGTCGCTGATGAAGGCCACACTGGAGCTGTCTTTGCCTTCTGGTGCAGCACAGCAGACAGCCGACCACAGCAGCTTCGTCTCACAATCTTCTTTTTCCACAGCCCCCAGTCGCCCGGCTCCAATCAGGACATAAAGATCTCCCCCTGAGGTCTGACACTGGGGAGCGATGCTTGTCTGGACCAAAGTGGTGATGGCTGAATCCCACAGCTGCAGATGGGAGGCTGCAGGAGGCAATTCTGACTTTTCATTGTCCCCTTTGAGCAGAGCTGGGACCAACACTTTGACACTTTCCTCTTCTGTAGTCTGTAAAAAATAGGCCAAAGTTTTTAAAAGTTTAAAAACACTGGGAACTTCTAATGCTTGCTTTAGTGGTGATAAAAGAGCTGTGATAAATTTATCAGTTTGGTCCTGATTCAATCAGACTCTAATCAGTCATTCATACAGATAAACAGATGTCAGTGATGATCTTCATACAAACAACAATAACATTCCTCAACATGCTGTTACTGTAAATCTAAAGAGACCTCCAACTTGCCACAACGTGAATTTATTTTGTTTTGATGTGTCCTTACCACAGGCTCTGCTCCTTCTTCTGTTGTGCTAGCTGCCAGCCCATTGGTGAGATGGAAGGCAGAGTAGACAGGACTGCCGCAGGTTGGCTGGTACAAAGTGGCGAATGACTGCCCCCCAGGTCTGGAGTGGCACAGAGGCTTTAGGGGCCCATCGTTGCTGCCCCCGGGTGGGCTCTGTTTGTAGAAGCTGTGGCTGCACTGTGTGAAGTCTGAGGCCTGAGCTGGAGAGAGGCCTGAGCCGAGCACAGCCAACAGCAGCAGAGCACCTGCACTGACAGCAGCAGGACACATGGTGGAGTGCTCTCAGTGCCCCTCTCTCTCCACACGCAGAGCTGGAGGGAGAGGCTTATGAATTATCCAGTACCGTCCGATTATAGATGAAAAAGATAAGGTTGAAACTCAAAGCAGGCTTCAGTGGTATCCCGTTGTTCCTACGAGCTCCTTCCTTTTTGCATTACTCCAGGACAGAGTGGATCTGTGGTGCAGGCACAATCGTGCTTACTGTTTCATTTCCCCTCTCTGACAGCCTCACCCCCTCTGTCAGTTCCACCCTCTGCCTCTCCCTGTGGCTCTTACATTTACCCCTCCCTCTGACTCTCTATGGTTACACCTACAACTCTCACTGCGTTAGGTACACAGCCCAACCCCACACCCTTCATGCACTGACACTTACCTGTAAGTCTGCATTCCCAAACAATGGGTGCTACGCAGAAGCTCGACATGGACAATACGCTGTGGTGAATTTTTCTGTGGAATGGACATTCCATAAAGTTTCAGAGAAGCAGGTTTGGCATGAACACTTTGCAAACCACAATAAATCTCAGAGAAGGACATAAAAATCAGCCTGTCAATTTTAGAAATTGTGGCTCTGAAAATCACAACTGATATAACTGCAATAATTTAAAACCAGTGTTATGCAAATGTAAGTATTCAATTGCAAATCTGACAAAAATGCCTGTTGTAACATTATCTTACCTTTGGAGTTTCTCTTTGAAAACATCTTAAGAAAATAATACATTTGGCAGTCTGTACTACCTCTGGCATGAAAGATGAGCAGTCCTGTTGGTAGAATGAGGCAGAACCAGCTTTTATAATGAAAACAGAAGACAGAAGACCCTCTGGGCCTCTCTCAGAGGTGGAATGTAACAGCAAAGAACTCTCTATCAAATCATATTAAATACTTTCAGTTGTAAAGTGTATTTTGCAGCATTGTATCAAAAACACAGACTCTTATATCTTGCTTTGAAAATCAAAACTTGACAACAAAAAACACTATAATTCATAAGATTTTAATATTTATACATGAGATGATTTTGATTTTACATTATTTTTTATTTTGAACAACACAAACATATCAAAAACATGCCAACAAAAGCATTCTGTAATTAAACATGTCGAGAACTGAAGTAGAGCACCAATGATTTATAACTAAAATACTGCCTATAATAGTTCGTACATTATGTTAAACAATTAAAAGCAATTTGAGAAGCAATTCCGCTATTATTGTTGTGTGAAAACTAATGCATGTCAATAATTTGTTAATGATCTTGTAAGCTAATGATTAAAAATGACTTGTGAACTGTCTTTGCAGAGATTCTGTAGATTAACCAGTGTCCAGCAGGGGGAGTTTGTTTCTCCTTTTAAAAGTAGCAAGGAGAGTGAGAATAGTCCATTTCATCGAGCTCATCGGTCATTAGTAAATACCTCACTCATTTGGGATATCAATGACTAGTTCTGCCTCGTCTGCCTCCCCGCGGTCATCGTCGACTCTGTCACTGTCTGCATCACTGTCTCCGTCCTCTTCTGCTCCGTCTCCGCTCAGCATCTGTCGAGGGACCCAACTGAAGGGGGCGCTGGCGGCAGGGCGAGGACGTGGGGGCAGACGAGTAATTAGGAGCGACAACCTGCCAAGACCAGAAATGCAGTGGACATGGTTAGAAGTGCAATATCTTGTAATATCCAAATTACTTAAAGGGTACAGTATGTAACTTCTCTTTTAGAGGGCGAGGCATTTGGTTGTCTCCATAAAGATGTTACGATGAAATGAAATGTCCCACAGTACGGCATAAAAATAATAGGCTTTAGCGGGATTATCTTGGTTAAATAAAGGTCAATAAATAAAAATTTATTCATGTGAAGACAAGCAAATGACTCCACCCAGTCAAGTTACAGCTCTGATCTGTGGAAAGGCAAGATACTTTCGAGCAATAATGTAACTGAATAAATTTTAAATACTTATTATAATTTCACTTTATCCATATTTTACACATTTTTGTAATTACTATTATAATTATTATAATTTGTTTTATTTTCTATTATCGTTCCATTTGTTTACCTTGCCTGTTCTTTAACTTTGACGACACAATAATGCAATTTCCTTGTAGAAAATAACTGTAAAACTATTACATATTATTAAAACTAATCTTATTAATATGATATTCACAAAAAAATAAGAATTAAATCTCAGAAATGTAATCACCTGCAGATAGTTAGATAAGATGTTATGTGAACTAAAAGATGTAAAAATTAAAAAACAAAACTGACTAATGTAAAATGTCGATGGGTACATTTTGTTGTGGGCCCTGTTCCACTCTCACCTTTCCAGTGGTTTCCTTCTTGACTTTTGGTGTTTTTGTTTTTCTCTCTTTCCTCACTCGATCAGACGTAGGAGCCAAATACTCTGGCGGAAATGGCATCTACAACCATTCATGAACGTCCGAGTGGCCAAATGATGACACACGCACACAAACATATGCATAAAAGAACACAAAAAAATGTACAAATGTAAAATGTTCAATGCGTGATGGCAAAGAAAGACCTTAAAATATAAAACAAATGATAAAAATATGAAGAGATGAAGGTGATATGGAAATTCCTGCCAGAAGTTGGGAAAATATGAACTTACAGTGTTGAGATAGGACCCAGAACCTGAAGACTGCAGAGGATTCATACTGGATCGTGAGAGCAGAGAAAGGTGAGATGAAGACGAAGGAAGACATGCACCAGGGCTACTTCTGCGTCTGGGGAGAAGAATTAAATCTGTGTTGTAACCCTTGCTTGAAAACCCTTGGACTGAATGAGACATAACCATCTACTCATCCAACAAAAATAGAAATAGTAGTAATGGTTTAGCAGTTCATATTTGATCCTCTCTTGATTGTAAATGCTCTTGATAATGTATTTTCTTTAAAACATACATCCCAAATCTACTCGCAATCACAATTATATTTCCAAAGCTGGTCATCAGAATGTGCTGCTTACATCATCAATATATACTTCTACAAGAGATTTCTCATTTTCTGCATTTGAACTGGCACTTGGTAAGCCTTTTTTATAATTTCAGCGTCAACAAGGAGGTATTATTATTTAGTCTTACATATAAAAGTAATTATTGAAGACTAGGGGTGTGCAAAAACATTGAAATATTGATATATCATATCGCTTAACTGGATGATACAGTATCGATATCGTGGGCTACTGTATTGATATATCCCCAAGAGTATTTTTTGGTATATTTTACAAAATTATTTTGTGTAAAAACTACAGCTGTGTTGACATTTTCACTGTTTTGATGAGTAAAATAGGTGACTTTCATATTAACTTTCCATAAACTTAATAAACTTGGCAGACTTTTTTTTCAATGAACCGTATCAAATCAATTTGAAATATATCATATAGAATTGTATTGAATCGAGAGTGCACTGTATCGAAAAAGGTACTGTATCGTGGCCTATGTTTCAAGGTATCATATCAGCAACTTCATAATGATACCGAGCCCTAATGAAGACATAACATAACCATTACTAATTAGTATTCACTCGCCCTTAGCTTACTTTTTTGCAATTTCTCTTTCTCTCTCTCTTATAGGGACTTCTCCTTCACTGTTTTCAGAAGAAACTGTGGCCTCTGAGTCTATAGGAAATAACAGAGTGAAATAGCACACCAATAACACAACATATTATTCCTGGTGAGATTAAATACATATTATAACAGTCTGACAGAACGCAATAATATTTACCAGAAGAGTCTTCATCCACCCGCTCATATTGCAGTAGTCTGTCTAATAAGAAACTGTACCAAAAAAAAAAACCCAAAACACAATTAACCACATTACTCTTCTGAAATCTGATTATTCATAGTTCATCTATTATTAATTTATTTATGTATTTGTTAATGATCACCTTTTGTCTCTGGAAACCTTCAGTAGTTTTCTCTGTGCTCTCCTTAACTCCTCTTGAAAACACTCTTGTTCCTGCAGCCCAAAGCAAAAGTAAAAGATGAACTATTTGTGATTTAAAATGATAAACAATATCAAGCTAAATTAGTTAGCACACTTACATAAACAAGAAACTTTAATTTTCGTTTAAGATTCTTATACTTTCGCTTGTAATCGACCTCGACATCAGCTTGTCCATTCATCTCTGTAAAATATCATGCAAATAATTATGTTCTGTGCAGATAAAGATAAAAGACAATTAAAAGCTTTGTTAGAAGTGAGGTGCTAGCTGTTAGCTTGACTAGCGTGTGATCACATTGCAGCTAAAAAGAACAAATAAAATGCAAGACGGGAGTGCGGAAAGACAGACAAAAGCTATTTAACATGCTGCATATTACCAAGGAAATACATGAAGAAATATGTTTAAAAGTATGTTTAATGTAGCGGGAACAAACCTCTCGTTTCAGTCTGTCTGTGCGACATGTTTCTTGTTTACATCGATGACGCAGATTTTGTGCGTCGGTCCTTTTTTTTTTTTTGTTTGTTTTTTTTTATATATATAAATTTAACATACTCAAATACACATTTGCTAAGAAGAAAAAAAAAGGCCGACGCAGATATTTTTTTTTAAATTTATTTATTTTTTTTAATCTCAACATACTCAAATACACAGGCACGTCAAAAACACACAAACAGCACAAAATCACGCAAAAAACATGATATATGGGACAACATGCAGCAACCAACTACATAAGAGGAAAAAAAACTTAAAAAAAAAACTCACATACACTTAACCAAATTAATTAATATGTATTATTATAGTGGTGACCAGTTGGTTTATTTTAAGTCCATTTTGTTTTGTGTAAGATATTTGGCCAGTATGATGAGAGTCTGAATGAGGAAGCAGAGAATAACAGGATGGCACTTTCCTGGAGGCTGATCATATCTGGTTTTGGTCTGGATGAGCTGCTGTATGTGGGTTCTGGAGGTGGAGCCAGAGTGTCTGTTTATGTGGGAATTGTCATCTTTTTGGCAGGTTTTCCAATTTATTCACTCATTAGGAATGTAATTTAGATTTCTATCTATTGGAACAACAGCCAAAACCATTCTGATGAAACCAAAACTGATTATAGATTAGGAATATACATTTTCTTGTTAAAATAACTAGGGTGACTAGACGTCCCAAATTTATCCAAAACCAGTGATTTGCCCCAGGTTTATCCTAGTGCCCCTATTTTTGACCAATTTGATCAACACCAGGTTTAAACCAGGACTAAACTAATCTTAAATCAGGACTACATCAGGTCTAAACCAGGACTAAACTAATCTTAAATCAGGACTACTTCAGGCCGAAACCAGAACTAAACTAATCTTAAATCAGGACTACATCAGATCTAAACCAAGACTAAAACAGGGCAATCAAAATTTGTTGTCTAATCTGATCCATGCCAACAGTAAAGAGGAGCATAAATTGTCATTTGTTTAGCCAAAGTACAGAAAACCATGTTTGTGAATAACCATAAAGCAAAAAAAAAAAAAAAAAAAAAAAAATGCAGTCCCTCCGACCATGATGAACACAAGAATGCGAAATGTTACACGTTGTTTTTATTTATACCAACCATCCCAACCCGAGTGTGTATCAGTTCAGAATTTGGAAAATCTGGTCACTCTAAAAATAACATGAAGTATATATTTTATTATTGGCCCGAGCCAGTAATCTAGCTATTCAAAGAAGAATTAATATGTGACAAAAACATGAAGACAGTTCCTTGTAACGCTGCATATCAACTTTTAAAAGCAAATGTGCAAGCTCGCAGCACTCCAGAAGTGCTATAATACTCACAACAGTGTACAAATATAAACATGTAGCATGGTGTGCTTTCCGTAGCTAACAAATACACTTTTACATCGTGTTGCAACATTAAAGTCACAGTGTAAGATGTACTTGTGTACTTCTTGGCCAAACTGTTTCCAACATGTCCACTGAAGGCTGTATCAAGTGGTGGTTTGAATATTGTTTAATGAAGTTAAACATTGAGTTGAAGCTTAAACACTGAAATTTTGTCTGTTGAAAAGTACTATAGTGTGTCCTACATAATGGGTGGCCTATGTGCTTCTAAACAAATTCCTTTACAGAACTGGGACTGTGGAGATAACCCAGGCTGGCTTATCTAAGCAGACTTGGTGTGATCTTCAATGGTTTGGAGGGAGTTGTCTCTTCTCAAAAAAGAAGAAATGCTGATGCTTCAAGGACGATGTGACGGTGTGAACCTGCTCAACATATTATATTAATATTCATACTGTGGAACATATATTCTGGGTTGAGGGACAGGCAGGAGTTCAGACCGCCTGATGTAAGTCCTGTGTAGTTGTAGGCCATCAGGGACAGCCATTTGACCCAGAGCTCTGTATTAGAATTGTATTGTCAGGGGAAAAAAAATTTTGTGATTTAAATTGATTGAGTTTAATCATTTTTGACTGAACACGCCTAACACCACTCAAATAAAAGAAGTGAATTGAAGTGAAATGACTTTTTGTGTGTTCTTGCAACTGTTTTGGCCTGTTGACGCAGCCCACAAATGTTCCTGTAAAACTGAATTTAACACTGTTAAAAGCATAAATAAGTTGTGTTACATAAATATAGTTTAAAACATATTCTGTTAATGGAGTCCAGAAATGGTCTTGATTTGGGGAGGATTTGGGGAAGATTACCTCTTTGGATGGGAAAATGCAGCAGGAAATAGAAAATCCAACACAGTAGGAGGAATAGGCTACTACAGTCAGTCCACTTTATTAAACAATTAAAGCAATAGTTTGATTACAGTAATGATCACGGTCTCTGACTATTATTTAACACTGGAGTTCAGATGACATGACAGATTACATTTTATAGATCAATAACATCTTTAATATTGTTAAAATGCAGATTTTTGTTGCAGTGCAGCAAGTTCGAGGATCTAGTCACAATGTGATCCGGGTCAACATTTGTGTATTTACCTTTTGTATATTTCAAGGCAAAATGCAAAAGAATGTCTTTTGCCCCACATCCTGGTTATGTGACATTGTCCCATTCTAAAAATCACCAATAGTTCACACACACAGTATTTCACTGAGACTGTTGTTGTCTATTGTATAGCTTCCTTTAGAAATGACCATATACAGTACACTTTATCATGACTTCATAAAAGGGCCGAGTCAAGTAAAAAAATGTATAAATTTAACTCACCCCAGGGCTACTATAGGTTGGTTTCAGATGACATCCCAACATTCTGTAGGCCAGATTTGGGCACTGTAGTTTTTGAGTAATGAGATTTTTTCTTAAGAAAGGTCATGGTAATGGAGGGAAAAGTAACGGAGGAAAATTGTGCAAGCAAGTAGAAGGTGCATGACTTTGCATAATTTGTCAGCTTTTTTCCTCCGAATACTTTAATATGACTTCATAATGAAAGGGAACTATTTCTATAAAATATATCAGTCCTTCCAAGCAAATTTTTATCATTTTAAATACATTTTTTTGAAAAATCACGTACCTTCATCAACAGTTCAAAGATCGAATAACACAAGATATGATGAAATACATCCATTTATTTACATGATTTGCAGGTCTTTGAAATTTGGGAAATAATTTTTGTTCCATGTTTCATACATGGTCTGTTTAAAACGTATGTAACTTTAGAACCAAAAATGGTACAGAAAAAAGGTAAACAGCTTCATAAACTAGAGTACATATGTATCTGTTCAATACATTTTTATATCAGATGCATTAACTTCAAATTTTTGGCCTTGCTGTTTACTTCTGCTTGACCGGGCCCATGTGTAATATTCTGTTGGACAAGCTGTCGGTCTGGGCAGCTGTGAGGAAGAAAGAAAGGGGCGGTCATGCAAAACATTAAGCATAACCATATTTACAAATCAATACTCTGCTATGCTATACACTATCAATATTCTGCTGTGTAAAAATGCACACAATTGTTTATTTTGTTGTTTCACAGTTCCCTTGGATAGCCTGATATTTACTATAAGGCCATATTTTTTTTGTTTGTTTTTTATGTAGCCTACAATTTCCTGCTATTACTGGGTAAAGAGCGCCATTAACAGGTGAATTTCTAGACTTGTGAAATAGCATTTATGAAATACCACTTTAAGTTATTCTATGAAATTATAGCATTACAGCCACTCCATTATTACAGAACACCTTTGTACCTTTTCTTGCAGCACTTTCTGAGCCGGTCTGCTTCTTGGCTCAGCACAGATCCCTGCCAGGATTCAGGCTATGAATTATAAATGAGGAGGACCAGCGCAGAGGAGAGTACTGCTTTAGCGAATGTACAAAAAGACTAAGCATGTCCCTAAGTGCAGAGATAGAGATTCGACTGTATTTGAAATGTATAAATAGATGAGGGAGATGGTGGGCTCGGTTTTATGAGGGAGAAAGCAGGAGGCTGGACAGTAGAATGCTGATATTGACTCCAGGGAGAGGAGAGAGGAGCCAAAATGCTGACTGCACGTTTAGAAATAGTGCTTAATCGTGACATAGGAACCTCAGCAGGACAGGCAGTATCCTCCTTCAGTTCACCTACAAGGAAATCACAGCATTTAGATGATATCTCCAGACACCAGACAAGTAATATAACAACTATAAACATGAACTGTCCTTTCCTGTCAGAAATATTATATTAAACTGAATCATTCTGGCAGTAAAGGTTTCAAATATGTGGTTACGCCGATATAAATCAACACAATCCATTAAATTAGTCACTTTTTAAAAAGATATTAAAGGGCCAGTGTTACGCTATTTTTTTTGATCGATTTTAAAAATATTGTTTCCTCATCAAAATCATATCTGGAGTTTTGTTTTGCTTTCTTTCATTCACACACATTTAACACACAAATCTTGCATATTAAAGCTATGTTCTGCTCTCAAACTGAAACCACCCTGCCCCACGTTGTGATGTCATGTAGTAAGACAGAAGGTGATCCACTGTGTTTTTAAACTCCATGTGCCTTTACTAGAATCATTTTAATCAGTTTCAGCCCTGGACATAACAATCTCAAGGTTAAAAGTATCTGTTAACTTGAAAACTACCACTACTAGACTGACTGATTGATTCATTCATTCATTTTGATTTCGAGTTTATGCCAAGAGAGAAACAATAATCATATATACTACATATACATTGTAAACAACAGAAAAGCACATTTCTCGAAAAGGAGTGGGAAGAAGAAAAACTTATATGAACGCACCCCTATTCATGACATAGTTTCAAAATTTATGTGGTTGCTTCTGTACATTGGTCATGGAACTTAAAAATATTTACATATAGCAAAATAAATTACATATTATACAAACAAAATATAATTTTGTCAGTTTTTGACAGTCGACGCACACGCAGAGTTCTGTAGTGCAGTTAACAACAGAAAAATTGCTTGTGTTAAAGTATGAAAAGTTGACAGAGAGTGCAGAGTTTTCAAAGAACAGCGGACAACCAATTATTTTTTTGTTCAGTGTAAGGACCGTGCAGTTTGTCTGTAAATAAAGTGTGGCGGTTTTCAAAGAATATAATCTGCGTCATCAGGGTCAAACAATTCTGTTATACGACTGAACAGACCCCAGCCCTCATCACAGTCAGGAGCGATAATGTGGCCCTCAGAGAAAAAAAGTTTAATGACCCCTGGTTTAAAACGCACAAGAATCCATTTTGCGTAGTATATACCCAAAATAAGCTCTAAAATACTGGCAAAAGGAGAAAATCAGTTCACACATCTTTAAAATATTAGTGAAAAATGTAACAATTTACCAACAGTATGGAATTTTCTGTCACATTCCTTGGAAATATAGACCCAAAGTTAAAAGCAGACTTCAGGTTTGTGCAGATGCAATAAAAACATGCTTTTAGTTTGATTTTTGGCCAAATTTTTCATGCTGTGGCCTTAACTGTACACTTATTTTTAGACTCTTAGATGGTTTCATTTTTTAACAGCATAGGAGTTCATTAGTAGTTTTTTTTTTTTTTTACGGATAAAGCCCACAATAGTTATAAATAATATGCCCACACCTAACGGACACAGATACACAAGAGAAGTGCTGGTGCCTTCCCCTAAAGCCCTTCATTAGAGGCTGTTCTTCAGTGACAGTCTGGCCCATTGTCTTAATGGATGTATTCTCAGATCGGGCTGTGGAGACTCATCCTCCTCGTCAATACACTGTCTCCTGTTAATTTTCTCCTCGGATCTATGTCCTTGGTCCTCCATTAGTCGGACTGTAGTACTACTGTAGTGTTGTCTAGTGTTCTATGGTAATTCCCCGACCGCTCGTCCTCTCTGACAGATTAGGTTCATGTGAGATTGCAACTTTAGAATAGCTTCTTCTTTTTTACCTGGTTTATCGTTAATATCTTTGTAATTGTGGGACCTGATCACATGGGGCAAAAAGTGACAAGTTTAATGTCTTCTCGGTTATTTAAAAATAACACAATTTTGTCTCGATATAGTAGCCCCGTTCAGAAGTGGGGGCATTACAATATTGAAAATGTAGATATCACAGTATTATAGTATTAGGCAAATATGAGGGGTCCAATCCTTGACAGAAAACAGTTTTAACTTTTAACATATCAGAAGTTTGTAGGTTTTATTCAAAAACAGTGAATAGTGGATTGTGCGCTCACTTTAAAACATTATGAATGAAGTGTAGAGCCATTTCCCTGGTTAGTCCTGATCTAGACCTAGTTTAGACCTGGTTTAGTCCTGGTTTAGTTCTGGTTTAGTCCCGTTCAGTTGCAGTACTGGTCCAGATCTGGTTTAGTCATGGCTTAGTCCTGGTCTAGTCCTGTTGTAGTCCTGCTGTAGTCCTGATCTAGACCTGGTTTAGACCTGATTTAGTCCTTGTTCAGTCCTGGTTTAGCCCTGGTTTAGTCCTGGTTTAGTCCTAGACAGTACTAGTCCTGTCCAGTTGCAGTCCTGGTCCAGACGTGGTTTAGTCATGGCTTAGTCCTGGTTTAGTCCTGTTCGATCCTGGTCTAGTCCTGTTGTAGTCCTGGTTTAGCCCTGGTTTTGATCTGATTTAGTCCTGGTTTAGTTTTGGTTTAGTCCTGGTTTAGGCTACTTTAGCCCTGGTTTTGATCTGGTTTAGCTCTGGTTTGGTCCTGGTCTATGCCTGGCCTTGTTCTGTTTAGTCCTGGTCGAGTCCTGGTTTAGCCCTGGTATTGTTCTGGTCAAGCCCTGGTTTTGATCTGGTTTAGCCCTGGTTTAGTTCTGGTTTAGTCCTGGTCTATGCCTGTCATTTTTTCATTTAGTTCTGGTTTAGGCCTACTTTAGTCCTGGTCTAGCCCTGGTTTTGTCCTGCTTTAGTCCTAGACAGTACTAGTCCTGTCAAGTTGCAGTCCTGGTTCAGACCTGGTTTAGTCCTGGCATAGTTCTGATTTAGTCCTGGTCAAGTCCTGTCCTGTTGTAGTCCTGGTCTTGTCTTGATCTAGTTCTGTACTGTTATGGTCCTGGGCCGGTCCTAGTTTAGTCCTGGTCTAGTCCTGGTTTAGCCCTGGTCTTGTTCCTCCGTAGTTTATTCCTGGTGTTGTTCTGGTTTAGTCCTGGTTTAGTCCTGTCCAGTTGCAGTACAGGTCCAGACCTGCTTTAGTCATTCCTCAGTCCTGGTCTAGTCCTGGTCTAGTCCTGGTCTAGTCCTGTCCTGTTGTAGTCCTGGTCTAGTCCTGATTTAGTTCTGGCTAAGTCCTGGTCTAGTTTTGGTCTAGTTCTGTACTGTTATAGTCCTGGGTCAGTCCTGGTTTAGTTCTAGTTTAGTCATGGTTTAGTCCCATCCAGTTGCAGTACTGGTTCCAGACCTGGTTTAGTGATGCCTTAGTCCTGGTTTGGTCCTAATTTAATCCTGTTCAGTCCTGGTCTAGTCCTGTTGTAGTCCCATAGTAGTCCTGGTTTAGACCTGGTTTAGTCCTGGTCTAGTCCTGTCCTGTTGTAGTCCTGGTCTAGACCTGGTTCAGTCCTGGTTTAGTCTTGGTCTAGTTCTGCACTGTTTTAGTCCTGGGCTAGTCCTAGTTTTGACCTGGTTCAGCCCTGGGTTTGTTCTGGTTTAGTTCTGGTTTAGTCCTGGTCTATTCCTGGTCTGGTTCTGGTTTAGTCCTGCTTTAGCCCTTGTTTTGATCTGGTTTTTGCCAGGTTTAGTCCTGGTCTATGTCTGGTATTATTCTGGTTTAGTCCTGGTTTTGAACAGGTTTAGTCCTGGTTTATTTCTGGTTTAGTCCTGGTCTGTGCCCGGTCTTGTTCTGGTTTAGTCCTGGTCTAGTCCTGGTTTAGCCCTGGTTTAGTCCTGGTTTAGTTCTGTGTTAGTCCTGGTCTACGCCTGTCATTTTCTAGTTTAGTCCTGGTTTAGGCCTACTTTAAGCCTTGTTTAGTCCTTGTCTATGCCTGGTCTTGGTTTAGTCCAGGTTTTGATCTGGTCTAGTCCTGGTTTAGTCCTGGTTTAGTCCTGTTAACTGCATTCTAGGTCCACTTTCCTTTTACCTTTAGTGTTATTTGTGTGATAACCTCACTGCTGATGAGTGAAGTACATTAAACACGCTCCAGAGCTGTTGAAGTGTGGAGCTGTGGACTTGTCTTTACGGTTTGATGGACTTTATTGGCACTGGTTTGATCAACAGCAGACACTGACTGACTAAACACTTGACTCGGAAGAACGCAAAAATCAATTTCTCATTTAAATGTGGAGGGACAGAAGGCCATCGAGACTTACTCAGCAGATTAGAACGGACAGTCAGGCCGAAGTGACAACACCTGCTCCCCTCAGACAATAAACACAAAGTAAACACTCAAATAAAGCAAATTTATACCACGGGGGAAGCTGTTTCTCATGTTAAAGATGATTACTCGTTAATATTACCTCACTAGAAAGTCGAATAAAAATACAAATAATATAAGCACACAGATAAAGACAAACTTGTAAGACTAATCAGAGCCCAGGAAGACAAATAGAGAAGACAAACTCGTGAACATATGAGTAGATAAGGATACCATTACCACTTGTATAGCTGTATGATTGTATATTAACTTATATCGATAAGATAGAACGTCATTCTTTATGTAAATAGTGTATAGCGTAGAATATGGAACATGGTAACTTTTTGAATCTTATAAGCTAATTGGTGATATAAAATACAAAATATAAATACAAGCACGTGATAGTAATCCATAATCAAAAATATATACTGCCAAATGATAAATGCAAAAACTTATAGAGTATGAATTTATTGACAAGTAAGGCTTACGACATAAAAAGAATCGTTAATCAGATCAAATAATCAAGTTGTTACAATTTTACATATGATCCATCCACACATAAAAGTACGTATATTTAAACCTACACTGTATCTCTAGATTTTTTGTAGTACGCTCGTGACATGTTAGTTACGGTATTGACCTACACTAATCCTGTGATTATAATTCCTCTCTGTGTTCTGGAAGCTAAAACAAAGGCTGACTCATTTATACATTTATTTAATAATGGTAAGTATATCTCCACATAGCAGATATTTACAGGCACATTTTCTGATGAATAGCCAATCATCCACACCCCAAATAATTGTCATAGGTGTTGATAAAAGACCGTTAAATTACCTAACAACTATATCAAATTAATATGTCGTAGCTTAAGCGTAATTCTTGAAAATAACCCATGATTGTGATTACATTGATATATACTGTTACACAAGAAGCAAAGACGAAAAGTGCTTTAATAAGTATGTTCTTTGTCTATATATTAACAAGTAGAGTTAGTAAAAAGACTCGAGAGGCTAGTTTAACCTTGTATACCCGTTATAAAAAAATATTATTGAATTAAAGAACAGGAGGAGCATTTCTAACTAAGTCCTACGACCTCATGATCGATCTGGCGATCTTAGTATGACCACGCTGAATATTCAAAGATAGTTCCTTGTTCTTGTAGTACCTCGTTATTAAGTCATAAGCGCCTTTGGGATCTTTAGTTCCACATGTGTTAATGGATCAGACTCGAGCCATTTGATGAATATGCCTATATTCGTAGTATCTGCTGTGAATCCATACGCTAGGCACACTCTCATGTGTAAATAGGTCTTAGGTCCTATAGTCTGACACTGCTCAAAGAGATAGCCACTACTAAACAACTACTGACATCAACGGATGTATTAAGATAAGAATCAAAAGCTGAAATTTTTAAATTAAAGCGTTTGCTATAAGAACCACCTTTAATCCCAGTATATGAGATGCACACCATTTGATATTTGATAGTATCATCCTGGCCACGTTCTCTTTTGTGAGATATTTAGAGTCTCTAGTCTATTTATACGTACCTGGTCTTAAGAAGCAGTGCTGATTTTATCAGATAACGAAACTTGTGCATCATAAAGCGCTCAAAGGAGGGATTTTATTATATTGAAAAGTCTAAGCTCTCACATCCTCGAGTGTAAAGTCCCATGCTTATAAGAACGGTCCTGGTTATTAATAGAGTCCTCGTGTTTGCCAGTTTCATTAAACCCCTTTGTATTTACTTTAAAATGGGCTGTACCTGGTAATTTTACTATAGTCCTGGTTTAGATCGTGTGTATTTAAGAACGTATATCTTTGAGATTTATTATACATGCGCATAGAGATATCTTTTAAGACACAGACTCTTACCTGACGTTTGTATATTATCACAAGCCCTTAATTTTATAGTCTTATGGTCATCAAGCTCGGCTAAGTGATACTAGACACTTTCAGATTTACCAAAGTGCCTTATGTAGAATCATCAATCTCACTGTCTTCTAGTTAACTTTCAGAGTATATCTTCGAAGATGATGTCGTTATATGATAAGTCACGTATCGAGGTGGGCGATATCTTAGTTACAATCATGAAATATCCTACAAGATCTAGATACTTTACCTGTATTATAAGTGTCAGCCGCCACTGAGTTAAAAGTCTTGGTCTCAATAGTACTTTTGTCATTAATAAAACTTGGGTTTTATAGTATGAGCTTGTGCCTCTTATTGTATTTCTATTCTATGCACAATGATGTTAGGAACATTCTAACATGGCAGCAGCAAAAAATATAAATACATAAAATTACAATACATTTTTTAGCAAAAAAAAATATATAAGCTGAGCAATAGCAAACTTTCACAAAATCGAATCAATGAGAATAGATCCTTTGTGTCAAAATAACCCATCTCGTCGGCTCCAAACCAGATTACCATAATTACTATTTTCATTGTAGTTGTATTGTACTGCACACAGCATGCCCATAGTAGTAACTCCTCTAATTCGGTTCCCGACAGACGGATGGTCGTATGTATCTCATTGCTTGACTAAATACTGATGGCACAGAAGCGCTGATATCTCAATACAGTATACTGTGCGGTCAGTAGATTTGCTCTGTGATTTGCTGATTAAATAACACACTTGTCTCAGTAACCTCGTATATCGCTACACTGATAGAACATGTTCCTTGATGTTCCAAAGTACGTGTATATGAGTATTGGATTCGATACAAGAATGCAATGCTCACAGCGACTACTTTCTAACGCATTTTAGTCGAATTCCAGTGCTAATGATTAAATCGACACGTGCTTGTTAAAAATAGCTATGATCCTACTAAATCTTTCCTACCACTCAAGTCTTCTTGTTATACTGTAGTATCTGTACTTATGATTAGGTTACATTTTGCTGGCATTATATGATAATCTAGTTCAGTAGCCATCTGAATTTTAGATAAAATTCGCTCGCTTAATTCATAATCTGTCTATATGTCTAAAATATTCTTGTTGATCTGCAGCTTTGCACATGATGTAGCATGTGTTAGCAACCCTGTGATTTCTTAGACTAATAGTGTGTCAAGATTGTCTGAAGGAATACCATGGTGTAGAATCTGGTTCTAGGTTTCAGAACATATCAAAGATCTGCTCAATGAATAAAGACTGTTTCTATTTTCTATTTATTTATAAGCAAGACAAGAAAGATCATCTATTTGATAGCAAACTATACGTTATAAAAATGCAGAGAAATGAGCAGAGGCTAGATAGTTGCTCTAAACTGTAGATGTGGACAACATAGCTGTCTAGATTTAATATCCTACATATTCTTATAATTAATGATTAGCATTACTACAGAATCAAAGGTGATGAGCATGCACGTTATAATTTTGAAAGATATCGAAAGTCAAAGCTATGTTTATTTGTTTCTGCCTTAAGTGTTTATGCTGAAAAGGATCATCTTTAACGTTGCCTTTGCTTCTTCATCTAACTCGCTATTGATGTTGTAGCTACAGCTTAATGTCGGTTCAGGCTCGCTCAACGATTGCACAGGTAAATTCAACATAACTGCAACTACCTGAGATTCTTTTAAGCCATAGGTGCAAATTAGGAAAAACAGGCTGGTGCCTATAATATTGTTGTTACTCCATTAAAGACAACCCAGGAAGTCGTTTTGTATAAATAAATTCACACTAGCAGTTTACAGTAACCTTGATCACTCTCAGTCTAGACTGTCCAAAGCACTCAACTGTCTAGTTCCACGCTTGTCGATGAGATGACCAAAAGCTTAATGTAAATATATGTTAAGAAAATCTTACCTTTGACATGTGTTGATTCCCATAGAGAGGTCAGACAATATTACACAGGCTCGAATAATATGCGCAAAATAGATAATCATAGGTGAACAACAAGTCTATTCTTGTCCATTGGTTTAAATGTAAATCTAACCTTTGGCAGTACATTCCATACATATGTGTTTTAGAGAGAAGAATAACAGTTCTCAATATGCAGAAAATCTATTTAATATCGGATCAACAAGACAACACACTCGATAGTTTATGAGGAACCATAACAATATCTTAACTAATAAAACAGAACATTAACAGATTGTGTCATTGGATCAATCTAGTTCTTGGCTATGCGACTTAATCGTATGGGATCTGTTCATAATATTGTATTAAAACATCATTATTATTAAAGAAACATATGAGATTCTTGTCGTGTGCGCTCTTTAATGATGAGGAGTCCAGTACTAGTTCTAAGTAATCGCTCGCATCGGGAACAAGAAAATGTTGGCCCCGGCCCTGCGAAGACTGAATTTGTTAGGTTTCTGGCCTCACCTTACTGTAACATTTGTGTCTAATAACACATATTATTTCCATAAAACGAATAGGAATGAACAACTCCAATTCTTGTCAATAAATGGATCTATCTTAAACAAAGTATTTCAGAATACTCTCAATGTGGATCAAGTATTTAGTGGTATCTTGATTAGACCATAGTACGATATTCGCGTTCACAAGAACACAATTTTAATGTCTAATGCATTGATCTCAGCTTACACATAAATGAACTTCCCAAAAAACAATATGGCTAAGCAACAATTTAAGGTGCAGACGTACATCAAATAGTTGTATTCAACTTACTTCTATGTCATGTACTTTTACATTACACTGAGTATAATGGATGAATAAGAAAAGTACAAAGCGATTTTCAACACATTTGTTATGAGTCACCTTACTTGAATTATCTACTAACATATAAAAGTGACAAAACGCAATAATCATCTAGCGGTCATAAACAGAACCCGATAAAACAAGTCTTAAAGGCCAAACAGGAACGCACTGGTGCGAGGAAGAAGTGCCCCGCTGTTTCATCAATTAGTTGTTCCTGTCATTCAGTGAGACGTTCCCACCTTCGTGAGTGACCATTGGAGTATTTTACAATCCATCATCATCTTCAGTTATTGATTCGTATGCTGAAACCACTGGTAAGATAAGTTGGCACCCAAGGCCATTACACCTGTGGCCTGCCTTCTTTATATTAAGCTCTAATAGAACATTCACGTCCTTAATGCACTCATATACCTCTGAATCTTACTCTAACACCACTGTGTGAGTCTATAGTTAAATTTTACACTCTGTAAGATAATGATACTGACTATCTTGACTCTAGCAATTGGTCGCCCTTGCTGAAGTTTTAACTGGCCAGCACGTTATCAGTTATGTTTCGTGTGTCAGACTGCAACAAAACACACCTTGACAATAAGCCAGAGATTAGAGAGTCTCAGAAATCCCAATACTCACGGGCGTTCGTTCCTTGATTCCAGACCGGGAGCTTGGATTGACAGGGTGCAAAGTCAAGCTCCAATACGAGAAGAGGAGCCTAGGTGGTACTTATCAATGTGTGATTCGTTGTAATCAAATGATATACCAAAAGCTTAGGTCAGTTATCCTGCTTAATTGAGGCAGTGATTGTCCTTTGGTGACAACACTCAGAGTGGTTCTGTAAGGTTTTCTGCATAAGAATGATGTCGAATATGTTAAGACTCTAGTACTTGTAATTAGTATAATTTGTATCTTATTGTATAGTTGACTTTTTTATTTTGACCATATGTTGTTCCTTAGATCTTTGCCGTCCAGCGTCAAGATGAGATATGATGTTGAAAATGAAAAAGTACATTGTTGGAGTAGAGCCACGATTTACTACAATGCCCAATAATAATGGCGTACATTCGTGATTACAATGTAATTCAATAATTGCTAGTTCAATTACGTTTACAGTGTCAGTTTAATTAAACATATTGAGTATTAAAACTCAAATTTGCTCGAATGTTCAAACCATATCAAA
Source organism: Boleophthalmus pectinirostris (assembly GCF_026225935.1). Lineage (NCBI taxonomy): Eukaryota > Metazoa > Chordata > Actinopteri > Gobiiformes > Gobiidae > Boleophthalmus > Boleophthalmus pectinirostris. The sequence continues at coordinate 32,135,721 of NW_026571447.1, read as the reverse complement.
TATTTCTCATGCACTTCATATGGTGTTTTTATCAATCTGCACAACTTGCTACCTTGTCTTTGTGAGTTTACTAGAATAAAGTGTGACTGATAATTGAACTTTGGGTTGTGAAGGTTTGTGACTTTTAAAATGTGGGTTTGGGAAACATTGTTTAGAGGTATTGGAAAAAGAATTTGTTCACTACAGTTTTTCGCCAAATACAATCAGTAAGCACCATTCAGCATTGTATTGTACTATTATCGTCATGTATATCAATGATCTCTAGTAACGCAGATATTATAAGAAAATTTCACAGCAAAATACGAGTAGGGCCCGGCTCGGGCCTGTCTGATGGTCACTACGCCAGGTAGCTGGACAGCGATAGTTTCGATCGCCACCCTGTTCTGTGGAGTAACACAATCTTTCAAAAAAATACTCAGGAATATTCTATGAGTTTCAAAAACTAGAATTGACGGATAGGGTAAAAACTTAGAATAAGGTACCAAGGTTCAAATTTATTGAATAGGTGTTCTGACGCATGATCGCACAAGTCCATAAAGATAGTCAGCAGTGATCACCTTTATTATTTTTCCAGTTACTTATTAATTATTAGGCAATATTCGTACTATGTTCTCATATTTGCCAATTAAGACGCTCGTTGTGAAGTACGATAGATATCGAACTGAAACAGAAGAGGATTATAGATGTTGACTATATTAAAAGGATTATAATGATTATATCGAAATCGATTGGCATCAGTGAATTGTTAATTCTGCAAACGACACATATACTATGCCTTCATGGTGCAAAAAGAATAAACTTAAAACAAAAAAAAAGCTGTCGTGATTATAGCGGATCAAGTGGCTCAGCACAAGTTACATGTCCAGATTTAAAATACGCCCATACGAAAGACATGTGGACTTTGGTGTACAGGACTAACTCCCAGAATGAAAGTGTAAAGTCAAGCCCATAACACACAGTCCTCATTCTCCATTTTTATTTTGGTGAACTTCTGCAACAGACTTGGTAAGAACTTTCTGAAGAATATTTGATTTCTGTTGTAAAAAGAAAGAGCCACGAGTGTGTTCAGCTGTTATATCTGCCAAAGGTGGACACTTTCATGAATCAACAGTTTAGAATACGTTTCCTTCGACAATAAACAGTAAAAAAAGTGGAAAAAGTGTGGCGTTCTAAAACTTTTGACCGGTAGTGTATGTCATTTTTTTCATTTAATGATTTTAAATTGATCCAAAGCATACAGTTTTGGTTTTTAAGTTTATCTCATTGCAAAACAAATGTGCATTTTTAAAACATTTAGTGACCACATTTCAACACATTTATTTAAAGTCAACATTCATTTTTTGAGTGTAACAACAGGCCTATCACAATACTATCACAATAATATCTTACTTTAGAAAAAGGTACACACTGCTTTAGGATTTTGTGTCTGCGCAGAAGCATAAAATAAGTGGTATTTATTATATTATATTATTTACCTGCATATTTTCTTTAATATATCGTATTTGAAAATGTGTTATCGTGACAGGCCTAGTTAAAATTGCTTACCACAGACGGCCCGAGCGGATACCCTGTCAAATCTTTTACTGCTGTTATGAGGACTTCACATAAGCACCATGAATGAACTGATTATAGACATGCAAATCCTTCATACCACCATTTTCTTCCACATTTCATAAACTTGCACACACTGTAAAACAACAATCTGAAATAAGTTAAAATTGCTTGAAATAAGTAGTGTTTATGTCCTTTTTTGTACATTTTGACAAGTAAGATTAAATGTCAGATTCTACTTACAATATGAGAAAATATCCTCTATCTGCTGCGAGCAAAATGTCAAAGCACTTCTAATAATAATAACAGCTTGTAATGAGCTTTACAGGTTTGTCAAAGCATCTCAAAGCGCTGCACTGTAATCATTATTCAGTCACTCTATACTCTTTCTTTCTATAGCCACAGCTGCCCCGGGAAAGACTGACGGTAGAAAGGTTGCCAATCTGCACCGTCTGCCCCCTTGACCACCACGAAAAACTGAAACATAAGTTATTCGCACGAGGCAAGGCAAGTGAAGTGTCTTGCCTAAAGATACAATAACAGATCTTAGTGTAACTTTCAGGTTGGTGGATTAGCGCTTTAATCATTAAGCCACTGTTGCCCCATTTAGTGGTTTTCAGAATCTATAATGTGATGATTTCATACTCTCAGATCGGGAGGGAAGAGGCAGATGTCCAGACTGATTACATTGTACTTTGTTGGGAAATATTCAAAAGGTAAATCCACAATTGTTGAACCTGATCATTGTCTTCACCCAAGAACTCACTGTATTACAACAAAAAATATTCATTTTCGCTGCCCCCATCTGTATTCAAAGTTGGGAAGTTGATAGTTACAGAACATCTGCATTAAAATGTATTTTGTAACGCATTCCAATATGGGCCAATCAGAACACTGTATTCTGAATACTTTTACAGAATACTTTTACAACGAGTTGCATTTAAATTATAGTGTAAAAACATGACATAGGGCAGACACGTCAGACTCAGGCCCGGGGGCCAAATTTGGCCTGCGATATGATTATATCTGGCCCGCAAGATCATATCAAATATGTATTAGAGCTGCCCACTGGCAACAGAGGCTATAAAGACACAATTTAAAATTTTGTTATGATTTTAAATTATGCTTGTTCTGGATTCACTGTTTAAGCAAAAACTATTATCAAACATTTTTATAAGAAAAGGTTTAACATTACATATCTCAAAAGAAGAGAAAACATGCAGATGTTGTTGACATTTTTCAGTAAATATTTAGTTTGGCCCACAACTTAGTCCCAGTTTTTAATTTTGGCCTCTGTGAATTTGAGTTTGTCAGTCCTGGTATAGGGCTAAAAACAACTTTCATCGTCTTGTCAATTTCCTATCACTGGCCACAAGAGCTGTGTTTTCTATTTTTGTCATTGATCATGTGCAGCTTGAAGCCTAAATGGAGCGATCAAGTACAGCCATGTATTCTCCTAATTTTAGAAAAGTAACTATATTCTGAATACCACTAAATGAAAAAATAACTGTACTTGAATACAGTTACTCAGTTACTTCCCAACACTGTCTGTAGTAAATATTATTGGGATATAGAATGTTGTGATGTTGTGATGAATCTCAGCAATTCTAGCAATTTTAACTTATTTAATATAATATATTCCATTGCTATAATTCATTCTTGTAACTTGCATAACTGTTCCTTCCTTGACCACATTATTTAGCAACAGGTGCAAACTGCAGCCTACCTGGTAAAAGGTGCCAGTAACGTCTGCTATAGTGACAGACATAGAGCTTTCTAACATTTGAGGCACTAAAAGAAATACATAAACCACTCAAAAACCTCATAATCACAATACAACTGCAGACACTGTGGGGTTTAGCACATTCACACTCGACACAGCACTTCACACAGCGAGAGGCGTTAAGCAGGCACATGGATACTCGAACCATAGCATATACAGCTCTGCACAAGCGGCTAACATGAGCATAGGAGACTAACGCACACACGGAGATCACACGCACTTTGAAACGCACGGGCCAAGTATTATTACAGCAATGACGATACACGACCACTCCTCTGTCAGGACGAAACGCAGGACGCACTATGGGCATGCTGTGAATGCATCAAACTACATGGAAAAATATATGGTATCTGGTTGGGCGATATTGACAAAAAGGACTATCACTGTTTGTTTTTAACTTTGCAATGCATCAGAAATTTGCTAAAACTTGTATGTAATTATGTATAATGATTTGACTGGCATTTTAGTATGGCATGAATGTAAAATGAAATGAAAAATAAGGGCAGAAATCTCAAATATACAATTTTTTTGAAAAGATTAGAGGCCAAATTTGTGAGGCAACATTTAAAGACAGATTTTGTTTTCATATTGTACACTAGATATCGCCCACCTCGATACTTTATAATGACTCATCTGAACGTATACTGACAAAGTAAGAGATGAGCTTGTTGCTTTTATAACATTTGGTTCTGAAATGAGTTCATCTTCGTGTGCAATGTATAATTAGCTGTGTAATTACACGTAGGTGAGATACTGTAGTAGATTTTCATGTTCAATTATAAATACTTTATATACAACCATACTGTATACTCAGCCATTCAGTCATAAAGGGTTAGACTGGCAAACACATGCACTATTTACACGACTACCGTTTGTGTTACACTGTGGGGTTTATTTCCATTTTTAAATCCTCTTTTGGACTTTTTGCACATTTTCTTGTGACATCATCACTTCTTTTGGGTTGATATGTGAACCCTAAATATCTCCCAGAAAAGGAAAACGTGGAGATAATCATCATGTGTGCAAACTATGACGTGAGGATTAAAGTAGGTTCTTTTGCAAACGTTAATTTAATTTAAGCTTTTATTTCCTTATATCCTTGGTCATTAGTTGTTTAGTGTGGCTTTTTTGAGCACTTGCAAGCTAAGGCCCTAGTATTTACACATGGAGATGCCTGGTGGTACATAGACACGTCTATCTCATGGCTTGATCTGTCCATTAACCTTGAATAGCAAAGGCCTTCATGGACCAAAGTACATCTGATTTCAGTGGTCATGTGAGACATGAGGTAGAAAAATGCCTTCATTTCTGGTATCAGTTGACATCTTCTACATGTTAACAAGCCATACTTTCTGGTTAATAATCTGGTATTAAGCAGTAGTAAATAGTAGTGTTAGTATAGCTTTCTATAAACTATAAGATGATGTTGTGTGAGTTGCATCATCAGAAAAGTGCTATATGGCTTTAATGTCTACATGAAAAAAATGCTATGATCTTTGTTTAGTCCACAAACTACAGTACGAATAATAAGTGTGTTATGGTCAATACGTCCTCCCAGTCAAAAATTTAGCAAAATTGTGTAAACGATTAGCTATGTTGTTATTAGAAAATGTTAATTTGAAACGTTTTTTAGTCGTAAACTCTGCAAAATATTAGTTTGCAGTTTGGCAGTTAATCTCTAAAGATAACACGGTGATTTAGTTGTGGTATTAACAATTAGTTAATTCAAAAAGTCCCCAATGTCATGTGGTACATTTACATAAGAATGACGTCTATCTACGATAAGTAATACAATGCAACAGCTATAAGTGGTAGTCCTCACCCTAGTTTCAGTTGTCTCCTCTTTGTTCCTGGGGCTCGATTGTCTACAGTGAAGCTATGAAGAAAAAAAGAAAGTGTTTGTTGTCAGTTTTTAGATGCTTGTGGTGGTGGTGGACTCAGCGGGTACTGGGGCGTCTTTGCTGGAATCCACTTTGACATCTACCGCGGCACCGCTGGACTTAAGCTCCACTTCCGGAGTTTTGGGGGCAACTGTTTTCGCCGTTCCCCCGATGACCTCGGCGTGATCCGGGCTCGCTTTGTGGTCTAGCTCGGCGGTCCCGTTGGTAATGGGCTCCGGGGTAGTGGGCTTGGATTTTTCGGGAGTCGGAGCCAGGGTGGTCTTCGTTTCCGGAGTGGGAGAGGGAGATTTTGCGGCGGGACTTGATTTTGGATCGATTGGACTCAGGCTAGCTTTGGGTTCAGGGCTCGGAGCAGGACTTAGTTTAATTTCAGGAGACTTTGGTGGTTCAAGTTTAGCTTCCACAGGTGGTTCTGGGGCTCTTTTAGGCTGTGGACTTGTTTTAGCTTCAGGTACAGGGGCGGGAGGCTTGATTTCGGCAGCAGGGGGAGCACTGGGTGGGGGGGCTTTAGAGGTAGCAGCAGACGGGGCAGATGGCTTGGGTTCGGTGATGCTTGCTGCTTCGGAGTCGGGGAGCTGATCGGCCGCATCTGTGTCCGTGTCCAGGGGCAGAGCGGTGTTAAAGCCCACCCCAGAGTCACTGGTCTCCAGGTTACCCACGCCCACCTCTTTGGATGACACCTCCAGACCCTGTCAAAGAGAAAGAGGCACAAATGAGACACTGTCAGGGAGATCACACCAGCACTTGATTTTCCCAGCAGTCTCTCATCCAAGTACTAACCAGGCCCAGACCTGCTTAGTTTCTGAGATCTACATAGCAAAGGAGAAATTCAATCTGTCAACTGGACAAACGTTTATTTGGTTGAATTTGTTACTCAGCTCATCAAAGCTTCTTCTTCAGTTCTCGTCAAAATTTTGGTGGACACTTGCTTATATCTGTCTGAAGGGAGGAGCTAACTACACTGAAACTACTCTGGAACTAACACACCTACTTGTTTACAGTTTGTTTGTTAGCTCAGCCTGTTGAACTGCATTGAGTGTGGGGTCTTATTAGCAGAATCATTCAGGGCCATAATGGCGCTTTTACACCTCTGGACCTGACCTGGCTACACCTGTTGTTCTCTTGTTTGTTTTGATTGAGGTTTGAGGATAGAGTTGTAAATAGGAGATAGATGGTGTCAGAGTCCTCCATTTCTGTTTAGAGAAGGACTCTCTTGATCTCCCTGCAGATAGATATAAGGAAGTGTCCACCAGCATTTTGACCAGAAGTGAAGAAGCAGCTTGGATGAGCTGCGAAATGTATTGGACGAAAAACACTTTTGTCCAGTTTTCAAATTGAATTTCTCCTTCGCCATGGATTCTACCTGGACAACTGAGGGATTTTTCACATCAGGCTACATATATTATTTTCTCTCTGTGGTGGAACATCTTTGACCCCACAGCTGCCCTGAGGTATACTAACAGATAGCCACAACCATCATACATAATGTGCATTTGGGGGTATGTTTCATTGCCATTTTAATCGGTTGATTTTCATTTTGCTTTATCAAAACTGCTGTAAACATGCCAGATTGTAGCCATAGCTTATTTAACTTGTTGTCTTGCATTCACTCTCACACACCCACTCTGATTTCTCACCCAGTGGACATGCACACATGTCTTTCCTAAGGACACAACAACAATAGGAACTAGAGCAACTGCCACCTCCAAGTACTAACCAGGTCTGACCCTACTTAGTTTCTGAGATCTGATGAGAATCTCAAGATGTTATGGCCATTTTTATTAAATGTTTTGTGAAGCCGTGTGCATAATTGGGCAATACAAAATAAATTAAATTGAAAATAGATGCTCTAATCTAACTCTACTTCTGTCACATTTAGTATCTGACAGTTGTACATAAGTAATTAAATCAAACAGACTCACCTTAATGTCAACTTCGGTGCTTTGTGATTTCTCCGTGTTGTCTGCCTGAGAATGCTTGGACTCTTCGCTCATTTTGGTGATGTTTTTAACAACCTAAAAATGTAACCACAATGAATTTTATAACTTTTTAGGGCCAATTCAAAACTCAATATTCACGGTGATATCGGAGTGTTTCCTGACCTGTCTGAAGGCCTCACCCTCGTCCTCTTTGGCAAGTTTCTCCAGAGCGGCGTTCCTCTTCGCCCTCTTCCTCACTTTGAACAGACATGACGCGAGGCAGGCCAAGAGCAGGAACACCACGAACCCAAGCAGCGCGATGATGGCTACGTACAGCTTCTCTAGTTTGAAGGCTGCAGTGGTGTGGAAAAGAGGAGAGTGTGTAGGAGAGGAGAGAATGAATAATTTAGTGGGACTTGAATGGTCACTTGTCCACAAAACCGATTAAACAGTGTTTCTACAAGGTTAATTTTAAAAAGACAAATATCTAGACACAGAGGTTAAATAAATGCTGGAGAATGGGACAGCAGAGCCAAGCCTAACAATACTCCTCACTTCTGTTCGGATTTCAGGAAGCTTAATGTTGTAACCAAACTAGATTCGTTACCACCTCCCAGAATTGATGATTGCATTGACCAGGTGGACGCTGCTAAATTTGTGAGTAAATTAAATCTTTTAAAAGAGTATTGGCAGGTGCTACTTCCATGGCATATCCCCAATAAGCTGATTCACTCCTTATGAACTGAGTTGTTGTGTATATCCCGGGCTGTACCATCTACGTTGTGGCAGTTGTGGTGTATTCTGACATGTGGGAGAGTCATGTGGAGCAGGTTCAGAAGCTTTTTACTCATTCGGCTGGGGCAAAACTCATGGTTAACCTCGCAAAGTGTGAGTGCTCGCTGAACAGGATGATCTTGGTATCTGCAGACCAGTGAGCTACATTCTTAAAAAGTTTAACAAACACCAATTGAACGATTCAGTCTTTAAAAAAAGAGACTCTTGCTCTTATTTTGACCTTGAAACATGTTGATATTTATTTTAGTAGCATTTCCCCTGTAGTTCTCCACACCGAGCATAATCATCGTACAGTTCTGACTAGGGATATGACAATAACCAAAATATCGTGATACTGTATCGTCAAAGTTCTCACAATAATATCGTGGACCATCACAATATATCGAATTACAAGTCTCTCTGCTTAAATTAAGAATTATGGTGCAACAATAGCAAAAAAGACAGAGGGAACTACATAGACCATGATCCTTTGCTCTATTTCAGTGAAGACTACATGAAGAAATAACAGTTCTCAGCACTTTTAAGACTTAGTTCTTTGGATTAAGTCTTGTAAAGGCATTTTAAGAGAAAAAAGTTGCATATTAACAGTTTTGATTGTAAGCCTCTACAAAATATCACAATAAATATCATACCGTGATGTTCATACCGTGACGATATCGTATCGTGAGATTTGGATATAGTTACAGC